>NW_026000019.1:9501710-9685375 GCF_001458135.2 Marmota marmota marmota
ACAACAGCAGATGAGGTAGAGAGGGATGATGGGAGGGGAGGGGAGGGGGGATAGTAGGGGAAAGGAAAGGTAGCAGAATACAACAGTCACTAATATGCCATTATGTAAAAATGTGAGTGTGTAACCGATGTGATTCTGCAATTTGTATTTGGGGTAAAAATGGGAGTTCATAACCCAACTGAGTCAAATGTATGAAAGATGATATATCATGAGCTTTGTAATGTTTTGAACAACCAGTAAAAAAAAAGAAAAAAAAAGATAGATATCATTCAAAGGATGCTTTCTATATTTTCTTTTGCTTTATTCAGCAAAATTAAGTGGTAGATTCAGAAGCTAGTGAACACATTACTACAAGGAAAAATTAATGTTTTGGGTGGATGTTACTTATTGAGCTTTCCAATCCACAGTGTGTTGGGGTGAAGGAATATTCATAATTTTCACCTGTAGGACTTGAAAGCATTTAGAATACTTGTTTTGGTCAGAAATTGCACTAATATCCTCTCAGCTTTGGGGGCATCAATGTTACCATGAGGGCAATGGGAAACAGCAGGGGGCACCTGACCCTGGCATCAGTATTTGGGGACCTTGATCCTGTACCTTTTAGCTTTTTTTGTTCCAACTGCTTATCTTTTCTTAGATTCATTCCTGTTGGCTCAGTCTCAGCACCTCTAGACGAAGCTGCCTTGCTCATACAAAGCGTGCATGGACAGAATCTAGCTTTTGTGGGCTTCTGCGATTGCGCTTACTCCATCTGGATGCTCCTGTTGTCTGGATTAAGCCTGCCCTTGAGCCTCCCTGTCCTCCTTTGCTCGATGACCTATTTTTTATGTGTTCTCTGGCCTCTGCTCTATATTCTCCTTCAGACAGTAACTGTGCACAGAAGTACCCCTTCATCTCCCTGCACTGCAGGTGCACATCTATGTAGGAACTGGACCCACAAATCTGTTGCCCACCAGGACTTCCCAGTAGAAAGAAAAAAATTGTGTTGGGCTCATTCTTCAGTGTGAGTGCAGCTTTCTGTCTGGTTCTCAGATGAGTATTTATCCAGCCGCCTCTGACTCTCAGATGCCTTTCTGGTCTCTGCAGAGTTCTTGGCGCCTGCTCTCAGTTTTTGGTTCTGGCCTCCCAGTTGACTTGTCTCCTTCCTGCCTCCCCTGGCAAGCTCCACCGTGTGAGACTTGGATTTAGTCCTGACACACCCACAATGGCTGTTCTCTCTGCTTCTATTTGCTGATTTTATTTTATTAAAAAAATTTTTTTTTAGTTGTTGATGGACGTTTATTTTTCTCATTTATTTATATGCAGTGCTGAGAATTGTGCCTCACACATGTGAGGCAAGCGCTCTACCACTGAGCCAAGACCCTAGCCCCTATTTCTTGATTTTAAAGGCACAGTATATAAAAAGGAATGAAGTTCTGATACATGCTACAGTATATATGCCTCAAAGACATTATACTAAGTGAAAAAGCCAGACACAAAAGGACAAATATTATATGATTCTACTTATATGATCCTACAGATAATATATGACCTCTACATTGGGCAAATTCACAGAGAAAGAAAGTTGATGAGAAGCTTCCATTGTTTGGAGAGAGGGGAGGAATGGGGAGCAATTGCTTGGTGGTTCCAAGATTTCTGTTGGGTGCAACGAAAAAATTTTGGGAATAGTGATAATAATTGCACAACATGGTAAACTATACACTTAAAAATGGTTAAAACGGTAAGCCAGGTCTGGTGGTGCACAGCAGCTCAGGAGGCTGAGATAAGAAAATTGCAAGTTCAGAGCTAGCCTCAGCAATGGCGAGGCACTAAGCAACTCAGTGAGACCCTGTCTCTAAATAAAATACAAAATAGGGGTGGGTAGGTGGCTCAGTGGTCAAGTGTCCTTGAGTTCAATCACCGGTTAAAAATTGTACATTTTAAAAATATATATTTAATTTTATATATTTTAATAATTATAATTTATAATCACAATAAAACAAAAGAAAAAGACACAATGATACCTCCTTGCCCTTTTTTTAGTTTCCTGCAGGCTGTGCCTTCTCACATGCCTCTGAAACATGAGGGTTCAGCCGTATTTGGCTCCTGGCTCGTTCTCTTTTTTTGAGTATCGGAGATTGAACTCAGATTGAACTCAGGGGCACTCTACCACTGAGCCACATCCCCAGCCCTATTTTGCATTTTACTTAGAGACAGGGTCTCACTGAGTTGCTTAGTGCCTTGTTTGTTGTTGAGGTTGGCTTTGAACTCATGATCCTCTTGCCTCAGCCTCCCACGCTGCTGTGATTACCGGCATGTGCCACTGCACCTGGCTCCCAGTTCTTTCCTATACTGTCCTGCCCTCTCCCTCTGGCTAATCTCCAGTTTGCTAGTGATGACTAGTCCTGTGTTTTTAGCAAAACTCTCTCCTGAGGGGCAGCCCCAGGTTATTAAGCGATGACTTGAAATCTCCACGTGGGGATTCATGCTCCGCTGGCTCATCGATCTCAACATTCCCCAGCAGAATTCATTCATTTTTCCCTCTGTCAATCCCCAGTCTCCTGTTCTCCACCATCCACAGTTTCCCAGACCACATACTCAGGTGTCTCTACTCCTTTTCCCACATCCAGGGTCTTGAAAAGCCCTCTTTCCTGCTTTACCTTCCCCAGTGCCCCACCAGTTACCCTACAGCAAAGCCGGGCTGCTGACCTGTCAGTTTAACTCTGTGTCTTTGGAAGCTCCCTCTTTCTGCCTGGGATATTTTTGAATCATCTTCCTTATTCATGGTGTCTTTTTTCTCATTACCCTAAAATCCCTGCCTCTTCAACTTCGAGACCTGGGTAGAAGGTTTACCTTGTTGATAGTGTTGTTCATTTACCTTCCCTCTGCTCTCCCTTTCTCTTTGGCAGGATAATCTTTCTGTCCTTCTTGCCTAAGGAAGATGCGTAGTCCTTTCAGGCTACCCTAACAAGGTATCACAGACTAGGTGGCTTGTAAATGGCAGAAACTGATGTCTCCCAGTTATGGGGCTGAGAGTCCAAGATCAATGTTCCAACATGGCTGGGTTCTCCTGAGGGCCCTCACAAGACTGTAGACTGCTGACTTCTGGTGACATCCTCATAGGGTAGAAAAAGGGATAGAGAGCTGTCTGAGGTCTCTTTCACAAGGGCAATAATTTCATTCATGAGGTCTCCACCCTTATGACCTCGTCACCTTCCAAAATCCCACCTTTGGCACTAGGATTTTAACATGAACTGTAGAAGGATATAAGCATTCAGTCCATGCCTGTGGGAAGTGTTCTCATAAATGATTGTAAATGGATGAATTTCATAAATCATTTTCCTACAGCTCTCAAATCATAGGGATTGTTGTTAACTTGGACCATCTCCCCCACCAGGTTCTCTCTCTCTTTTTTTTTTTTCTCATTCTTTGCAGGGGTGGAGGCTGTGTCCAGCTCCCAGCAAACACTCTGGTCCATGGTAGGTCCCCCTCAAATGAGGTCCCCCTCATTTAACCTTTCAGAGGTCTAAATCTATTTAACACTTGAGGTTCGTGTGTTTTTCAGAAAAGTCAATTCATTTTATGTTTTTTCTCTCTTTGCTGTTGGGTGTTGCTAAATGGCTGTCACCTAATTGCTCTGAGCCCTGTTGTAATAGCAATTCCCTTCATTTTTTTTTTTGTTTTTTTGTTACTTCAGATGTTTTTCTGATAGTCCAAATTTTCTACTTCAGCGGGTTTAAATTTGTTGGGACAGGCAGGGCTCAGCCCACACCTCTAATTGCCATATCTCTGGAGGCTGAGGAAGGAGTATGGTCAATTCAAGGTCAGCCTGGGCAACTTAGTGAGACCTCACCTCAAAATACAATTAAAAGACTAGGGATATAGCTCAGTGGTACAGCACCCCTGAGTTCAATCCTCATGACCAAAACCAAACCAAAACAAGAAAGCCAAGCGCGCGCACACACACACACCTTACTGGAACACATCTAAAGAGAGGTATTGCAACACAATCTGGATACAAGCTAAGAACTGAAAAGAAAATTCTAGGGGATCCCTGAAATTAGCTCTTCAGAGAGTATAAAGTTGTAGCATTTTCTCTTTGTCTGATTTAATGACAACCTCAGTACTTTCTCACAGCTATAACCACAAGGATTTCTAAAATTAAAATGACTCACAATTAATTTTATTTTTAAGATGTTCAATCTATTTGTACTGTAATTAGAGTTTGAAAGATTCCAAAGCAGGGGCTGGGGCTGGGGCTCAGTGGTAGATCTCTTGCCTTGCACATGAGAGACACTGGGTTCGATCCTCAGCACCACATAAAAATAAATAAAGATATTAAAAAATATGTATTATAAAAAAGATTCCAAAGCATCTTTTGGATTTGTTTTCGAATAAATGCTTCAGTCATCTTAATACTAGTTTACTTTGGATCTGTTACAAATAATGTAGTTACTGTAGCAGTCAAGATTCTCAAGAGAAACAGAACTAATAGTTTGTGAGAGTGGGCAACTTCATTTACAAGTCCTAAGACTGGAGAGTCCACAGGAGTGAAGCCAAGAGAGAAGTAATTTGAGCAAAAAGAGCCAGAATGTGCAGGAGCCAAGTCTCCAAATATCAGCGACAGATAGAGCACCTGCCTATTGTTTCTGACTACCCCTATATCGGTGTATTTTTCTCAAATACTTAAAACATATCATTGCAATTTACAATGAAAAAGGAAAGAAAACCCTTCTGATTATATAATATCCTATATATGTGAAAAGATGAATAGTTTATGGGATTGCAGGGTTGGCAAATATGAAATTTATAAGCAGGCCTGAAAACTAGAAATTCAGGCAAGAGTTGATGTTGCCATCTTGAATCTGAAAATTTGGGGGCAGACCGGCAACCTGGAAAAACTCAGGTAGGAATTCTGTATTGTAGTCTTTTTTGATTTGTTTTTGTACCAGCATTTGAACCCAGGGGTGCTGAACCACCGAGCCACATTCCCAACCCTTTTTTAATATTTTATTTAGAGACAGGGTCTTGCTGAGTTGCTTGGGGCCTTGTTAAATTGCTAAGGCTGGCTTTGAACTTGCAATCCTCCTGCCTCAGCCTCTCAAGCCGCTGGGATTACAGGCTGTTTCAACTGATTGAATGAAGCCTATCCACATTATTGAGGATAGTCTCCTCTATTTAAAGTCAATTGATTATAGATATTTATCACATCTACAAAATACCTTCACCTTATTTATTAGACCCTGCATGTGTGTTGGGGTCCAGAGATATCATTTCTCTTGTCTGCTAATAAGTTATTTCTCTAACTAAAAAAAAGTCTTCACATAAATATCTGGACTAGTGTTTGGACAGTTTGGCATAATAGACTATCTCAATCAATACGTAAAATTGAATCATCACAGGTACTCTAGTGGATATATTTATTAGCAGAGGATAACATAAAGCAGTAGTGTATTCATCCAATGTATCTAAACCTACAAAAGTTCCGGATGGTAAATCAAAGAGATGTCTAACAAGGTAAATCCTAGCAGAATTCCTGACTACCTTGGTGCAAGTTAGCTGCAATAGGAATTTTATAGTGGTGTTATCAGAAAAGAGATCAGAAATATGTATAGAGCCATTGCTGTGTGGGTTTTAAAAAATATTTATTTTTTAGTTATAGGTGGACACAATATCTTATTTTATTTTTATGTAGTGCTGAGGAACGAACCCAGTTCTTTACACATGGTAGGTGAGCACTCTACCTCTGAGCCACACCTCTAAGTGTGGGTTATTTTTTACCTAATCCTGCATCTTGACCTCTGAGTCAGAACATTTACTTGAGGAAGATGGATCATTTTAAACTTCAATAGGCAGAATTCAGGCTCTTGTGCTACCCATATTTTTGTTGTTGTTGTTGGGATTTGTTTTTCTTTTCTTTTCTTTCTTTTTTGTTCTTGTTACCAGAAGACCTGACAAGAACAATGTAGAGGTAGAAAGTTTATCTGGGGCTCATGGTTTCAGAAGTCTCAGTCCATAGTTGGCCGACTCTAGAGCTCTAGGCCCAAAGTGAGGCAGAACATCATGGTGGAAGATTGTGGCAGAGGAGAGCAGCTCAGGACATGGCCACAAGGAAGCGGGGTGGGTAGGAGCCAGCCCCACTCAACAGGGACAAAGGCACGCCCCCCGCGACTTCCCTCCTCCAGCCACACCCCACCTGCCTACATTTACCATCCAGGGAATCCATTCAAGTGGATGAATGCTCTGATTAGATTTAGGCTCTCATAACCCAATCCTTTCTTCTCTAACCTTTCTTGCCTTGTCTCACATATGAGCTTTTGGGGGACACACCAAATTTAAACAATAACAGCTATAGACCTAATGTTATGATTTTCTAATTCCCATAATTGAATAGATTGTGTGTGCCCATTAGAAGACAATCCTTTCTTAGTTATAAAATAGAAATAATCTCTACCTTATACTGTTGAGAATAGAACATGTATTAAAGTGTCTATACATGCCCAGTACACTGTCGGTACTCAATAAATGTTTTAGTCACCCTTCCTTCAGTGGTTCTCAAAACTGCCACTGGAGAGAACCCTCAAGCAATAGCTCCTTGGAATTCATGAAAAGGTAAGCAGATGAAACTATTTTTGTCTGTGAACTTTCCACGAACCTTCAGTGTCTTATTCTTTCTTTTGTATGTTCGTTCGTTCATTCATTCATTCATTCATTCGTTCATTTATTCATTCATTCATTCACTTGTCTGTTCACACAGCTGTCCTTCACTCTTGATGTTCTGCTCCAGGCATCATGGCAGGTACTGAGGACACAACTCTGACTGCTCACTGTGGTCCTTGTCCTCAGGGGGCTCACAGAACATGATAGGGTGACCAGGATCACTCACACTCATGACCAGATAGAATGGAAGGGGTGCAGCCTGGGTTCTACTACTAGTTTCACATATAATTATCAAAAGGCTAATAAGCATCCAGTAGATAAAATGCTATAGCTTAAAAAATACAGCATGTTAAAATGAAAAGAAAGAACAGTAATGGATGATAAAATGTCTTAATGACAAAGTACTTGTCCATGAATGTTGTTTGCATTTGTAATATCCATCCTTAGGTTGCAGTTAAATGCCTGATCTTTTTTTTTTTTTCTTTCACTGATGGGGACTGTACCTATGATGTATCATTTTGGATAAACAACTTAAAACTTAAAGAAATAGCTTCTACATTACAATTTCTGTTACTTTGATAACCACACCAAATTAGGAATGGTGATAGTTGACTTCCTCTGGGTAAAGCATTCTGTCCTTCAGTTCTGAGAACGACTTTAGGATTCTCATCTTGGGAAATGGGAAAAATAAGGTACAGAGCACTGATGGGATGAGAGTTTGAATCAGGAAGTCCAGTGTCAGAACCTGTCATTTTAATCACTATCTTGTAGGAGAAGAGTAGGAGGAAGAATATTCAAAATACAAGGGGAAAAATTTAAATAACACAACAGAATGAGACCTCAGCTTTTGTGTGTGTCTGTGTTTGTATGTGTGTATACCATTTAATTTAATTTTATTTTTTGCATATTGCAAAATATATGTAATACTTTTGTCTGGTTCAAGATTTTTAAAAAATATTTATGAAATATCTTTTATTTTTAGTTGTTGATGGACCTTTATTTATTTGTATGTGTTGCTGAGAATTGAACCCAGTGAGTGACTCACACATGCTAGGCAAGCACTCTTTCACTGAGCTACAACCCCAGTCCTCCGGTTCAGGATTTTAGAGATACAAATGGGTATATAGTTAAAAAAAAATCTCTGTGTAAGCCTCATTCTCTAGCTACTATTCTCCCTCCCCTAAAAAAACCAATAAACTTTTATGCATATATAAATTTCTCCACATTTTGTACCAATGGTAGGCTACTATGTAACCCATTGTCTCTTAAAAAAATGTATCCTAGAGAATTTTCTGTATTTTTAGTTTTTCTACATTGTAACATAAAATGTCTCCTCATTCTCTTTTCATGTTTTCCTAGTGGTCTGTTGTTTTTTGGGGTGTCTTAAATTTTACTTACTTGGGTTGTGCTGTGGTTATAGCTCAGTGGTAAAGCGCTTGCCTAGCATGTATGAGGCACTGGGTTTGATCCTCAGTACCACATAAAAATTAATAAAATAAAGGTATTATATTCATTTACAATTTTAAAAATCCTTAAAAAATTCACTATTAATGGACTTTTAAGTTTTTTTTTTCCAAAAATTTGTTTTTACAAAAATAGTTTTGTGTTCCTCAGATTGTATGTAACATATGATTAGTTTCCTCGTTTAATCTGCACAATGTTTTTGAATATATAATACACTTAAATGTTTAAAAATACATCATATAAGAAAGTGGACACATTTGACAAAGGGTTTTTTCCACTTCCTGTCTGTTACCCAGCCTTCCTGATATATATATATACTGTCTCTNATGTATTAATTTTGACTACTTTAAAATATATATATATATATATATATATATATATATATATATATATATATAAAACTTGTTTCTTGTATATTGTTCCAGAGATATTTCTCCATATCCTCCTTTAAATAAGTCTTAGCATGCTATGCATATTGCATCTTGCCTTTTTAAGCTTAATACCAAATCATGAAAAATCAGTTACTCCATTTCAAACTAGGATGGACTGATTAGGTTACAGCTCTCACAATCTGTTCATTTCCCTTCTGAACATTTCTATATTTACACAGGAGTTGTTGGAGGATACCTCATATCCAAACCATAACATTTCCTTTTTATGGTTTCTAGGTTTGTTTAGTTTTGAATATTTTATATGTTGCTATATAAATTGACATCTTTAAAATAAACCAGAACTCTTTAAAACTTTGCAGGAAGTCAAAAAGAATATGGTGGACATAGGTCTGTCATGACCTCCCCTCATCTCTGCCCATTTTCTCCTCTTCATTCCTCTTTGAAGAGCTGTAGCTCTTTTTCTTTCCATTAAACACATGAAGCACATACCTGTCTCAGGTTTTGCACTTGTATTTTGAATATTCTTCCTCCTACTCTTGCATGGCCATCTTTCACTCATACCTAGCTCACATCTGGGTAAATTTTCAGTACAGAGAATTTACCTAAATCATCTCCCGTCATTCTCCACCACAACATTCTTCATTAGTATTTTCCTAGCATCATTTATCAGGACCTGAAATGATCTGATTTCTTCATTTACATGTCTTGTAATTACTAGAATTTAAGCCCCTTGAAGACCAGACTTTGCTCTGGGGTATTTCCATTATCTGAAACATGCCAAATATTTATTAGGTAATGGGCACTTGATAGATGTTTATTAACTGTTTACCACCTTCATCTCTGTTGTGTGCAGCTAATTTATCTCTTTTGTTCTCCATTCCTTCACTATTAGGATAAAGAAGCTTGAAAAAAGGGCACCTGAAATCCCCTCTGGTTCAGTGCAGATGACTGTGTTCCAGAACCTAGAGCAACAACAGAAAAAAATCTTGTTGTGCCAAAGATTTTTTTTATATCTGCTGTTGAACACTCATTCATTAAGCAAACATTTGTTGAGTGCTCTGCACAGTAGAGATGACTCAGAGCCATTAAGATAAAAGTGCAACTCTCTCAAAAAACAAAAATCAAACACAAACAAACGAACAAACACTGGCAACTCAGAAGTTTGATGCTGTTTTTCTCCAGCAGGTTCTATACTGATACTTTTATGACAATTTTCTCAACATTGCTTAGTTTATGTATACTGGGCTACTTCTAAATTAAAGTTATTATCGCTCTTATGGTAGCTATTTTCAAGAATTTGAAGATTAAGTTGTAAAATTTATACAGCTATAACTTCAATAATACCATGTGAAACATGACCATTAATGCTGTAAATTTTCTATCAATCTGTTTTAATTCTAATTCAAATTCTGGCATACCTCCTCATTTAAATGCATCATTACTTGAGTAAATTTAGAATTATTTGAATCAAATTTTAAAATGATATCTGTACATTTCTCTATATATCTAGATCATGATGTAAAGCAGGATTGCTAATTATATTGCCAAAATTTGAGCCAGCTGCTTTTAAATCTAAATTGGAATTAGTGTATATGTATAGTCAATTATTAATCAAATGCCTAGAATGAGAATAAATCCAAACTGACTATAAAGAATGATAAATTACTGAGAAAAGTCAACTGTCATATAAAATAACTGCCATTTGTTGGCTCATACTGCAAATCATTTATGGACAATGATGCTTGCTTTTATTTGCTTTAATCAACTGTATAAAGGAATATAATTTAGCTATGGAATATTTTAATCTTGCATACAAGCAATTTATTTAAAGCCTTATTTTTGTAAAAATGCTTTTGGTTGGAAAAGAAGACAGACATCTACTTTAAATTTGCTTAACAAACAAAAGCAAGGAGAATTTATGGTTTCATATGAGTGGGTGAGCCATGACTCAACTAATGAGATGCCATCAGAGAATTATTTTCTCTCAATGAGGGTTCTCTCTTTTTGATGGACAGATGTCCACTTAGCAGCTCAAGATTCATATTCTACCAGTTTATCAATCCAGCGGAACCCCAGTCTTCTTCAGGCTGCAATGCAGAAATCCTGAGTAAGATTCTCCTTGGCCTGGTTTAGAAATAACTAGCATAGTGTGTTTTAAAGGACCCCATGCTTCTAGATTACGTTTTCTTCTTCTTCTTCAAACATGATTCTGGCTGATCCTAGCTAAAGTTTTGGTGGAATGCAATCTGATTACATGGATTCACCTTAACATATGCAATATAATAGCTTTATCAGCCATAACCTAAGTGAACAGAAAATTGGTGTCATGTTAAAATGGGAAAATGAATTAAGTAGGATGGATGAAGATAGTTTTAAACAGGTACAATAAGTCATGCCAATGGAGAAGAAGGTATATTTTTTCCATACATAAGCTCTGAACATCTCTACCCCACTCCCCACACCATTTGTGAGTATAAATATTCAGAGGTATATGGGGGTAGAGAATGATGTGGTAAGGATCTGCTCTTAGGTCAGGAAAAAGGGACACATTGTGGGACATCAAAAAGCAATAATAAGCTGCAGTAGTGCACACCTGTAATCCCAGCTACTCAGGAGGCTGAGGTAGGAGGACCAAAAGTTTGAGGCCAGCCTGGACAACTTAGTGAGACCCTATCTCAAAATAAAATATAAAGGGGCTGGGGATGTAGGTCAGTGGTAAAGCAACCCTGGGTTAAATCTGGAGAGGGAGAGGGAGAGGGAGAGGGAGAGGGAGAAGAGAACAAAAATGGGGCTTTACAAACTACATTAAAATTCATGTCAAAATGTGTATTATATACAATAAGTACAAGCTTGTACTGTAAAATAATAGATGTAAATCCCAGAAAAAGAGACTAGGAATGGAACCACATATGTGTTCTAGAGGATAATTCATTTGAAAAGAAGCTTAATGTTAGTATGTGTAAGAAACAGATGAATAATACTGAGTGATTTATAAACTGACACAAGTACACTCATGTTAATTGAGTTTGGACCCCAGGCAGTGCTATTTCCCTCAATGCCAGGTAACCTTGGCCCTGCACGGAGTATCATTAGTGGTCCAGCAGGTGGCGCTCTTTCCTAGTACTGTGCACTAGTACCGAAGGCAGCATCTTCTCACCCCCACCGCACAAGGTAGTTCAGAGCTTTGCATCCTAAAGAACCTGTAGAATTCTGGTTGCCTTTGGCTATGATATGTCTATAGTTTTTTTTTGTTGTTGTTGTTGTTTGTTTTTTAAACAAAGACGCATGTGCTGGTCTTTGACATATTTGAAACTGTGTGCCTACACCTTTAAGTTTCTCTTTGGTTCTAAATTTGTCATTCTTAGTTCTATGCCTTTATTGGTTTCTGCTAAAGCATTTATACTTCTACTTTTTAGAGGTCTTGTGCAGTGCTCCAGGGCTATATAAAATTGTGATGATTCGTGTTTGAAAAGTGCATTGAATAAACATTGCTCACCATAAAAAAAAAAATCGATGTCTTCCTTTTTGTTGTTTGTTTTTAGTTAGACTCGGAGCACAGATAAATTTTTAAAAATAAAATCCTGTGCTTATATACCTAAATGAACTAGCATTTGATTATATACTATTATATTGTGTATTAATCTCTTTTTCTCCTTTAGCAATGTGCTTTATATTTTTTCTTTGTACATTATAATTATCACAATAGTGGGATTTGTTGTTATACATTCCTACATGCACATAACACAATCCAGTCAATTTCATCCTCTAGTATCTCCCCTTTCTCTCCCTTCCCCTGGTTCGATTCCTCTACTTTATTGGTCTCCTATTTTCATGAGATTCCTCCCTCCTCTGGTTTCTCTTTAGCTTCTACATATGAGAGAAAACATATGACCCATGACTTTCCAATTCTTTCTTATTTTGCTTAACATAAAGCTCTCATGTTCCATCCATTTTCCTGCAAATGACATAATTTTGTTCTTCTTTATAGCTGAGTAGTTTGTGTGTGTACATAATTTCTGTTTCTGTTCATCTGTTGACCAAACATCTCAGCTATTTCCTTCATATCCTGACTTTAATTCTTTAGGATAAATACTGAGGAGTGGTCTAGCTGGGTCATTCCTAGACTAGGAATGTGGTTCCATTCCTAGTCTCTTGAGAAACCTCCATACTGATTTCCATAGTTGTACAAATTTACAATCCCACCAATAGTGTGTAAGTGTTCCTTTCCCCCCAATCCTCTCCAGCATTTATTATTTGTATTCATGATTTTTAAAAATATTTATTCACAATACCTTTATTTCACTCATTTATTTTTCACATGGTGCTGAGGATGGAACCCAGGGTCCCATGCGTGTGAGAGAGCACACGCTCTACCGCTGAGCCACAACCTCAGCCCCTGTATTCATGATTTTTCAACTCTTATTTATTTATTTGTGGTATCATATGTTGTGGTTTGGATGTGAGGGGTCCCCCAAAAGCTCACATGTGAGACAATGCAAGAGATTTGGAGAAGAAATGATTAAGTCATAACCTTAATCTAATCAATAAATTGATCCCTAATGGGATTAACTGGGTAGTGACTGGAGGCAGGTGGGGTGTGGCTGGAGCAAGTGGCTCACTGGGGTATGGCTATGGGGTAGATATTTTGTATCTGGAGAGTGGATTCTCTCTCTCTGCTTCCTGATCACCAGGTGAGCTGCTTCCCTCTGCCACACTCTTCTGTCATGAAGTCTTGCCTCACATTTAGCTCTGAGGAATGGAGCCTGCTGTCTGTGGATATGAAACCCTGAGCCCCTTAATAAACTTTTCCTCCACTACGGTTTTTCTGGTTGGGTCCTTAAGTCACAGCAGTAAGAAAGCTGACTAAAACATTGGAGATCAGACATGCTGGGCAAATGCTCTACCACTGAGCTGCACCCCAGCCCAATCTGTCCTTTCTTCTAACAAAAGTTTACACACCCGGAAAGAGCTCTTTCCCTCTCAAAAATTGTTGATGAGCAGAAGTTGGATTCCATTTTATTCAGTTCAGCTTTCTACAGCTTGTTCTGTGAAACAAAATTAAGACTTAAGATAAAAGAAGCACACTCAGGGTTAAAACAATGAATTCTGGAGTCAGACGAGTCCAGGGCTCCAGTGACCTTAGATAAATTTCTTACATTTCTTTTAAAAAATTTTTTTTAAGGTATAGATGGACACAATATCTTTATTTTGTTTTTATTTATTTATTTTTATGTGGTCCTGAGGATCAAACCCGGGGCCCCAAATGTGCAAGACAAGCACTTTGCCACTGAGCCACAACTCCAGCCCTAAATTTCTTACATTTCTTCATCTTGGTTTCCTCATCTGTTAAATAGTGATAATAACGCTTACCTGAATGGGTTTTGTGAAGATTAAATTACATAACTGATGTTACCAATTAGTCAAGTAATTTAAGAGTTCTTATTCCTGTATTACAGAGCAATATGAGGTACTCAGGGAAGTACAAAGTCTGAGACCATTCCTGTTCTGTAGGTGGTTAAATACCCCCAAGAGACAGATGTCCCTATGCAAGTGAGAATATAGCAAACAAGTTCATAATTCTCCTTGCGAGGGAATCCCCAAATACAATATTTAAGGGTATTATATGACTATTAAACAACTTTGATTTTTAAAAAGTTTATCTAAATGGGTGAATTTTATGGTATCTTCATTGAGATATATCTCAATGAAGATGCTGACGTCATTATTTTGGTGTGTGATATATCACCTGAAAGAAAGGGTCACAAGAGTATTTTAACACAAAATATACTGATACAGAATGGAAATGAACATTGCATAGGAGATTTTCTAAATGAGCTGATTTGAGTCATATGAAATTCAATCTGGTTCCTAAAGTTATTGAATTACTTGGAGACTTACTTTTAATGTGTGATTAATAAAATGATGCCCACATAGGACTTTCAAATATTAAATACTATGACTAAAATAATGAATTCTTTAATTTTTCCTGTAAACCATTGGGAGAAAAAGAATTTTATTTGTTTTGGGAAGAAAAAGCAGCAGTTTCTTTCTTAATGCAACACAATGGTTTTCAAGATCCAAATAACATTTCACTTTCTCTAGAAAATTGCTTCCTTGATTACTCCTGCCCTCGCTGGTGATGATCCTAGTTTCCATTTATTGGACACTCTAATACTCTTGGGAATGTTAAGCATTTCACAGACCTGACCAGATTTGTTTTTTGGTCAACAGCTTGTGAAAGAAGTGTTATTAGTTCCACTTAACTGATGAAGAAACCGAGATAGGTACCATGATCTGGATCTGGAATGTCTCCCAAAGGTCTGTGTGTTAAAGGTTGGTGTCCAGTTCCACACGTGGTGGAATTTTTAGGAGGTGATGTCTAATGGAAGGAAGTCAGGTCCTTGGGCCTTGGCTTTGAAGGGAATATTTGGATCCCAGCACCTTCCTCTCTCTCTTTGCTTCCTGGCAACCACAGGTGAGCAGTTCCTCTGCTGCACACTCCTGCCCTGGTATAGTGTGCTTCCGCAGGCCCAAAGGAATGGAAAGGCGACAGAACCATGTGACCATGGTCTAAAACCTCTGAAACTGTGAGCCAAAATAACCCTTCCTTCTTTTAAGTTGATTCCCTCAGGTATTTTGTCACAGTGACACAAAGCTGATTAACACAACAGGCGACTTAAGCAATTTGTCCAGGTCACACAGCTAGTTAATTGCTCAAAGCTGGAGCTGCCAGGTTATAAACCTGTTAATACTACACCATGCAGATCCTTTCTTGTACCTTGTTCCTGGTGTACATGCCACAAAGAGGAAAGAATGATCGATTGGTATAATCAGTCTTTTCTCGGAGAATTCCTAAAGAAGAAGTGACAAGCTAAAACTATACTTCTGGCAGGAGATCTGAATTAGTTTTCTTCAGTAATAATAGCATTCTGAGGCACAATTGCATCGAATTATGTAATGAAAGGGGTTCCTTTCATTATATAAAGTGAGAAAACACTTCATTATCAGTGAGTAGAACATTAACAACATGACAGAAGAGCTCAACACTGAGTAGTTTAAATCATTGAGTAGGTATCTGGAAATGCTCTTCATTCACTGAGGACAGTTTTGGTTTTTAAAATTAATTAATTAATTAATTCTAATTAGGTATATATGACAAGCAGAAGGCATTTTGACTCATGGTTCACAATTGCAGCACAGCATTTCATTTCTCTGCTTGTACATGGTGTAGTGTCGCGCCCTATGTGCAGTCATACACGTACCTAGGGTAATGATGTCCATCTCATTCCACCATCTTTCCTGCCCCCCCTCCCCACCCTTCCCTTCCTTTTGGAGAAGAGTTTTTGATGAGTCCATATTCTTAATGTTTTATATTTAATTCATTCATTTTTTTCAGTGATTTTTTTGTATTGAGCACCTACTATGTGCCAGGTGCTGTTCTAGACATCTGAGATATATCAGAAGGCATAATAGACAAAAATATCTGCCCTTAGGGAAAATAAAAATGGAAAAATAAAACATGTATTAAAAAAACAAACAAGAAAGACCAATGACAAAGAAAATTCATGACTTTATGGAGTTTATATATCAACAGGAGAAGACAGAAAATATGTTAGATGATGCTAAATGATATGAATAAATATAATAAAGGGCAAGGGTGGTGTTCAGGACTGCGTGTAGACAGGGGATCAAGGAAAGCCTCTTGGAGATATTAGCATTTAAGTGGAAACTTGAATGAAGTGAGAGACTTAGAGAGTACCTGTGTGACAATCTGGGAGAAGGTCATTGTAGGCACAGGAAGAACAAGTACAAAGGCCCTGAGGTTGATGTATCACAGGAAAAACTGGAAAGTCTACGTGGCTGGAACAGAGAGCAGGGAGGTAAGTGGTGGTGGATGAGGTCAGAGAATAAGCCAGGCCTAGGTTGTGACAGATGGTGGCTTTTTCTCTGAAGAAGGGAGACCAGTTAGGAAGCACTGAAATGATCAGTTGAGAAATACTGGCAGTGGAAGGCACGAGAATTGGTTGGATATTGGACATATTCTGAAAGTAAAGCTGACAGGACTTTCTGATGGATTGAATGTGGGGCATAAGAGATTGGGTGCAAGGTGTGAGAAATATTTGTGTTAAAGTGCTTGTTGATTAACTTCAGAGGCTGCGGTGGGGAGCCCTCAAAGTCCTTCTCAGGCTTGGTTGTGGTGTATAGAGACCATTTGACCTTGAGGTTAAGTCAACAGGAGTTGCTAAACATCTGACTACTAAGTATAGGATGAAATCCTGGTGACCCCTCTGCCCAGGCTGATCTTATTTGGGAGAGACTGCCAAGTCAAACAGCAGTTGTGGGAAAAGAACAAGGGTCCTTTCTAATGATCTACTTCCAGTTTGATAAGGAGAGGACCAACCTGAAGGTCTTCTCTCTAATCTTCCATAGAGTCTTAGGGCTGGGAGTATAAGACTCAGCCTTAGTTCTTCCTTAGGTTTTAACATTTTTCTCTCCTTTCCCCCCTTCATTTCTCACTCTCTCCTTGGCCCAACTTCTTGGCTGCAGGAAGAGATCCTCTACTGGTTCCCATATCTTAGTGTGCATGGGAATTCCCCAGAGGGCCTACACCCCCACCACGGAGCTACACCCCCAGCCCCTTCTTTTATTTTGAGGCAGGGCCAATTATGTTATCCAAGTTGAACCTTAAATCTGCGGTTCTCCTGCCTCAGCCTCCCGAGTGCGTGGGATTTCAGGCGTGGACCACCGCACATGCTCCCTTGGAACAGATCCTGGAGTCCCACTTCCAGAGTTTTTATTAGACTGAAGTGTGTGCATGTGTTTAGGGGGCTGCAGAGGATCTCAGGTGGGTCTTGAGAACCGGTGCTTCAACAAGAAGGGTGAAAGCAAGGGAATCTTGCCTCCACCTGGTTCCAGGTGAGTGGGGAAGGTTCCAGATCAGGGAGCACTACAGTCAACTGGGAAATGGTCCACTTCCTCCAAGACGACTCTGGGCTGCCCCCAAACTGGTGAAAACAAGCGAAAGTCGGCAATGAGTAGGAGCGGGCAGTCCTTCGGGGTTAGACAGCCCCTGGGGGCTGGGAACTGAGGCGAGGGCGGGTAGACAGGCCGAGGCCAGCCCACAGATCCTCAGAGGGCGCGGACCGGGAGGAGGCGCCCTAGAAGGCGACGCCTCTTGGAGGAAGTTTGCCCTTAATTACGGAGCCGGGTTCCCGGTCGCATCAACCTCCAGGAGCGAGCAGCGCGCGCGGTCCTGAGCGGCCAGTCCTGTCCGGGACTCGGGCTGGGAAGTTGCTGCGCTCTGCACGCCCGACACAGCCACCATGGGCGGCTCGGCCTCCAGCCAGCTGGACGAGGGCAAGTGCGCCTACATTAGAGGTACGACCGATCGCCGGGGTCCCGGGGCCAGGGTGGTCGCTGGGCACCCGCCCCAGGGTGCACGGGCAAGCCGGGGCCAGCGGGGTCCCGGGGGCCCACCTGCGCCACGCCAGGTTTCCTATTATAGGCAGNCCCAATGCAGGTGCGTAGCTCTAGGTCACACTTTTACTACTTCTTCTGCATAATTTGCTGATGGGAGATGGGTGTAAGAACTGGTCTGGTTTATCGAGCTAATCCTTTTGATGGTCACCGTCTGGGAAGCACCTGCAGACGCTGGGGAGAGGGGCAGGTGCAGGATGCAAGGAGGGGATGACGACTCCTCCGCTCCTCCCGCCCTCCCGGGGGTCATTTCGGTCCCCTCCCGGAAACATCTGGCCTTCTGGTACCTGGAGCTGGATTTAGTTCTGAACTTGGCCGCAAAGAAAAGAGCGGGGATATCCCTGGCTGTTAGAGGTTTCCCTGGGGATTCCCGGCCTGTGAAGCAGAATTTCCCTCTGTGTGATGTTGGCTGGGTTTTGTAAAATGCAGCCTCGGCCACGGCTTCACTTGGACTTCATTGTCGCTTGCAGGATCATTTCATCAGAAGCAGAAAAGACCATGTCATTATGTTCCCAGGTTGCATGGTTCCCTTCCCTCCCCAGAGACGGGGAAAGCAAATGAGGAACCCTGGCATGTTTTGTAAGAGTTGCTAAAGTTACAGATGGAGAGAAGCTCATTTGGGGAGATGGTCAGAGATAAAGTGACTCGGTAAAGTGAAAGAGGCAGAAGAAACCAAAAACCAAACTGAACTGAAACGGCAGGAAGTGATGAGCCTTTATCTCCTGATGTATTTGGCCTGGCCCCCGCCGCCCCCAGCCCACCCTTGCCCTCAACCATTACCTAGTTTCGTGATCTTGTAAATTTAGGAGTCTCTGTGTGTGTGGAGGGGGTGGTGAGAGAGGTGTATTTCCTGGCTTCAGAAATTCTTTTAATACCTAGGTATTAAACCCTTAAATTTTACCTTAATTCTTCCCAATACCTCTTTCTGGCCCTAGACACTTATTTGGTGATTTTGTTTTGTTTTGGTATCAGGGATTGAACTCAGGGGCACTCCACCACTGAGCCACACCCCCAGCCCTATTTTGTATTTTATGTAGAGACAGGGTCTCACTGAGTTGCTTAGTGCCTCCCTTTCTGCTGAGACTGGCTTTGAACTTGCGATCCTCCTGTCTCTGCCTCCTGAGCTGCTGGGATTACAGGCCTGTGCCATCACACCCGGTCTTTATTTGGTGTTCTTATTCCATATTTGTTTTCTGTGGCCACAACATTTAAAATCACTTTAAAAGGATATCAGATCAGGGCACTCGAAGGGCAATGTACTGTAATTGATTTTCCAGATTCTTGTTCTGGTGCTTTTGAAGGTAGAAGATCATCAACAATCTGTACTGTTAGGCAAGAAAAGGTGATCACATATCCCTTTGCTGTTGTTTATTAAAAGGGGCAAAAGATGGATGTTTTGTTTAGTTAAACTAAGCTGGCCTGGAAAGTTTGGCAGTTTGCTTGTTTTCACCGGTGGGTGGGGCAGAAAGGTGCAGCAGAACAGTAAAGAAGGACTTGTATTTGGTTCTTAGCAACATTAAATTTATGGCCTTTGTAAGACTTTGTTTCACTGGAAAGTTTCAAAGCACCTGAAGTTGAAAGAAAGCAATGATAGTAATCATCTGAAATTCAGCAATATGAAGATAAACTTGCTTGAAGACTTCAAGGTCATGAGAGCTATTGTGACTGATGCAGGTATTGCACTCATATAAGAAATATTTTCTTCTTTATTCTGAAATAAATTATTACACATACAAAAGTACAGGGTACATTTGAAGGACTTGTAATGGATGCATTTGGATGAGTAAAATTGTAGCAGATTCTGCGATAGCCTGGTTCAATTTTGTCTCTTCTTTCTCTTTTTGGGAGGGACTTTCAAGGTATGTGTCATAGAGGAGGGGAGAAAAGAGTTAAAGTTAGAATACCTCCAGATAAAATGAGACATGGCTTCATGTGAGAACACTAGTCTTGCCAAAAAAGAAAAGAACCTTGGAAAAATGCACTGTGTTGTGAATTGTTCTTTCGTGAGCAAATGCAGATCACGGGGCTGGGAGTTCTTGGTGGTTTTGAAGCCTCCAGTCCCTGAACAAAACCATGACCCTGTCTTTACCCTTCGCCCATCCCTTAGCCTATAAACATTCTCAAGCTTTGATTTAGTTGTAGGCAAACAATGGTAGGTATGACTGCAAAGTTTAAATACAGTTTTATGAACTGTTTCTCATAAAGAAGCCACCAGTGAAATATGAATTTGAAAGCTCCTGTAGCCCAGACAATAAGTTTTTTTTTCAAGCCTGAAACATTTTGTTAATATGGGGAATGACTAGTCCATATATTTTTTTGAGTTTTGTTAACTTTATTTCGTATGTATTTTAAGCATCTGTACTTCCAGTATGCTAATGAGTCAATCCGTGTGTTTCCTCTCACACAAGTCCTTTAACAGCTGCAGTTTATTGTTTGCCTTAAAACTTTGTGTTCACTGTGTTCTGTGTCATGTGGCTGTTTTGAAAACACATCATTTATTTGGATTTAGTCAGTCTCTAGGTAAAGAGATATGAGATGCATTGAGAAGTTACTTCATTTGTGAAAGTGTCAGTTTTGAAGATGACAACACCTATGTTTCTTAAAATGGACTAAATTTTAGTGTGGTTTCTAGAGGACTTTCAGTAATTTCCCATGATACAGTGTTTCTGTTAATAAATAATACCGAGACCAACTTGTCTTCAGTGTCATCATTTAGCCTTTAGTGATGCTTTTGGCACTAATCTACAAGGATTTTCCTTTTGTGAGGAACAAAACTCCAGGCATTAATGGCCAATTTAAGGTGTCTTTTTCTTTTTATGCCATATTTTTTTTCCTTTCAAAACTTTTGGGCTGGGGTTGTGGCTCAGTGGTAGAGCGCTCGCCTAGCACGGGTGAGGCCCTGGGTTCGATCTCCAACACCACATATAAAATAAATAAATAGATAAATAAATAAATAAATAAAGATAGATAGATATTGTGTCCAACTACAACTGAAAAATAAATACTAAAAAATTCTCTCTCTAAAAAAAAAAAAAAAACCAAAAACTTTTGACATGGCTAATATTGAACTTTAGCTAAAAACAAAACAAAGCAAGCAAACAAACAAAAAACCAGGAACAAAACAAAACGAAAACACAAGTTCCCAAAGTACAATGTGTTTTCCTGTTTAAAGCAATGATTTTATTTCCTCTTAAAAGTCACTATTGAATTTTTAATGAATTAAAAAGAAAACAAACCTGAAACTCTCCCATGTAAGGAGTCCTGTAGAAGATCATGAAAGTAATGGGAAATCAGTGCTGCGGCTGAGAATGGGGACACACAGGTGCTGGGGGGAGTGCTGGTGGGGGGAGCTTCTAGGCCTGCTGGCAGCCAATAGTTAGGAAAATCTTTTTGTTTTTTTTCCCCCTCTTTAATTCACTACTCCACTGTCAGTGACAGTCTGTAAAGGGCCCCGGGGTTTATTTGGAAATGCTCATCAACCATCTGATGTTTATAAAGTCAGAATTGAGTTTCAGCTTAAGGCAGCACACGTTTCTCTCAGGGGAGTGCTCCCATATTGACACCCGTGTTGGTGGCTTTATGCTGATAAGTATCTGAGGTGGAGTCTCACTGGCAATGTACAGGACGGAGAGCCGTACCCATTTGCAGTCTACCCAATGCAGGTGCGTAGCTCTAGGTCACACTTTTACTACTTCTTCTGCATAATTTGCTGATGGGAGATGGGTGTAAGAACTGGTCTGGTTTATCGAGCTAATCCTTTTGATGGTCACCGTGGAGTCCAAGTTACCTGGCTAGTAGCAATGGCAGTAGGCTGTGATGGAAACGTTAGGATATGGAGTATGGTAGTCCTTGCGGGATGCCAACCCAGCTTCCTTTCCCCATTCCTCTTCCTAACAGAGTCCCATTTGGCACTGTTTTGGAGAGCCTGTCCTCATGTATGGCCCCGGTAGGGTGGTGCTGATTGGTTTGGATTTCATTGCACTTGAATGAGATGTATGAGTTGCTCTTTTTTCTTGAAGAAAAGAGGGAGCTAGCCTAAAGACAAAGGCATTACTGGACAAAGGTAATACTTGGAGCTCTGCAAAGTGGAGGGAGCTTCTCTTGCTTTTTTTTTTTTCATTATTGTTGTTGTTAGCCAAAATATTATTTTAATTTATTTTTTATTTTTTTATTGGCACATTATAGTTTTACATAATGGTGGGATTCATTTTTCCATATTTGTACACGCACACAACATAACAATATAATTTGGTCAATATCATTCCCCAGTATTTCCATGTCCCTCCCCTCCTCCTGAGGGAGCTTCTCAAAGGGAAGCTATGACATGCTTTGCTCATCACCTGCTTTTCCTACCCTAGGTCTTTCCTGTATATGAAATGTCAAACTATGGAGTTGGGGAAGTAAAGATTGTTAGTTATCTTTCAGTATCATTCTCTTCTGCCATCTTCTATAATAGAATCTCCGCATTTTAGCTGACCGCATGAGCCCCCAGAATAAACTAGCTTCCTTTGTAACTGAGTTTTGGCTGGTGGATTATAAGCAAAAAGGTTGTATGCTATTTCCAAAAAGTTGACATTAAAAAGGAAGAGTGGGGTGTCCTTTGTCCTGTCCCCCCATACCGGCTGGATTGTGAACGTGGCTACATAGCCATCTTGGATCATGAAGCAACTTTTTAAGGAGTTTGTGCAGAGTGGAGTAACTGCACAAAAGGGGCCCAGGCTCCTGTGGCGTTCACATGGTAGAACCCCCATAATGAGTTCTGGAGTACCTACCACTGGACCCTAATAAGAGAGAGAGAAGTCTCTATCTTATTTAAGCCAGTGTTATTTGTGTTATTACTCTTATCCACAGACAAACTTTATCTGTTCTTTGTGGTCAAAAGTATTGTAGCCAGTGTACTAAATACCATCCTATTTTCTCTTTTAAGAAAAATTAATCCAAAGAAAGTAGAAAGCAAATAATGATTCTACCATTAGTATTTGTCTTAGGTTCTAGTTTATAGAAATGAGTGGACTCTTCTGAGAAGCAAGGAATTACAGCTCTTCTGGTGAGAGTTAGGGGGCTGGGTAGGGAAAAGAGGAGAGAGAGGGTCCAGTATATTACTTTATACTCTGATGTGTGTGTGTGTGTGTGTGTGTGTGTGTGTGTGTGTAGTTCTGGGGATTGAACCCAGGCCCTTGTGCATGTGAGTCAGGCACTCTCCCAACTGAGCTGTATCCCCATTTTAAAAACAGAATATATTCTGATTTTAAAAATGTCTTCAAGCATCCCAAACTACTGCTGAAACTACTAGGAGTTTTGAATCAGGAACACTGCTGCAGACTGGGAATTTCCAGGGTCAGCTATTACCTTCTACTTCCTTCAGTCTTCATGAATGGAAACCAAGATTTTGGGAAGGAATACTCTTTAGAAAGCACCAAATTGAATGTTGGAAAACCATAAAAGATTTTGTGAATGGAGAGGGGTTTTTTTGGATTGAATCAAAAAGGAAGTAAAGACGGCAGATTGAGACAAATGAACATTTTCTCCTGTCCTTGTGGAGGAAACAGTGACCTGGTCTCTGTGAATTCTAATACAGCCTTTGGTGAGCCCCATGGGGTCTGATGCTGAATCAAGACCTGTTCTTGATGGAGCACCTCATTCCACTGCAAACTGACTGCAAGGGACCACACCATGACGGGTGCTGTAGTAATCATAACTACTAAGGGGATAATAGTAATTTATGTTACTTTATTTTTGCTGTGGACTCCTGAACTGACTGTAGCCTTACTGTAATCTTTGGGAAAGTCTGAACTGGATTCACAGGTAGAAAGTACAACAGCAGGGGTGCAATTTGTAATAATAGTTTCTAACTTAATTAAAATAAGTGTACTATGAAGTTTTATAAAATATGCTGTATAAATTACAATAATAGAATTCTGATCTTTTAATTGGAAATTTTAATTTTTTTTCTTAGTAAAGCTAGGTAACATCACTCTAAGGAGCAAAGTCCATATAACAATTTGCATCATGAAATGGGAAATGAAGATAAAGGATGATGGAAAGAATAAAAGCACACTCCATCTGCTACAGTAGTTTAAAGCACTTTCTTAAATTATAGGACACGAAGGCTGAAGTTCTAAGTTTCAAACTAAAATGCACTCACACAACAAAACAAAACCCCAAATGCAATGCAGATTTTTGTCCTTTGAAACTGGAAAATTCGTTTTAAAAAGAGACTAGCAAATTGTTGCCAGTAAGAAAATGCAAGCCAGCTTTTAAAAGTACCCCTTTTTTTGGTACTGTGTGTTTTTCTCACTTGGAGGAGAGAATAAAAGGTTCAGAGATATGAAAGCAATTTATTCAGTTTCACAAATTGCAAGGTCTAAGACCCAAAAAAGCTCATATTTCTATGCTTGATGTTGTATGGAATATGTCTATAGGATTAGAACAAATGAATGGTTTTTGCTAGGAGCCCAGAAGTGATTTTTTTTTTTAAGCCCATTCTGAAGGAATTTTGGAAGAAGAGTAAGTGTCTCTATGCCAAACCATGTGGATATTTTTTTAATTCCTTTTTAAAAACTATTCTTATTTTAAAATAAAGCATAGGATCAGAAAACCACACAGAAAAGATGCATAGCTTAGTGAATCATATAAGACAAATATCCATGCAGACATTACTCAGGTCAAGAGATAGAAAGACCCTCTACAGCTGGGCATGGTGGTGCACGCCTGTAATCCCAGTGGCTCTGGAGGCTGAGGCAGGAGGATTTCGAGTTCAAAACCAGCCTCAGCAAAAGCGAGGTGCTCAGCAACTCAGTGAGACCCTGTCTCTAAATAAAACCCAAAATGGGGCTGAGAATGTGGCTCAGTAGTCAAGTGCCCCCGAGTTCAATCCCTGATACCACTCCCACTAAAAAAAAAGAAGCCATTGCTGAAACCTCCATGTGTCCCATCCCAGTTCTCGTCCCCCTTGTCTCTCTAAAAATAGCCATTATTTGCCATAGTCTGCTGTGCAGCAGACTATTTTAAAGATACCGGCTCTAACAGTGTATTTATTTGTTCACAATTCTGCTGTCTGGACTAGGTCCAATTGTGTGGTTCTACTTCTTATTTTTGCTTGTGGTCCTTCCTGATTCAGTGGCAGATCATCTGGTGGCTGGACTTAGCTGGGAAGGCTTTCTTTCTGTACAGGTAGCCTTCCTACATGGTTGATCCAGTAGATTATCAGACTTTTAAAATAGTGGATCAGGGTTTGCAAGAACGCCAAAGCTTCTGGAAGGTGCTAGGACTTCTTATGGCCTGGGTCTGTAGAGGCACGACATCACTCTGCCATCTTATATTGGGTAATGCAAGTCTCAGAACCAGCCCAGATTCCAGAGGATGGAACTATACGTAGGCAAGAGTACCAGGAGGAGTGGAGATTTAGGGGCCACCCCAGTCACAGACCACTCATCCTAGATTTATGATAATGACTTTCTCAGATTTTCCTTATGGCTTTATCAAAACTCAACCATGCATTTCTAAAACTGTAGTCTTATGCTCTTAAAAAAACATATCTTTCAAGTATCTATCTATCTATCTATCTATCTATCTATCTATATATATTGTTGAAGGAGCTGGGCTGTTTGACATGTGGTTTTCCACAATGAAGAGTTTGCTCCTGGTGCAGTTCCACACATTTCTCCTGTATTTTCTACAAATAGAGAGATGGTGAGATTTGATCCTCAACCTTTTTTTTTTTTTTATCAAGACTAAGGGTGTTGCTGTTCTTCATTTGATGACACATAATATACAGTTGCCCTCCCATTTGAATTTTTTTTTTTTAGTTGTAGATGGACACATATACATTTATTTTATTTATTTGTTTTTATGTGGTGCTGAGGATCGAACCCAGTGCCTCACTTGTGCTAGGCAAGTGCTGAACCACGGAGCCAGAGCCCCAGCCCCAGCCAGTTGTTTCTCCTTTTGATGTTAGCAGCTATGGATGCTCATTGCCAGGACTCATTAATTCACTGAGGAATAAAAAATAATTTTTTTTGATACTAGGGATTGAACCCGGGGTCACTCAAACACTGAGCCACATCCCCAGCCCTTTTTTATATATTTTATTTTTGAGACAGAGCCTTGCTAAGTTGCTTAGGGCCTTGCCAAGTTGCTGAGGCTGGCTTTGAATTTGTGATCCTCCTGCCTCAGCCTCCTGAGCTATTGGGATTATAGGCGCGTGTCACCACACCCAGTCCTGGCCCTTTGTTCATGTTTTAGTTTAAGATGAGATCTTGCTAAGTCCTTAGGACCTCGATAAATTGCTAGGGTTGGTCTTGAACTTGCTATCCTCTGTCTCAATCTCCCAGGTCGCTGGGATTTTAGGCGTACACCACCATACCTGGCTCCAAAAATGATCCAATCTTTAAGTCTCTCTGTAAAAGAAAGAAAGGAAAAAAATCTTTGCCAGATGCCTCGCTAGCAGACTTCCCTGACATCCCACTGATCAGAATTAAGCACAAATGTCTTCCTAAGCCATTGCTGGCAAGAGTATGGAATTATCATGATTTGTTAGACCAATCAAAATTTGCCCCTCAAATGAGACGGGGAGCCACTTTCCTGAAGCACATGGCTATGGATCATGGACACCTGAACAAAATCAGGTTCAGTTATAAGAAGCATGAATGGCTCCAGGGTAGGTAAGCAACATTACAAATTTTGATAAATGTCACAGGGGGAATAAAAAAGGGAATTAAAATAGAAAACTGTTGGTAGAGTAGAAAGATGAGATACATGTGAGAGTGTTCAGGAGGATCATAAGTTGCTCTCTCTGTGAAGAACAAAGGGAAGGACGTGGTTTCTGACGAGTAAATGTTAGTTTAATGAATGAATGAAAGGAGAAAAAGATTTAAAATCTACAATGGATTTCTTACACAATAAAAAAACTGTTGAGTTGTAAAACAGGTTCAGGATGTGATGATATGATATGAAAGAGCTCTTGCAAATTAAAAATCTGATGCTCAGAAATTTAAAAATCCACTTGGTACTTTACAAAATAAAGTTGAAAAACATTTCAGAAAATATATAGAAAATAGAAAAAAGATAGAAAATGGCCAGGTATGGTAGCGCATGCTTGTTATTCTAGTGACGCTGGAGGCTGAGGCAGGAGCAATGCAAGCTTGGGGCCAGTCTGAACAAATTAGTGAGACCCTGTCTTAAAAATTAGAAATAAAAAAGGGATAAGGATATAGCTTGGTGGTAGAGTTTCCCTGGGTTCCCTCTCTAGTAGCAAAGAAAGAAAAAAAAAAAGAAAGAAAGAAAGAAGAGGAAAAATAGAAAAGGCAATATTTAAAAAGAAAATCCAAGAGTCAATCCAAAAATTTTAATGTCTGACTAAAGAATAAAGATAAGGAAGAAAATTATGAAAGAAATAATATAAGAGCATGTTCTGGAACAAAGATCATGTGTCTTTGGGTTTATAGGGACAAATAATTCTTGGAACTCAGAGTTGGGAATAGTTCATGCTTCCATCATCCAAAATAGAAAGACATTGGGCAGAGTCTTCAGTAGTGAGCAGAAATTAACCCTAGACTACAAGGCTGCTCTGGACCTGCTCTAATAAAAAATTAAAAGAAAACCTCAAAAGAACCAAACCAATCCCAAATAACTTTATTGAAAGAGTAAACAAAGCCCAAATCTTTATAGGAATACAACAAAATGAATTTCCAACAATGTAAAATGGACAATGTCCAGCATCTAATTGAAAATGACTATGCAAGTGAAAAATACAGGAAAATAGCTATAACTACAAGAAAAAATAAACACACCAATAGAACGGAGTTAGGAATTACAGGCATGATAAATTTAGCAGACAAGGATGATAAGGCAGTAATTACAAATATATTCCATCTGTTAAAGTACAGAAGAGAAATGAAAGATAGAAGAATACTTTTTTTTTTTTTTAAAATTAATACCAATACTAATACTAGTCTTAAGGAAGAACATCACAACTTTTGTGTTTCGTAGCTGGTTGGGACATCTGGAGAGAGGATAGCTGTGCTGACCTGCTACTAGTGTTCTTTTCTTTTTTCAATTTTGTCTTTGTAGTTGTAGATGGACAGCATGTCTTTATTTTGTTTATTTTTATGTGATGCTAAGGATTGAACCCAGCACCTCACACACAGCTAGGCAAGTGCTCTGCCACTGAGCTACGGCCCCAGCCACTGCCAATGTTCTTAGTAGGTCTAGGAGAGGAGCAGGGTAGCCTGCAGAGAACTCTGTGTAAGGGGTGCTGGTGAGGCACTAGGGCTGGTCTCGGACCAGCACAGATGAGCAGGGACAATTCAAAGATGAAGGGAAATTATGGATGTTCTTTTTAAAAAGGAAATTGTTAATAGTGGTCATGTCCCCTTAACTATGGGGCTCACAGAGACAAGTACCAATTTCTATGATTAGCCCAAAAGAATTCAGAGGTTTTCCAAATTTGGACTGCATGTGTTTGCTTAAGGAATTATTTCCTACGTAAGTCATGCTGCATGTGTTAGATAGATATGTCTGAATAATTGCCCAAGCAATGCAGACACAGGCTTAGAGTTAGAATAAGGATAAATTTTATTAGCAACATGGCATATGTGTAATATCTGAGTATAAATATTTAAAATGGTTATGCTGGAGGGAATTAAATGAATAACAATAATTGAAATGCACTGTTTAAACTTAAAGTAAATAAGAATTTTAGAGTATGACTAAGACCGGTGCAAATCAACTGAGATGTCAGTTCTTAATTACAAATAACTCCTGTTCTGAGGAATGATAACAACAATAGTAAAAGCTAACATTTATTGAATGCCTACCACGTGCCTGGAAAGTAAATGTCTTAGAGAAAGGGAACAGGATAATCCCGCAAATTCTAAGTCTTTCTTCTAGAAATTGCCCATTCACACGGCTTTTTTCTTTAATGAAAACAGTATCAACTTGATCAGATTTAGGCAGTGTCTTAGCTCTTTTCAGCCCTTCAAGTGAGCCAAACCTGTTATTTGTCCCTTGGTATAAGATGAAACATTTATTAAAACTTTGATTTCATGTTTTGATCCTAAATGATCTGGATTTTTGTGTGTGTGTGTGTGTGGTGCTGGGGACTGAAGTGCATGCAAGGACAATTGGTACTTCTCTCTGTAGGCCCCATAGTTAAGGGGACATGACCAATATTAACAATTTCCTTTTTAAAAGAATATCCATAATTTCCCTTCATTTCTGAATTGCCCCTGCTCATCTGCGCTGGTCCCAGACCAGCCCTGGTGCCTCACCAGCTCCCCCTACACAGAGTTCTCTGCAGGCTACTCTGCTCCTCTCCTAGACCTACTAAGAACATTGGCAGTGGTTGGGGCCGTAGCTCAATGGCATTAAAATTCATCTAAACATATTATGAAATTTTCAAATGATGCAAGCAGTATTGCAGGTCATTTTAACTTTAAATAAAATGATGCTGCTAGGTAACTTTTCCATTACAAAGGGAAAATTTATATTTGGGAAGCAAGGTACAGAAGTCTAATTATTGGAGCTTTCAAATTTGAAGAACAGGCATGACAATCTCCTGAGGCCTTGCTGAATCTGAAATTGGATTCTCCATAGATATTGTATCTGTGGGCAGGCTACCTTCAGTTTCTTATATGTAAAACAGGGGGCTGCAGCAATGCTCAGGGAGATAAATGGAGCTGAGAAATGAATGAGATAACATAATAAATGTAATGCGATTCCCAGATTTCCCAGTTCTACTATTATGCTAATCAATTTGTTTTACGATCAGTAATGGCATCAGCCTTTGCAGAGTAAATAATTGACTTTCACATACTGCCAAATAATACCTATCTTACACATTTGTTCTGTAGACTAATTAATGTTTGAGTGTTTAAACACAATGCCACTACAGAAGCAATGGCATTATAATGTGTTGGGACACTCTAGTATTGTAATTAGTACTAATTAGATTCTTTTCAACAGCTTGTTGAATTTCCAAATTACTGCATGTAAGGTATTCTGCTTTATTTACTCATTATGAAAGTGTCAGTCACGATGGTTTAAATGGAAACCTTTAAGTAACTATTCTCAAGGTTCAAAACCATCCCCTCCCCTAAAGCCAAGAAAAGGCAATAGGAAGACACCTTCCAAGGAATTGTCCTGGGATACAGCCATCCAAGGAGTAGGCCAGGGTCCCTCTTACACTGGCAGGCAAGAGCTTGCCCTGGACATTCCTTCCTATTGCAGAGTTCACTGATATCACATTAGTGGTTGGAGCCAGCCATTACACGAGTCCTTTCATTTATTTATTTTTTTTGAGACCCCATTTACCAGCACATGACATCCAGTACCCTTCTCTTCACTGTGTGGAGTCTGCTTGCAGTGGTCCAAAGCTAGATTTCAGCTGTACAGTGTTTACAATGGGCAAAGAGCTGAAATAATCATCCCTCACATCTCAGTGATCCAGTTTGACTTGTGGGGCTTAGGAATCAGAGTGGGGTCACAGGGATCCAGACACTTTTTACCTAGGACATTCACTGTGCCATGGACCCTTTGGTATTCTAGTGAAACCTATGAACCCCTTCTTAGAATAACATTTTAAAATGAAGTTAAAAGCAAAACCAAAAACAACCACAGGATTAAAGAAGTAGTATTACTAAATTAACAAAACATGTTTAAAAGTCGCTGCCATAGTAAGATATATGCTTCTTTAGGAATGCACTCAATGGCAAGGTCTTGCAGTGGATTTAATAACTACTGTAACTTTTAAGAAGTGCTGTTCTAAGATCTGTGGCAAATGAAATGTACTATGAAAACATTCCTGAGCCTGGTGGCAAGGTCACAGTACAGCTAAGTTCTGTGGTTTGTTGCCTGTATTCATAATTGAAGGAAATGCTGAATTGAAGTTGGAGGTTAATAAAAATAAAGGTGGTATTTTCCTCATTCAACTCTAAACCCCTGAATTTGGTCCACAGAGCCATCATAAATCCCCGTTTAAGAACCCCTGACCTACCCTGACCTAGGGACTCTCTTACTCAGGGCCACAAAGACCTGATGGAGAATTGTGCATAAACACAGGTAAGGGAAGAAGAGTGGAGGAATTTGTGGGTAGATTTGGTGGACCAGGCCTCAAGGTGGCATGAACCATTTCTATCTAACCTTCCCATTTCAATATGCCAGCCTCCTTTTGTAACTTTCCACAGGTAATTCTTATATATATATATAAAAAGGTCCTATTCTTTTTCTCTGTCGGTTACCTCTTATATCACCCTGAACATGTTAAACTTAACCTTTTTATGAATGGTTTTTCTGCTTCAAGTGGATTCTCACTTTGAAGGCAGACTATCCATCTTTTTTATCTTTAAGTAGGAAAAGTTGAAGCCCTCTAAATTAACACCGTCCAGTAGCCATCAGATGCCAGCGACTTAAACACTTGAAATGTGGAATTCCAAATTTATGATGTAAGTTTGAAGATTGAGTGCAAAGAGTATATCAATCTTGAAGATGCAAATTCAAGCTATACCAATTTTGAAGATTTAGTACAAAGCAAAGAAGGCAAACTAGTTCATTAATATTACTTAATAGCAATTATATATTGAAGTAGATTGGGACTAATGGATTGAATACAATATGTTAACATGAATCCGGTCAGTTAAAAATTTTCACGTAGCTACTAGGAAACTTTTTTTTAATATTTATTTTTAAGTTGTAGTTGGACACAATATCTTTATTTATTTATTTTTATGTGGTGTTGGGGATTGAAGCCAGAGCCTCGCCTATGCTAGGCGAGCACTCTACCGCTAAAGCCACAACCCCTGCCCCAGGAAACTTAAAGTTACATTTAAGGCTCACATCTATGGCTCGCATGGTACTTCTTTTACATTGCTGTTCTTAGATAAAGACTCATAGAAGATTCATAGTGCTGCAACCCTTTTATTGTACTCCAACCCTTTTATTGTACTCGGAGAGGCTGAATAAGCTGCCCTCCCCTGCTTAGCGAGTAATGGCAGATACACTCCTGGTACACTCATAGTCCGTGATGTCTAATCAAACCAGACCAAAAATTTCTAAGTTTTGAATTTCTAGTCTAACCCTGAACATATTCAATAATTCAGCCATAAGCAAAAACCCTGAAAATGTGTGTGTGTGTGTGTGTGTGTGTGTGTGTAAGTTTACACACACACACACACACACACCCTTATCTGTTCTGGATTTGGTCTTATGGGGATGGAAACATGGGGAACTCATATTTAACATGACTACCCCCTTCCTCACAGCCAGATGGTGGTAGAGTGGAAAGCATTTAAAATAAACCAAGGATAGGCTTTAATTTCTTTTGCCCTCCCCCACACTTTTTAAAAATAATAAAGAGGATATCTGTAATCTTTACTGACCTTTTTGTTTCAGAATATTCCTTCCCATGGGGTTTCCCCCCCTCCAACTCAGTCTCCATCTGTAACTTACCAATTTCTTTTTTTTTTTTGTAGTTGTAGATGGACAGAAAGCCTTTATTTTATTTATTTATTTTTTTAGGTGGTGCCAAGGATCAAACCCAGTGCCTCACACATGCCAGACAAGCACTCTGCCACTGAGCTACGGCCCCAGCCCAACTTACCAATTTCTGTAGGATCACATTTGAGACTGTTATGGTTTAGCTATGGAGGGCCCCCAAAAGTTCATTTGTGAGACAATGCAAAAAAGTTTAGAGATGAAATGATTGGGTTACGAGTCCCTGAACCTAATCAGTGTGCAATAATCCACTTGAATGGATTAACAGTAGGCAGGTGGGGTGTGGCTGGAGGAGGCAGGACACTGGGGGGATGTCTTTGGGGTTTATATTTTGTTCCTGGTGAGCAGAGTTTTCTCTCTGCTTCCGGTGGCCGTGCTCTGAGCTGCTTTTTCTGCTGTGCCCTTCTGCCATGATGCTCTACCTCACCTTGAGCCCAGAGGAACTGAGCTGGCTGTCTACGGACTAAGACCTCTGAAACCCTGAGCCAAAATAAACTTTCCCTTCTCGATTGTTCTTGTCAGGTTTTTTAGTTACTGATGAAAAAGCTGACTCAAACAGGGCCATTGTGTAGTTAGGAGATATTTAAGATAAAGGCCTAGATAATAAGGCCCTTATTTTAATATATTGCCAATACAACATTCCCTCCCACCCCCTTAGAAATTTTAAATAATGTTAGTGCTCTTTAAATTGTATATTTTGCTGTTGTAATTGAAATCATAGTTACATTACTTCATATTCTTTGCAAAAGATATGACACCTAGACTCAACAGTTGTCCCTCTTTTTTTTTTTTTTTTTTTCATTTTCAGTGGTCGGTAGAATTTTAAGTTCTAAAATGAGCTCTCGGAGTGCCTTCTGACCCATGATAATTTCAGTGACTCACTGACATGTTTCATGTTTCTGCATTTTCTGTCTTTAATAAATTGTTATTTGGCACTTTCACAAGAAACTCTTCAGACCTACCTTAACTAACTACTTGGCTAATTTCAGATCATCACAACCACTGACATCAATGGATGTCCAAGAGAGGGAACACAAATCCTTCCTATCTCCATATGGGTTTTGTAAAATTATATACCTTGAAATGTGTTGACAAGCCAAACTCAGCATTTCTCCAGGGATATTTTTAAATTTTTGCATTGTTAATTAAGAGAAGAAATAGATACATGTGACATATTTTGCAAATAATTGTGAGCTTTGCTAAGATATGTAATAAAAACTTTCAAAATATTATTTACAATATGTATCTCCTCATTTTCAGAAAACTGGATAAAATAAAATGAGCTTACAGAGCAGCAGAATTCTTCTATAATGTTAACCACGTAGTTTTCTTAATTTACAGTGCCTTGACTCATGGGCAGATACTTGTGTTTAATCACTGACCCCCACTAGCTGTGCGGCCTTTGGCAAGGTATCTGCCCACCTCTAACCTTGGTTCCTTACATTGCAAAATGGGAAAAGATTGTTATTTTTAAGATTGTTGTGAAGATTCATGACACCAATTCTTGTAAATTACTCTTCAAACCTACCAGGGACAGGGACTCTCAACAACAGGTAGCTTTTTCTTTCTTCCTTTCTTCTTCTTCATCTTCTTTTTTTTTTTTGGCAATACCATGGTTGAACCCAGGGGCTTGTGCAAACCAGGCAAATGCTTTATCACTGAGCCACACCCCAAGCCAAGTTGCAGCCTTTAGTTTATTCCTTAAAATCTAAACTTCACGGAACCCATCTATTTCTCACAGTAAAGTGTTCATGGCCACCTTCATTATAGTCGCCAAATAGAATATGCCCTGTTTTATGAAAGTCAGTGAACAAAACAGGCTAAATCACGGAGATGGTGGTGAGGAGAAATAAAAGAAAGAAATAACAAGCCTGCCTGTGGTGATAAGTTTTTGAAACAAGAAGGCCCGTGTGGGTACAGAGGATGAGTGATGGGAACTGTGGGCAGAGCAGGGCAGGGACCGAGGGGGAGTCACATCACAGAGGGGTGGATAGGCCATTGTCAGGCTTGGGCTTTTTTCCATGGGGAGTTGTGAGTAGCAGTGGTTTCTTTAACTGTTGTGTGGAGTTAAAGAGAGAAGAGAGGGAGCAGGAAGGTTAGGAAGAAGCTGGAGATATGATCCAGGTTGGGGATTATGGTGGTTTCCACTAAGGGATAGCTGGCGGAAGTGAGAAGAAGTTGGGTGATAAACGTATTTGGGAGGTGCAGTCGACAGGATTTGCTGATGAGATATGTGGTATATAAGAGAACAGGAAGTGGCTTCAAGGGCGACTCCAAGGTTTACCATCTGTGTAGTAGAAAAAATGGAGTTGTCACTCACTGAAGCAGGGGGAGACTGGGGGAACAAATGTAAGGACAAAAACGAAGAGCTCATTTTGGGTCATGTTAAGTTGAAATTCAAGTGGAGATGTCAGGTAGGCAGATGGATGCTTGCCTAATAGTGACTGTCATGTGTCAATGAGGCCCTAAATTACCTGCCAGGCACTATGTTTAGAACTTCATACATGTGACCTCGTATAAATTTTCACAATAACCTCCTCAGTTAGGTGCTAGTACCCTCATTTTGCAGATGGTGAAACTGAGGCCCAGAGAGATTATCTGTGGTGATATCTGTATGTCTAACACTTAATGGACAAAGTTCTCCTTGAAGCCAAAGCCCTGCACTTCCATATGTTTCTCATATGGAAGAGGAGGCTGGACTTGAGAATAACCCAACTGAGTTCATGCTCCCATAAGGAGTTTGCTGTGTAGCTTTATTTCTGTTGTGTTGACTTCTCTTTGTCTTAATACTAGTGGACACCTTGAGGGTTATTGAGTTTCAGGTCAGAAATATCATTTGCTATTTAAGAGCCGAAAGATGCTGAAGACATATATTTATGATATATTTTACTTCTGAGGATTACAAATAATTTTCAGCACCAAATACCATAATTCAAGAGAATAGTAAGAACTGTCATCTGATAAAATTATTGTTTCTAAAGGAAATAAGCTTGGATGCTGATCTATGTCCATTATTGTCTTCTTTTACAGCTGAATAAGGCATTTGGCCATGAATTTTCCTTTCTAGCATACCCTGATCTGAAACCAGCTTCTTATTTGTGATGCTACTGAGCAAGTGAAGTTCTTCCATCTATATTTCATGATAGCCTTTAGATGAACAAGCAGAAGTATAGTCATGATATCCTCATTTGCATAAGCATCTCCCTGACAGGTCATCAGATATTTTTATTGTTCTTGGGTACATTTCATGGGCTGCTGAAGGCATGCATAATCATCTCTAGCAATTCATCTTTTTACCTAGCTTAATGGCCCCTGTTACATTTCTGGAGAATGATGGAGTGAAAAGACAGTGTGTCTAGGGCCTGGCTGCCTAAGAATGTGGAGTAAATTACACTGGGGAATAAATTACATTAACTCTTTCTCATCATTCAGTTACCTTTTAAAATTTTTATCTCACTGGGCTACACAATCCTGGATGACCTGTAAAAAAAAGTCAGACACTTTCTCACCAGCTGGTTCACATTCCTTGTTCCCTGTTAAGATAATAGAAACTGATTCTATTATCTCTTGAGACCAGCTACTTCTAAATTAATAAGGCTGGTGCATTTACTTGAGTTGGGATTGGGGGAAGGGTTCTTACTTTTTTTTTTTCTTTCTTTTTTACTATTTTGGAGAGTAAAGCAGATAAAAATTATCTTGTTTTAAATAAACAGTTGATTGAATTTTTCTGTTAATTACTTCTTTCTTAGTCTCCACTCAACAAAGATGGTGGTAGTGATGGTGATGGCTATTGACTGTGATGGAGTCTGGCATGTGGCTGGTCTGTGGCAGAGCAGGAATCCAAACCCTGTAGATATGATCATCCTCAGTTTCCTAATAGACTTCATTCAGGCCTATGGTTTCTTTTGTTTTTTAATTTGAATATGTGAAATTCATACCTGTTAGCATTTTCCTGACTTAGCTTTGATAGTCTGAAGGAACACAAGTTACTTATTCTCACAAGATTCACAATTCTGTTTTCAAAGGGAAGTGCTCTGTGCCACGTCTTATTCTGTTTTTAAACTTCTAGTTGGTTGGACAAATAGAAGGGACACATGGGTGGCTGTGTGATTCAGTGGGAAGAGTGAACCAAGGATTCAGAGCAGCTCCTATTTGGGTCCTATTTGGGTAACCTTGCACAAGTTATTTACTGAGCCTCAGTTCCTACATATGTAAAATGGGGTACTAGCAACTAATTTGCATTTAGTTGTGAGGATTCAGCCATGCATGTACTGTGTTCTATTCATAGGGATTCAACGAAAGATAGTTTTTTTTTTTATTACTATAAGCCAACTTCTTTGAACAAAAATTTCAAAGAAAAGAAGTGAGTCAAATCACACACTCAGGAGCTTAGTAAATGTAGAAGATTTTAAAACAAAATTAGGACAAAATATTAAAGAAAAACATCACTTTTATTTAAATATTTTAAGTAATAATTCTACCCATAAATTACTGCATGAAAGATGAAGGAAAATATATAAAAAAGTAAATTATTCCTGATTCCCTCAATCCACTGATAAATAATTTGTTTCCTTTCTTTTTATCTACAAGTATCTCTGTCTCTTTCTTTAATATCATACAAATTTATTAATGCACATAAAACACAAGTTTGAACCACATTTTTCATTCAAACCTATATATTGCTACTTCATATTATATCACAAGTCCTCCATCACTAAATATTCTTCTAAAGAGTGTTTATTGGCTGTGGAGGGTGCTAGCTTTTGTATATCCTATAATTTATTTAGCTATTCCTCTCTTGTTGGGCATTTAGATAATTTTCAAATTTTTATAATTATAATAATATTTAATTGAACATCTTAATATATATATGCTTCTCTGATTATTCTCCTAGAATTATTTCTTGGATCAGAGTTTGAACAGTTTTTTAAATTGTAGTTTTTAAAAGAAGGCATAACAGATGCATAATATATCAGCTACACTGAATATCAAACCTCTTGGAACTCAGTAACGAGTCTGAGCTCTTGGTAGCAGAAATTTTATCTCATTCATTTTCCTACCATTTCTGTATTCCATGTTATCTCTCATCAATCTTTGTTTGTTGAATGAATGAATAGATGAATACGTATTTCCTCTGAACAGGTGTGTGAATTGACTCTAGACCTCTTACAGAGAGAAATGTACTTGAATTAGGCCTTTCTAGGTATCATCTATACCTGAAGGACTCTTGAAAACAAATTCTATAAACTTATATAATAATGACTTGTATTTGACTGTTCTTATGCCAAAGGATTCTTCTCTTTTTATTACATATTCTTGAATCTCCCAACTGAGCTTATCCAAGAGTAGGTGGAATAACTAAATCATCTGAGAGTTATTTTTCCATATCTTTTATTTTTCTACTTCCCCATTATTTCAGGAGATTTCTGAATATGTCAACTAGTTCAAGGGGATTATAGTAAAGGAATAAACATCACCTGCTTGCCCTTTTGGAAGGGAATTTAAAGGTCATTAAAGGTCACCTCATGCTTGAATGCTCTTATCAAACAGGTGAGCAGCTTTCAGTACCGGCAGTAATAGGAAACTCACTGTCTCCTCGAGCCAACCAATCCATATTTGGACAGTTATTTTGTTCATGAGTTATGCCAGGGCAGAATTCTTCCTAGTTCCACCCCTGCCTCTTGGCAGGCACTTAACTCCCATGCCAAGTCCTCTGCCACCCATTCTTGCCTAGGATCAGCTAGTTCTTTCTGATCTCTGGCCCCTGATCAGCACCAGGACGGACTCCTGTCTGTGCAGGCAGAGAACTCAAATTACAAGAATCTGGAATTCAAACTCAGTTCCGTTTAATCTCTGGTCACAGCCAGACTTTTTTTTCCCTCCCCCAAATTGTGGTAAAATACATGTGACATAATATTTATCCTTCAACCATTTGTATGTATGCAATTCAGTGGCATTAAGTGTGTTCATGATATTGTATAACCATCACCACTGTCTGTCCCCAAAACTTTTCCATAATCCTCATCATTGCCTGTTTTCTGTTGCTATAACAACATACCTAAGGCTAGTAATGTTTGAAGAAAAGGGGTTTATTTAGCTCACAGTTTTGGAGTCTGAAAGTCCAAGATCAGGCAGCCACAGGTGTTTGGCCTCTGGTGAGGACCTCATGGGGGTTGGTTTCTCAAGGGCGAAAGCACATGAAGAAGAGATCACATGATGAGATAGGAAGCCTGAGACACTCAGGGTCTGGCTTATCTTATAACAGCCCACTCTAGTGGGAGCTAACAGAGTTTCTGGAGAACTACATTAATCCCTCCTGAGGGTGGAACCCTAATAACTAGATTCCTCACACTGAGCCTCATCTTTAAAGGTTGCATCACCCCTCAGTGTTGCCAGACTGGGGATCAAGTTTCCAGCACATGAAACTTTGATGGACACTCTCAGACCCCAGTGGTCCGTATGTAAACTCTGAACCTGTTAAGCAACAGCTCCCTATTCCTCGTCCTCCAACTCTGAGTGACCTCGTTTTTACTTTCCGTTGACGAGTTTGCCTGTCCTGGGTACCTTCTGTAAGTGTGTCTGAAGCCAGACATCTTCCCACTGCAGCGCCCGGCCTTTGTGGCACTGTTCTCTAGCCCAATGCATTTTGGCTGTTTAATCTTCCTATTCTCTTTTGGGTCCTAGAGCTGCCACACTTTATAGAGATATCACAGGCTTTGACTATGTGTCATGTGATCCAATAGAGAGCAAGGAGGAGGACAATGCAGGTCTTTGTCTTGAACTCTATATAGACTGTTTAGGCAACTTTGCTTCCCGTAGAGCCAGATTCCTTTTTACAAAAATATGAAGAACGTTCCTCCACCCCCATTCGCAGTCATTCTGGTTTTGATCCTGCTTTAAAAAATGAGGGGCCAGGGTTGTGGGCCCGGTGGTAGAGAGCTTGCCTAGCATGCAGGAAGCACTGGGTTTGATCCCTGGCACCACATAAAAAAAAAAGGTATCGTGTCCATCTACAATTAAAAAGCATCTTTTAAATGAATGTCTCTATTATTTCTCCAATAAATTTGATAACAGCTGTTAGTTTAGAAACAGATACTACTTATCGTCAATTTGCTTAAATCATGAAGTTGCAAGCCATCCATTAATGTCAATTTTATAATCCTTCCTGGTGTTGAAATTAAGCTCAAAGTTTTCAATATATGTGAATAAATCCCCACTCATTCCTCCTCTTTTCTCCTTTTGAGAATCAGATCTATATTTGTACATTGAACTCTTCTGGCACCTCTCCCTGTTGGCAATGCTGAGCACTCTTATCCGTAAAGTTTCCCAGTACACTGGATTGTAGCTGTTTTATAGTGCCCAATTGCCCACTTTATTTTTAATTAATACATAGTAATTGTACATATAAATGTGTTTCCTTGGGATACTTCCATACATGTATACTGTGTGCATTGATCTTATCTGATCCCCTTCTTCCACTATCCCCTGCCTACACAACACTCTTCCCAGTCTCTGGTAATTGCTATTTTTACTTTTAGATAAACACTTTTAATGTTTTTCCCCACATTTTAGAGAGAATGTTGTACTTGTTTTTCTGTGTCTGACTTGTTTAATTTAACATAAAATCCTCCAGTTCCATACATATTGTTGCAAATGATAGGATTTCGTTCTGTGTGTGTGTGTGTGTGTGTGTGTGTGCTCGCACGCGCGTGCCAGGGATTGAACTCAAGGGCACTTAAGCCACATCCTCAGCCCTTTCTAGGTTGCTTACTACCTCACTAAGTTGCTGAGTCTGGCTTCAAATCTGCAATCCTCCTGCCTCATTCTCCTGAGCTGCTAGTATTACAGGTGTGCACCCCTGGCCAGGATTTCATTCTTTATGGCTGAACATACTCCATCATGTGTATGTACCATATTTCTTTATCTGTTCATCTGTTGATGGGCACATGGGCTGATTCCATGTCTTAGCTATTGTGAATGGTGCTGCAATAAGCCGAGGCATGCAGATTTCCCTTTGGTATGCTGATGCCCAGGCGTGGGACAGCTGCATCACAGGTAGTTCTACTTTTAGGTTTTTGAGGAACCTCTGTACCGCACTCCATAGTCCATTGCCCTCTTTAAATCTCTTTACCAGTCTCAGACTTTCTTTTTCTGCAACAATATTTCATCTATTGAGTCTTAAAATTGTTATTCTCAGAAGAGAAGACAGGAACAAAGTAATGTAGGACAGAAGTCCCTTCACCTTGTAATTCCAGCATCGTGTCGCGGACATACCTCTTGGCATTCCTTTTGTTGTTCTTATAAATCGTAGGTCTCCACCCAGCTGACACTGTTTTTGGAGCGCCCCCGTAATCTTATACTTGTTCTTGAGGAGCCCCTCTTTCTTTCATCCTAGTCTTTTTGAAATCAGACGCAACAATAGAATTACGTAGGGGCTCCGTTATTTCTTCCTTGGTGGAATCACAGTCTGTGATTGTGTGGACAGAACTGCAGACTGAACACGGATGGGGGCTACTTAACTCTTTCAGAGTCTCTTGACACAAAGTCATTTTTTTAAGATCTTAAAATTTTTTTTTTTAATTTAGTTGTTGATGGACCTTTGTTTTATTCATATGTGGTGCTGAGAATCGAACCCAATGCCTCACACATGCTAGGCAAGTGCCCTGCCACTGAGCCACACCCCCAGCCCCATCATTCTATTTTTTTGAAATTGGCCTTTCTCAAGCCCAGGATTTATCATTGTATTTTCATCCACTACTTAACCTGGCTCTCAGAACAGAAGCATTTTACCTGTTGCTATTGGAATGGAATTGGATAATTAATCAAAAGACATTCAAAGTTCCAAATCATAAAAAGATACATCTTCCTTGAATATTTTATTTTTTTCTCCCCTCTTTTTTTCTTTCTTTTTGGTTCTGGAGAGTGAACCCAGGACTTTGCACATGCCATGCGCATACACTCTACCACTGATCGACACCCCAAGCCAAGTATATATTCTTTGTGTGTGTGTGTGTGTGTGTGTGTGTGTGTGTGAGAGAGAGAGAGAGAGAGAGAGAGAAAGAGAGAGACATTCAACTAAGCCTCCCAAGCTGAGTGTGTTAAGAACACACTCTACCACTGAGCTACACCCTAGCCTTTGAAAATTTATTTTAATTTTAAATATGTTAATGAAACATACACGTCATTCACCAATCTTTGGCATGGGCTAAGTTCTTTTTAAAAGAAGTTAATTGAGTCCTGTGTTGTAACTTTTTCATTATTTGTAATTTGAATTTTTTAAAAGTTGGGGATACCTTTTTTTTTTAGTACCAGGGATTGAACTCAGGGGTACTCAACCACTGAGCCACACCCCCAGCCCTATTTTGTATTTTATTTAGAGACAGGGTCTCACTGAGTTGCTTAGCACCTTGCTTTTCCCGAGGCTGGCTTTGAACTCACTATCCTCCTGCCTCAGACTTCTGAGCCATTGGGATTACAGGCATTTGTCACTGCACCTAGCTTGGGCAACACCTTTTAAAGAAATCTTACTAGAGACTCTATCTAGATCTGTATTCTTCACAGTTTTTAAGTTTTCAAGTGACCTTTACAGTGGTCTTGCCTACACCTAATTTAACAGCAGTTCTTTTGTAGCTATGAAAACATCCTAAAGCATTTGACTTAATTAACAACTCTTTACATTAACATTTATTCAGCTTGTATAATATTTAAGTTATTGATGCATCATGTCCAGGACAACTGGCATGAAGAGGTTGAAAGGAAACACAACCGGTTGATTGATAGGCACACAATTTGGAAGGTAGTGCAGATACTAGAGAGTGGTCCACAGAACTGGAGCCCTGGCTCCCTGGACATCAGCAACATATTTCCACAAAGACAGTGGAAAGGGAGTGAGAGTTGGGGGTGGCCGAGAGTGCTTCTACTGTAAGCAATAATGATACCATTGATTTCATCCAGGCTTCATTATTTCACTTCACTAGCTGGTATGGCTCCAAGTAGCAGTTCCCCTGGCAACTTCCTCTTTCTATAGAGAAAGTTGTTATTCTGTCCAAGCACTAACTTGCCAGACATTCTGCTTTTAGTTGAGTCTCTAATTGCATGTAGTGGAAATTTCCCATCACAAGGATTTCATCCTGCGTGCCAGCATTGTAAACTGAATTAGAAACACATCATCCATTTCTTCCATAGCCGGGGAGTCTGCTAATATCTGTTTAATCAACAGTATGATTTTTTTCCCCTCTCATTTAATCCTCATGCAAATGCTATTTCATTGTCTTTATCACCCAGGTTCATGGTTCAATCACACAAGTGATTGGTGATATTTCTTTATCTCTCTTCCTTGCTGATATTTCTTTGGAGTATACCCGAATTCCAGTAATTAGTATAAGATGGTATTTGTCATCTTTCTCACAAGTTCCCATGCTCTGTACTGGTCCCATACATCTACGAGACTCTTGAGAGTATCATGTTGGGAACTTTTTCCAAAAAGTATAGGAATCTCATGACTCTGCATGCATTATTCTTTTTCCCACGGCATGACCGTAGACTTCTATAGTAACTGGCTTCATGGTTTTAATCTAAGCATTGCTTTCGTCCCTTCTTCATATTCTATCTAAACATCACCTAGTGTTTCCAAGACTCTTCCCTGTTCTTGCGAGATGTGCTTCAACCCTCCCGAAAGCCCATCACTGTATTACCTGATGGCATTGAATAGCAGTGGTCCTCGGATTCCCTACTCACCTCTTCTAGCCCACCACTCCCTCAGTATTCCTTTTCCAAAGTCTTAATCCTTGAGAGGAAGAGGCTACAAGAACCCCATCTGTACCTCTGGGTCTTTCAGTTTCCAGTCAGTGATTTTTTAGGTGCCAATGATTCTCCTTTTGTCTTCAGTAGTGCGGACACTCCCGTGAAGACCTGGGGGTTAGTGGCTTATGATGTCTCAGGAGACTATTCTATTCCAGAACCAGTCACCAGAAACACAGACAACAAGTTTGACTGGTCATATCTTGTCTGCACAGAGACCCCATTTCCCCCAGTAAGAAGCGATGACCACCATCCCTTCACTTCCTTCCAGGGCAGTGGCAGGTTTCCTTGTGATAGTGGTCCTTGGATATCTTTTGGAGGTGATTCCCTGATGCTGTATGTGCACAGAGATGGCAATCAGCAATGTCTACAGAGGTTACTATGTAGCTGTTGCATTTGTCAGGGACAAATGTCAGGGACAAATGCATGCATGACTTTTCCATATATCCTTTGGGAAGAGTGGCCTATTCACCCCACCTCTTTTTTTGTGATAAGCTTAAAATTCTGAGTTTTCTTTTTTCCCTTTGGGTTGCATCAACCACAGTGTCTAGTATAATGTGTAAGAAAATTTGGCATTTAACACATATTTTTAAGTTAATTAATTCATCTAAGATTCCACTAACTATATGAGCAAAATTTTTGAGAGTCATTTTTGAACAACAATTTGCAGTTGCTGTGTTATTGGTGTTAACTTGCTACACTGTATTTCCTTAGCACATTGCAAATATTGAAGCAGCAAGATACATCTTCAACTTCTTAACAAAACGGTTATTTTTCTTTCCTGTGCCATTCAGCATTAACGTGTTCTAGCTCCATTAACCTGAACCTCAAACATAGCCTCTTTGCCTCTATTAGGAAAATAGAAATTTCTCCCTAAGACTTTTTTGTGTTTTATTTTGAGATGGGCTCTCTCCAAGTTGCTGAGGATGACTTGGGACTTGCAGTCCTCCTGCCTCAGCCTACCAAGTCCCTGGGATTACAGTCGTGTACCACCCAACCCTGCGGGAGTCATCAATTTTATTTCTTTGAATATTTTCTATTTTTTTATTATGTTAAAATACACCTAGCATAAAATTTACCATCTGAACACTTTGAAGTGTAGAGTTTAGTGGTACTAAATAGATTCATAGTGTTGTGCCATCCTTACCACGATACATCTGCAAAACGCTTTCATTTTTATAAAACTGTAACACTATAGGAGTTGTCATTTTTTTTTCTGTATTCAAAGCTTTCAGCAGGCTACTAAAGGGGTGCATGGCCCCAAAAGCTTAACCATTTTTCTCCATATTTTGATTTACTGAAAAAGGTATCACTTTCTCTCCAAAATAAGCAAAACAGTTTGTTTACATTCTCATTGATGTTCTCTTCTTTGCGTGTGACTTTTGTCCTGTTTGGGTTGAGGATTTTTCAAGTCACATGGAAGTGCCTTTCTCATCCTTGACCTGAGAGGAGCTGGCTGAAGTGCCAGTGCAGTTAATGTGTGAGTGTGAGAGATGCTCTGGCCAGTCGTCCTGGGTGCTGGGCTCCTCCGTAGACAGCGTCCAGGAGAAATGGAATGCTTCCACAAATTGCAGCTCTCAGCACATTTCTACTGCACATATATCTATGAAGTTTGGCTTTAAATATGTTGGTAAAGATTTTCTTTAAACAGGTGATGAAATTCATGGCTTTTGTTGATTTCATTTGTGTTCTTTCTGCTGTGCTAAGTGTTTTTGTATTTTATAACCCGCAAAACGTACCTCCTCTTTTATGTTGGAAATAGCTAAATGGATGCAAGAAAGGCATCATTTTCATGCAGGAAGGGGAAAGATAGCATAATTATCATGTTTTTTTTTTCCTGTTAGTTTATTATTGTATTTCTTGGCCTACATAACTTTCATGATGAGCTCTGTTAATTCCCTCAAATTTTTCTACAGGTCAGTAATTTGTGAGTATTTGAATAAATAACTCAGAAACCTCTGCAAATTTTAAATTGTTTCTCTTACTTTGTGTGTGTGTGTGTGTGTGCGCACACACACGCGTGAGCACGCTTTCCTGGGGATTGAACTCAGGGCCTCAGACATGCTAGGCAAGCACTCTACCATTGAGTTATGTCCCAGCCACTTCATTTGTTTTTGCAAACTGTAGGCATTTTTATGATTCTAAGCACTATCTTAATATAGTCTTTGTTGTTGAGCTCTGGGCCAGGGGAATTTAAGTCAAGATGGGTCCTCTATTTTGTCATCAGCTATCATTACACTGTCTCCATATACTTCTCTATGGTTAAAAACTTCCCTCTTCTTCTGGGAACATCCTTCTCATGGGAGACACCTGCTCTCTGTACTTCCATGTTGGAGTAACTGAAGACATTGACCCTGTATGACCTCAAAAACCTCAATGACAGACACGACTCTCCTTATCTATAGTATTGTATGCCTTTCTAAGTCCTAGAGATACTTTTTTTTTGTTTGTGCTCTTTATTTTTAAAAATTTGTTCTTTTTAGATATATCAGTAGACTGTATTTGACACATCATGCATGCATGGAGCATAACTTCCTATTCTTGTGGTTGTACATGATGTGGAGTTACACCAGTCGTGTGTTCATATATGAACATAGGAGAGTGATGTCTGATTCATTCTAGTGTCTTTCCTATTCATATCCCTCTCCCTTCCCTTCTTTTCCTCTTTGTCTAATCCTAAGTACTATTCTTCTCTCCTCTTCCTTATTGTGTGTTAGTATCCACATATCAGAGAGAACTTTGGGCCTTTGAGTTTTGGGGATTGACTTATTTCACTTAGCATGATAGAGATACTATTTTTTTTTTAGTTGTAGATGGACACAATACCTTTATTTATTTTTATGTGGTGCTGAGGATTGAACCCAGTGCCTTACCCGTGCAAGGCAAGCGCCCTACCACTGAGCTACAACCCCAGCCCCTTAGAAGAGACACAGTTCTTAATGGAGCTAATACTTTGGGTAACATGTTTCTTAAAGAGAACTGGGAGGATTAGACCTGTCTTAGGTCAGAGAACTGCAGCATAGGTGGTAGAAGAATTTGTTACCAATTAGGGTAAATATGGTCTCCTTCGCCTCTGAGCACCTGATCTATTGCTTAACCCCATCTCTCGGCATGTTGCAGGAAGATGCCTATGGGCACCCACCTGTGATATTATTTAACATGGAACTCAGGGAAGCAGTGGTAAATGGTTTAAGCAATGTGAGTAAAGCAATAGTAGGATCGTATGCTGTGTTCCCCTTCTCCTCTCCCCCAGGGATCTGAATTCAGGAGATTCATGGAATCTCTCCCAGATTCTCTAAATAAAAGTGTTGACATTTTAGGTGTTTAACTTTCCTAACTTAGAATAAAACTTGTTGGCATTGAGAAGGAAAGGAATGCTAAATAGCCTCAACTGGCTTCAGTGTGAGTGCTACAATTTCTTTTCTCCTTTCTTTATATTCTCCTCTTTCTCTTTCCTCCTCCTTTTGTGTATTGGATCCCTGAGTTTGGGTATTATTATGGGTGATGTCAAGAGCTGATGAAATGTATATAAAAATTTCCCAAAGAGTGTACAAGAAGAGCCAGGGACAGAAAGGATAGAGTGCAGGGTGTCCAGATCTGTATTTGCATGTACTGACTTTGCAGCCAGCTGAGAGGTGAGAGACAACCACCCAGAGAGCCCCTCTCCAGCAAAGTGTGTGAAAAGGCTTTGATGATTCTACTGTATCTTTTCGGTTCAGAACTAGGAAGGGCCTCCTCACATTTTTACAAGAACCATTTGTCTCTTAACTAAGAGTCCTAAATGTGTGTGAGCATTTTTACTGACAGAATTCATAAGAAAAAAAAATCACTTTGCTTAACTTTCTTGCTAAATATCTGCTTTAATAGTAAGTTAATGAGGACTCATATGATTGTGACAAGGTTTTAAGACAACAGTAGCTCTTTCCCTACTCCTACCAAAATAAATTAGGGGATGCTAATTTACACTACTTAGGGTACCACATATTAGGTGTTTAATATGTTTTCCTCAGAAAAGCATTTAAAAGCAAAAAATCATAAATTGCTCTCTTTCCTATATTTTCAAGCCACTCACCACTCGGTGGTGTGAGGGAAGTCTGTGGTATTACACAATTTGAGGAATTCAAAGTTTCAGGTCATTGCTGGGTCTGCTAAGTTCATTTGGGGAGATTTGTTCACTACCATGCATCTTTGTGCCATTCATGATCACTGATTTCTTCAAAGCCAGGTCTTGCAGTGGGCATGGAGACTCTTATTTATCCACTGAGGTCCAGCCACAGTTCTGATGGTGCTGGCCACTAGGGGCTATGGCTGCAGGCTCTCTTGCCAGCATGGTCTCTGAATAACCTCTTACCCACACTGCCCTTTTTTTCAGGGTTAGGGTGTCTCCCCAGAGCCCCAGGTTAGCCCAGGACCCAGGATTTTTATTCACTCCCTCTCACTCTGTCTGGAGATGTGACTTCCTCACTGTTTTCTTCTTTTGGAGAAAACGCTTCAGTCGAACCCATCTCACCAGTACCAGTATCACTGTCTCCACCCTCACAGCCAAAAATCCTTCCCTTGGTCTTTTGTGTTGTTACCCTCATTGGGTGCTATCCTTTTCCCTCTTTTCTTTAACTACCAAACTTTTTCAAGATTACAACTTTATATTCATGACTTTGATCCTTCCGCCTTACTACTCTGTATTCCTGCCTCTACCTTCACTTGTCCACAAAAACTGCCCACAGATGAATGGTGGCTTCTTTTCATGAAATCCAATTTGCTCAGTTGTCCCTCTCCTTGTCTGTAACATTTGCCACTGTTGAGACCACCATTTTTGTTTGAATCTGTTACTTCCTGTGGTTTCCATGATTGAGGATGACCTCCAGTTTTGTTTCTCCCTTACCAATCTGGCCAATCCCCCTTTCCCACCATCTCTGCCTTTTCTTTCCTTTCCAGATAGGGAGATTATTCTTTTCCAGATTGTGAGATTATTCTAGGCCTTATTCTTCCTTTCTCCTTTCTTCTTACTATTTGATCTCTTGATATCACTACTGTGAATACAGCTCTCAATTGTACACATCCTGGTGGATGATTTTCTTTTGAGTTCAAATTCTGAATTACTGTCTGCTTACTGAATATTTTCTCCTGAAGATCTTCTCAGAGATACTTCCAGAGCCACACATTGGCTACTGAAATAAGCAATCTCTGTCAGAGATGAGTGGAATTTATCCCTGCCCACCAGAGGTGTACGATCTAGTGTGGGAGACAGAGTTCTGAGTGGGTCATAATGAGAGTGGCTGGTACCTACTGAGCCCTGAGCTTGGTGGGCATGGTGCTAAGCCCTTGATGTAACTTATGCTCTGCCATCCTAGCCCGTAGCATCCCATTTGCTAGATAAAGAGATCAAAGTACAGAAAAGTTAAGTCATTGCCCCAAGTGCTTGAGATGACAAGTGGCAACATGGGGTCTTAAAACCCGCCAGTCACCCTTAATATTAAGTGATGAATGTATTTAAAATGTGTTCAGAGGGGCTTTGGGAATTCCCAAAAGGAAACTTTAAATTTACCTAAAAAGGTCAGAGAAGGCTTCTTAGAGGAAGCAACCTTTGAATTGAGACTCACAGAAGGAGGAAGGAAGAAAGGAAGTTATTTTAGGCAGAGGAATCTGCACCAGAAAAGGACTGCTGTACTGGGGACAGTAAAAAAAAAAAGAGGGGCGGGGGGAGAAGGCTTGGCCTTGTCACCCTCTGTGTTTTTGCTCTGGTGGTTCTCTCTGCCCCAGAGTCTTTCTGCCTTGGTCTCTGCCTTTGGTTGTTTCGTCCTGGGAGCACAGCTGTCCTCGGGTCTCTGACAGCCTTGTCCGTGGCACTTACCCAGTGCCCAGTGCCTTCTGCCCTGCTCTAACAGGCTGCATCTCACCCTGCACCGTGTTCTCCCTTAGAATTCTGAGGCATCTAGGACTGTTACATATAATAACAACTCGACACACTTTAATTGAATGTTGAATGATGTTAATCAGGGCAAGACAAGCAAAATCAGAAAAGTGAGTAAAAATAATCCATAATCCTTCCCAGATGGAATGGTAATCAATTTGCTTCAGGAGTAAATTATCAAATGGGTATGTGATAATGTAACTTGATTTAGCTACTGAGCTGGTTTTTAAACATGCAGCTTCTCCACTGGTCATGGGATATTGGTCATGATTTCTGTGGTAAGCCCTAAAAGCCTACCTTTAAAATTTTGTTTATATTTGGCATCTAAGTCCTCTTAGAACTATATAATTTCTTATGGGTGAGAAATATGCTTTAGCTTCGAACCCCCATCACAATCATTACATGTTCTGAAAGTAAAGCTTAACAGGATCTAAAAATACTTTTCCTAGTGGCTCCATGAGGTCAAGACAACCACTTAAAATCTGAAAAATATGTCCAGCATACTTGTATTGATGTCATAGTTTGAATTTCTTTTAGAGCCACAAGGAAGGATTTGAGATGAAAGAAAAAAACACACAGAGAACAAGAGAGAGACAGAGAGAGAGAGAGAGAGAGAGAGAGAGAGAGAGAGAGAAGGAAGAAAGAAAAAGGTAGGCAGGCCCTTCTCTTAGTTGCTTTGAAGTTATGCAGATATCACTTGAGAAATGTGGAGGTGTCTTTATCTTTTTCTTCTCCATTAGCTGCCTCAAACAGCTCACCACTAACTAGTAAATTCTAAAGTCCTCTAATATACCTCTTCTCTTACCAATTTCCATGTCAATGCCAACTCTATGCTTTTAGGAACCTTTTCCAGGATCGTTGCACCAAATTGTAACTGCTATCCACGACGCTCATTTTTGATGATCTCCAAACCACCCTTGACATGTATAAATCTGAGCATGTGACTTCCCCATTACAGTGTTTCCAATGGCTCTCCATGACCGAGTCCTGCTCACCTCTCTGGCTTTATCTTCTGACTCTCTTTCCAGTCACCTCATGCTCTCAGCCTTTGTCTGGACTGGCCTGACAAACCTCTACCTCCTGCCAAGTTCATTTCAGGCCTTATGTCTGTCAGTCTTCCCCAGTCCTTCTGCAGCCTCAGAGCTCCTTGCACCTGCAATGTCCCATGTGCTGAACATCTATTATGCTATTTAGTTCCCACAAGGGCCTGTTTAGAGTGGACAGTCTTTATCTGCACACTACAGAAAATTGAAGCTCAAAGAACTAAAATAATTTGCCAGAGGTCACACTTTAAGAAAGTAAGTGGTAAACTGGAATTTGAATCCAGTTCCTCAACACGTTGCTCAATTGCTTGAGCTTCCCCCAGCACCCATGTTTCCTTTTATCATGACATTGACTGTTTGCAGTCCTCTCTTTATGCTGCACACATTGAGGGAATCAACTCTCATTTGATATCTTCAGAAATTATAGAGCATTTGGCTCAGGAGAGTGGTGAGGTATGAATCAAACAACATGCAAACAATATACAAACCTCACCTGTCTGTGTATAGTGTAACTTGGTCTTTCCTTTGTGGTGATGCAGAGAAGCAGAAGGGGAAGAAGTAATGGGTACCACTCTCTGGAGCAGAAATGGTATAATAGAAGGTGCATGACCTCTAAAACCACTGTAGGAAGGATTTAAAAATCAGCTACAAAAAGAGAAATTAGGAGTGAATACCTAATGATCATTTTATTATTTCTGAGTATTTGCATTGCCTAATATTTATTGTTTCCCCTGATGAACTTATAATTAATTCCTTATAAAGAAATATTCCTATGTAAGGAGGAAAGATGCATAGAAGGAATAGGAAAAGGATGGAGAAGACTTGGGTCCATATGAGACACTGGGTTACTTTATTTAAAAATATTTTTATATTAACAGTGGAGATGAATTTTCTTAATAAGGTGCATTAGGTTGAAGAATGTCTCCCAAGGATGGTCCTAACCCATGGAACCTGGAAATGCTACCTTATTTGGGAAAAGTGTCTTTGCAGATGTGATAAAATTAAAAATCTTGAGATGAGGCTATTAAAATACATTCACATGTATCTTCATAAGAGAAAGAGATCAGTTACACACACACACACACACACACACATTCGAGAAGCCAATGTGAAGATTGAGGCACTATACAGTAATGTAACCACAAGTCAAGGAGTGACTGCAGCCACCAAATATGAAATAAGTCAGGAATTCTCCCTTAACACATCTGGAGGGAGTATGGCCCTCCAGAGGTTGGTGGGACTGCTGATACCTTGATCTCATCCCAGTAATACTGATTTAGACTATTGGCCTCTAGATCAGTTGGCCTTTAGGATTTCAGCTTTTTTTTTTTTAATTTAGATTTTGAAATATTTGAATGTACACAATAAGATATCTTTGGACTTTAGACCCAAAGCTAACCACAGGATTTACTTATATTCCATATATACCTTATATGTATAGCCTGAAGGTAATTTTATACAATTTAAAAAAATAATTTTTTGCAGGGAATGGAATTTTGTACTTGTAGTGTCATGTTGGTGCTCAAAAAGTTTTGATTTTTTAGGACTTCAGATTTCTGGATTAGAGATGCCCAACTTAAATGAAAAATATGAAGCCCAAGAGAGCTCTGTGTCATCCCTCTATGTCATCCCTGTTTCTCTTGGGAAACTGTCTACTTTCTTTTTTTTTTTAAACAGGTTTTTTTTTTTTTTTTTTTTAAGAGAGAGAGGGAGAGAGAGAGAGAGAATTTTAATATTTATTTTTTAGTTTTCAGCGGACACAACATCTTTGTTTGTATGTGGGGCTGAGGGTCGAACCCGGGCCACACGCATGCCAGGCTTGAGCCACATCCCCAGCCCCAAACTATCTACTTTCATTCTCTTGGAGATCAAAGACAGGAAGAGCCTACCTCTAGAACTATACTCCTGGAGTTAGTGAGCTCTCCTATCGTTCTCTCTCTATCAGGATCCCGATTCTAGCATCCACCATAGTGTAGGCCCAGCATATATGCATTTTCTCGGGTGAATAGTATATGACTTTCCCCATCTGATGAGGGTTATCTGGGAACAGGGCTGTATCTGGATGAGGTCAGTTCTGAGAGGGCAAGCTCATTCTACTTAATTAGTTTAGCATAAATGTAAACCTTTAAGTAGGCGCTTAGCTTTCTCTTATTTTTGCACCATCCTAAGAATACATAGAATTAGATGACAGCTTTGGCTTCTTCAGACTCTGAAGTCCTGTAACTCTCTCATTGGTCTCCATTTAAGTTCACCTGAGACTGTAGCTCTTTCTTGTGTGACCTTCTGCCACCAGATCCAAGGTGATCTCTCTCTCCCCATATAAGTTCCTGGAGAAGGAGGTTTTATTTTTCATTCTGGATTCCAGGTCAAAGTTAAAAACAAACAAACAAACAAACCTCAGATGGTGTCATTGGATTTTGGAATTTACTCAATTAGGCTTTCTTTTCCCAGGTACCTACATTTACCCCAAATTATGACCACAGCTTGATCAAGCCAGGTTGAATTCTTACAAACCACTATTCCATTTTCTGCATTTTTCCCTTTTAATTCATTTCTATCATGTTGCTTACTTTAGATCTTCCATTCTCAATCATTTCCATCAATTATTGCCTCTTTTGAGTCCACAATATATCCACATACATTCTGAGATTCTTCACTGTTCTCATCTTTCTCATCCCAGTTTCCATTGAGAGTTCAATTCGCCTCCACCTCTCACAATGTCAAGGAGGCCAGTTGGTCCTCAGACTCCCACCTCTGCACCATGGGATTGGAATACCTGGAACACAACTTTCTAAAACACTTTGAGTACCTGCTCTAAGCCAGACATTCTATAGCGAGTGTTCAAACTGATTGTCAGTCATAAAATCCAAGTCTTATTCATTGTGAAGAGAATAGGTAAGATAACCACACCATTGTAAGATGAAGTAGGTGTTTCTGTTGATGGAAATAGCCTCAGGTACAAAGTCAGTAGACCTGAGTTATGGTCCCAATTATGATATTTGCCATGAGTGTAAATTTATGAGGATTAGTTTTTTAATACACCCAGAGAGTCTAGGGAGACCCTACTTTGGAAGGTGTGTGGATTAAATGGTGTAAGTATACATGGAAGTGTCTAGTACTATCCCTGGTTCATAACAGGAGATTGGCCAGAGGTTCTAAAATAGCAGAGAAGGGGATTCAAAGGAAGGAGAGATCACTTGAGGTTGAGAGGATTCAGAAGGGCTTGTGGAACATGTGGCATTAAAGAGATGTCAGACTGGTGGATCCTCAGGGAAGGAGACTTCTGTCTTAGATTTTACCTATCCTTAATATTCTACATAGACACTGGGATTACCTTTTCCATAACTCATTTCACAATTAGATGTTATGTTTCAAATTTTGCAAAAGGTAACCCTGATGTGCAGAAATAGTTGGGGGTTTATGGAAATATCTGAAGGGAGAACCAAGGAGAGGGTGCTAAAGACAAAATTGACTGTGGCATTTGTTTGATTTGAACCTGACCTCAGTTTTAAGTGCACCCTTATTTTGTGTTCCATTAAGAAAAAAAGTGTTGCCAATTATGTTTAATGATTGTCCTATACTTCACATAAATCAGTCGTACCAGCTTCTCATTGCTTTGACATTTCTTGCATCTGTTCTGAGATATTTAGCACTTTGGCCTGCTCTTATGTATTGCTTGGCATGAGATAGACAATCTTTTGCACATATCTCTGTAGCCAAGTGCAACTCAGCTCCATTTATCTGTTGTTCAGATGCCACAAAATTATTGTTGCTTTTTAGTAAAATAGTGAGTGGTGGAATTCTTCCAAAGACAAATGTTTATTCCACTAATATTGAATTTATCCATTTTCATGCCTTTCTACTTACATGATAATTTTTTGTTTCAAGTTTGAATCACTGTAATTTTTAAAAGACATGTAAAATGGCAATTAATTGAACACAATTAAACAAAGCTCAGTTAAGATGCCAGCAATATGAACGCCTATGACTAAGTTTTGTGCACATGCGACTACTGATAACAACTGGTAGAAGGCAGTTTAAGACTGCATTGATTATAAAACACACTCCCAAATTATAGATGTTAAAATGGAAATAAAATATGCGTCTTAGAAACAATGGAATACATGGACTTTAGAATGTGCCCTTGGGCCCCTCTACCTTTTGCTAAAGTATTTGCTTTATCTTTCAACGACTCAATTGGTTGAACTATAGCATATCCCTTTGTGGCTCTGGTTTCCTGATGTGCACTAATGTACCCTCTAACCATAATGGATGTTTGGTGGGTACATTCATCTTACCAAAGGGCTATGCCAGAAGGGAGGCTGGTACCCTGAGCATTCATGACCTTGAACCCTGTTTCTCCTATCTGGTGCATGAGGAGGCACCATTTACATATTGATTCTTGCTTCCGTTCACCTGTTACATGTACCAGTTAGGAGTTTGTTTAATGGATGATTTTGTGATTTTGTTGTGTGTTTACTTCTTTTTTGTTTTGTTTTGTTTTTGTACTGGGTATTGAATTCAGGGGCTCTTGACCACTGAGCCACATCCCCAGCCCTATTTTGTATTTTATTTAGAGACAGGGTCTCACTGGGTTGCTTTAGCACCTTGCTTTTGCTGAGGCTGTCTTTAAACTCCAGATCCTCCTTCCTCAGTCTCCTAAACTGCTGGGATTACAGGCGTGTGCCACTGCGCCTGGCTTCTGCTTACTTCTTGATGGTTCACATTTCATAAATCATATATTCTTGTATTGAAATCACATCACTTACCCTCCTTGAGCCAGTTTCATTCTTACGTTTTGAGCTTGCTCATCTCAGACATCCCTGTACTACAGAGTGTGCCTACAAATAGAGATGTGGGAAACCTGCCAAAAGAAATCAGACTGTCATTCTCCTTCTCTTCCAGGCAGCAGGTTGATAGATATATCTGTCTGTGTTTTGGCAGCCTTCACTCTGAATTGAACAGATTTCAAACTTTCCTCTCAGCAGTGTACCTAGAGCTAATCTCTGAAGACTTATTTTATTGCTCATTTGCAAAATGAATAGATTTGAGTTTTACCCTATCCATTTTCTTCTAGTTGCTTACTGGTAAAAGAAATACTGAGTAGGAAGTTATGAAAGAGGATAAAGCAATGCTCAGCAAACTAGACAGTCCTGAAAAGTCTGCAAGACACAACCTGGAAGGTAAACATCCCATGGCTCTTATTCCTGGCAGTCAAGGTCATTGCAACTTGAGCAAGACAACTTCAGCATGAGTGGACTGATCCTTTGGGTGTTCTCTGGGGCTGGAAGATTTCTTAATTCATGCCTTTGGTCTTACTTCTACTGCCATCTTAAGAGGATTGCTTTTGTTCTAATCTACTGAGTGCTGGTTAGATGGTGAAATGTGAGGTTTACAATCCTAAGCATGATGTTTAGTAGAAGTTATACAAATCTTTCTGTGATCTACCAGGTATACTCTAAAATTTTGATTACATCTTAGTTTATCTGAAACAATTAGCTAATTCTTTTACATATATATAATATTTATATAATATATTTATATATATATTATATATAATATTATGTATATTATATAAATATATTATATTTTATATATTACATATTATATAAATAAATATATACATATATGTATATATTTAGTTGTAGAAGGACACAATAACTTTATTTTATTTTTATATGGTGCTGAGGATCAAACCCAGTGCCTCACGTATGCCAGGCAAGCATTCTACCTCTGAGCCACAGAATTGTATAACAATTCTTTTTTTTTGTTGTTATGTTAAGTTTGAATAAACAAAGTTTACGTTTAAATGTATAATCCATTTTATGGAGAAAAGAAGACATACTTTCAGAGGGAAATTCTTTTTTTTGGGGGGCGGGTACCAGGGATTGAACTCAGGGGCACTTGGCCACAGAGGGAAATTCTTATGCTAATGAATTTTATGTCTTAAAAAGTAAGTGTCTGGGGCTGGGGATGTGGCTCAAGCGGTAGCGCGCTCGCCTGGCGTGCATGCGGCCCAGGTTCGATCCTCAGCACCACATACAAACAAAGACGCTGTGTCCGCCGAAAACTGAAAAATAAATATTTAAAAAAAAAAAAAAGTAAGTGTCTGAAAACATATTTCTTCTTCTTTGAGAAATAAAAAAGCCCAGGAAGTTGCTATTTACAAAAAATAAGTGGCAGAGGCCTTTCTTTCACACTTTTAGAAAATCAGACTTACTAAATATCACTTAGTAAGTCAAAACAAAACACTACTTAGAAGCACTTAAAATACTATTATTTTGAGGGAACAAAAAATTTAATATTTTATATTTTTATATAAATATTAAATATTTTAAGGGAACATGAATATTTAAATGAGAACAAAAGTAAGTAAGTATTTGTTACAAAAGTATTTGTTAGATGGACTGTATTAGTTTTTTTCAATCTGGATTTTCTGGTGTGAAAAAATATTTCATAGTGTGATCATGATTATGAACATTTGTTACAAATCACTGAAGTTTACTCTTAAACTTGGTGAGTTTTTTGGTATAAATCATATTTCAGTAGGGCTGACAGAAAAAATAAAGTGCTTTGGGACTTAGCAGAGGACTGGATGGAATTCCAAGGAAGGGAGTTTCTATGGATAAACTATGACACCAACGTAAGAGAAGAGAAGAGAGGTTATTTTAATCAAAAGCCAAGTGTAATGAAACTGTTAGGAAAATGATTCAATATCTGTGCCTTACATGCATCCCATGAAAATGAGAGGGGTACAAAAGGTAATCAGTGAGAGAGTCCAGTGGTGTGGAAGGTAGTTCCTTCAACTCCCATGAATTAATTTGCCCTAATTAGGTGCACGTAAGGAAAATCTAATGTATTTCAAAAGGATCATGTTTGAAAATTGTAATATGAAAGCAAAAATGAGAAGAGAAACAGATAAGCCCATGTTGATTTTATTGTACAATAAATGGTTCTTTAGGGGCTGGGGATGTAGCTCAAGCGGTAGCGTGCTCGCCTGGCATGCGCGTGGCCCAGGTTAAATCCTCAGCACCACATACAAACAAAGATGTTGTGTCCACCAATAACTAAAAAATAAATATTAAAAATTCTCTCTCTCTCTCTCTCTCTCTCTTAAAAAAAAAAATGGTTCTTTAAAATTGGGACTCCAGGCTTCAAATAATCATAGTTCAGAGTCATATAGTTTAGCTAAATCAACTACTTATTTCAACTGTCTGGCCTCAAAAATGATGGCAGAATTGATGCTATTTTGAGGATTACCATTGATTGCTACCCTTGAAATTATTGGATTGATTACACCTTACCTGGCAGTTAACAGACCACCCATTTGCCTTGATTTTTAAGTACTAAGTTAATGATATGTAATATGTAATTTGGGCAAATATTGTATGTTCTCTAAGCAGGTTATTACTTTGTACAGTTTCCTTGGAGAAAATTTCTTTTATACCCACTTAAAAGTAAGCTATGTCTGTATGGCATATCACTTTATAAAAACAGAAGGAAAATAATTTATCTATGAGCTATTATCCAATGACAATCACTGTTATCATTTTGATGTATTTCCTTCCAGTCTTTTTTCTGTATATAGCTGATTTTGTTTCTTTTATTTATTTGTGATCTTTCTCTATGAAAGTCTATGCTCACTTTTTTTTTCTTTTTCTTTTTATGGTACTGGGGATTGAACTCAGGGGCACCCAACCACTAAGCCACATCCCCAGTCCTATTTTGTATTTTATCTAGAGACAGGGTCTCACTGAGTTGCTTAGCACCTCGCTTTTGCTGAGACTGTCTTTGAACTCAAGATCCTCCTGTCTCAACCTCCCGAGCTGTTGGGATCACAGGCATACACCACCATGTTCAGCTGTTTTTGGTTATCTTTATGATGCATTTTTACATGTTTGATTTTTCTTTTTTACAAATATCCTTTTAATTGTTCCATTTGGTTTAAAATATGCCATACTTTACTTCCCTAATCTTGCTTTTTCATACTGTATTACACATAATGAAATCTAAAAACACATTTTTTTTTGAGAGAAAACTTTTATTTGCTTTAACTTTTATAACTTTAAAGCAGAAAGTTACTAAATTCTACAATTATGGTATCTAGGATCAATCTATTGAATTTTAAATAGTCATAGGTAATTGTAATAAAAGAGATGATCTTATTTTCTTTAAGATGTTTCTCTTAGGTTATTATTTGATGATTTACATGCACTTGATGATAAACTTTAAAAGGGTTTTACATATAATACACCTTCTGTCTTTGTGGTCTCTATGGGTTATTTTCTTGAACTCTCCCCAAATAGCCATAAATGACTAATGGATGGGGCTGGGGTTGTGGCTCAGTGGTAGAGTGCTTGCCTAGCATGTTTGCGGCACTGGATTTGATCCTCTCAGTACCACATTAATAAATAAATAAACAAACAGGTTATGCTGTCCATCTACAACTACAAAAATAAAAATAAAAATGGGTGTACTTCATGTCTTGTGATAGACCAGTCACAGGCTCTGAGTTTCTTTCTTAAAATAAGACCCTTGATTTTCCATTTTTATACATCTTGTGGGTTTCCTACTCCTCAATGCCCTTGAGTTTAAGGCTCAAAACTACTTCCTCTTTAAAGTTTGCCTCATTTCCTGTCCATTCATTTCCCTGACTTTGGTTGGCAGATCTTATTTAACAAGTAAGATCAATCAATCAATCTATCTCTATCTATCTATCTATCTGTCTATCTATCTATCTATCTTTTCCTTCCTATCCCTGGATAATTGAGTGAAACAAAGCTTTTCATCTCTTTCCCTTGTAAGGAAATTTCCTTCCACCTGGAGATTGATTTTGAGTATGTGTGATTAAAAAAATTGGGGAGGATTGGTTATTAATTAGAGTTTGTTTTGTGTGTTTACTTCTTTACATGTGGGTTATCAAGGAGCAGGTGACTCAGAAGGCACTGTGTACTCACATGCACTTTACACTTATCACCAAGGGTGTCTACCCTGCCACCCCTGGGGCATCCTTCACCTGCTGCCATCTCTCACAGGTAGACCAAAGCTGCAAATGAAAAAGAGCAAAACGGATGAAAAGGTAGCTCACTTCTTTTCTTCTGAAGGGTTGTTCTTTTAAAAGTTTTTTTCCAAAATAAATTTGAGTATTTTCTTCCCTAGCAAGTAAATAATGTCTGATATTCAGACAGTTTAAAGCTGATTCTTTTCCTCACACACTGAGTTGGATTAAATTAACCAAGTTGTGTGTGAGTGTGTGCGTGTGTGTATGTGTGTATGCATGCACATGTCACATAAGCAGTATCTTCATCTAAATTTAACCTCAAAGCTTTCTTGGTAAATGTGTGGCTTTGATTCTTTTCTCTCAGTGGGACAGTGAGCTTCAGATAGGATTTGGAGAAGAGGAATCAAATGCTCCCTGTGAGAGCTGCCCTCCTGAGCCCCAGGAGGGGAGCAGGTCTGCTTGGTTTACCTCCAGGTCAGGACAGACCAGTTGATACCAGATGTTAAAACACTTAAGTTACTGATCATCTTTTTTCCAATTTGTCTCATCCTAAATCCCTGTATTTTAAAACATATTGCTTTAGGATGAGTCTTCCTAACACATTATTATTTATTTGAAATCTTTCTGGTCCTCTAATGAAGGGAAAATAAATTCACAGTATATATAAGAAACAGACAGGTTTGGAATGGAGTTTTCTGAAGAATTTCAGAGGTACTACTCCTAAGTGTAAACATTGATATAAATGTTCCATTCATGTGGAAAATTCATTTTCCATTTGCTTTCCTTCAAGTCCCATGGTGGAGGAGTTTGGGAGGGTATATAAGGAAACTGCACTTGATATAAGCTAATATTTGCAATGTCAATTCATCAAATATTTATGGAGGAATACTTTGTGCCTGGTACTGACCTCAAGGTTCTCAGGGACAAAGACGAGTAGTGATTGTTCAGTGAGCTGATGTACTAGAGGAAAAGGGCATGTGACTGTATCACTAAACTACAGTGTAGAAATGGGCCCAGGTGGGGGTGGGGCGGTTCAGGTAAAAGCCAGTGTAAACATAGAAAGGGAGCAATTAATTATGACTGAGGTGGTGGGTGAAGGGACGTCAGGAGAAGCTTCAGAGTAGATGATCCATTGACTTTGAAGATCAACAGCAGTTTTCCTGGGTCTGTGGGTTCCAGGAAGAGGGAACATTTCTCAAGCTGCATTTGAGAGATATTTCCAAGGTCAAATGGGCATGCTTTGTTGATTGTGGCACCAAAAGGAGGAAAGTAAAGGAAAATTCTGAAATGCTTGCTGCAGGCACCCAGGTGATGGTGAGTCTGTTAACTGAGAGATGGGAGCAAGTTTGAAGTGCCTGAAGGAGATGAGTGCTTCTTTTTCTTTAGGGCTTGAGCAAATTTGTGGGTTAAAAAACCAGTAGAGAAGGAGATAAGGATGATCCAAGAAAAAGGAGATGATCGATAGGGTGAGTCTGCAAGAAGAATATTAGCATGTTTTCCTTTTGAGACAAGCAGGAAGAAGGAAAGTGTAGCTGATGATGAAAATGAACTTTGAACTGGTAGAAAGAAATGCCATTTATAATACCTGTATTTCCTTCAATAAGGGGATCGTCTGAGAACAAACGGAGGGTAGAGACCAGGGTTTGTGGATACTTATAAAGATGCAATAGCTTCTTTGAAAAGTGGTCCAGTCAGCCATTAGGCATGAGAAACATTTGTTGGGTAGTGACGGTCTGGCCGAGGCCAGTGCTCATTTGTTTGTACTGGAACCAGTGCACAGCTTTCCACGATTTTCCGCATTCCTGGGAAGCCTGCAAAAATCAGCAAGAAAAAATGGACACATGGGTTGATCCAGGGCTATAAAATGGCTGGGAAGATTTTGAAGAAAGATAATAAGTGGTAAGAAAATCCAAGTATTCTTGACTATGGTGTTAAAGGATAAACTGTGGAATTCCAGAGATCAAGGATAGGTAGTGAAGGAAATTAAGCCTGAAAAGATCCTAGGGGCTAGGAAAATCAGGAAGGGCAAGTGCCAGGAAGGCTGCAGGAGATTCTAGTAAAATAGTAGGAAGGAGGAAGGAAGGGAGAGATGGGAAGTGGGTGGGGGGGAATGTTATAGGCAAGGAGAAGTGGTGTTTTTACCCATACCCAGTTTATTCATTCATACATTCTTTCCTTTAATAATTTAAATACTTATTTTTTGTTACATTATCATAAATATAAAATATTTCTATTTTGTTACATTAAATGGAAACTTAAAAGCAACTTTCTATCTTATCCTGGCAATAAAATATTTTACTTAAAAAAAGCCCTCATTTTAAAGTCTTGGCCATATTATGTGTAGTTTATCTGGATATATGTATCACATAATATAAATACATAAATGAATTATACTCGTGATTAAGGGAAGTGAATGCATTTTTTATGTTGTTGTTTGTAGCTGGGTTATCTCCCACTTTATTAGCAAAATAAAAATCAAATACATAGAATTTTCCTAACATTATCATGTACATGTTAAAATTAAATAAGGGTAAAAATTTAAACACAGGTGAAATTTCTAACCTAAGCTTCTTTTAGTTTTACACGTAAACAATTTACTCCCTTCTTGCAACTTTCTTTCCCTCTCATTACCATTTTTGTGTTCTCCCGTTTGGGGATCTTTGTTGTAACGTGGACCCCATGATAGCTCTTTTTACTCTCCAGATCTGTTTCCTTAATGAGCAGAGCCCATAGAAACATTATTAACAGGGGATGTTCCTACTCTGTAAGTAATTACCTTTCTCCTGTAATGTTGGCGTCTTTTATTTGGAGAGCCTCGTTTACTCTGAAAGAATCCCATTTGGTTCCCTGAAGGAAAGTAGATGAGCAGATGGTTCCCACAGCTGCAAAATGGGAATGTTCGTGGGTTTCTGAAACCGTACTGAAATTGCAGAATCTCTGTGGCCGTGATATGATATGCTCCTGGAAACAGCCGTAGATTCAGGGCTGGACTAGAATGCAGGTCGTTTGCCAAAAAGACACCCTTTAATCCTATTGAGATCATTCTGTTTCTGTTTCCTGAAGTTAACCTGGCCTCCAGGAAGACTTTGCTCTGGAGTTTTTCTTTCAACCTTTGTCTCCTCTGTTTTTCTCTCTCTTTTCTATCTGTTTTTCAAATTGCTTTGAGGGTGCAGCTGCACATCAGTGGTTTTTCTCTTACTTCCCATTCCAAGTTCCTTCACCAGATTTCAAACACAATTTATCATATCAAATTGAGAATAGAGTCAAGATCATCAGATTGTCCCTCCTTTAAGCTATGCATCAAGAGATCCTGGACTCATATTGCTGTATTCTTCCTTATCACAACAAAACAAAGACAAGCCCTCTGCACTCTGGAACATGGAACTTGGCAGCCCCCATCCCTACCCTCCAGAAATACAAGACTGTCTTACTATTTTTCCAAGAGCTTTGAAGTGGGTTTTTTGATACCAGGGAACAGGTATGTGAACAATTAATATCTCCAGAACACAAGACTTCTTCCTCTGGAATATGCTCAGCACCAGACATCTTGCTAATGCTTAGAAATGCAGGCATCTACACTTCATTATGATGCTATTAAATACATTGAACTAGCCTGATCATAAGAATCTCCTGGAGGAGAATATTGAAAACAGATTCTCTGTGGTCTTTCAGGTACATTTGGATTCAGTAGATCTGAGGTAGTGAACAGGATTTTCTATTTTTTATCAGGCAGCTGAAGAGACTTTTAGGACCAGATAAGTGATCTTTAAACCCATTTAAAAAATTTTTTTTTGTAGTTGTAGATGGACAGAATGCCTTTATTATATTTGTTTATTTTTATGTGGTGCTGAGGATCAAACCCACTGCCTCACGCTTGCGAGGCAGGCACTCTGCACACTGAACTACAGCTCCAGCCCTTTATCCCTGTTTTTAAGATGAAGAGGTGAAGGTTTTCTACAGCTGCACTGCTGAATATGATAGCCACACATGGCTATTAAAATGAAATTATTAGTTTAAAAAAGTAACCATGTGAGATTTGACATATGTTAACCTGCTTTTCAGACGCCACTTACTAGACAATGCTTTTATAACACAGGAAGGATGTTTCTTGAAATGTTTCTTGAAACCTTTCTTGTAATGTTTGCATCTTTTATTCAGAGAGCTTACTGTACTCTGAAATAATCCCATTTTGTTCCCTGAAGGAAAGTAGCTGAGTGGATGGCTTCACAGCTACAAAATGTGTTCTGAAGATAAAGTAACTTGGCGAAGGATAGGTAACAACATGGTGGAATTAGCTTAACAGGGATTTGGACCTGCACCTTTCTGGAGAAGAATCCTGTGCTACTCCAAGTTCATCTTTGTTTAGCAGATTGAATCTGTGTTGAGATTGAACCAGCCCTCTTTAGATGTATCTGAAACCCCAGAGGTCTCCCATTTGATGTGCTAGTTAAGTGAAATAGTGGGCCCTCTCATAGTGGCTGCATGTGAACCCCTAATGGTACCATGCTCTGGGCAACACAGACAGATAACAGCTACTAATCTATTCCACAAAAAGTCAAATTTGTTTTCACAAGAGTAACCTGAACTACCTCCAGTCTATATCCAATCAACCGCAGGAAATTCACCTAATCCAAGAGAGGATTCACTTTTAAAACATTTCCCTTGGCAAAATGGAAATAACAGTTTCTATTCTCATATCCAGGCAGTCCTTCATGTACTCCAAATGTTTGAAATTTAAGTCAGTGGTTTGGATTTTGGAATGCTTTTTCTTAAAGGAATGGTATTATATATGTTGCTTTGGCTTCCTGGCTTGTCCTACAAAAGTCTGCAAGGTACATTAAGGAAATAGTGTAGTGAGGTACAATATAGAATCATAAGTTATATGTAACTGCCATTTATAGCTCTTCTTTGGTGAAACTATACAATGTACATTCCAACTCTCAATGCTGAGAATAATTCTTCCCATTCTCTGTTAACTACAGTTTTAATGGAGGGCTGGCTTAAGCTCAGGTGGGCGGGATGATATTTCTGGGCTCTTTATTAACTCTCTACATCTGCATAAAAGAGGAATGTCTCATTGGCAAAGTGGTCTAATTCCTATGGAAGGTAGTTTGTCCATTTTTGTTAAAATTTCAAATGCATTTACTCTTTGTCTTGGCATTTGACTTTTGCAAATGTGTCTGATTTCTAATACACCTGCTCAGGCACAAAAACCATATATAACATGATTTATTCCAGCATTTATTATACTTCACAAGGCAACTGCCCAAGTATCTGTTGATAGGGAATTGATTAACCCATTAAGTCCCAAGTTTTTAATTACGTGAATATTTCAATGAAATTGACAGAGATCCATTAAAATAGCTAGTAAACCATAATCTAGAGCTTATATATCCTTAATATATCACATGTATATGAAATACCTATATTTTTTCAAATGTGCTAATCATCTCAAAAGAATAGAACACTAAAAACATAATATTTATTTCAAAAGTTACCAGGAGTGATGTATTTGTTGCTCAATTTAATTTTCTATAGGTGTTCCATATCTGGGACAATGGGACTTACCAGGTTAAACCAATGTTTCCAAACTGGTATATCATAATCACTTGGGGGACTTGCTAAAACACTGATCTCTAGGTTGCACTCCAAGGCTTTCTTATTCAGTAGGTCTGGGGATGGAGGGCAAACAGAGCTAAAATCTAGCCCACGCTGTATTCTCCATTCAGGTGGGACTGGCTGCATCTACCTTGAGGCAGGGATGCCTTTCCCTAGGTTATACATTGGTGCTATAGTTGTGGTCCTAGATGGGAAGACTACATCATAAATCTGTCAGCCTCATGACAGCCATAAATCCATTATTATTCTGATAAAAAGTCAACCTTGTTTATCCATGGGACTTGACATAATTCACCCAAAATTCATGTGGAAGAACATTGGCAAAGAATGGCTAAGAAAATTTGAAGAAGGACAAATGAGAGGATTTTCTTCTCCAGATATTGGAAATTATTCTAACACTGTAGTAACTGAGACAGTAAGGTATTAATAACAGTACTGGATGAACAGTAGACCACTGGAACAGAATAGACAGCTCAAAACAAACCATTCAAATGCAGAAGCTATATATATATGTAAGAAGACTCTCACAATTATCTGTATGTAAAAACACATTTCCAAATCGTACTCTATCAATTCATAACAGCTAAACTATGGAACCAACCTAGGTGTCCTTCAATAGATGAATGGATAAAGAAAATGTAGTATATATATTCAATGGAATATTACTCAGCTTTAAAGAAGAATCAAATTATGGTATTTTCCAGTAAATGGATGGAGCTGGAGAATATCATGCTAAGAGAAATAAGCCAATCCCCCAAAATCAAAGGTTGAATGTTTTTGCTAATATGCAGATGCTAATTCATAGTAAGGGGGGCACTAGAGAAGAATAGAGTTACCTTAGATTAGATAGAGGGAAGTGAAGGGAGGGGAGGGGAGAAGGTGTGGGGATAGGAAGTACAGTAGAACAAAACAGACATTATTACTTTATGTATATATGTGACCTCATGACCAATGTGATTCTACGACATGTACACTCAGAAAAATGTGAAATTATATCCCGCCTATGTATGATATATTAAAGTGCATAAATACATTCTACTGTCATGTATAGCTAATTAAAACAAATAAAAAATTTAAAAAATGATAAATCATACTCTACATAAAAATAAACCCTCAGTAGTAAAAGACCTTAATGAAAAAAAGCACTTTTAAAAGAAAATATAGGAGACTGTCCTCATTAAAAAAATAAAAATAAAAGAATAAAGGAGGATTTCCTAATCAAGACACTAGTGAAATTTGACTTTATTAAACTTGCAAACTTTTTTTCAACATAACACTATAATTGAAGCAAAAAGGTAAGGCACAGATCACAAAAATATATTTGCAATGTTTCTGAGAAGGGTTCATACCTAAACTCTATAGGCAATGCTCTCATATCAATAAGCTAAGATGACTTATAGGAAGAGGGTGTGGATTTATCCAGGAAACCTGAATGGCCAGTGATTATATGAAAACATGCTCAACTTCACTAGTAAACGGGAGTTAAGGTACCATTTTTAACCTATCAAAATAGACAAAAATGTTAAGTGTGACAATATCAAGAGTTTCTGAAGACATGGGAGGGTAGAACCCTGGTTCTCTGTTGCAGAGAAGTGGCTTACACACTTTGGAGGGCATTTTGCTTCAGTTTTCTGGAAACACACTCTAGGTAAGCTCACATATATGCACCAGGAGATACATGAACTAACGTTCATATCAGCATTGATTATAAGAGTTAAAAACAAAGGAAATAAGTGACCGGCCCACTAACAAGGAAAAAGGTTGCACTGTTATAGAAAGCATTTAAAACAAACTAGAATGAAATATATCATGTGTGTATATAGGTTGTGTGTATGTATGTACATATATGCATGAATGCATGTCATATATATGATGTGAGTCAAGAAAGCAAGCTGCAGAATTATAGGTAAAGTTTGAAAACATGCATAACAATGTGATTAATTGCATATGGATACAAAATATGCTGTAAGAGTTTAAAATGGTTTGTAGGAATAAACAGTTTCACATGGTGGTACCTGGTGATGTTGTGGGGCAGGGTAGAGGGAGCTAAAAAATATAATTATCATAACTTGTTTAAAAAACTCTTGAGGCAAATAAGCCATAATGTTGACATTTATTTAGCTGGGCAGCAGGCATACATATTATTCACTTTATTATTTTGTATTTTTGAAATGTATCATAATTAAAGAAAATACACACATACACAAAAACCTCATTATTAGTGATCTGTAGCTCAGCATATCTCATCTCTTGCTTTAAGTTGAATACAGAGCAGAGACAAGAGAAACGTGGTTAAAGGCATTTCAAATACCACGCAGATGATAGATCTGGTCCATAGTAGTACCTCTTAACCTTGATTTCATGGAAAATAAGTTCTTAATTGGTAGATAAGAAAATCTACTTAATTAGTGCATTTCCCAGGGAGCCTTATGTTATTAGCCAGCGAGGACTGCAGCTTTAATTGAGACGGTGATGCCACTTAATTGGAACACCTGAATAGGATTAAGGGGTACTCAGATAAGGTCAACTGGTTTCCCTGGTGCTCAGAGCTCTGCTGGGTCTCTCTCTGTCCTCTTGCTGGCAGCTTCTGCCAACTGGATGAAGCTGAGCCACATGCTTTCACTGCCTTTCATAGATCACCTGATAGAATGTTTTAAACACAGATTCATGTATTTGTGAAACACTGGCATGCTGTTTCTACTGGTAATTTTTAGAATGCATTATGTAGAAGCACTAGGCGTTTGCTTGTTTTCAACTTGTTATTGTTCCAAAAGTTTAATATATGTTAAATGAAATAAATTGATGATTGGGATGGCACTCAATGTATTTCACTCAATGATATCTGTATAAGTCAAGGTTCTCCAGAGCAACAGAACCAATAGGATACATATATCTATGTGTGTGTGTACATACACATAATGAAGAAATATAAAAGCATATTCATTATGAAGACTTGGTTCATGCAATTGTGGAAGCTGATAAATCCCGAGATCTGCAGTTGGCAAGCTGGAGGCCCAGAAGGGCTGATATTGTAGTTCTAGTCCAAAAGTTGAAAGGCTGGAGATCCACGAGGAGCCAATATTTTAGTCTGAGTCCAAAGAGCAATGTCCAAGCTCAAGGCATTCAGGCAGAATAAAATTTCCTCTTACTGGGTATGGGGGTAGGAAGGCTAGATAGTCGAATGAATCAGACATCATTACCCTATGTAGATATGTAACTATACGACTGGTGGGATTCTACATTATGTATAACCAAAGAACGAGAAATTATACTCCATTATATATGATGTTTCAAAGTGCATTCTACTGTCATATATAACTAATTAAAACAAATTTAAAAAATTTGCTCTTACTCAGTGCTTTTGTTCTATACAAGACTTGGACTGGTTGGATTGAGGTACCCCTGCCTTAGGAATGGCAGTCTTCAATCAATCTCAGTCTTCCAATCAAACGTTAATCCCACCCAGAAACACCCTTTCAGACACAGAATGGAATTTGACCAAGCGCCTGGGTGCTTCATGGTCTAGTTAAGTCAACCCATCTTTTTACCCCAATTCAAAATCACTTCATAAGGCTTCTTGACAATGTGATTTTTATTACCAAAGTTTACTTACATTCCTTAATTAATTATAAAACATGCTTGGATTCCTCCATAAAAATCAGCATTGGATTAGCAGAGGAAAACTCTTAAAAAGTTGGCATTGGTATTTAAAATTTTTTTTTTTCATGAATGTTCTATTTCTAACTAGTTTTATGACTTTGGGCCAATTAATTTCTTTATCTAAAAATAGGAGAGCATTGGAGATGACTGTTTTGATCCCATCCAGTTGTAGAAGTCTGTAAACTTTGATCTTTTTATCAATATAGAAGTTGGCATGTCATTGGCATAGGCATGTCTGGGCTGCCACCCACATGAACTCAAGATGCTCACTTAGGTGCACTGAGGAAGGTGGTCTCAGTTATTTACAGTGCTACTTCAGACTTATTCCTTTGGACGCTTGAATGACTAGTTAGGGGGGAATTCATTTCAACGTGAGGCCTAGACTCCACGCAGAGCTGATATCCTGAGGTTGCAACACATTTGTTAAGTGCCATGTGAAGTCACTTTACAGAAAAGTAATTTTCATCTGAAAATGGGGTGGCTTGGGAGAACCTAGTGCTTTCTGTATAGTACCTTTGGAGTTTTTGGCAAGCTTTTTTTTTTTCCTTGTTTACTTTTAGAGCATCACATACAATAACTTTTGGATGGTTTTCCACTCATGTTTATCACTCAGGAATTTAAAATTTAATAATTAACTTATCTAGTGAATGGAAATTATTGCATTACCAAAAAAATCAAAATTTGACTGTGGAATGAGCTGTATTTTCTTCTTTTATTTTTATCGGATTTTATTGTTGGCAATGTTTAGATTGTTATCAAGAGGACTATATACAGAGACTTAGTGCCTAATCAGTTCAAGAGGATGGTGGGTAGAACCATGATGGCAGTTCTCAAAATCTTGTAATGATATGCTAAAATAAATTTTTCTAATGAGTACCCTGTCAACCTTGTAAATAGTTTCTAAAAAGTCTGTTGGCCGACAGAAGTGTTGAATAATTTTCAAAGTTTTTGCTAAAGCTAACAAAAGCTGCCTTTCATTTCTTAGCCAAGCCCGATCCTTATTATTTCCCATGTTCTCAGGTGAACAGAATATAAGCACACCTGAGCCCAAACCACAGTTATCTAGAAATGAATCTTTTTTTTCACACGAATGGCATAGATTCTTGAGAGAGAATCTATAAAGTATTTCAAACAAACGTACCTCTATGTGGAGAGGAGAAAAGTGACATGAAATAAGAAAATGGGAAGGACACCAGAAGACCAAATGGGTTGCAGAGGGAAACCAGTCAAACTCCTGCACTTGCTGCCTGGTCTATTTTGAGTCTGGCCTGTCTTCTTTAATGTCCATGTTGTGTTCATTTGCATGGTTGCAATCTCTAAGCAAGGAATATTTTCAGGATTATGGAGCAATTTGAAAGCTTATGCTAAAAATATGTACAGAAAAGATTTAGTAACTATGATTAGACTCAAAAAGAGCAAAGGGAATCTCATTCTTTGGATTTCTGGAATTTTGGTAATACACTGTCCTCAAAACAAAACAAAACAAAAAAAAGCTTGTCCACTCAGCAAAAGCATTATTATTTCTCTCAAATTCACAGTTCTTCTGATACTGTCTGAAAATTCAGCTGTCAGATTAGGTTAATTTCCTTTTTCACATTCTTCCCTCTCATTTTTTTTTTGTAAAGAACAGCCAGCCAATCTGCAGCTTCCTTGGAGGACATTAGCTTAGAAAAGAGGCAAAATAAACAAGATTTATTCTCATCCGATGTGTCATGAGAAAATGGGAGGCATGCTGTGAGGTAATGGCAAAATAATCTTGAAAATTTCCAAGTACTTTTTCCAAATGAAATGGAAGAAAATTCAAAGCTACCTCCATCTAATTATGGCTCGAGAAAGATGTGCACACAAATGTACTGACATATATATTTTTCTAACAATAATAGAGAAAGAGGAGACCAAACTTAAGTCCTTATAGTTCTAGAAATCTGTTCCAGATTTTTCTAAATGTGAAAAAGGTGACCACAGTGGGATTTTTATTTTTCTATAGGATACGGTAGTAGAAATTAAAACTTACAAAATGGTAGTATGTTTTTCCTTTCTATGTCTTCTCCCATTTCTCTCTCCTTCTCTTTTTAAGTTTTGAAATACTGGAGATTGAACCCAGAGCATTAGCATGTGCTAGATAAGCGCTCTACCACTGAGCTGCACCTCAAACCCTTTGTTTATTTAGAGGCAGGATCCCACTAAGTTGCCCAGTCAGGCCTCCAACTTGGACCCTCCTGCCTCAGTCTCCTGAGCATACCACGCCTGGCTTCCCATTTCGCTTACCTATATTAATATGTGAAGGTATTATTCTACAAGTATGTAGAGCAGATAGGACCTTTATTTCAGTGACTGTGCTCCTTGGTAGAAAATACTGTTTCTGAGTCTCCTGGTGCTTGCTCTTTTATGTAGCATCGTAAGTGCCTTTAAAAGACGGGTGCCATGTAAAAGATACAGGACTTGCTTTTTAGAACATGCTTGGGAGAAACGTAGGGTTTCTAGCAGTCTGAGGGCAAGCTTACTCTCAGCTTTACTCACAGAGTGTAGGAAGGCTGTGAGTGTGAGTGTGGGAAACGAGGAAGGTGTGTTCTATTGTTTGTTCCTGAGTGTGTCTGCTTTTCATCCAGAGGCTCACTGAGCCCTGGGAGGGTCCTGGCATGACTTTTAATATATTTAATGTAAGCTCTGGTGAGCATGAATGCTGTATGTTTCTCTTTGTGGATTAATATCCAAAGTAAATCATAGAGAGTTTAAGTTGGTTTATAGCTCATATTTTTAACTCAAGGTGGAATTTCCGCAGGGGAGGCTGCAGAAGCAAGGCTGCCCATGAATCATTTTGCCTTTACCTAGTGGAGTCTGTTCAAAAACCTGTCACTTGAGCACCAGTAATAAATGTGCTTTAAAATATACAAACACACACACACACACACACACACACACACCCTTTAGTTCAATTATGGAGAATCCAATTTATCTTCATTCTCTAGGGCATTTGCTAGAAGAAAAAGAGAGTCCTTGGGCATTATTCTGTGTAATTAGATTTCTGCACCTCTGTGTAGTGAATTGGGATTTCCGATTTCCCCACCCTAAGGGGTAAAGAGATGGCGCTGAGCAAACTGAGATCATAGCTGATGCTATAATTCATAAGGCTTTCAAGCTTTTATAATCTGAGAAACTCTGGGGAAAATAAACAGTAGTGGATATTGTGCTTTATTTTGCAATTATTAAGAATATTTTATTTTTCAGAGGCATTTGTCTTGTTTCCTCAAATTAATCTTCACCTGAAACTGTCATGGCTTTTAAGAAACAATGCCAAAGGCCTGATTAACCTTCTCTCATGTGTGGATTTACATCAGTTCCCAGGAAATAGCCATCTTGTTAAAATATGTATATTTTTAAATTTTTGTATTTTTTTTGTAATAGCAATAGAAATGTGTCGTGTAAAATCATGATTTTTTTTAGAATGTCTAGGAAAAATAAAGATGAAGTGTTATGTAAGTAAAACTGGATACAAATAAATAATCCTGTTTTTTAAATTTTTTTTACTTCTCGATGGACACAATATCTTTATTTTGTTAATTTATGTGGTGCTGAGGATCGAACCCAGTGCCCCTTGCATGCGAGGCAAGCACTGTACCACTGAGCACAACCCCAGCCCCAATAATCCTGTTTTAAAAAATAAAAAAGAAGGGAATATAGGAAAAATAATGTTTGGATTTTTTATATCTTTTTGTTCTTTTGAGCTCCTTTCCCAAAAATAATAGAAACAGGGAGGAATCTGAATTGTCAGACGTTCTACAATATATCATAGTTGTGACACTGGAATAACGGGGAACTACAGATCCTTTACTATAAACAGTATCTTTCAAGATTGTTGAAAAAGCGTAGATTTGAATTGGACTTTTGTAGGACTGGGAACTAGATTTAAAAGAACCTTCTAGAATGAGAAACTCGTTCATTCAACAAATATTTGCTGAGTATATTCAGGTTCTTCAGATTTCATATAAGTTTAAACTAGACCTTTAAATACCTCCTATGTTTCTAGACTGGTCAAGGAAAATGAACAAACTAAGAAGGGATTTTGTCTGTAAATAATTTCCCACAAATATTTTAATGCACAAAAATCATTTAAAATCTTAAAAGAAATTACCCTTTAAGAGTCTGATTTTTTTAAATTTTGGTAAGCAAATATGAATTAATTGAGTGTATATTCTTTTTTTTGGTACCAGGAATTGAACCCAGGAGCACTTAACCACTGGGCCACATCCCCAGCCCTTTATATATACGTATTTCTTTCTTTCTTTCTTTTTTTTTTTTAATTTAGAGACAGGGTCTTGCTGAGTTGTTAAATGCCTCACTAATTTGCTGAGGCTGGCTTTGAACTCCCAATCCTCCTGCCTCAGCCTCCTGAGTTGCTGGGATTAGAGGTATACACGACCATTCCAGGTGGTATATTCTTAATAATAAAATATTCAAGCTGAAAACTATACCTTTCTCCTTTCCTGGGAAATTGGCATGGGTTTCATTATTATTATGCATTGTGATTTGCTTTAGTCAGTCTTGAATATTTACTCAACCACTCTTTCATTCATTCAGCAAATATTTGCTAAGTATATAAATACAATATACCCTTGGAGGAAGGATGAGCTATATTTAAACAGCTGTAGCAAAAGCAGTGCATGGTTTCAGGAGAATGCAGAAGAAGAGCTTCTTTCCTGCTGAAGAGATCCAAAAGACTTCTTTTAGGGTTGGGATTGCCTTCTAGGCTTGAAGGGTCTGAAAGTGGCTGCAGGGTTTTGGGGGACAGAAGGAGCGAGGGCATTGGTATCCACAGGGCCCTAAGGTTGAGTGGAAGAGGCTGGAAATAAAGACAGCTGGTGCCAGATCCCTCCAGCACTAGGCCGAGGCATCCCCGCTCCTCAGGAAATGAGGGAACTGCTGAGGGTTTTTACAAAGGTAGTGAGTGACAAGGTCTGGCAGCAACGTGTCAGATGAAACTTGGCTGGCCAGAGGTTTGTGCCTCCATGACTAATGATGTATGCTCCCTGTGGCTTCTGAACCCATTCCCTAGTAGCATCAGTGCCATGACTTGGTTCTGAAGGACGGTTCTGCACATTAGCTTCTGGGTCTTGGTAACTTGTGCCAGTTTTATCTTTAGTGGGACCACTGCCAGCTTGGTTTTGGCTTCTCCTGTTCTGCCCCATCAGCTCTGGACTCTAGCCCTCTCAGAAGCTGCCTCTGCCCCACAAAGCAAGCTTTGGCGTCCTTCCCACAGTTCTCTGGGATCTGAATATCAGTCCCACTCTGCTTTTGACTTTATTGTTCCCTTTTAAGAGCTGAGAGCTAGTTAGGTTTCTGTGCTCTGCTGTGGTGCTGACTTAGGGCAGATTAAAAGATTTCTCGGGGCTGGGGTTGTGGCTCAGTGGTAGAGCGCTTGCCTGGCATGTGTGAGGCACTGAGTTCAATTCTCAGCACCGCAAATAAAATAAAGGTCCATTGACAACTAAAAAACATTTTTAAAAGAAGATTTCTTTATAGTTATGGAGAGATAATAAGATCTTTATAGGAGGTGCTACGGTTGGGATGGGGGAAAAGGAATAGATTCCGGAAATATTGTAGAAATAGGATTGACAGCACCTGAGAACTGAACGTGGGAGTGGAGGAGGAGTCAAATGAGGGCTGCAGGTTTGAGGCTGTATGGGTTAAAGTGGCCTTTTAAAGGAATACCAGATAACTTCTCTTATTTTTCCAAAGTTGAAGTGAAGCTCCATTTTGTGGATAGAGCTGTGGAAGGGGCTTCTTTTTGGATTGCTTAATAACTGTGGCCTGTGGAGTGAACTGTACCCACACAGTGCTCAGCACAGGCCACAGTCATTGAGTAGGATCCAAAGAAATATGCCATGTCCAAGGGCTGATGTACCAAAATGTGGAAGAAGCCCTTCCATCTATCCTCATCTTTCTATTATCCAGTAACCAACCTCCCTCTCATGGGAGATTTGGCACCATTTTGCAAACAATTTAGGAAAGAGAATGTCATCCTAAATCTGGGGGCAGGGAAATGAAGGAAATTCAATACTCAAGAATCTTGAAAACTGTAGAAAACAAGCTGGTTTCAGCTGAGTTAATTTTGTGTGGCGCCTGTGGCATGATCTGCTTATCTGAATGCTTTCACCATAGAATATTAAATAATAGCAAAAATTTATTGATCAGCTAGTGGATAGTCATTTTAGACACTTTGTTTTTACGTGGTGAATTTTTCATTGACTCCTCACAAAATGCTGGGCATTTTATCCCCGTTTGACAGATGAGAAAATCAAGACTCTGAGAGAGAGAAGCTTAATGCAGCATTGCTACTAATGAGTGCCTTTTGCCCTAATGTTTTACTTGGTTGGTTTTAATTCATCAATGCACTGATTGTCTCTTATTCTGATATATCTGTGAACATACAGGTTGTATTTGTTTTGAGGATGCAAGAGGTGGGCAGCTGTTCTGTTGCAGAAGGTCAGGATGCTCCTGGAGCAAAAGTGCTTTTGGGATTCTTCCTGATTCTTAGTGCAGCTTGAGGACCTTCTCCTGGTGCTTGACAGGGGGCTTCATTGTTATCATCATCTTAGCTTGAACACCTTCTGTGTGCCTGCTTCAGTGCTGAGCTACATTGCTGTATGTAACCATTACAGCCACCTTAGGAGGCTGCTACTCTTGGCTTCACGTAATGCTCCTGAGGTCCCACGGCTGGCAAGTAGCAAAGATGGGACTGGAAACCATGTCCATCTACTCCACAGTCTGTCTTTCTGAGTACCAGGGCATTTGCCCAATGTCAGACCTTATTTTCATTCTCAAGATCCCTACACCCAGGGCTCCTTTATTTTGGTTCAAATTTATTTAAACTAAAATCCAGATACATTCGGAGAATTAGCATTAGGTTCTTTTGTCCTTAGAACTTTAAAAAGAAAAAAGCAAAATGTTAGTATTAATGAGCTAAGACAAAAAGCATGTGTGAGTAGGAGTGTTACCTGGAGTCTTTCCCTGTGCCTCAATTTCTCACCTGTAAAATAGGGATCAGGAGCTCATGTCACAGGGGTTTGTGAGGAGCAAATGAAATACTCAACATGCACAACAATACTTAGAACAGTGCCTGACCACATATTCATTAATCGATATGCTTTTACTATTATTTACATTTCTGAACCTATCATTGCATTAATTACCTAAGGAAGCTGTAGTCCCTGCTTTATAAGTGCTGCCTGGCAGGTGATGTGCTGATAGTACTGTATGCACATATTTAAATCACAGAAGCATTCTTCTCCTGTATTAAAAGGGAGTGGTGGCATCAGAGCACATCAGTAGAAGCAAGGTGGACCTAGGAGAAGCTTGGTGATGTGGCAGGTCAGCTTTCGACGCTCTATAGAAGTCATGGTAAAATGACCACAACCTCCTTTTATTTCCATCCAAATGCTTGCAATAGTGCAAAAGTTAGCATCAGCAATTAACAGTCTGCATTTTTGATGCAGAAAGCAGTGCTTACTTGGAGCTAAAGGGCAAATTTTGTTAATCATTTTGTTTTGGTAAAGAGAGACTCATTCTCATTGTGGGATGTCCCACTCCTATGTAAGAAAATTATAGACAAGGATATAGAATTTTACTATGGCTGCATGGTAATAAAAGCTAATAAAATAATAACCAATTAGATGGTTATAAAGCTTGAGCATATTAAAGTATTATGCAAATACTGATTAACTATAATACCATAAACTCACAAAGCAAGCAAAAGCATGCCTGATTGAAATTATAGGAGCTTTTATTTGCATGTCTACAGAATCTATTATTAGAGGGTCTCAAAGGACCTTACAAGAAATAATTACTAAAGCCCATAAACATGACCAGTAAATATCATTTTGCTAAAGGAATGCAAAAGAATTCTCCTTTATCTCATACATATCCCAAGACTAAGATGCCTGAGCAAAAGTATTCTATCCATATAGAGAGGGTATTCATATATTCTGGATGTTTGGGGTGGTGATTTCCTAAGTGTACAAACAGGTTTTTGTACACTTCTTTTATAGAGTAGGTTCTTTTATAGAGTAGTATCTCAGTACACTAGGTTAGAATGCTTCACTTATTTCTGCAATATTATATGAAGAATAGCTTTAAACAAACTTTGCCAATAAGTTATATTTTAATAGTTCTCTGTTGACTATAATATCAAATTTGGAAAACAAAAATTATGCCAAGTTCACATGAAGTGTTTAAAAATGTTTTGGAATGTTACGTCAGGTTTATTTTTCCTCAGGCTGATATCCTATTCCATGGGCTAACTACTTGTTGACACAGGCAGAGAAACTTCACATTTTTTTTCTTTCTTCTGTAGCAAGTACTAAAATGTTGTGAGGACTTCCAAGCTGCCCTTTCTGGTCCACCTTCCCGCCTCACATACTCCCCAAGCTAAGGAGGGATTGGAAAAGCAGAAGAAACTTCCCAGGATCCAACTCTCCCTCTACTTCTGGTCCTCACACTCTCCACGTGTGGTTGATACTCATTCTGTGTCCGGTGCTGATAGACTCTTTATGGCAGCTGCCAATCACTGTTGTGAGGGAGCTGTACCTCTGTGATCAGACCTGCGTGTGGTATGGGACACTGGAGCCCGGAGAGCTGAGTGAGTCGGCTGAGGTCATACAGCTGGTTTCTGTCTCACAATTAGATATGGGACCACAATCGAGGTCCCCAGACTCCTAAACCAAAGTTCCCCCCTTGATCTCATGGTGATTATATAATGCTTTGAGCCTCTCTCTCTCTCTCTCTCTCTCTCTCCCCACACACACACCAAAAAAAAAAAAAAAAACAATCTTGAAAGTCAGAAGCAGAGGACCACAACTAGAGGAAACTCTTTGTTGGCTTCATCCAGGACTGTGGGTTGAAATTCTAGAGACGGAACTTCAGAGATCTGGAGAAAAATGGAGGGACATGTATGCAGAGTTGAAAGGGTGGACTGTGGGAGGGGTTGGGAGCAAGAAGCTGAACAGTTGGACGTGCAGGAGAATAAAGAGCAAGGCAAAATAGAGAGACCAGGCAGAATGGTCTTAGAAGGACTAGGAAGATGATTGAGTTTGTGCCCATGGCAATGGGTACAGTGTACATGACAAAAACCCTCTTGGTTACTGGGTGAGGAGCCTTAGGTTCCTGCAGTCTCTTGGGAAGCGGCCAGAGGGGAGGGAGAGAGCCAGGTAGGTGCAGCGGCCATGGACATTCTCAGGGAACACAGGCTGGGAACGAATCCCTGGGAAACAGTGGCATGAAGGAGACTGTTGAGAGCATTGTGTAGGTTGGTGTCTATTCTGTGAGAGATGCTACATTTAGAATTATAATTTTCATATTTTTCTAGGGAAAACTGAGGCTGCCATCAAAAACTTTGGTCCATACTACAGTCGCCAGTATTCGGTGGCTTTCGGCAATCACGTGCGCAGTGAAGTAGAACAGCAAAGAGATTTAACGTCACAATTTTTGAAGACCAAGGTAACTATGGACCTTTTGCTCATGAATTTCTCCCACTGAAGAAAGCTTTATAGTTCATAATGTTTCAGAAGTAAGTGATGATTTGAATGGTAGTTTAAAAAATATATTCTGAAATCATTCATGTTCAAAAATCCTGTTTGCTTAGAAATTAGAATATATAGGATCTCTTTTTTTAATTCATTAATTTTTTTAGTTGTGGATGGACACAGTATCTTTATTTCATTTATTAACTTTTTGTGGTGCTGAAGATTTGAACCCAGTGCCTCACATGTGCCAGGCAAACACTCTTACCACTAAGCTACAACCCCAGCCCAGCTATAATTCCAGCCCTGTATGATTTCTTGCTGATGGTGTAATCCATATAAAAAGAAACTGGCATGATTCCACTTTTACTATGTGTTTTTTTCCACATTGATGCTTTGATATCAGGAAATCTGACCTGCTGTAGGAAAGTTCAGTTTTTAAAAAGTCATAATTGCAGTGTCTTCTGCTATGGGCATTTTTATTTTGGTTCCTGATCAAATATGATTTTTCTCTTTGAGCTCTCTAATGTATTCTTATTATTCTGCTCCATTATTAACTTTAACCTCAACAAATATTTATTAGCACCTCCTTGTCAGACTGTTCTTTCTGACAGAGTGCTAATGCATATTAGAACTGGAGAGTGAGACCAATTCTCTGCCTTCCTGGGGTTTATATTCAAACATAGGAGTCAGGCCATAAACTAACAAACAAATATCGGGTGATGTCAGGTCATGGAAAATGCCACAAAGAAAAATAAAGCAGACATCTTCTTTTGGGGAAGTCGGTAGGCGAGGGAAGCCCTCTGTAGAGATGGCTGGAATGAATGACAGCTATATGAGAGTTCATGGGAAGAGTATCCAGAGACCCTACAGTCAGGGTGGGAAAGCTGGTGTGCCCAGAGTGCTGTGTGCAGGGGACAGGGATGAGCAGCGATTACAGAGAGGCAGACAGAGACCAGACGGTGTAGACCTGTAGGACACCAGAAGGGTTTGATTTTGTTTTAAATGTAATGGGAAATCCCACTGGAGGCTACTGAATACAGAGTGACCTATGAAGGGTGGGTAGAGAATAGACTATGGGAAGGGAGGGGAACTGGGAGACTGGCAAGGAGGCTACTGCAGAAGCCCAAGAGAAGAGTGGAGAGGAATTGAACTAGGAGGGCGGTGGTGGTAGAGAGAAGAGGTACTTATGATAGAGGTGACAGAACTTGCTATTAGCAGGACAGGATCAGTGCTGATCTCTTGGACTTTAACCTGAGTAATAAGTGGATAGACTTGCCTTTTACTCGGGTGTGAATGGGAGGCCTGAGTTCATTTTTGCCAAAGGTTGAGATGCTTATTTTACATACACCTATGGAAACATTGAATAGGCAGTTGGGTATTCTGATCGGGAGCTCAGTGGAGAGATAGGGACTGGAGAAGAGCCATCTGGGGAGTTGTTGTCTTATAACCAGGAGGAAAGTCATGGGGTGTAATTGAGGAATGAACGTGGAGAAGAGGCACAGAGTACTGGCCCCAGCAGCATTTGGACATCAGAAAGAGGAGAAGGATCCAGACACTTGGGCTAAGAAAAAACAGCCTGTGGAGTAGGAGAAAAATCAGGAACGTGTAAGGTGCCAATAAGGACAGGATTTCAAGGAGGAAGTGGGTGATAAATGGTGAAACGCCATGCAGAGGCTGTTAGCCACTAGATTAAGCAACACGGGTATGTAGGGAGAGCTGATAGGAATCCCTGTGAAGCTTTGGTTCTTAAAATTTAGGGAGCTTGTTTAAAATGCAAATTCTGAGCTGGCTGGTAGTGCAAGCATGTAGTCCCAGCATTGGGAGACTGCTTGAGCCTAGGACTTTGAAACCAACCTGTCCCCAAACAAAACAGATGCAAATTCTGGTCCACACCCCATAGAATCTGATGCAGTAAGTCTAGGGTGAGTTCACATTTTTAGCCTAGCAAGCTTATCCATTGATGAAATGGCCCAGCTTGAGGAAAGATGCATGTAAGAAGATGAAGTTCCCCTTATATTGGGTTCCAACCTCATTTGACAAGAGGAGTGAGGTCTTCTCTGACCTTTATTTTTGGTACTGGGGATTGAATTCAGGGGCACACGACCACTGAGCTACATCCTCAGCCCTATTTTGTATTTTATTTTAGAGACAAGATCTCACTGTGTTGTTTAACGCCTCAATTTTGCTGAGGCTGGCTTTGAATTGGCAATCCTTCTGCCTCAGCCTCCCAAGCCACTGGGATTACAGGCATGAGCCACCGCGCCTGTCCTCTCTGACCTTTTAACCAGGCAAGATATCAAGCTGCCACATTATCTGTCACGATGGAACTTTAAGCCACTTTGCTGGACTATATTTTGAAATAAGGTGGGAATTGTACAATGAGACGGGATAGAAATTATCCCAACACTTCAAGCCCAATGGAGGACCTAAGTAGGAATCTACTAGAGATTCCCCTGTACCATATCTATCATCAAAGTTAGTGAGAGATGCCCAGCCTTTTAAATCGGAGAGGTAGAACTGAGGTTTGCTGGCTTGATGCCTCCCTGTTTTTGAACCCAATATGATATCAAGGAGTGTGAGGATGGGTGAAGTGTTTGTAAGCCTGGGTCCCCTTGGCTTTTGGGAAAGCCATTGAGCACTGGCTCTTGAAGCGCGAATGGAGGTGTGATGAATCGAGGAATCACCTGTTCATTCTTCTACTTTTCTGGAAATTACCCTGAGACATGCCAGGGATTTGGGGTAGATGTCCACAGCTTACATTATCCCAACTCACTCCCTCTCCCCCACAGCTTATCGAGCATTTATTAAGTGCCATGTGTATGCAAGGTACAACTTTATTGTTATAATCCTTCTACAATATGCTCCTATACCTACAGCATAATACAGGAAAATGAAAACGTTATTTTTAATACATAAAAATAACAATAGGACAAATATTTGTATTTGGTCAGGAGAAAGGGGCGATGGTGGAGGAGAGGAGGAAGGGACGATGGTGGAGGAGAGGAGGAACGGCCATTTCCCCAGGTTCTCTGCACACCATGATTTCCTCAAACAGGCCTTGAAATACCAAGACTAAGGCCATGGTAACCCATGGTCCTCTCTTGTTGAAGTGGCTAACTTTGTCCATCTTCTTTAAGCCACCGCTGGAACCAGGAACCGTCTTGTACGAAGGGGAGCTCTCACAGTTTGCTGAAGACATACGGAAATGGAAGGACAGATACGTTGTGGTTAAAAATGATTTTGCTGTGGAAAGCTATGAGAACAGAGAGGTGAGACATTTCCCTGTTACCCCAGGTTCTCGAAATATTCTTAAACCCTTGGTGAGGTGGATCGGCTCGTCCTCTCCTTTGCCACGGATCCGTGCAAGAAGCACTCATTCGGGGATTATTTCAATTAAAATGACATTTATTGAATTTTTATTCTGGGCCAAGTGTTACACAAGGTTCTGGTTAAATAGCTGTTGATTTGACAGATGTTTACAGTCCTGGGGACAAGATAGACTTGGAGCACATGATCACAAGTGAGTGTGAAAACGGAAGGCTGCACAGAGTGGCTGAGTTTGCACAGGAGCCTTTCCCACGGTCCTTCAGCCTCCAGGTCTTTCCCAGTCACTGGCTTGACATCCTTCCCTCTGCTGTCTTCATGTCTTCCCACTCTTTAGCCTTGTGTGTGACAGAAGGCAGAGGAGTTACTTATTCACTAAGGTTGAGATGGGATTTGCCTGGGTTCCTGGGAATTTAGAACACTCCACATACTTTATTCCACTTCTTGATTATTCCCCCCACTTTGGACTTTTTTCCTGGTTATTTTTCTTGTTTGTAAAAAGCCGAAAGATGATATATGTAAAATGACTAGACCTTGAGAGGACTTTAGTTTTTTTGGTTCCTATTTCTTTCCCCACATAGGGACATAACACAGCACGAGGGAAAGTACACTGGGCAGCAAATTTGGGAGAGTACAGTTTAGGTCAACTGCCACTCATTGGAATTGAACTCATGGACAAGTGACCTGCTGTCTCTGGGCCACAAAAGTAGAAAATTTGGTTGAATGATCCCAATGGCTCCTTCCAGATCTCAGACTGTACACAGTTTTATCTACATAAAATCCTCAAAACTACCCCCCCCCAACTTGGAACTGAGTAATTACAATTTACCAGTTAAAGATCATAACATGTTTAAAATTCTGCAAAGTTCAAGAGCGGTCAGGACAAGCTGCATGGTATGGAGCCATCTGCCTGATACTAAACCATAGCAGGAAGCTTCAGGCTGGCAGACCATGTGTTTCCTTCCCATTTCTGGTAGAAATTAGGAATAAAATATAGTACAAACATATTTCACAGGCTGCTGGATGAGGTTCAAGTGCTCTCTTGAGTAGACTTACTTCCTTCAACATTGGCTGAGTTTATACTTTCTCCACTTATCTATGTTAGGATTTCATTCAACACTTAATTTGTCCTCAGAAGCAAAGTATTAATACACTGCAAATTGCAATGGTAGTAATAACAGATTGCTTTATTTTTTTTTTAGAGAGAGAGAGAGAGGGAGAGAGAGAGAATTTTTTAATATTTATTTTTTAGTTTTCGGTGGACACAACATCTTTATTTTATTTTTATGTGGTGCTGAGGATCGAACCCAGCGCCCCGCACATGCCAGGCGAGCGCGTTACCGCTCGAGCACATCCCCAGCCCTGCCTTATTTTTTTATGGCCCCTTATAACGTCCTTTCAGAGAAGCTTGAGGAGAGGCAGTGTAGCATATTGGTTAATCTGACAGGTTTTGAGTCACATCTTTGCCAGGTTCTAGGGAAATGTCCTTACCTAAATTGTAAATCTCCTTGAACCTCAGTTTTCTCATTAGTGAATGCATGATCCCTTTGTTGTTTACAGTAAATAAATTGATTGAGGCATTTAGCACCTAGCCAGGCCTTTGGTTGAACCCAATGTTGTGCAGATATGATTATTTCTAACTAAATTGGGAGGAAACCCTGAAGGGCTTTTTCTTTGGTTTTACTAAGGTTTTTGCTACATTTGACGCTAATTGAAATTTCTCTGTGAATCAAATTTTGGTGGTTTGTTTTACTTCTTGGTTCTGAAAACTTGCTCCCTCGACTTGAAATTTATGAGTGATACTGTTGGGTTATTTATTTATTTATTTTTTTGGTCCATTACTTTCTACCAGCCTGTGGTCATTAAGATAGAATGACTGAATTTGATAATAAACACACATTTTTATAAACTCACTTGGATATTTGAAGGGAAATTCCAGCCATTTGTCATCAGTGCTTACAGTTTTAATAAAATCATGATTTTTAATTTATAAAAGTGCTTTTTAAAAAAAATACACACCCCAGAATCGCACATTAAGAACCTATAAATTGCCTGTTGTTTTATTGTGAGTCCAATTCTGGGTGGTAACTAAGCAGGAGCACTGATAAGCCTACCTTCTGCACACTGGCCCTGGGGCTGGACAGACATGAGGAAAATCCTGGATTTGTTAACCTACTCACTGCTGGGCCATCTGCAAGTGATTCAATCTCTTTGAGCTTCATTTTTCTCACTTGTAAAATAGAGATAATACCTAACTCATTATGCTGTTTTTTAGGATTAAACAATGTAATGTTTATGAAAGCCAATGAGCTTATTATAACTAATAACAATTCACATTTGAGTCCAGCCTGAATCAAATTGCTTCTGAAATTTCTCCAAACCATACACATTTAGATTGTCCTGTGTTAGGCTCTGGATCCCAGATGTGTTGAAGCTGTTGATGGATGATTCTCACAAGTATGAAAACAAACTTCTTAGATATCTGAGAGTTTGTTTAGTTTGGGTTTCTTCACTGGCTATCTTACTGATGCAGAATGTGTTATTGTCATTCTGAGTTTGTTGCCTAGATCAATGTTATTTTAGTTATTCCCAAGAGTACACTTGGGCGTTTGGGTCCCACAGTTTCTTGGTTTCAATTCTCAGCTTGCATTAAGGTTTCTATTTTCAAAATTCTGCCTGGATGTAGGCATCTCCCTTCCGGCACACATACTTCATCTGGGTGACTTTGTGGCTGTGGCTGCCTAACTGCTCTAGAGATGCTCTGTGCCTCTTCTGCATTTCTCAAATAACAGAGCTTCCTGTCTGCCAGCCAGAATGGTTTGATGTCACAAAACTGCACTACCATCTCAACTATTTTATGCCCAACAGGCACATCTGAGGGCCAAGCGGTTGGCATATTTTATCACAGCAACATTTTAAAGTTTCTGATGGAAATCCAGTAACCACATTACAGTTCCTTATTGCATTGTCTTGTTGGTCATTGAACCAACATTGGTCCACATCAGTCACCGAGCATTTTGTGCAGCAACTGTGAGGTTGTCACCTTCTCGGTTATCAGAATGACTCGGCATTAGTGACTGAAATGGTAAATGTGGTGTGTGCGATTCTGGGGTGTGTATTTTTTTTTAAAGCACTTTTATAAATTAAAAATCATGTGCATGTTGCTGAAGTCATTTTTCCCATTTGAGAGTATACCTACGAGGAATATTCCTGAGATTAGGGACCCTGATTTGACATGTTGTGACCATCACACAAAAAGTACTAAATACTGCCTTGCAAGTGGCAGGTATGCAGAACAGATTTTTTTTTTTTTTAAATAAATGGCTCTAACTCAATGACCTAGTGTGGAGATTTCTGTCTCGGGGTGTGTGTATCTGAGTCTATGTGTCCATTTTTAATATGACTTTCCAAAAATCCAAATGGGGAAGAAATTCATTCACTTACGCCTTTTCCTCCCAGGCCTATCAGAAGGGAGTGGCTCCTAAAAGTCGAATTCTTCCAGCTGGTGGCAAGGTGTTAACATCAGAAGATGAATATAACCTACTGTCTGACAGGCATTTCCCAGACCCTATTGGTAAGTCACTGAGCATCTTTTTTCAAAGAAAAAATTTTAAACTGATTTTATTGAGCCAGAGCAGTGGTTCTTAATGGGGAAGAGGAATTTAACTTTGTAGGGCCATTTATCATTGTCTGCAGATATTTTGGTTGTTACAATTAAAATGCGAGTGCTACAGGCCAGGGATAGTGGATACAGGCCAGGCTGCTGCTGGAGATCCTGTAGTGCATGAGACAGTCTCCAACAATGAAGAGAAAAAGTCAGTAATGTCCAGGTTGAGAAACCCATGCCCCACAGACAAAGGGAAGACATCATTTCTCTTGTTTAGCCAACATTATACCACTTCTGTTATTTGATATCCCATTTAGTAATGCGCAAATCAGTTACTGTGTTTCTAGCACATGGAAAATTTGCTATTGGTCAAGTACCTGGAAGCTTTTGAACATATTGCAGGCTTTGATAGCGCTGCCCAGAGCAGTGGAAATAAATAGGTAGGGCTCAGTCTGTGAAAAGCACAATCCCATTCTTTCAATAAACAAGACTGACCCTGTTGGGGGATTATTGTCTTTCTAATTTTGGGGTGATATGCAATTAAACATCCCAAATTGTCAAAAAAAACAAGAATTTAAATATTATAGCAATTCATAGATAATATGTAAAAAATTTTAAAAAGGCACTGTATCAATTCACCTGTCTATAAATAAAGCTGAGCGCTGCCATAGAGAGAGCATGGAACTCAGAACTGGGAGCCCGGACTTTTATCTACTTCTCACTGTGCCACTTATCAAATGTTTTAGAGGAGCAGGCTGCTGAACCATTCTGGTTTCTATTTCTCTAATTCTAAAATGGGGCTTTGAACTTGAAAGTCTAAAAGGGTATTTCTGATATTTCTAGCTTTAACATTCTTTGATTCTCATTCATTCTTTTTTTTTTTTTTTTTTTTTTAGAGAAAGTGATGGATAATGTATAGACTAAATAGGGCAATTCACAGAGATTCATGAACTGTGAATAATGTGATAGCTCCATCTGGCTTTGTATAAATCATACCACATAGTAATTACTTGGCTTTTTGAAGAGAGTCCTGGTTTTTATTAATAGGCACATTCATTTCATTATAATTTATGGGAGAAAATGTAATCATTCCATCAATTGTTATTTTGGTGCAGAATGCTTAGCATAGTGTTTTTAATAACACAATTATGGGATTAGTACATGGATCATAAACCTAGATTAACAAATTATTACTAAGTAATTCAGGCTAAAACAACACTTTATGTGCACTATACACATTATTATATTTTATATTTTCTCTCAACATTTATTTATTTGCCATCCTCACTACAGAGCTGTAGCTAGAAATGGGAATACCAACATGTTGACTGCTCAGCATCTCTCCAGAACTTTTCAAGGAAATCCATCGGAACAGACAATATATTTATTGATTTGTTGATGAAATCATACCAGAGGAATGAAAAGCAATGAAAAACACAAGGCTTATGTGACTAATGCCATTGTCCCAGGGCTTCAGATTGGGGCATTTCAATGACTATTTTTATCATATGGTGTGGCCTTCTGAGTTTTAAAAATAGAATATTCTATAGTAGGTCATTTGTGATGTCTTTGTGATACAATTCAGAAAATATGCAGATGGATGGCATTTGGAAAAATTATTGTAAAAGGTTAAGTGAGGGAACTCTAGGCTAATAGGAGTGGATTTTATGGGTCTTGCTGAAGCTTTTAATTGCAGAGGGTCAAAGTTGATTTCAGTTGTTTGTACAAAATTGTGACATCTTGGAAAGGGCAAGGAAAATTGATTCACAAAACCATGTTAATCAAGAGGACTTACTATGTGATAGTATTTCTACTAAAAAGAAACTTAGGCAAGATAAAAGGAATTGACCTTGCTTGATTGAGAAAAGGCACCAGAGCTTATGAATATTAAGGCAACTGTTGTTGACCCTATGCTTTGCTAAAGTGATTCACTTATTTGGCATTTTATTAGTTAGATCATGGTTTGCTGCACATGAATAAAAATTCAATTAAATACACAGTTTTTATTATCTTTTTTTGTTCTAATTAGTTATACATGACAGTGAACTGCATTTTGACACATCGTACATATATAGAGTGTAACCTCTCATTCTTCTGGTTGTACGTGATATAGAATCGCACCTGTCATATATGCATATAAGGTATTAATATCCAATGCATCCTACGTCCTTGCTAGAAATATCTGGGTTTCAATCCAAAGTTGGTGTAGCAAATCCATAAATTTGTCAGGGACAGGCTCTGTCTAGTTTTCTCCTATTTATTTCTAGGCTGTGGACCTTAGTAGCAGAGTCCAGGATGGCTGCTGGAGCTCCAGCCACAGCTTTCTCATTTCAGGCAACAGGAAGGACAAAACAGAAGGAGGGGGTGTGCATTCCCTTTCTCCAAGGTTACATACGCCACTTTAGTTACATCCCATTGGCCAGAACTTAGTAGCTATGGGGTACCAAACTACAGGGAAGCTGGAAATATGTAACAGTCTTCATGCAGTCATTTGCCCAACTGAAAATCAGGGTTTTTTTGCTGAGAAAGAGGGGCCGAAAGGGTGCTGTTACATCTAGAGGTGTCCACAGCATGCAGCTGTTCATGCATTGGTTTGTTAACTCACATGGCGATTCATTCTTAGTCACTGTGTGCCAGGCATGGTGCTGGAGGCCAGCTTTTGCCCCCAGTGCTTCCACTCTGTTCCCTTCAGGTCCCAGAACAGTGGAACAGGGCTTCTGTATATGCCCCCCAGAAGTCTGTTCTGTCCTTGAGTCAATCCTGTTTTATTAACTTACCAGGAACTGGCTCCTTTGGGCCTTCCTCCCATCATTAATATATTTTTTTATTTATATATGACAACAGAATGCATTACAATTCTTGTTACACATATAGAGCACAATTGTTCATATCTCTGGTTGTATACACAGCATATTCACACCAATTTGTGTCTTCATACATGTACTTTGGATAATAATGATCCTCACATTCCACCATCATTTCTAACCCCATGCCTCTTCCCTTCCCCTCCCACCCCTTTGCCCTATCTAAGTTCATCTATTCCTGCCATGCTCCCGCTCCCTATCCCACTATGAATCAGCCTCCTTATATCAAAAGAAAACATTCAGCATTTGTTTTTTTGGGGATTGGCTAACTTCACTTAGCATTATCTTCTCTAACTCCATCCAGTTATCTGCAAATCCCATAATTTTATTCTCTTTTATTGCTAAGTAATATTCCATTATGTATATATGCCACTTTTTTTTATCCATTCATCTATTGAAGGACATTTACATTGGTTTCACAGTTTAGCTATTGTGAATTGTGCTGCTATAAACATTGATGTGGCCGTGTCTCTGTGGTGTGCTGTTTTTAAGTCCTTTGGGTATAGATCAAAGAGAGGAATAGCTGGGCCAAATGGTGGTTCCATTCCCAATTTTCCAAGGAATCTTCATACTGCTTTCCATATTGGCTGTACCAATTTGCAGTCTCACCAGCAGTGTATGAGTGTACCTTTTTCCCCACATCCTCGCCAACACTTACTGTTGTTTGTCTTCATAATAGCTGCCATTCTGACTAGAGTGAGATGAAATCTTAGAGTGGTTTTAATTTGCATTTCTCTAGTGATGATGAATATTTTTTTTCATGTATTTGTTGATTGATTGAATATCCTCTTCTGAGAAGTGTCTGTTCAGGTCTTTGGCCCACTTAATGATTTGGGTTATTTGTTTTTTTGGTACTTAACTTTTTGAGATCTTTATATACCCTAGAGATTAGCGCTCTATCGATGTGTGCGGGATAAAGATTTGCTCCCAAGACATAGGCTCTCTATTCACCTCACAGATTACATGCATTGGGGAAAAGATAGCCTCTTCAACAAATGGTGCTGGGAAAACTGGAAATCCATATGCAACAAAATGAAATTAAACCCCTATCTCTCACCATGCACAAAACTCAACTCAAAATGGATCAAGGACCTAGGAATAAAACCAGAGACTCTGCCTCTAATAGAAGAAAAAGTAGGCTGTAATCTCCATCATGTAGGATTGGGCCCCAGCTTCCTTCATAAGACTCCTTTGGCACAAGAATTAAAATCAAGAATCAATAAATGGGATGGTCTCAAACTAAAACGTTTCTTCTCGCCATCTCATCATTACTATTAACAACGAGTTTCTTGTATGCCAGGGCTCTCTGCAACCTTTTAGAGGGTCCTCTTTCCTCCCATTCCCTGCTCATTCTCTACACAGGGAACACCCAACCAACTTTTCCTTCTGCATGTTCTCTGTGACTCTGGGAAGAAGCGGGGACTTTTAGCCATGTGCAGTGGCTTGTAACCGGAATGCAGGAAAGGAGTCACGCGGAGGCAAGGCTTCTTCTGCAGAGTAGCCTGGTTGAACGTGCGTTGCTTGGAAAGGATTTGGAGTGAAAAGATAAAAGTCTCATTTTTTTAGGGCTTCTAAAATTCCCCAGGCCAACATAGCACATCTGTTGATTGAACTCGCTGACGCTAAAGGTCTCCTGGTTTCCCTGATTGTGCTGCAGGCTGAGGATACCAGGACACATGAGAGGCTGTCCCCACCCTCTAGGAGCCCACCGTTCAGGGTGGTGGCTCTGCTTCCTGGGGAGGCAACTGTGAGAATCACTGGGGAAGCTCATCTCACTCTCCCCACCACTGTCCCCTGAGTGTGGGTGCCAGACATGGCAACCGGTCATCACAGTGGTTTTGGGGAGCAAGGAAAGGAGCACCCAGTTCTGTCTCAGGTGGCAGAGGAGGTGCTGGCGAAGGCATCTCAGAGGAGGTAGCTTCTGAACCAACTTTTGCAGGAGGAGAGAGAATGTTCTATGGGAGAGTGTGACAGGAAGGAAGGCGGGAAGGGTGGTGTGGAGTCCAGGAATGACAGGAAATGTCACGGAGGGGATGAGCTCACCCTGGGCTGGTGTAGACAGAGTGGAGTAGAAACCACTGAAGACCAGTGCAAACACCGTCACTTAATGTGACATGGAGGGACAGCAAAGGAACCACAAGGTGACAGAGAAGAAAGAGCTTTAAAAACAAAACAAAACACACAGGAAATGGGGAGAGAGAAGCTCTTAGAAGTGAAGAGGTGTTGTTAGCAGCAACAGCTACTCGAGATCAGACTAAAAGGACAGGTAAGAGAGAAGCAGCCACGGGCCGGCAGTCAGGATGACACCGGTGACATCAGCCATGGAGTGAGACTAGAGGCGGGGGGTGGGAGGGCTGGTGGAGGGATGGACAGAAGTCTGAACTAGCATGTCCCTCACCCATGTTCCATCCCAGGGCCTGCCCCAGATACCCTCCCAGCCTGAAGTCAGTATTTAAAGTAAAAGTCCTGTGTGTTGAGATTGTGTTTCAATATGTCTTTAGCTTCCAGTGAGAAGGAGAACTCTCAGCCGTTTGTGGTGCTGCCCAAGCCATTCCCAGTGTACCTGTGGCAGCCCTTCCTCAGACATGGCTACTTCTGCTTCCACGAGGCCGCGGACCAGAAGAAGTTCAGCACCCTCTTGAGTGACTGCATCAGACACCTGAATCATGGTACGGCACAGCTTCCTTCTTGTCCCCAGGGGGCTGCCTTTCCTGAGTTGACTTGGTCATTTGAGATTCCTAGAAGGAGAGACAGAGAGTACTGCCCCGGGGGTGGGGAGGGACACCCAGGGAAGTGACAGTTCTGTACTGGAGGAAGGTGGCCTGCTCAACTGGTTGTTCAGCCAGGACTGGGAAGTCTCAGGGAAACAGAATGGGGCGTGGTGATCTGGTGGCTGTGGCTGCTCTGTGACTATTCATGCCTATCATCTCACACGTGACTCCTCCTCCTCCTTCTCTTTCCTGATGCTTTTAATCCATATGCCAGCAAGAATGTGTCAATTGACCCGGGTAAAATTCTAGTCTTTATGACATTTCTCGTTTCTTTTCACCTTTATTTCTGAATAACCGTGCCACTTGTCTGAAGTCAGCTTTCAATGTGTTGCCATAACAGATAAGGTTCCTGTGGCTCAGGGTTGGAGGCTGCAGTCTGTGGTCGTGAGCCCATTGCTTTGGGGCCTGTGGCAGGCAGCACATCTTGGTGGGAGCAGGTGGTGGAGCAGAGCCCCTCACCTCATGGCTGAGCAACAGGGAGTGAGGAGGGGACCAGGGCCCCATGATCCCCTCCAAAGACAGATCCTTAATCACCTTAAAGACCTCCCAGAGCGTACCCGCTTTTAAAGATTCCTCTACCTCCCGTAAACACCTAGCTGGGGACCAGTCCTTTACCACATGGACCTCTAGGGGACATGTACCCAAAACCAAAGCAATGGCTCTCAGAACTTGAGAGTTGGTGAGACTTACCGGGAGAACCCAGTTAAAACCCAGGTGTCTGGGCTCCACTCGCAGATGTTCTGACTCGCTGGGTCTGGGCTGGGCCCTGGATTTTGCTTTTCCTACAAACTGTCAAGAGACCCAAGTGCTGCTGGTCTAAAGGCCACACTCGGAGTGGCATTGCTTCAGACCCTTTTGCCTCAGGTATTGATTTGATGAATATTCCAGCTATAATAAAAAGATCTTTCATTCCATTATGTGGTGTTTTTGATACCTGGATGTGAATGCATTGTGTTCTTTGAAAGTCAAAAAGGCAGCCAGTCAAATGCCATCGGCCTTAACTCTGTGCCCAGCTCCACGCGGGTGTTAGGAACACAGGAAGGAAGCATGCAAAGTTCCTTTCTCAAGGCATATTTAGACTCAAACAGGGCTAGCGAAAACATATTCTGATTTGATAGTTATCAAAGTTAATGTGTTAAAGAGTTAACTAGAGGTCACAGCCTAGGGAAGAAGCGGCTACAGATGGTCTCAACTTGGCAGTGTTAGAATTAATGATTTTTCTAGTTTATGACAGTGCAAAAGCAATATGCATCTGGGTTCATAATAATGAGTGTGATTCTCTCTTGAAGCTGGACAGTGGCAGTGAGGGCAGCTCTCAGGCAGCCACACGATCATGAGGGGAAACAACCAATACTTTTCCAGTGTATTGTGTTGACAGAGATTTCTGGATCTCATGCTTTGTGTTTTTGCATCCTATCATGTCTACAAAACACCCATCTCTGTGTGCATGAGGCATTCAACTCGCTACTATAAAATAGGTTTGGCCTTAGATTATTTTTCTACATTAAGTTAATGCAAGTGTGCTAAGCACATTTAGGGAAATCTAGGCCAGCTCTGGAGCTGGATAGGTCAGGTGCATTTTCAACTTGTGATGAGTTTATTAGAATATAGCCCCATGAAGGTCAAGAGGCACCTGTCTAGTGCTGAAAGTCTTGAGCAGTTGACATTGAGCAGAGTTACCTTCCATGAGGACCTTATTTCCTACTATGGTTAATTTTACTGTACACCATGAAGTTCAGGGGTTTCCCCAAAACCATCCGTCCCACAGAGCAAGTCACTAGTGATGCATCTCAGCCACTTCTTGGGTTTTAACTTGCATATCAATAGGAGGCTAATGGAAAAAAATAATGTCACCCTGTCTTGCTATAGCAACTTGTCATAATATTGACTCCTGACTCGTTAGAGTCTTTATAAAAATAATTCCCTTATTAATATCTTGCCTTGTGGTTTTGATGTTTCAGAGACAGAATCGCCCAGCTCTGCCTGTTCCATCCAGCTCATTTTTCAATACTCTTACCACCTCTGGGTCTAGTACGAACACGCAGTTGGCACTGAACACAAGAACTGCAAAGTTTCACTGAACAGAGAATGTTCTGGGCCCAGCCAAGTGGGGCTGACCACACTCCCCCTCACATGTACATAATAGGAATTTCTCTGGGGAGTTTTTGAATGTTATGTAGCCTGCATTTAGACACCATTTATGGAAGACTCCAGCAGATTCAAAACCCAAGTCTGCTCTCCAGTATGTTATCAAAGGCACTAAGATAATGAGGCCTAGTTTTATTACCCTGGGTCTGTGGCACATTCTTCTGTCCAGAAACCATTTGTCCCTCACTAAGTCCTGATGCAGAAAATCTGGCCTAACTTCCAGTGGCTCCAGTCAGAGTCACAGACCATCATGACATTATAGGGAACAGTGGTTGGCTATTGTGGGCTGGTGAGCTCATGGGTCTTTCCTGTCTCGCTTCTCTTTCTGTTTGTGTGTGTGTGTGTGTGTGTGTGTGTGTGTTGCTGGGGACTGAACCTTGGGCCTTGTTCACTCTACCAACTGAGCTATATCCCTACTCCCCCATCCAAAAAAAAAAAAAAAAAAAAACAAGTAGGAAGCTTTCTGCTTTTCCTTCCTTCAAGGGAGGGGAACATTTAGGGGCCAAGAGATTTTTACACTCTTATGGAACATGGAGGTGTGGGTGTGTGCACACATGTGTGTTTTGCTTTGGTTTGATTTTGGTACCTCTTTATTGAGCAGGCATAAAAAGAACTCTCAAGATCAATCTTTAGCAGAACATCTCACTTCACGTCACTTAATATTAAGCCCATCAAATGGCATATGCCTAGAACAACAGCTGCTGCTCCCTGTCTCTTGTCCCTCACCAGAGAAGGCCAGGGTTCTTAATGTCAGCTGCTCCAAAATGGGATTTGCATAAATCCCAAAATGTTCTGAATCAAGTGCTATCATCCCAAATTCAGTCCTATTCTTCTGAATTTTAGTTTGCAAAATCTGGTCATTATAGTTACAGAAATACAGTTAAAACTTCAGATAAATGTAGAGGGCTGCACACATGCAATATGGAATAACGGTCACATGGATGTGAGTCTGCTCTTCTGGCTCAGGATCATCATTCCTTGGCATGTGACTTTGCAGGAAGGGGAAAAAATGTTCCTGGCAGGAGGCATGGGATATGTAAGAGCTAGACGCAAGACAGAGCCTGGACCATCCAAGGAACTGGGAGAAGTTTGTTGTGGCTGTTGCTCAGATAGGAGTCCATCAAAGATGGGGAGACAGGTGAGATCCAGGTTATAAGGGGCTTTGTGATGCACCTTAAAAATTTGGATCTTATTCTAACAGAAATAGGGAACCTCCTAAAAGTTTTAAGTAGATAAATGACCTGATCAGACACCCACTTTAGAAAGGTCATAGTGGCTGCAGTGCAGAGTGACAGTAGGGGTGGGTATAGCTTTCTGGGGTGCCAGGAGGCTACTTAGGAAGCTTTGGCAGGTAACAGATGCTGGTAGCTTGCAGGGAGGAGTGCAGTGTTGAATGAAGGAATAGGTCAGTGTTAAGCCATTGACCTCCACCTAAAGGATTGAGGAACAGAAGAGGTGGATGTTAGAGGACAGCCATCACTGGACGAATGATAATTCTTCTGAGGAAGGGGAATACTGGCAAAGTTTTACTCAACAGTGCTGTGCTGGTCAGAGGACAGCCGAACTGCCATAAGCAAATGCCAGTGTTCACATCATTATGAGCATTAAGGAAGAAGGGACAGTAGAGTATCTGGTAAGCGCGAGGGCAGTGGATTTAAAAGTACAGAAGAATGACCCAGGGGATTTTGACAAAAATGACCACAATGATGTAAAGACACTCTGTAAACCTCAGCAAGCTGCTCAGTCACCTGTGACAAACTGTCACCTCCAAGGGTCCTTGTGATGGGGTCAGCAGGCTGGATGTGGAGCTGTGAGGGTGATTGCATTTTGGAACTGGTGATTGCATTTTGGAGTTCTTATCCCAGAATTCCCAAATGAAACCAGACCCCTTTATTAGATTTGATTTTGGCATTTGGACCTTTTAGGTGTTCAATAAATGTTGCTGAATTAAACTGAGTTTTAGAACAAAAAAATCACTTATAATTCAAATCAGATACAGCAAATAGTTTTGGTGTATTTATTTATGCGTGGAGTTTTAGGCTCTCTAGTCCTTAGTGACAGATCTCAGAACTATTTTCGCCAACTGAATTTCTTCTCAGAGCCCATTTTTACCTATGAATCAAGTTCATTAGTTGAGGGACTAAGTGTCGGGTGTGGGCATCAAACAATTCTTGCTGAAAATTTACAATGAATTTTAGTTTGTAATAGATGAAAACATACTTCTAAATTTCATGGCACAAACTTATATTTTTGGACAGACACATATCTATGAGTTAGAAAATTGCTTAGGCTTTTTGGGGCACTTTAAATGAATAATGTTTGGAGAATGCTAAATAAGAATACAACTTTTACAAACATCTTTTTGGATGCCTTGACTTAAGAAATATTTTATAGTATACTTTTGTTGCAATGCATAAAAACCTTTATGCATGCACACAAAATGCTTGGTAATTACCATTTCATAGAAACTAAGTACCAATTTTCTGTTTTAGTAGGACTGTGCCAAACTAGAGACTTTAAAAGGATTTTTCTCTGCTTGGATTGCAGTCTCTCCTGGAGTTTAGCTTGAGTTCTTTGTGTCACACAGTTAATATTCTACAATTATAAATATTTCTCTTTCTTCCTTTGTGAGTATGTGGTTTTCTCTTAAGAAATCATCACTTCCTCTTTCTGGTCCGTGGTGACTAGTCATCAAACTCTAAATTTGGGAGAGACCTTTGTGGTCACCCATTTGTCTCCTTAGAGTTTATTTGTGATAAGGCTCAAATAGGTCATAGCAGGGGGTCAGTTATCCTGACATCCTAATATCCTAATGGCCCTCGACAACTGTTTCAGTTATACATGTCAGGCCTTATAAAAACTTATCTTTTGGGAATTTTAAACACGCTACTTTTTTAATCAAATCACTCTTGTGATACATTTGCATGATCGGGAGTGAAGCAAATCCAGAGCTATTCATCTGAGGTCATCAGAGAGCTGGGATGGGTCTTTTCATTGGTACTCTGAAAGCTCACCTTGGCATCTTGTCTGCCTGCTAAACAGGATTTTATCTTTGCATATCTTTAGGTTTGCTCTGAAGATAAAGTGCCTGAGAATGTAGCTTATTTACAGGTTAAATTTTGTGTAGTCTAAAATGCAAGTCACATGATTTTATACAACTTAAATAAAAAGACTTTACACTGCTTGTGAGCATATGGGTCGGAATAATTTTAAAATAATTGATCTGAAACATGCTTTCATAATATTTAGTCTTCTGATTCTACTTCAATTACCTGAAATTCTCAAAGAAATCTAAGAGTTGGAGCTGAAGGGACGGGTCTCCACCGGAGACAAGAACAACAGAGAACTGCTCTCTCTCTCGGCCATTTGTGTTTATGACCATTGGCCCATCTTTATTAAGATGGTTAAGTTCATTGCTGCCTAGAGCTGTGTTGTCATGGAACTGCTTTCAAATGCTTCGTTTGGCCTGTCCAACCCGATATTGGCTCATTGAAACCACTGATGCTCAACCCCTTTTCTACTTCCACTCACCAAACAGTTATTTTGATATGAAGGTCTAAAGAGTGTGTGTTTACAGTAGTTAAGGGTGACAAATTGGAACAACTACAATTAAAAAAAAAAGACTAAATAAGCAGAGCATTGAAGTTAATTCAAGCAAAAAAAAATTTTTTTTTTTGGTCTGTGCTGTTTAGATTGTGTAGCCTCCAAAAATCACTGGACAGTTTTTGAGATGATTGTGACTGATTGTGGCAACCTTTGAATAGTTTTCAAGTTTTTTTTCCTTTTTTTCTGTTAACTTGTGGTTGGGATCTGTTGAGATTGAAACATATTAATTAAAGTGACAGAACAAATGTGATGGATGTTTTAATCAGTGGTGAGATGATCAACATTTTGAAAGGATTCTACTTAGCATCTATCCCTGAATTTCTTTTAAAAATCTTCAGTAAGATTAAATTGCACCTTGTATAGGGTATAGGCTTCTTTTAAAAGTCAACATCCAGGAGCGCTTGGAGAAAATGCTCTCCTGTTGTTCTAGAAAGGGGAGCTATATTTATTTCCTCTCCCACACACACATCGAGAACAAACTTAGAGAAGGGATGTGAGAAGGAAGAGAACCACAATAGGAGCTACATTGTTCATTCCATAGCTACTCAGAGTTTTTTAAGTTAAATATTGAGCAGACATCACGAATGCTTAGGACATATTTAGGAGACATAAAGAACATCCCTGCTCCCTCTGAAATTTCCTGTGCTCTTCCCTGATACTGGAGCCTTCTTTCCTTTGGAGAGAATACCATCCTGGATTTTGTGCTTTTCTTTTTGATAGCTTTACCCCATACGTTCGATCCTGTTGCATATTTTCAAACTTTATCCACGTGGCATTTTACCACATCTGTTGTCAGGAGGACCCACCACAGGGGACAGCTTGTGTGTTCCCACATGTCAAGGGTGAGGTTCTCCCAAGTAAGTGATCCGAGACAGAGAAAGCAGGCAGCAGTTTTTCTGATTGTGACCTTGTCCTGGAAGTCACATAGCATCAATTCTGCCTCGTTCTGTTCATAATTAAGTCACTGTGTCTGATCCAAATTCAAAAGGAGGAAAATGGGGCTCCCTGGTTGAAGAAAAGAGCACCAAAGGACCATGTGAGTCATCCAACCTTGGAAGCCTGTGCTTCCTCTTGTCAGCCTTCAGATGGCTGCAGGATTGGCCATCCTGGGCTGCAGCCTAATGAGGGACCTCAGGCCAGAAGCACTTAGCCAAGCTGCCTTGGTGTTCCTGACCCACTACCATGAGAGATGATGAGTGTTTGTTACTGTTTGTTTGTTTTTAGTTGTCAATGGACCTTTATTTTTGTTTGTTTATTTATCTGTGGTTTTGAGGATAGAACCCAGTGCTTCCTGCATGAAAAGCAAATGCTCTGCCACTGAGCTACAGCCCCAGCCCCTGTTACTGTTTTAAACTAGTAGCTTTGAGGGTAATTGGTTTTGTAACTCTGGAAAACTAAAATACTTAATTCGTCATCAGTCTTTCTTTTGCTAAGTAAAATGCCATAAATTTTACTCTACAAACTATTTTAGCTGATTTTCTCAGGTTTATTGTGCAGTATTTTTCATCATCATTCAAATGTTTCCTAACTTATGTAATTTCTTCTTTTACTTATGTGCTACTTAGAATTGTGCTTCTTAAATTCCAAATATACGTTGTATGTTTATTACTGATTTCTAGCTTAATTTCATCATGGACAGACAGTATAGTCTATATGATATTGTCCTTGAAAATTTTTTACACCTTGCTTTGTGGCCTGATATGTGGACAGTAAGCTCATGGGTCAATACCTACTTTATAATCATAGGTGCAATTGACATAGCAATGTCAGCTAAATCCTTATTATTTTTTTGCTATGCTAAAATGATCAGTTACTGATCATTATGTTCACATCTACCACCATGATGTTTAGTAGATTTATTTATTTTATTGTTTGCATTAATTCTATTAATTGTTGACTTCTAATTTTAAGATATATGCACACAAACACACTAAATGGATACACAATTTAAAATTGTTGTAGCTTCCTAGTGAGCTGAGTCTTTTTTCATTATATAATGATATATTTTCCTCTGTTAATGCTATTTGCCTTAAGTCTTTTTTGTCTAATATTTATGTAGCTACACCAACTTTTTTTTTAGGGCTTGCATAGAAAATCTACCCAATAAAAACACCTGACAGTCTCTTAGATGGATCATTCAGTTTATTTATACCTATTATAATCACTCTTATTTTTGGTTTTAAATCTACTATCTTATTTTGTGTTTTCTATGTATTCCACCTTTCTGTTTCCTTTTCTTTACTTTCTTGCCTTCTTCTGAATTATTATTGCTATATAATAGAAATATATTCTATTTCTATTTTGCAAGTGGTCCCAGAAAGTTTAGCCTGTAGGACTTAACTTGAATTAAAAAATTAATCAACGTGTTTCACTACCATGAAAAATTAGAGAACTTAAAGTACTGTAATTCCTTTAACATACTCCTCTACTTATAGGCTGTTGTGAACCTGAACTTTAATTGAATCTTTTTATTTTAACCCCCAAATATATTGTCTATTTTAAACTTAGATTTGATTACTAAGATCTGTGAATTAAGCTGACCAAAGATGGATGAAGAGGACAAAAGTCTACAAGCTTAATTTAATGTTGATATTTTTACATGGTATGGAGGCTTCACAGAAATGTATAGAAAACCCCAAAGAAGCAGTTAGACTTGGGTTCTGGTACTCAGCATTTGAGGAGGCCGTAAAAGTGTCGCTTAAGGTCACTAGATTCTACTAATGCCTTCAAAATGAAAGCTAGCTTCAACGCTTGGCTTTTGTTTTTGTTTTTTGTATTAGTTTGCTAGAGCTGCCATAATAGCCAAGTACCACAAACTGGGTGACTAAAACAGTAGAAATTTATAGTCTAGTTCAAAATCAAGATGTGGTCAGATTGTTTCTCTCTGAGGGCAATGAGAGAAGGATCTGTTCCAAGCTTCTCTCCTTGGCTAACAGAAGTATCGTTATGATCTGTCTGCATCTCAGCGTGACATTTTCCCTATGTATGTATTCATCCAAATTTCCCCTTTTTATGAAGACACGAGTCATATTGGATTAGGGACTTACCCTACTCCAGAAAGACCTCATCTTAACAAATTACATCTGCAATAAGCCTATTGCCAAATAAGGTCACTTTCTGAGATTCTAGGAATCAGAACTTCAACATATAAATTTGAAGGCTATGCATTCTATCCATTAAGAAACCCATAAAACAGCCAGGGTTGTGGCTCAGTGGTAGAGTGCTTGACTCTCCTGTGTGGGGCATTGGGTTCGATTCTTAGCACCACATAAAAATAAATAAGGTAAAGATTAAAAAAAAGAAACTCATAAAAATAAAAATAAAGTTTCTTACTTTATTGTCAGTTCATGTGTATTTAAAATATTTTTGAAAGTGTAATTGATCTAGTATATCTTTTTTTTTTCTAATGAGAGGATTGTTAGGATATAGAGCATGCCATTTTGCCAGACACCCATAGAAAAAGTCGAATGGTGTTGACAAGGTGACTCACTAACAGCAGATTTCTAGAGGCTGCTTCTGTCTTGAAGTCCCCATTCATCCCCCATTACATTGTCCGTGAGATTCTGCAGCTGCACATTAGCCATTTGAGAAGACTCAAAAGTTAAACCTGACATTCAGAACTTGAAACTTGAAGACAGTTATAGGGCCACTATAGTCCTTCAGGTAACTCTATAACAAATGCTCTCTGCAACTATAGCGCACATCATCCACAACAATAATTTAAAAAAACAATTCAGTAAGATAAAATTGCACCTTGTATGTGATATGGATAAAGAAATTAAAACTGGACATGGTAGTGCATGCCTGTAAATTTCAGTTACTTGGGAGGCTGAGGCAAGGGGATCCCAAGTTTGAGCACAGCTTGGGCCACTTAGCGAGACCCTGTCTCAAAATTTAAAAAATAAATTTAAAAAAAAAGGGCTAGTGTTTTAGCTTAGTGGTAGAGTGCTCCCCAGTACTGAAAAAAAGAAAAGACAGGGAGAGAAATGTGGAATACATTTTAGGAAGGCTTCCACTAAGAATAGTTCCAACCTTAATGGAGTAACTCTCAGCTCTCCGAAAACTCTGCTTAATCAGAAGATGTTATTCATTTAGGGTTAGCCATTTCAAAATGTGATCTTTCCACATCTTGCTTCTAAACAAATTGTGTTCAGTCAGGAAGGAGGGGAAGAAACTTTAAAGTTTCAGATTCCCTGGCTCTAGTCCAGACCTGGTGAATTAGAATCTCTGAGGAAGGGTCCCCAAACCTGCCTTTCAAACAGCATCCCTTCAGAGGTAGAGAATGAAAGCTGCCTAGGGTTTTCCTCTCAAATGTAAGGTGTTTTGCTTTAAACAACTTAGGGTTTTTTTTTTTTTAGTTCTTTTTTTATTGGTAACATTATAATTATACATAACAGCAGGAGTCATTGTTACATATTTATACATGTACATGACAGAACAGTATCATTTGGTCATTCCTTGGTACTTCCCCTTTTTCTTCTTTCCTCACCTCTCCCTGTCCCTTCTGGTGTCCCTTCTATTTTCATGAATAAGTCACTTAATTTTTATTTTTTTTTAAACTATATGATTAGTAAATAATTAGGATTTTTACAATGTTAAGCTGGTATTTGAAATGATATTTAATAATATAGTTAGAAAGTAGTCAACGGGGAAAAAAAAGCATTGAATGCCCAAAATGTGTTTAGCATGGTAAAATTAAACCATTTATTTTAGTTAGGATACCACAACTGGGTTCTTTATAGCATTTCCTTTCTGAAAATAATCTTAAACTTCATAGTAAGTGACAACGGAGATATGTTCTCTTTACTGAGTTTGGCCTTTCTAATATGACCCTTTTTCTTACCTTCTGTATTATCTAATTCTATGTAGTAGAAATTCTCTGTACTGGGAAAAACTACTGTATGAATTCATCTAATCCTCACAGCAATCCTGTGAGACGGGCAGTGTGATTTGCCTCATCCCTGTTTTCAAAATGAGGATCCTGAAGTTGCAGGTAAAACAGCTGAGATTTTAGTCCTAGGCAGTCTGAGTCCAAAACCTGTGCTCCAACCCACTGTACCATGTGACTTCCAATCAGCAAGTACTTAGTAAGCACCTACTGTATGCCCAGGATGTGACTAGCTGCTACCAAAAAAAAAGAAAGAAAGAAAAAGAAAAAAAAATAAATAAGAAAGAAAGAAAGAATCTGAATCCAAATTCTTATTCAGGACCACATGATTTGAGGTTGGTCACTTCTTACTAAACTTGACATATTAGTTTCTTAATATTTGTTTAAGAGGGAAGTGAGTTACTGTACATCTGTTGAAATTTAGATGGTAACTGAGATGCAGAACTTGTCTTTTCTTTGCTCTGAAACATGAAGTTGTGCCTTAACCCAAGTGGGTGTTCCTGTGATAAATTGTGACTGTAAAAAATAATGTTTTCCAACACTAGAACTTTCTTGGCTTATACAAATTTACAGCTGAGACTAATTTTGTAGGGTGTTACAGGGGTGGGGTTGAAAAATGGATGGTGCTTATGTATTACTAGTTTGCTATGTTTTCTATAATTAACCTCATTTTACTTTTCCTTTCAGCATTTTCTTATGTTAACTAGATTCCCATGTTGGCTCTTGCTGGGGGAATGTCCCAACTTGACCTGATTTTTTTTTAAGAGTTTTCTTTTGAGAACCACAAGTCATGCTTCAGATCCCCAGCCTATGGCTGTTAAGGAGACATTCCTTTTTTGTGGGGCTTAGAAAGGAATGGAAAAGAGAAGGAAGTTGGGGAGGGGCAATGGTATCATAATACCTACTTTCACATTGTACCACACTAAGCCACTGACGACCAAGTTCCTTTTGTGGAGATCAGGCATGGTCTCGGCCAGTACCAGCTCAGAAGGAAACTGAGACTTCTTACTTTATTTGTACTTCTCTTTCCCCTACTGCTTCTATAGAAACTAGAGGACAGCTCTGACTTCCCAGTCGCCTAGATTGGTGATTACCATTTTTCTGCTAGTTTGTGCATGTATGTCAGGTATAAATGACATGAAGTGGGAACAAAGGAACCTGTCTCAAGGGTCTGATGTGTGCAGAACATTGTCTTAGCTGCAGGTCATGAACAAGACTCCATTTGTAAGGCTAGCCCATTCTACTGATGGTGGAGCGTTCGAGGAATTATTTTCTCCTGATATTTGGAAAGGTAGACTAAAAGAATGTAAAGTAGACCAGGAATATCTCAGCTCATTCTATCTCCTTTCATGTCAACTCTTGGCCAAATCCAGTGGTTCTGTTCCAGAGAATATGGTGATTTAGGCCAGATGGGCTCTTAGAACATATTTGAACCATTTTTCTGTGCTTAGATCTCTGGAGAGGAAAGTTGAAGGTACCCTTCTGTTTTTTTTTTTTTTCCCAAGTTGTGAGAATGTGTCTGTGTGTTGCAGAGAGATGCTGAGGATCGAACCCAGAGCCTCACACATGCTAGGCAATCACTCTACCACTGAGATAAACCCTGAGCCCACTTTTCCGAGTTTTAAGATATCAGCTTAGATATTTTCAAGTTGAGAATGAAAAACCTTTCCAGAAAGTCATAGACTCCTTTTGGCAACAGTAATGAGTCATCCTTGCTGAGAACAGATAGCTTGCACCTTGCAGTTATTGTCTGCAAAAGTTTAACACATACAAAGTTGTATTTCCTGGCACTGTATGCCCTAGTCACAAGCCACAGAATTTGCAACAAGGCTGTTCGTTAAGATCATTCAATATTATATACCTTGGGTAAGTGTGGTGTGTGTATTGTGTGTGATGGGGCTGCACCTTCGTGGTTGGCACTGCATTTGTATAGATACCATACTTTGTAACTTTTGTGAGATTCAGGTCATCACATTTAATGTTTCATTTTCAAAATGAAACAGTTTGCTCACTTGCACATTAATAAATGGATAATAGAAGGGAAAAGAAATATTTGATTCTGTTTCGGTAGAAGAGGTACAGAATTTCCATTATTTCTTCTATAGATACCTTGCAAGCTAAAAGCCACCTGGGATTGCCTGGTGAGGTTCTCAATATTACTAGTTTTAAGATAGGTTGATTGACATTTATAGTTGGATTTGTTGTGATGAAGTACAGGGAAATTCCCAGCATAGATTCCCATTGGCCAGAGGAGGGAGTCTAAATTTTTTTCATCTCTTGAAAAATTCCTCTTCTGATTTCTGGTTTCACATTGATTGTTTTAAATGAACACATTTAAAGTACTGCTCAGAGTGTACCATTTATCCTTTCATCAGATCAAGAATATAAGTAGTTTATGATCTAATTAAAATGGTGCTGGAAATATGAATATCATAACTGAAGAGAAGGGAGTAGATTTGAAATTGTAAAATATTAGGGAGCCGTAATGGAGTTGAATGGATTGTTACACATTTTAATCTTAAAATTATATTTTTTTGTCTTGTGAATTTTCCTCCAAAGAACACCTTTTAGAATTATAATACTACATAATTAGGAGAAGAATTGTTGGCTTCTCTGGAAATATTTAGCATTTTAAAGAACAACAAAACTATTTTTCATAGTGGTAATGGCCACAGATTCACCACTACTATTTTATTTCATATGGTAATGCACTAGGGGTTCTGACTATCAACAAGTGCTTTCATGATCACTGTCATCCTAGTAAGGTATGAAGTTGTATCTCATTACGGTTTTAAATTGAATTTCCCTAATGACTAAGAACATTTCATTTCTTTCCATGGACTTATTGGTCATTTGAATACCATCTTTGGATACATGTCTGCTCAAGAAATCTGTACATTTTGAAGTTGGATTTTGTTTAAATTGTGATGAATGCAATTTATCAATTTTTATGTATTAAATGTCTGTGATTTGGGCATCTAAAAAAAAAAAAAAAGAATTATAATACTATTCTCACTGCCCTTTGCTTCTTTCTGCTCTCAGAACTAAATCTTGGGCCTATAACTCACTGGGGATCTCTAATTTTTCTGAAGGCCTTAGATTATGTGTCATTTCCTCTAGAAAGCCTTCTTGCTCTATCGGAGGTGGATGTCCATCCATCTGTCCCTCTCTCCTCTCCATTCTCGCTCCCATCACCAGGCACTTTGTACCATCGGTGAGTGTTTATTTGTCTGACTCCTAAAACAAGAGGCTCCTGGAGGTTGAGCCTCTGCCCCATGGAACATCTTGCATCTCAGCCCTCAGCCCTGACCTAGGCCACAGTGAGCACACACTGCTTTTCTTTTTCTAACTGAAAGAGCGAGCATTTGAGGAAGTGTCTGGAAACCGTAAGGATGTTAAGGAAGGCCAGTTTGTTTGGGAGCATGGTTTATTCTTCTTCTGTTAACAAAGAAGACACCGTTTTTGGAAGACTCGGCACTCTTCCTTGACGCCTCATGCAGTTACTTGCGTTTTTCCATTTTCCTGAGGCATGTCAGCTTTGCAACCTTGTCTCATGCTCCTCATTCCTTCCTGTCTCTCCTGTTTAGTCTTCCTTCCTTATATCAAGCAGTGTTTGGCGCTTATTACATATGTAATTCATGAAAACCCATCTTACTAGTCAGATTTCTCAGACCAGACTGACTAAGTGAGATGTCTCACATTATGCCATGATTTAAATTATTGTTTTCCTGGCTGTGCCCCGTGGAACATTCCTTTCTTTTGTTTGAAAAATTCTTTATTATAATTTACACATATGTTTTCATTTAACACATGATTCTTTACAGTCACATTGGTGATTTAACTTTACCATTGCTTTAGATTAAGTGACAAAAACAACACCACCAGCAAGCCCAAGCCTGTGCAGACACTACCCCTCCTCACATTGAAGTGATTTCTGAACCCCAATCCCCTCCATGCGCTTTCCTGGAACAATGGCAGAGAAGATCATAGCTTCCCTTAACTCATATTTGTTCACAGAAATCAATCATACCTATATAAAATGTTTATTGATTACTATACAGTTCCTAAAGGAAGAAAATAGAAATAAAATGGTTTGTAACTTCTAACTTGTCAGAAATTCAGTTGCCAATAATAATGACAAAACACTCACTTTGCTAATATTTACTGAGCACTTACTGTGTTCCGACCACTGCTGGTTAGGGAGGAGAACAATCATTTTGGTTAGAGATTGTTACTGTTCCGAAGAAACAGGCTTAGAGGGTAAAGTCACTTGCCTAGTGGCAGGCAGTTATCAAGTGGTGGAGTCAGAATGTTTGCCTCTCAGCTTCTAACAGCGTGTGTCAAAGATCCCAGCAAGCACTTTCCCTGCCACGTTTTGAGAGGGATTTTAGAAAGTAGTAATACTAGAAACCTATTATTGAGCACCAGGTTAAACCAGGTAATATACTAACATGCTCTCTCAGTCTGTTTGATAATACCAAGAAGAAACAATTGTGTCTTCGTTTTGTAGGTAAAACTGGGGCACACGGAGATGAAGAAATTCAAAATCACAAAGCTATTAGATGGCTAAGCCCAATTCACGATTATACCTCTGCTCTTGCTGTTGTATTCTAGAATATGTTCAGAATATGCGAGGTCTGGAAACCAAGTTATATCCCTGAGAAAACTGGGGATGTGTTATGATTTGGCTGGGAGACGTCTCTCAAAAACTCCTGTGTTAGCCCAGGAATAGTCAGAGGTGAAATGATTAGATTAGAGAGCTGTAACCTCCTCAGCCTACCCTAGTGGGAATGGACTAACTGGGTGGTGACCATAGGCAGTTGGGGCATGGCTGAAGGAGGTGAGTCACTGGGGGATGCATCTTCCTGGTGGCCCCTTCCCCAATCTCTGCTTCTTGGCTGCCATAAGGTGAGCAGCTCTCCTCTACCGCACCCTTCCGCCATGATGTTCTGCCTCACCTTGGGCCTAAAGCCACATACGAAATCTCTGAAACCATGAGTCAAAATAAACTTTTCCTCCTCTGAGTTATTCTTGTCAGGTATTTTGGTCCCAGGAATTTGTTAACTAATACAGTATGTTCCGCTGGTCAATGATTGAGGGAAGGAAAAAGTCTTCAAATATCTTCTGTCAATTAGAAAAAGGATCAGACATTTTCTTTTGCTCCAAAAGGTGCAAGCATCTCCCGTAGGCCTTTTTCTGCCCTCCTGGAGCCCGAGGAGACCTGTTGCAAACAGGACCTTCTAAAAGGCAGATGTGTCTGGCAGGCTATGTGCAAGGCCATTTTTGCTGGCTCTAAGTGGGGTCTCCAGAGCCAAAGGGAGCACACAACCCTTCTTAAAATTGAAGGCATTTATTCCAGAGACAAAACTGAATTCTACCTGGGCAAGAGCTGTGCTCATGTGTACAAAGCAAAAGATTTTACCCTGACTCCCGGTGGCCAACCAGACAAAACCAAAGTAATCTCGGGAAAGGTAACTCCTCGTGTCCATGGAAACAGCGTCAGGGCTCCGGCCAAATTCCAAAGCAATCCTGCTAAAGCTGTCGGGGAGCTGTCGGGGACACAGAATCCATGTGATGCTGTCCCCCTCAAGGATTTAGACTAATGAAAATAAATTGATTTGTGTTTTGTAAAAAAGAAGTGTCTCTTATAAATGTAGGCAATCTAATTCCTGAAATTGTCATTGCAGTTGCTTGCTTCTAGGAATTTTATTTAATTAAAAGTGGAAACTGAATGTATAATTCAAAGTTAGGACAAATCAAATCTGAATTCAGTTAAAGCCCCCAAACGGCACCTGTTAACACGCGCCATCTACTGTATTACAATGAGCGACACCTTCAGAGTATCAGAGGAGAGGCCCTCAGGTCAGTTTAGAATCTGTCATAATGAAAATAAAAGCCATCTTTTAATTTTTGTCCATCTAGGAATAGGATGTCAGCTGTTCTGAAGGAAGATGAGGTCCCTCGAGGTATGGGAGGACTTAGTGTTCAGAGCCTCCACAAGGCTGAGAACCCTGGGCAAGTCACCTAGTGATCCTGCCACAACATGGGGGGATGAGGTGAGGGAGACTGGACTGCTACTTGGGAAGTCCTTGGCACTCATGGAGGAGGAATGGAACCTTAACTAACAAGACCTGGTGAGAGGTGGAGAATCAAGAGACCCACTGTTAGCCAGTGGCTTCTGATCATGGTACAGCACCTGCTGTTAACCAAGCGGGAGAACCTTTAAAGACAAACCAGGGAAGGTCTGCAGGTGCCAGGGAAAGTCGGCAGGTGATTTCATAATATACACTTTCACATGGTCCAATGTTGACTTCTGACAAGAAAAAGACCAGGTGGATCTTCTCATTCTTTCCTTTCCTTGGAGAATAACTGTGGGTGCTCTTGCACCTGGGAAGAAAAGGATAAAGAATGATTTCTTTCCCACATAGAAAAGGCACTTGGTTTCAAATAGTCTGTAAGACTGCATACTCCCAGAGGTGCTGGGAGAGGTGGCTTTTTGACTAATTCCACTTTGGAAGACAGACCAGGCTAAGTATGAGTAACTGACTCTTCCATCCTCCGCCCCCACCATCTCTCCCTCTCTTCCTTCCTCATTTCCTTCAGTCAGCAAATACTTGCTGAGCACCTTTTGTATCCCAAGCACTTGCTAGGTGCTCGGAATCCAGTGCCGTACAGAACACATATGATCCCTGCCTTCTTGGAGGTTACAAACTCATACTAATTTTTAAAAAATTCAATTACAAAATGAGATGTGCATAGAAGATGCACCAAGAAGTTATAACAGAGAGGTTGGTTTAGATGGGTTCAAGGGAAGGATTCTGTGAAGGAGTAACACAGCAAATTAGTCTGAGGATCATGTGGTCTAGGGTGAGAATTGGCAAATTGGTCTAAAGGCCAAATCTGTCGCCTATTTCTGTGTGAAACAGCGCCACATCATTTGCCTGGGTATTCTTGGGCTGCTTTTGCCAACCAAGGGCACATCTGAGTAGCTGTGACAGAGGCTGTGTGGCCTGCAATGTCTAATATACCTACTGTTTTGCTTCTCACAGAAGAAATAGAATATGTGAAAATAAAACCCAGGCATCTTTTTAATAGAGAGGGCTAGAGACTTTGCATAACAGATCTTTGTGAGAACAAAGTACTTGGATGTGATAGTAATATGTCTCTTCATGAAGTAGATTTTCAGCCCACAGGAAGCTTTTCTCAGAATTTGAGATTGCATATTAAAATGGATTTTCTCTTTGTGGGGTAGGGGGTATAGTATACCACTATACTATAGCTTCATATGGAGAATCAAGACTGTTTTTTCGTTCTGGGGAATGAACCCAGATGTGCTCTACCACTGAGCACAACCCCAGCTCTTTTGGAGACAGGTCTTACTTAAGTTGCTGGAGCTGATCCGGAATTTATGATCGATCCTCTTGTCTCAGCCTCCTGATCACCTGGATGACGGGTGTGCATTGCTATGCTCAGCTGGAATCAGACTATGTTGGGTTCAGATCATGACTTTATCACTTAGGAGCTGTGTTACTTGTTCTTATTACTCCTCAGATCCTGTCGGTAGGACAGAGACACTCATACTGCCTCCCCTATATAGCTATTGTGAAATGACATGAGATTAACCTAAGGAACGTATTTAGCACAGTGACCGATATACAGTCAACACTTCATATATCATCAACCTTATTATCAAGATACAAAACTATTTTCATCAAATAACCCATTGGGTTTTGTAATGTCATCCCATAAACCATGTTTATTGTTTTGGTTTCACTTTCAATCCTAATCTAACAATTTTTTTTTCAAAGTCTCAGGATAAACAAAAGTGGTGACCTGTCACTATTTTACAATCTTTTGTCAGTGATTTTGTAATACTTGGAACATTTTAGCAAGTATACAGATCAATCTGTTTCCTTCTGGAAGTTTGGGGAGTTTGCCTCCTGGTCTCCCCCTCCCTCCGTGCTGTACTCTGGGGGAGCTCTTCTTACTGAACTCCCATCCTTATTCACAATGGCTTGTGGTTTCGCATCCTTAAATGCCACGTAGGCTTGCCTTCCTCCTCACGGCCCCCTCTGCCTACAGCCCTGACCAGTATTCCTCCTCCTCAATGCCAACCCCTCCTGGACCACAGCTCTCGGGTTCATGGCAGGGTCTACTCTTCCATCTTTTCTGATTTTCTCTTCCTTTGCTATCTACAGTCTTTGCATTGACCTGACAGCTTCCCCCATTCCCGTCCCTTCATCCATTTTTCCATGAAGTTTGTGCCCAGGCTTCAAATTCCTCTCTGCTGACCTGCAGAAGTGCGCGGGTGAGGAGGGATTGATTCTAAAGCCTGAGGCAACAGGGCGAGGGTGGAGCCGGCTGCCTTGCTCGCCCTCCTTGGCTGTCCCCTTCCCCTTGGCTGTCCAGGCCTTCCCTTAAAATGCCTGTTTGGTGAACAGCTGTCACTGAGCAGAGTTGGATGGGCATTGCGGAGCACACCAGCAAAGCACGGGCGTGCAAGTTTGCACCCACGACACACAGTGGCTCCTTGTCGTGGTGAAAATCGGCACCAGCCAGGTCAAGAAAACAAAAATCAGAACAGTTAAAACAGAAATCAGGTGTGGTGTGTTTTCAGCTTCTGCTTTTAGATTCCTTTGGGGTTTTCCATAGACTGTATGGTTTTGGGGAAAATATGCCAAACTGTTGTTCTCAACCTGGCGACAAAGGAAGCCGAGACATCCATGGTCATGCCACAGCTGGAAAGTGCCTTAGAGATCATGTACTTTGTTGCCATCATTTGATAGAAGATCCATGGAGGGAGAGAGGTGCTGACAGATGTAAGCCTGCTGGGGACATGTGTGTAGGCAGCAAAGTTTCAATGAACCAAATGATTTTTTGAGTTTAATGTTATTCCCCCCTTTTTTAAATTTTTCTTTTAAATATATATATTTTTATAGCTGGGCGCAGGGGTGCGCACCTGTAATCCCAGCAGTTTGGGAGGCCAAGGCAGGAGGATCACCAGCTCAAAGCCAGCCTCAGCAACTTATTGAGGCACTTAGCAACTCAGAGAGACCCTGTCTCTAAATAAAATATTAAAAAGGGCTGGGGGTGTGGCTCAGTGGCTAAGCACCCCTATGTTCAATCTTCAGTACCAAAATATATGTGTGTATGTATGTGTGTGTATGTGTGTGTGTGTGTGTGTGTGTGTATAACATTTTATAAAGCATATTTTTAAATATGCATATATTTAAATATATTTAAATACATAAACACATGCATATATAAACATGTAACTTTATGTACATGTATGACTTGGATCTCCTCCATTCCCTGAATTCTTCTACAAACAGTATTGAAAACCCTGTATGAATCTTCCCATATCTTTTCTCAGATACTTAAATACATGGTAGGGTTTCTTGGTCACTGTTTATGAACAAGAGGACCATATGATACACATTTTTCTGTATTTTGTTTTCCTTACTCATGACCTCATGGAAATTCCTCAGAGTGCACTGGCGTAGTCTAGTTTGTTTATAGCAGACACAGCCCAAGGTCTGCACTCTGCATTGATGGGTTCTCCTGGTGAGGGCCTTTGCTTTCTTTCCCAGTTTGTCTCTATGCTCCCTGATTAAATATGTCCTCGTGTTCTTATTTCTGTGAGGCAGGTCCAGGAAGAGGGGTTGCTGGATAAATGCATTTGTAATTTAATAGATGTTGCCAGATGAATTTCCAGGTGGACTGTCAAGTTTCACATTTCCAGAGTGGGTGAGTGTAGGAGAGCACCCTTTATCTGTGTTCCTCTGGGCAATAGGTCTTTTGGCTCTATTTGTTCTGACAAGATGACAACGTGGCCTTTCCCTGACTGCCAGTCTGAGCAGGTTATCCGATATTTATCAGCATTTGGATTTACTTTTTTGAGAACTGTCCATCAGTGTTCTTGACCCATTTTTATTTGTTTACACTTTTCCTTGTTCGTTTTTCAGTAAAAGCTCTGTGAAAACTTATATATTGCCCTTTTAAATATCTCTATATCTATATCTTTTATATATTTAGAGGCATTATTTTGTGTGTTTGATGGGGATTGAACCTGCAGCCTCATGCATGCTAGACAAACATTCTACCACATCCCTGGCCCAATTAAAAACTTTTAAAATAAAATCATCTCTTATCTGTTACCAGTACTGATTGTTATTATTAGCCTTTAATTATGATATATTTTGCCATGCAAGGATGTTTGATTTTTATACAGCCAAATATATGCATTTTTTCTCTTATGGTTTTGGATTTCCCGCCTTTGGTAAGATGATTTCCCATAATCTTAGACTATATATGTAATTTCCTAATTTTTTGAAAGTTTTTATGTTGTTATTCTTTTAATATTGAAGTCTGTGGTCTGTGTGGAAATCATGTTCATTTATGTTGTATGTCAGCAGCCCAACATTTTCGCTTGATGGGTAACCAGTTGTGCCCGCACTGTTTATGAAATAATCTAACTTTCCCACTGAATATAAAAATTACATATATGTGTGTGTGTGTGTGTGTGTGTGTGTGTGTGTGTGTGTATATATATATATATATATATATGTTTGAGGTTAACTAGGTATTTTCTTTTCTTTTCCATTGGTCTATTTGTTTATTCCCGTGTGGATGAAATTTTGATTTATATTAAATTACAGATTTTTTGTTGTATATTTGTATATCTGATCAGAAAAATTTTCCCTTACAATTCATTCATTTTAGACTTGACATTCATATTCATATTACATCTTGACTTTTTTTAGAAATAGATTCTTACTTTTGGAGCTTCTATTCATTGTAATTAATTAGCCCCTAATGCCTGCTGGGATTCTAATTACAACCACATTAATTTAAAGGTTATTTTAGAAAATATCATTGAACTATTACATGTCATATTCCATGGGCAGTCTTTTTTTAATATTTATTTATTTTTTAGTTGTAGTTGGGAACAATGCCTTTGTTTTATTTATTTATTTATTTTTTATATGGTGCTGAGGATCGAACCCAGGGCCTTGCACACGCTAAGGGAGCGCTCTACCCTTGAGCCCCAGCCTCAGCCCTCCATAGGCGATCTTTTTTTTTTTTTTTTTTTTAATTTTAATATTTATTTATTAGTTTTCGGCAGACACAACATCTTTGTTGGTATGTGGTGCTGAGGATCGAACCCGGGCCGCACGCATGCCAGGCGAGCGCGCTACCGCTTGAGCCACATCCCCAGCCCTCCATAGGCGATCTTAAGAATTCATTTTAGAGACCAGTCTCATGCTCTCAGGGATAGGCTCAGCATTGTCACATGTGCTCTCTCTCTGAGTGGAGGACACAAAGGAAAGTGCTGTTAGCTGCAGAAAGCCCAGGGCCAGGCTCTGCTGAGTCCTCCCTTCACTCATGATCTGTCACCTTAAACAAGATGCTGCTTGTGAAAATGTCCTCAACTGTAACCCAAAAAATAAAGGTCACACAGAGGGGAGCCTGCCAACATCAGGAACCTAATGTTCTCATGTGTGACACGTGGACAGGTGGAGACGGTGTCTTCCAAACGATGCACACGTGTTGGATTTTAACCTGGAGACCCACACTGTTTACATATTAGCACTTACTATCACCAGTACTGATTATAGGTCTGCAGTAATTGATACGCCATTATACTTATTTACCATGTAAGTGCTGCCTGTTGTAGGGAAGTGACCGGACAGAAGTCCATTCTAGCTCTATGATTCCGTGTGTCTTCCTTAGTCACAGAAATACCACTAGAAGCTGGGAATACCCAAGAGGCACTTACTTACAACAAATTCACTACCATAGGAAACACATGCGTGCATACACACACACTCACACTGATTCATCCAAAAGCTCTGACACAAGAATTGACGTTTTTTTTGTCTTTATTTCCTCTTTCTCTGTTTTACCATAAGGGAATCAGATCATTGCACCATGGAATGAGTTAATTACATGTGATTCAAGTCCATAGCCACTACTGGCATGTCCACAAGTACTGGGGCACCTAAATTCATGAAATATTTTCTCTTTTTTTTTTTTTTCTTTTTGGGAGAGGGTATGAGCTAAAAATATACCAGGTTGTTGTAAGGCTGTATCCTGTTTGGAAATTATCTCATCTAATGCGTCTGTTGGAGGTTGGCAATTTTCGACCACACCGAGCAGGAATATTATGCAATGGCATTGTTGTTAGAGAGTCTCAAAGCTAGCACTGCAGGGATTCCTCACTGCCCGTAAGGTAGAGTTTGTGAGTAAGATCTAGTTGTCAAGGGGCTTAAACTTGAACTAGCGTCAATCTGTTCAGGGACTTGTTACAAGCCACTTGATTTCTTATTTTTGTGTATTACTCTAACCCTGAGATCATTCTAGGAGATGAGCTGTGCCATGTGTATAATGATGAATTAGAGAAGAAGTCATATCTCTCCCTTCATTGTTCATTTAGAACAGATCCTCTTGGTAATCATGCTGTTTGAACCTGGCCAGGTGAACAGGGGCATGCCCTCTTTCATTGTCTTCCTCCTTTCCCCTCAGATGAACAACTATCTCTTAAACCATGAGCTGTGTTGTTCAATCAGGCAGCCACTGGACATGTGCAGAGTCCAAACCAAAATATAAGTATAAAAGGCACACCAGGTTCTGCAGACTTATTACTAAAAAGGATGTAAAATATTTCATTGATAATTTTTATAGTGATCAGTTGCATATTTTTTCATATTTGGGGTTAAGTATAATATATTATTTAAATCAGTTTTACTTGTTTTTATTTTTTGATGTGGCTACTGTTAAATTTAAAATTGCACACATGGCTTTCATTGTATTTCTACTGAACAGCATAAACTAGAGTCTCTTTGCCCTTCCATTTCCCCTGCTACTACTCCAAGGAAGGTCTTATAGATGATGATGATGATGATGGTGATAATGATGAGTACTGGGGGTTGAACCCAGGGGCACTTTACCACTGAGCTATGTCCCAGTCCTTCTTATTTTTTTAGATTTTGAGACAGGACCTTGCTAAGTTGCTGAGGCTGGCTTCAAACTTGAGATCCTCCTGCTTTAGCCTCCCAAGTCAATGGAATTACAGATGTGACTCACTGTGCCTGGCTTAAAACTAAGATTCTTTTATGCAGCTGGGAGAATGAAGTGTGTGCAAAGGTACTTGTGTGCATGTTTGTGTCAGGGTCGGGGTGGGAGAAGGTCCCATGGGAAGCATGAGGGGCAAAAGAAGAGAAGAGAAGCAAGCTGTTTGGGCCAGTTGAGCTGGGCTACCACCCACCCTTTGCTTCAAGTAAGGAAGTAAAGAATAGCCCTGCACAAATCAGGGCCTGAGAGGGCAGATTTTCTTAAAATGGGATTAATCACTGGAACATCGGGCTCAGCTGAATTCCAAAGTAAGTGCACATAACGCTTCCATAACTTCAGCACAGAAGCAAACAGAAAGTCTTAAGATTCCTCAGTTAACAAGAACAATCCCAAACTGACCTGTATCCCAACTGATAGTCCTGATTTGGTCAAAGGGTATGTGATTATGTTTTGTTCTGTAGCCCTTTATGAGAGAGAAAGTTCTGGTGGAGATAGGATTTCTTAAATGGGCTTAGAGTTTTTATGCAAAAAAAACAAACTAAGATGGTACTTTTTCTGATAAAGTGAATGATTTTTTCAATCACGATGCTTTTGTTAAATGTTAAAAAGAATATCAGACAGAGTCTAGTTTTTCAAAGGAAAAGTGGGGGGTGGGTATTTTAGAGACCAAGCTCACGTAACCATCTTAGTTAATGATTTCATGTTTTGTTGGTCAGTTTTACTACAATCTTGTCATAGATCATGAAATGGCAATCTTGAATATTTGCACTATTTTATTAGCTTAGTTACTTAGCCCATATGGTAAGCCCAGGGTCGTAACCACGACGTGAACTGTTACTCAGGGAATTGGGAGGGCAAAGAGACTCTGGAACAAACCCTGCCCAGAAGAAAATAATAAAAGACACATATGTCATTTAACATTTTCTAATAGTTACGTGGATCACTTTATGCAGCTTAGAGAAAGATAAGTATTTGGGAGAGTAAGAGAGAGAAGATTTGATGGGAAGAAAAGGTTTCTGTGGCCTTGAAGCTGGAACTTTCTGCCCCAGAGTTGGAATAGTGTCATGGAAAGCACTATCTGAATGTTAATAAAACAAGCTCTACTTTAAGATGGTCACAGAATTAACTATTTCATAGCCAAAAAAGGAGAACCACAGTTAGAACGTCTTCTGAAATGAGGAAATTAGGCCCAGAGAAAGAGAGTAACTCGCCTCAAGTGTCACAGCAAAAGTGTCAGGAGTAGAAATAGCACACCCAGTTCACCCAGTTTTGATTTTCACTGGACCCTGGGCTGTAACCTACAGGGACAGCCCCTGTCCTCGAAGACATTACTGTGTGATGGGACACAAGTTCATCCATCTGTGTCACAGGTGACCTCTCTACTTTCCAATGCATGTGCATGTGTGCTGTCCGGGATCTGGCTGTCAGGGTGGGGAGCAGGAGGTAGTAGTCACACACACTTGCAAGGACCTCTGGGACAAGCCCCAAGGTGCTCCAGGATGGGAGGGGTTTTTTACCCTCTATTTATAAAAAGCAAGACACAGGAAGGAGGCAGTGGAGTCCTCTTTTGAGTAAACCACACTGAACAGTATCTGTCAGGAGGAGAGGTAAAGACTGGGCCCTTCAGTTGAAATCCCACGGAAACCCCCCATGCTGGGCTCAAGCTCCAGAGAGATGCACATGCACCTTGCGTGTTGGGACTGTGGAGCCCGCTGTGGTTTGGCAGCTGCCCCTGCTCGTGGGAGCTCTCTCAGGTTCTAAGAGGCAAACTGCCACAGTGCCATCTTGGCTCTGGAGAGGCAAATATCACCATGGTCACGAGAGGATAAGTTAAAAAAAAAATTCATTAAATCAGCATGCATCTTCCAAAGGATAATAAACAGCATAACATCTACAAACGTCAAGCCACAAATACAAAAATCTCCTATAATTCACTTTTCGTTTCTTATTCATTCCCTTTCAATCTCTGCTCACACGGGTGTGCATTTCACATTGCTTAATCAGCTCAGATATGTCATTGCATAATGTCATTGCAATTAAAAAAATCATCCTGAACTACTTTTCCATGATATTTCTAACTCATCACATGTTATTTTAGTGCCTGCATAATATTCCATTCAGTAATACTATCTTGTTTTGCTTAAATTTGTTGTTAGCTAAGTTATTAAATGACATCCTCCTTGGCCTTTATTGAAAATGATTTTGAATGCTTAGAGTTTCACAATGAAATCATGTAGTTGATCTTAAGTGCAAAACCACGCAAATTGAATCCCTTAGTGAAACAACACATACTGACACACCACACAGGCCTTCAACCATCCCAGCAGCAAAATGCTTTCTGAGTATCTTTTGGTTTTAAGCAATTAGGCAAAATTGTTGTGCATCATGGACTTTGCTCACACAGAAATTAAAACATGCTCCATTGAAGCACTGTTCCTTCTTGTACTAGGTCAGGAACGTAGACCTATTTTTATTAGTACATGACTTCTCAGGCTTCCACTTTAAAAAAAAAATTATCTGGGCTGAGGTTGTGACTCAGTGGCAGAGTGCTCACCTCACATCTGTGAGACCCTGGGTTCAATCCTCAGCACCACATAAAAATAAATAAATAAAGGTACTGTGTTCAACTACAACTAAAAAAAATAAATATTAAAAAAAATTATCTGTTTTCTAAGAAACTGATTACTAAATTGTTATGTCCCTCAAAGCCTAAGGAGGGCCTGGGAAGTCTGCCAACTTCGTCATCTTCCTAATCAGGAGAGGTGATGGTTTTCCAGGAGTCTGTGGCTGCCATTCCTACTTCTTACAAAAAGAATGGATCACAGTAGATTTAATTTTTTTGGTCTTTGGGAAAAAGTCACAAATAAGGAAAGTGAGTTATGTTACCCTAGACAATAGACTGCTGGAGTTAAGAAGTTTAAAGTAAGGTTAGCTGTTTTTAAAAGTTGAGTCTATATCAGACAAGAAATTTATTTTTTTTAATTATTTTTATTCATATTGGTAAACTAATAAAATTAATTTCTTGACCTTGAGCAATGACATGAACTTCTTTGTTTTCAGTTTTCCCCTTTTTTACCTGGAATGATTACCTCTGGTTAACTTGTCTCATGAAAATTGCTGTATGAATCAAATGAGTTAATGTAAACTGTAAAATCTCTTGACAAGTTCAAGGTTGATGCTGTCATCCACCACTGGTGGTGACAATGAGTGGGAGATCCCCAGACATATCATTAGTGCTGTGCCCTGTAGGTGCCATCTGGTAATGGATATGGAGAAGGGACGCCTGTTGCTGCCAGTGATTTATTCTCTAGTGTAAAACCTGGCTGGGTCATTTTGTCATCTGTCTTTACTTACAAAAGTGTGCTATCATGGATGTGGGTAAGATGAACTCTGGGTTCTGCGTTCAGATGGTAGAGTCACCCATAGAACCAGCCAGGAAGAAATTCTCTAACACTTCTGTGTGTCAAGACCACACACTGTCCCCTATTCCAGGAATAAAAGAAAACTATCAAAAAATGAAGGACCAGGGCTGGGGCTGGGGCTCAGTGGCAGAGCGCTTGCTTAGCACATGTGAGGCACTGGGTTAAATCCTTAGCGCCACATAAAAGTAAAAATAAATAAATAAATAAATAAAGACATTCTGTCCATCTGTAACTACAAAAAAATAATAATAATAAAATTTTTAAACAAAGGAGCAGTCTGTGACCAGAGGAGTATCTTCCTCTTTTGAAAACTCGGGCCTGCTTTAATTGTGCCGGGTTGTGTGGTGCAGTCTTGCCTGCAGGGGTAAGCCACACCACTCCCCACAATGTCACTGAAAGATAACCGGGCCTGTGCGTTGCCACAGCTACCTTTTAAACTTTACATGGTAGATGCTTTTCAACTCACATTTTAAACAGGGAATTAGATAGTTTTCATTTGTTTTTCTGAAGTTTTTGAGTGTCATCTTTTTTTCTCTCCTGAATACGTTTCAGTAGCATCTCCTCAGATAGCTATTAGAGGACTGGGAGAGAGTTCTGCACTCACTGTCTTAGAAAACAAATCTGCTCAGATAAAGCCTCGGATATTTGTCCTGGGCAGAGAGGAAATAACTGATGGAGTCGTTATTCCTGTCCGCCTGGTTCTGCCCAGGTAGCGGAGGCACAAAGGACAATAGATTATCAAAGGCTCGTGGAGGACTTCCATGAATCACAGCTTCAGGGCACAGAGTATTTTCCTGGTATTCAGAAAGAAGCAAGTTATGACAATAGCCTTACTTTTGGGGAGAAACTAGAGCATAGGTCATTTTAATTTTTATAAGCCTTTGGTGGGAAAAAAAAAAAACTTAAGGTAAAGGGAACTAAGATCATTTATGCTAGAGAAGAGGCTGTCACATTCAAGATGCAGATCACAGAGCCACTAAGTAAGTATTCAAAAGGGGAAAAGAGATCAACCAGGGTTACAGCTGAGGACTGATGTCTGGTGATGAGGGCTTCAAGGTAGGAGGGCGGTTCTCCTCCGTGGGCAGAGCTCTGGTTGTTTGGAATGGTGTGTGGAACTGGTGAAAAAGGTCGACTCTTTACCCACATACTTTTTTAACAAAGCTCATCATAACATTATTTTTAAGCATCGCTTTGAATTAGGTACATTGGTGTAAAGCGGGTGGGCATTGGTAAAAGGGACATTTCCTAACCTATTAATGGGGGAACAAGGTCATCAAGAGCCTAACCATTCAAAGGTCCAGTCTTCTCCTCTAGGTTATTTTCTCTCCACACTGTGGTCCTTAAACCACCTGCCACAGAATCACCTGGAGAGCTTGCCGAGTTGCAGATTCCTGGGTCCCATCCAAGACCTGCTGACTCAGAACCTCTGGGGCAAGGTGGAGAATGGAGTTAATAACCAGCACCATGGAGACTGAGTTGCTTGGGAATCACTCCCTAAGGCTGGGCAGAGGAGGGTTCTCAGTGGGTTCCTAGACCTGCAGCCTTAGCCTCACTGGAGTTTGTTAGATATGTGGATTCTTGGTCCCTACCCCAGGCCCACTGGGTCACTTTGGGGCTGGGATTAAGTCTAGGGGATTTTGAGGCTCACTGAGGTCTGAGATACATTAGGTAGAATATATCAGTTCCCTTCCAGAGCTCCTTCTAACAGTAGGGAAGGGGCTCACTATGACCCTCTGATTTATTCGCAACACTTGAGCTTTGTTTGTAACCATGAAATTTCAGATTAGAAGATTTAGCCCAGTACTCCCTCTGGTGTTTTAATCCCTCCCCCTTCCTCCCTCCCTCTCTCCTTTCTTCCTTCTTCCCTCCTTCCTTTCTTTGATTAATAAATGCTATGTGCTAGGGGGGTTGTACCGCGGTGAATACAAATAGTAGCCCCATCTTCTCTTGAAACTTGCAGTCGAAGGGAAAATCATATTTCACATGATTATAGTAATCATAAAATTATTGCCATAGGCACGGGCTGCCATGACAGTGTATAATAAAAGGATCTGAGCAAGTCTGTACACGTTCTACAGAGTTACTCAGCCCTGATGGATCCCTGTGAAGGGAATGTTGACATCCTATTGGAACCTATTTCACTTAAAAAAAGAAAAAGATAAGCCTAAATGTTAAAAAAGTGCCCCTGTATTGAGTTGAAATCCGCCACACTCTGTTCAGACTCTAGCATCTGAACCTATGAAGGACAAACGCACTGCTCTTGACCCCGCAGATCTTCACATAGATGGAGACCTCCTCTTTCTGTTTTTTTTTTTCCTTCTAAAGCTGTGAGATTCCTCTTAAATTAGTATGTAAGTTGGTGAAGGAGGGAGGGAGAAAGGAAGCAAAGGAGACAGGAAGGGAAGAAAAAAGTCCACCTGTTTTCTTTATTTTAAAATGTTTCAAAATATTCTGGTGCTAGCAAGAGCTACAGGTGTGGGGCTGGGGCTGGGGCTGGGCTCAGCCGTGGATCACTCGCCTAGCATGCACATGAGGGTTGCTGGGTTTGGTCCTGTGCACCACATAAAAATAAAATAAAAGTATTGTGTCCAACTACAATTAAAACAAAATATTTTTTAAAAAAGGGCTACAGGTATGGAGCAATAACTCAGGAGAGTGAATGTCAGAATCCGTCTCTGACTTTCCTTGCCAACCACATTTCTGAGATCCAACCTCAGCTGCTTTGTGGACACCTGTGACATGCACCTCTGACCTGCACTGATCTCACAGTTATGTGAAACCCCAGGGTCTGGGTTTGATTTTTCCTTCAAAATTTGTACCTTTATTCATTCAATGTACTTGCTAATTTTTTGTTGCACATCTACTATGTATTGGGCACATATTGTTCATTATTGTAGTTGTGTTTGTGGATTAAGTGCTACATTTATCCATATTATACTTCATTTTGAATCCTGATTCTGTAATCCTGTAGACAGTGAGGAACTTGATTTTAAAAACCTTATATTGGTGTGATGTAGTGACACATGCCTATAACCCTAGGTACTTGGGAGGCTGAGGCTGATTTCAAGTTCAAGGTCAGCCTGGGCAATTTAATGAGACCCTGCCTCACGATAAAATAAAAAGGGCTGGGGATGTAGATCAGTGGTAGAGCACTTGCCTAGTATGTGTGAAGCCCCTGGGTTTAACCCCATTATCCCCACAAAAATATTATATATTTTTTCTTTGCAAGGACCTAACTATGTTACTGATATACAGTAGGAAGTAAATAAAATTTGATAACTGTAAGGAGATATATCTCACATATCAGATATATGTAGATATAGCTCCTTTTCCAAATAATTGGAAATGTTTTAGGAGAAGTATCCTACAGCAATAGCCTCAGCCGTTTAACCAGCACCCATCCCTTGGGTTGTCTAACTATTTTGTTGTTTGCATTATCAGCCGATCTAAACTTCTTCAGTGTGTCAATCAAAATCATGCAAAGTGTTGATAATTGCCTTGCGAAAAATCTAGACACAGGATGTCTCCACCACCCTTCTAATCTACCAATCTGGTCCGTTTAAAGGAAATGAGGCCAATCTGTCTTCACTTGTTCTAGTCATCACCACTTCCTTTTCTCTGTTGACAAACACTCTTTTAATTTTTATTGACGAGTCAAGAATTTATGAGATGACTGCTTTTGGCTGGGCGAGGCATGCGTCATTTTTCTGGGTGTTTAACATGTTCTTTCAAAACAAAGTCTTCACTAGAAATGCTTTTCTTCTCTTTGTTTGAGGTGCATTTTGTGTCCTCCAAGGGAAGTCTCGTAACATGGTATTTTCATCTAGAGCAAACCCAGGGTCCCTGCATCCCCATGAGGGGGACATACTTTCTTGGCATGCTCCTCTCCACTATAGCTGGCAGGTCTGTGATATAGACAGTAGATTAGTATTTTAATCAAAGAGTTTACAAAATATAGTTCAGAACCTCTGAAAATTTACCAGTTTATTCTCAGTACCTTGGGTTAGTTTTTTTTTTTAATACTTATTTTTTTAATTGTAGTTGTCAATACCTTTATTTTATTTTTTTATTTTTATGTGGTGCTGAGGATTGAACCCAGGACCTCGCACTCGCTAGGCGAGCGTTCTACCACTGAGCCACAACCCCAGCCCCCTGGGTTAGTTTTTACAGGTATTATCATCTAGAGTGTAGTAAAAAAAAAATACCTGCTTATATTGGTCATGTATAAATAGGCTTTTAAATATGAATTAAAATGTCTAGTACCATTTCTTTAGAATGGACACCATTCATCATGGATTCCGGGGAGGAGGTTTTCACTTGCTCTGTTTTATTTGTAGTAATGTCATGCTACATTCTGTCTGGCCCTCAATGGACTCACTTGTAAAGTGGGGAGTTTGAGCTAGATAGATCAAAATCCGGAATTGCATGATTCTAAACTTAGAGAAGGAAGGTTCCTTTTAAAGTGACACTTGTGCTCACTTTGGTAGCACATATTCTAAAATTGGATCACTACAGAGAAGATTAGTGTGGCCTCAGTGCCAAGGTGACATGCAAATTTGTGAAGCGTTCCATACTGTTATGCCCAAAGTAATTCTGGGCCCAAAGTAAATGCTATGTATTAGCTGCTGTAATTGTGAACTGGCTTCTTTCTTTTTAAGAACAAGTAAAAATAATAAAGCCAAGAAGCTTCTCGAGACTCTAAAAAATAATATTGTAAGAACCACTGCCTTATTTAAATTCAACTGGTGGTTGCAATTTTCAATAAGCCATTTAGAAAAATAAATAAATAAACAACTTTAAAATTAAACCACAACACACACACACACACACACACACACACACACACGAGTGCAGGTGACATCTAAACAAGAAGGTTGGATCGCATCAGTGTCAACTTCATGGTTGTGCTATTGTACTGCAGGAGGGATACTGGGTAAAGAGTATGTGGGATATCTCTGTATTCCTTTTTACAATAGCATATGAATCTAAAAATCATCTCAAAAAGTTCTCTTAATGTTAAACCACAATGGGATTTGGAGGTGAGCCGATTTGGAGGTGAGTCGACCTTGCTTGACTACATACTAAATTAAGCCATTTGTGTCTTCCTGCAACTCTGTGAAGTGGAGCTGTTACTTCCTACCTAGCAGGATTATTGGGATCATGAGACATGGTTCCTGATGCGTGGCAGGGACTTACTCAGTATTGGTCACCATCCCCTGCACACCTTCAAGAGAAGATAGATCTAAAGATAGATCTGGAGAAGAAATTGGGGCACGCAGCCTCAATGCCGATCTCCCAGGAAGGGTGCTGTAAAACCTGAAGCCAAAGATGGTTTAGACGATGGGTACATCAGTGAGAAGAAGCCATAGCAGTGATGTGAGTAACGCTGTTACATAACTGTCACAAATCACCAGGCGGATCAGCTAACATGGCTTGGCATGGTTTACCAATAAAATAAAATAACAAGGCAGCTTCCAAACCCGGTCCTGACACAGCAGCCAGGGTCGCAGTCTACATCGACTCCACGGGCCTAGGAGTTCTGGTGTTTCGGTTGACTCAGACATGTTGTAAATCTGTATAAGTGGAAAAAACCAAAAGCGATGCCTCTCTGGCTGGCCTCCTGAATAACTGTCCCCAAGAGGCCTAGAGAAGCTTTCCTTCGCTTGCAAAGTTTTTAATCATATCTCCCAAATATGAGTTTTCCATGCAGCTGTGTGGATGAGGAAATAGGGAGAGACAAAGGAGAACAGTGCATTCCTAGACATTTCTCGGTCCTGGGATGGGACTGTTGGATGAATGGCCAAAATGTGTCTCCCACATGTCTCCCAAAATACTTTGTTTCGCAGGGCTCTCAGTCTGTGCCCCTGATCTGGGGAATGTTTTATCCGTGATCAGTGACAGAAACATAGAAGGCAAACCTAGCAAATTTTCTAACAATACCGAGGTAAAAGAAGGGTTAGGGGACAGAATCACAATTTTTAAATGATTTTGGCAGGCTTTGGCTGACTGGGCTGAGCACACTAAGTAGTCATTTGATAGGGATAGCGTTAAAAATCCATCCGACAAAGTCAAAAGCAGAAATACAAGTTAGGAGAGGCTTAGATTGGCAAGAGTTTTATATGAAAGGATGTAAGGATTTTATTGGATACAGGAAAGATATGAGTCAACAATTTATTGTATTAAAAAAGAGGTTAGAGATCAAAAAAAAAAGGAAAATAATCTTTCTACTTTATCTAATTTGCACTAGTCAGACAATATCCAGCATCATGGAGTCATTTCTAAGGACTAAGTTTAAGAAAGATGTTGATAAATTAGAAAGTATCACTGAAAGGAGGAAGGAAAAGGGAGGGCCGAAATTAAATATATTTAATTTCGGCCCTCCCTTTTCCTTAATGTAATATGTAATATAATGTAAATATGTGTATATAAATATATTATATATTACCGCATGGAAGAGGAGTAAACTTGCCTATTTTGCTCTGAAAGCGAGAAGTGGGATTAATGAGACAGAGTTCATGGCAACGTATTTTGGCTCAATAGAAGGAAAAAATTTTCAAATAATTAGAGTAGTTCTTGACAGGAAGAGCTATTTCATGAAATTGTGAGCTTTCTGTTATTGAAAATATTCAAGCCAAGGCCAAAATGAGTGTTTGGGATTCTGAAGGATCCCAATGTGGAAGGAGAGCTTGGGGGAGGTGACCTTTAAGATCACTTCCAACTCCCATAGTCCATGATTTAAGTTAGCGTGAATGCCAAGGCTGCTTATGACACGCTAGAGCTGCTTTTTCAACTCTTGGCTCCAATACTGACCAGCTGTGTGACCTTCAGCTACAAAATTAACCATTTTTTTGTCCCAGTTTTCTCATCCATAAAATAAAGGAGCAGAATTTAATGATGTCTCAGTTGCTCCCCAGGGACATCTGTCTCCTTGAATGGCCTCATAATTACAGCATGCTGGGCTGATAGCTGCCATTTTTCTGAGTCTGCTTGCAAGGAGGAAGCCTGAAAACCAAAATCCATTCTTGATCCTGGGGGCCACTGAACTAAACTCTCAGTTTGCTTGTTGGAAAGAGAGGGTGATTATGAACCTGGAATTTTCCCTTGAGATCTGCAGGAGGAAATTGATCAAATAACTGATAATCTTGTTTTTCTCAAACACCTGTACATTCTGACTGAGTTCAGCAATGCCTTTTAAAACAATTTAAGAGAAATGAAGATCATATTACTATTGCAGTGTAGTTCTGTCTTTTGCAAAGCAAACCTTTGTTTTTTATCTGCTTAATGACCCGGCAATTGCCATTGAGTTTTGTTTATAGCCGTAAGAACAGATACTTATAAAGCAATTTAGTGACAAATTTGTTCTAAAAGCTTGGTATAAATAGATTTATTTATTTGACTTACAAGCTGAAAATCTAATGATAAATCAATAGATTAGGTCCTTTTTCCCTTTATGGAAAGGGCACAGTTAAAATCTAGTTTGTCTGTCTTCACGGTAAAGAGTGGGTATTCTCAGGCTTCATCGCTCAATGACTATGATTTCTTTTGTGGTCCATCTGATCACTAATGCTTTTCTTCTCTCCTTATGGTAGGGTGCTTGACTTCCACCACTGTTACATTCTAGCTCTTCCTTTATTCCTTCTTTGACTTCTCTCTGATACCCATATCATTGTCTCCAAATCCCACTTCTTTGGTTATTTTTTCCAACCATCTTCAGCTACCCAGCCATCTGTGTGAGTGTCATTGTTTGCTTTGATGTAGACATAGAAGGGAAGGCACAGGATTTACAATATCTCCTCCAGTTACTGAGGTCAGCAGGGGAAGAAATAAGAAAAGTTATTCTTCTCAAAAGGACATGAAGAATTTAAAACTTCATTCCTTGGCCAGGGATTATGGCCATGAATCCTGTGTCCAAATACAGTACCACATTTTCTTCCATCTCTTTGTTTCCTTGGGTTGGAAATAAAAACAGCTGTTAAAAATAAGAGCATATGAGTCAATCTGGAATCCCAATGTAGTAATTACCATTTCCATCTCATTCAGTCAAGTCCCTCCCAGTGTACTGAACCCCATATCAAGCCCCTAGAGAGAGAGAAAGACAGCACTACCAATGATGCTGTGTATTTTATAGCAAGACCTTAATTTTCATTTTCTAAACCTCTGAGGTTAAACACTCAATCAGTTGCCAAGCCAAGAAAAACAACAAGGAAGAAAAGAAAATACTTTAACTCAAAAACTTGGGACATGCCCATTTTCTGATTTTCTACTTTGATGAGATCTTTATATTGATATTAGAAATGTCATTTCCCTAGTTCACATTTTTGAAGGTGGAAAATCTAGACTTTATGGTTAACTCTGAAGAACTTTTCCTGAACCCTTTTAGAGTCTACACCCTGAAATGTGTTTTCTCTTTTCCAAGTCCCTGAGACTTAAGACCTAGTAAGCCAATCTCAAAAGAGTTACCCACAGCCTGTTAAAAGGTTGTCACTCTTTTAGTTCTGCCCAGATGCCCCATCAGTCAGTTGGCCCTTGACTGAATAATCCCACTGTCTAAAACTAGGAAGGTCTTCCAGTGAATCAACACCTTCAAGTGACCAATTTCATCTTCCTGGGTAAGTGCAGATTAGATGCTGCTAGCAAGACAACTGTGTGTGCCCTGTGGTGAGAGAGACAGGGAACTTGTCCCTTTCCCTCACTTCATCCTCGCTTTCTGAAAATTGATTTCTTTACTGTTTGATTAGACCTTTTCTTTTCTTTTTCTATTTTTGGTGTTGGGGATTGAACCAGGGCCTCATCCATTCTAAGCACTCACTATACCACTGAGCTATACTGCTTCAACCCTGGTTAGATTATTTTAAAAGTTCATTTCCCACTAAGATTTCTACAGCTGTGTTATCACTGTGTCCTGCAAAATCTAGTCTTATGTGTTGGAAGGGAAGGCCCTGGCCTGTATGGTGCAATTGGTGAAATTCTAAGATGGACATTTGTCCCCAGCTCCCTCTGTCACACATAAATAAAATCCTGCCATTGGATATCGATTCCTTTGTGGTGGGATACGACTTCTTACATATAACACCACTTACAGTCCAATATTTTTGGAAGGACAAACCCATAAAACTAGTATGTAATGCAATGTAGTGTGTTGATCAGAAGAAAGTTCAAAGTCAGTCACCCTGGATCTGCCACTTACTATCTCTAGGACTTTGGGCCATTAATTCATCTTTCTGTGCTTTGGGTCTCCTCATCTGTAAAATCATAAGAAATAATACTTTCCTCCAATTTTTGTCAAATCTCAGTGAAACAGGTCAAGTGTTTCAAAGAACGGTATTCTGCTATAGGTGTATTAATAATTATTGTCTAATGTTTGCATGAATTAGCATATTACATAGATGTCCTTTTCACAGATAGTTGACATTAGGTCACAAAGAAATTGGGGTTGTATTTGGGAAACTGAGATACTTTGGACACAAGAGGTGCTGTATGAGTGAGATATGGGGTTGGTAGGGCAAAGTCACTGGTGCCTCGGTGGAGAGAGAGAAGCATTTTTACAGGAGAAAAAAAGGAGGTTTTTTGCCTGCTTCTGGCTGACGGAATTAATCAGCTAGGATGGTGAAGAAGTAATGTGATGCCCACCTGCAAATGAACTTTGAATTGGATGCTTGCTCTGCTTTTTCTGTGTCTCATAACTTCATGCCTTGTAAAAGATAATGCTAGGCCTCAACCTTTACATTTGAAGAACCATGGAAAAATCTACACTAGAGCATTTTACTCTGCTAACTGTCCCTTCCTCTTTCCTCCAGATTACATGAAGCAGACGACATTTGAAGCCCAAGCCTTTTTAGAAGCTGTGCAGTTCTTCCGACAGGAGAAGGGTCACTATGGATCCTGGGAAATGATCATTGGTGATGAAGTCCAGGTAACACAGGGCTCAGAATTTCGGATCTTCTCTCTTTCTGGTTGGTAGGAAGTCAGGGTTATTTTTAATAAGCAATCAGAAGAGAAGTCGCAAGAATGAAAAATGTCATTCCAAAGGCCATTTCTCTCTTGGCTAGAAGCGGTTAGTCAGTAAGCTACTGGGCACCCACTACAAAGAACCCCAGGCCAGGCACTAATAGGGCAGCCCAAAGCACCCCAGGCACAGTGGAAAGCTGCTCTCACTGTCTTTTATCAAAACACCACTTCTCCCAAATGACCTCATCCTTCCAGACTAGAAGCAGATGTGAGTAATGGGGTATTGTGCAATGTGTGTATGGGGGGGTGGAGTTATGGTCATTGGACTTGGATTTAAATCTCGCAAATTATTTAACCTCTTTCAGCCTCAGATTATTCCTCTGGAAAAAATGATCATAATAATGTTTACCTTATAGAATGGTGAGAATTCAATGAAATATTGTTGAAGCAATATTTGGCACAGTACTATCTTTATCTATTGAATAATATATATTTTAATTAATTTATTGGCAAATTATACATAATAGTGGGATTCATTGTGACAGTCATACATGCACATAACATAATTTGGTACTGAATGACATATAAGTGAAGTAGTAAATAGAAACAAATTTCAAAAGCACTATCCAATTATCTGTTTTGTTTATCTTTTCTACTTTTGTGTCCTCTGTGATCCCTTATAATTTCCCATGATCCCAATAAAATGCCAGTCATGGCCTAAATACCTCAGTGTGAAGCAAATCTCAGTGTGGTCACAAATCTCCAAAGGAAGCTGATTTGTGCTCTGATCCCAGCCTCCGTGATGACACCGTTCACGTGGCTGATCATGCGCATTATTCAGTTATAGGAACATGGTGTCCAAGAATGATATTTATGTATTTATATTTGCTGCATCTCCACGAGAGCCTCTTTTGGAGGTTGCTGAAATTTGCTATCAAGAAACGATATTTCGGAGGCGCCGGATGGTGTTTTGCCCTCTGTATGTTCATTAAACATCTAAAGCCCAAATTTTCTCATGATGATGGAGCTGTTCTTCAGCGTTTTGCCATGTGAACTAGAATCTTTCTCCCTCCCCAGCCCCTTCTTCGATTCTAAATCCTTTTATTTCCCAGTACTGGGGATGTTTGGTGGTAGTGCACTCGCCTGGCATGTGTAAGAACCTGGGTTTGATCCCCAGCACACCCCCCGCACACGCACATATACACACACAATCAAATACCATAAGTCAGGGGAAAAAATCCAGAGGAGGGACAATAAGAATGACCTTCTAGGAAACAACTGTAGCATTCCATCTTCTATCAACTAGACAAGAGTTACCAAGTGGCCCCATGAAGAATCTGAGTTTCTTTAGTGAAATCAGTCTCATAAAACCTGAGTGCTAAAAGTGCCTTTCAGGGTGTTTGTCCGGCACTCTCCAGATGAGGAGAAGAACATTCAGAAAGGTTGTCCAAAGCCATTCTGTGACACAGATGGGCCTGGAGAAGCTGGCGAAAGTAAACAGCTTGGTAGGGCTGGGGACGTGGCTCAAGCGGTAGCGCACTCGCCTGGCATGCGTGCGGCCCGGGTTCGATCCTCAGCACCACATACAAACAAAGATGTTGTGTCTGCCAAAAAAAACTAAAAAAAAATATATAAATTAAAAAAAAAAGAAAGTAAACAGCTTGGTAAAGGTTAAGAGTCACCATCACCCTTAATACCTCGAATGGTGCAGTCAAGCTCCTAAGCTCAGAGCGAAGAGGTCAGGACCCAGGAGCTAAAGAAAGTGGCAAAGTGTAACTGAATTTGAGAATACGACTTCTTTTACCTAAAACACTGGGTTTATTTGCATTTTTTCCCTATCTATGACAAACTTAATCATAACACTGTGTGACCCCCACCCCCACCCCTGGGAACCATATCAGAAGATTCTCAGCCTTGTTACATTATCTCTTCATAGTGGTGACTCACACAGTAAGTATGGCGGGCTCCCCTGGCAAAGGTTATTTTAGGCAAGGGTCCAGACAAAGAAGTATCTCAAAATATCTGGCCTGACAGACTGTTAAGGTGAAACTATTTGTATATCAATAAAAAAAAAATCAACACGTTTGCTACTTGTCAATATAATATATCAAGTGAGATCATGAGAGTCTTCTGCAAAATGTAAAGTAGCTCCAGTTGGTAGGTTTATTATTTGCCTTTACATCAGCCAGATGGGAGAGACCACAGCTCCTAATTCCCAGAGCTGAGTGGTTTCAAGAAAACTATCCACCTTTCAGGCCTCATCCATGCAATCTAGAGCCGTCCTTTTATTGAATGGTTTTGAGTGTGACCTTCTAAATAGATTTCTCACCCACAGTCCTTCAGTAGCACCAGGGCTGGGGGCCCAGCAGCCTAGTCAGACCTGAGGCCTACCTCAGGAAGTGGGTGATGTCCACTGGGCCCCACAGCTTTCTCAAGCTTCGGTCTCTGAAAGGAAGACTGTGGTGTGGCCTTCAGTGAGTGAGCCCCAGTTTGTTGGTTGTGATCAACCTAATGACATGCTTGATTATATGCGTGATAAAACTTTAAAATCTTAGTATCCCAGTGGTTAGGTTTGCCCCACACTCTCCCTGTTCTTTTTTATTAGACAAGATTACATTTTTAGGACCCTCATGGTAAAACTCAGTGGATTCTGTCTTGTGTGGAGGAGATTAGAGAACCCTTTTGTTGTTATGATGTATTTGTTAGATTAGCAACTTTCCCTATATAAAGACCCAAGGCCTATGGCCCTGGTTATGGAGAGCTGACCAGGGTAGTGAATCCCAGAGTGGGCCCTGGGCATGTGAGGTGGGATGGGCTGAAGGTCAGAGGAGGCTGATGTTGGAATGAGACAGTTGGGTGTCAGCACCCACAGCTCTTCCTAAGCCCCAATCCACTCACCCCACTTCTACCCTCCTCTTTCTTTTCCCAGACATATTTACTTGTCAACTCCATGGTTGTAAAATGAAACCAAATTTTTTGGAACATTGTGTGGGAAAACCCAGAGAAAACTGTAAGCCCACCCAAATGGAATGTTCTTCCCCCCACCCCCCCTTTTAGCCTTGTTATAAAACATTTGCCTCTTTTTCAAATCTATTCATACTCACGCTCAAATTCAAACCGATCTCAGCAACAGGGCGCATTAGGACTTTTATTATGATTTTTGAGTTTAATACTTTACAACCAAGATAGTATTTCCTATTGGTCATAAGCTCCGGTGTTAGTTTCTGTGCCTCTTAGCTACCTCTCCTCATGCCACACTTGGATTGCTCAGGCAGGTGCATTCTAAACGGGAGTGTGCCCATCTGAACAGGATGGAGCCCTTCCCAGGGGACTATTAATTACCTACAGAATGTGGTTGTTGACTTGCTGATTTCCATGGAGTTTGTACATGTCAAATTCCTGTTCAACTCCTCAGAAAATGATGATTCATCTCTTAAATGCCCCCAGAGAATGGTTAAGAAAGGTAAGTACATCTCTACCAATGGGCTCCCAGGACTAGTGGAAATCCCATCCCCGTTACACTGTTCATCCCAGTAGGCAGAAGCACAGTGCAGGTGAGCAGCCCCACCTGCTGCCCTGACCTGAGCAGCCTTCTCTCCTGGAAGCCAGGGGCACAGGTGGACTAGAGGGCTTGTGCACCTCCACCTGGGAGTGTGAGCAGAAGCCTCACACCCTTCCCTAACAGAGCCCTCGTGAAAGGCAAAATCTAGTGAGCTCACAAGTGTTTCCACTAGCATGCTGCTGACCAGTGACCTCTGAAAAAAATCTTCTGTAATCCCCAAAGCATCATTTGAATTGTTATGAGAAGTGAGAAGGAGGAGATCAGTTTTTTTGGATAAATATTATTTCAACTTCATAGAACAGATATCTTGAGTGAGTCTCTGCTTTTCTGCCTGTTTCCATTCCCACCCATCACTACACGTGCCCTTTTGTACATCTTTTTTCCCCCCCAATACTAGGGTTTGAACCCAGGGTGTCATGCATGCTAGGCAAGTGCTCTACCACTGAGCTAGCTACACCCCAGATTCCTTTTGCAAATCTTAATCTGCAGCATGCTGTTGAAAGTTGAGCTCTGAGCCCCAGAAGACTCATTGTAAAAGTGAAGCTGAGCAGCAGAACTGCTCCAGTTTAAGGGTGGGGTGTGGGGAAAAGACAGAAGGTCAGTGTTGAGGGAGCAATAATGCATGGACGTAGATCTGCTCAGTTTCAAAGAAATGTTTTCACTGATCCAAGGAACATTTTAGGAGAGATTTAGGAACACATTTTTAAAAAAACACCCTGGCCTCCCTGTATTCAGCTTAGCCTACCAACGTCCGATTGTTTCAAAGTATTTCTTTCTTTTTCTTTCCTTTTTGTTTGTCAAGCTGTGTCCAGATTTATTTAAGATGCTTTTCATAAACACTCATACTATTTCAGGCAGGATATGGACAGACAACGGTATCCAACAACTTTTAAACTCCCTTCTTAGTGTGGACTACCAGCATCCAAAAGCCCTGTAAGACCCAGTGACATCTTCTTTCAGTGCTCTGAACTGGACAAGTTCAGGGTGACAGTTGACACCACATTCAGCATGTTTTTAACAACTTTCCATGAGCCATCACTGCTTTCAAGAAAGGAAACGAATATGGCAGAACTCTCCATCTGGAGATCCACTATCTAGAAAGGGAAGCTTTTGGGGGGGTACAGGCGGGTAACGGGGATTGAACTCAAGGGCACTTGACCACTGAGCCACACCCCAGCCCTATTTTGTATTTTATTTAGAGACAGGGTCTCACCGAGTTGCTTAGTGGCTTGCTTTTGCTGAGGCTGGCTTTGAACTCATGATCCTTGGGCCTCAGCCTCCCGAGCTGCTGGGATTACAGGCTGCGTCACTGTACCCGGCTAGAAAGGGAAACTTTTGAGGGATACTATCTTAATGGTATCACTGGAAAGTCCAGGTTGTCTGACATACTGATAACCAATTTTGCAAAGAACAGATTCCCATAGGTCTCTGGGTTTAAGAAGGTTAAGTGGATACTGAAGACAGACAGTGAGAAGAGAATGTAAAAACTAATTTTAGTGTTTTCATGCCATGAGGCATCTGTGCCAAGATGGCTGTGTGTCATCGTCAAGGAATCCCTCTTCTGGGAGCCAAGAGGAAGTCCCTCAAAACTACAAGAGAAAAGTGTTTTCCCCACAACAATTCAGCTTTGGAGACTTTTATTTGTGATACATGCTTCTTGCCCCTAAAACAACAATAACATGTTCTGTGTGTTAACAACATAGCTTTAAAAAAGGTAAAACAAAACTCTCTGCTTTTATAAAACTTGATTTAAAAATAGTATTTAAAGCTGTCCAGTCACCAGAAGTAGAGAGTCATCTAAAAAGCAGACACTTTCCTTGGCATCTCCAGGACCTTCAGGCCTCTGTGCCTGGTTTGTTTGGACATCTCCAATTTCTGAGGGTTATTACCATTCTTGCCCATGTCAGTTTTTCCCTTTTGCCCTTTGGGTACATTCTCTTCCTTCTTGGCAGGGGCATTTTGAGGCTTGGGCTCAGCCTTTGGAGAGCAGGTTTAATCAACAACCTTGCAGATCTTCTCTGGCTCTTCCTTCACCTTGGCATTAGCAAATCTTTAGCGTTCCTTCTAGCCTTTCTCTCTCTTTCTTTCTTTCTTTTTTTTTTTTTTTTGGCCAGGATTGAACCCAGAGGCACTTAACCACCGAGCCACATCCCCAGTCCTTTCTATTTTTAAAATTTTTTTGAAACAGAGTCTCACTAACTTGCTTAGGGACTTGCTAAGTTGCTGAGGCTGGCTTTGAACTTGCGATCCTCTTACCTCAGCCTCCCAAGCTGGTGAGATTACAGGTGTGTGCCACCACATCTGGACCTTCAGCCTTTCTCTTGGGCATGGTGGTGGTGCAGGATGTAAGTGCTGGACACGGGAATGCAGTGGCTCAGGGGCTTTAGGCCGTCTGGGGATTGTTCTGGAGCTCTTCTTCTTTACATTGCTCCTCTTTTCTTTTTCTAAATATCAGAGAGGGTGAAGATGGTGTTCTTTCCATGGGGTAATGGCACTGGAGAAGGGTTAGCAGACGGTTCTGTTCCTTGTGAATGTTTAAGCATGTTTACTCCACAAGATTGTCTTAGTTGATATTTCTGTGGCCTCAGAACCAGGGGTAAGCTATTAACCTAGGCTGGGGGTCTGACTCATGGTGGAGTGGGTCTTATTTAAATGCACAAGGCCCTGTGTCCATTCCCCATCCCTAGCTACACACACACACACACACACACACACACCCCATTACCCCAACAGCAGAGTTCACAAAGCCCAGGACGGAGACAGCCACTATGAGATCTCTAGTAGGCCCAATGCTCAGACCAGCTGGCTGACCTAGGGCTCTCTTCCACACCCCAGATCCTGAGCAACCTGGTGATGGAGGAGCTCCTGCCAACCCTTCAGACAGACCTGCTGCCTAAAATGAAGGGGAAGAAGAATGACCGGAAGAGGGCCTGGCTCGGTGTAAGTGATGCGGTTGCTCTGCAGCCCTGCTTCTCAAAATGCACCTCCTCTTCCCTTTCCTTTTCAGGGCATTTGTTGTTGCTGATTTTAAATAGTTTGTTCTCTGGGTGAAGAAATGCCCACCTCAAGCCTGCTTACTTTCACTTACATGAGGACTAATCCAAACAAATTTGAACTTTAAAAGAAAAATTCAAAATGCACCTGCAGTTCATTCATGCCGTGGGAGTCTGCGTCAACCCTCCTCCTCCCTCTAAATGAGCCCCTCACACACTCCCCCCTGCAAGCCAAGATTCATGTGTCCTTCCCTTTCAGCTGCTGGAGGAGGCTTACAACCTGGTTCAACACCAAGTTTCAGAAGGATTAAGTGCCTTGAAGGAGGAATGCAGAGCTCTGACCAAGGGCCTGGAGGGAACAGTCCGATCAGACATGGATCAGATTGTGAACTCAAAGAACTTTTTAATTGGGAAGATCAAAGGTCAGTGGAGATAATCCATGCTCCTCCTAATTAAATAAGCTGTATGTTTAGGGATTCGTTCATAGTTAGATCTCTTAACTAGCCATCTGTATCTGCAAGTCTCACATCGGTGGTTTCAAACAGCTTCAGATCAAAAAAATATATTTTTTTAATTGTATTCACCAGGTACAGATTTCTATTCTTGGAAATTATTTCCTAAATAATACAGTGTAACAACTATTTATGCAGCGTTTGTGTTCATTAGGTATTATAAGAAATTAGAGATGACTTGAAGTATATCATGTGTACAGTCAGATGCACGTAAGTAAAACACAAATACTGTGCTGTTTTATATCAGGAACTTGAGTGCCCTTGAGTTTTGGCGTTCTCGGTAGTGTAGGTAGATGGGTCTTGCCCAAAATACTGAGTGATGACTGTTCATAGTTTTAGAGAATTAAACTGAGGGAACTGGGGAGGTGTAGGTGCCATGAAGGGCCTAGGTCTTTCCTTTGAAGCTTCGTGGATACGAGGTGGAGGGAACTTGCTTCATGCCCTGTGGTGTTACCTGTGTATTCTGATGCTGTCTATGCTGCCCCAGTTATTGGACTTCTTACATGGACTTAAAGTGGCTTCTGTCCACCTCTGCTGTGCTGTAAGCTCTCAAAGACCAGAGCCAAGCCAGGCACGGGGACGCAAGTCTGTGATCCCAGCAGCTCGGGGCGCTGAGGCAAGAGGATGGCGGGTTCAAAGCCAGCCTCAGCAACAGTGAGGGACTAAGGCAACTCCATGAGACCTTGTCTCTAATAAAATACAAAATTGGGCTGGGGATGTGGCTCAGTGGTTGAGTGCCCCTGAGTTCAATCCCTGGTACCAAAAAAAATAAAAAAGACCAGAGTCATATTGCCTTGGTTTACTCAAATATATTCTTGCCTAGTACCATATCTGGCATAGATGGACTCTCAGCAAATAGTTAAATGAATAACAGACTTTCTTTTGACTGGAAAGCCTACAATTTTGGCTTAGAGTCAATAAATCTGAGTTTCTAGCTCCAACTCCGACATTGGCCAGTCCTATGTACTTGGGAGGTCACTTGAATTCTGTTTGCCTCAGTGTTCCTCTCTAAAATCAGGAGGGCTCAGAAGGGTGGGGTTGGCAAGTGTGGCCCACCACCTGATTTTGTTCTATGGGACACAATTATGCTCATTCATTCACGTGTTGTCCGTAGCTGCTCTCTGTTGTAACATTAGAATTGAGTAGTTGGAACTGAGTCCTTATGGACCGTGAGATGACAAAATTGACTATCTGGCTCTTGATGGAAAAGTTTGCTCATTCCCCCATGAGAGGACTTAAGTGGCCTTGAAGGAATCCCCCAAGATAAATCCTAAGATTCTAAGGTATCTGGGGCCTCCATAACCCCATGAACATATCAACCTGATGTCATTTCAGAGGAAGAACAGGGAGGCTCATTTGTGATTGATTATCAACAATCTTTTTAGATAGTTAGTTCTCAGATATCATTGGCTTATTTAAAAAATGTTTACCACCTGCCTCCTGAGCTCAGTGGAGCTTTGGCAATGCACTCGGAGGCCCCAGTTCCTGGACTCCAAGGCGTGCAGTCTGATGGGATTGTCCGATCGGGGGATTCTCCTGTGCAGTTCAGGCCCTCTTCATACTGCAGCTCAGCTTGCTTCTGGGCTCTCAGAACAGGTCCTGGCTGAGAGAAGATGAGAGAAGGCCTAACACCACGAGTGCATGGTGTCTGTCTGGGTCTGTTCACACGATGCCTTCCAAAGCCAGAGGTAGAGCAACTCCAGAGCGCTGTCCGTTTGCTGTCATCCACGTCTCATTGCTCCATGAGCGCAATGATCTAGGGTTGAATATATGTTGAAACACTCTCTACAGCTTCAAACTGCCAACACCAACTCCTGTGCCAACTCTCTGCCCTCTGGGGCTGCGCTGGGCCCAACCACAGACATTCCCATGGCTCAAATTAAAACATTCTCTCATCTAAATCTGTTGCTCTGTGTGTCCTCATACACTAGAAAAAGATTCTACCCTGGACTATTAGTTGTTTCCTAAAAGAAACCTTAAAAAGCTGGGCATAATGGAGTACACCTGGAATCCCAGAGGTGTGGGAGGCTGAGGTAGGAGGATCGCAAGTTCAAAGTCAGCCTCAGCAACTTAGTGAGGCCCTCAGCAACTCACTGAGACCCTGTCTCTAAAGAAAATATAAAAAAAGGGCTGGAAGGTGGTTCAGTGGTTAAGCACTCCCCAAAAATTAGAAAAAAAAAATTTTAAAAAGAAGTAAACCCTGAAGTCTTTTTAAAACAAAATATCGGAAGCACATTTTAACCAGACCTCTGGTTTCCTACCTTTAAACAAGGAGAGAAATCTCAGGCTGCATTAATAAAGGGCCTTGGATTTCAAACAACCACAACAACAACTGTGGGAGTAGTGAGCAGTGCTCTCTGCACTTGAGCTCTGCTCCGTAGTTATCTTTTAATTTCTTCAGCATTTATTCTACTTCTGCTGAGTCCAGGGGCTGTGAGAATTAAAAGACAACATGATTTTCCAGGTAGAAGATGAATATCTTCTTGTCACAGATACAGAGACAGAAGGAAGAATATGGGAGATGCCCTGAGAGGTTAGAACAAAGCTTAGTGGTTCCCAGTCAGGATCCCATTTCAACTTCAGAAAACTGTGCGGGTGCATCCTAAGGAGGGTGCTCTTTGAGTGTTGGGCAATTAGAAAGAAAGAATGATAATGCCAACAGGTACAATAAGAGTTAGAAGGAACTGCAGGCTTCCAGGGCTCCTTCTCGGTTCTACGCTCTTTGCAAATCGTAAACCCATTTAATCCTCATCATAATCCCAGGAAGTAATGACTTTTATGATCTCCGTTGTACAGATAAGAAAACCGAGGCAGAGATTAAGGAACTTGCCCAGCTAGTGAGTGGCAGTCTGGCTCTGAACCCTTCCTTTTGGCTCCGTGGTCCCCTCAGGGCTTTGTGACAGTTGTCCTCACTTGAGCAAGCCTTTTGAATTAACATGTCACAACACGGTATTCATCACAACCGCATCTTTGCATGCTTGAGAAAATAGCAGAGTATCCAAGTGTGGGATGTGGAATTTAAGCAGCCCATGAGAAGACACCTGAAGACCATACATAGTTCAGGAAGCTGTCACCTGAAGATCATAGTTCAGGTGGTACCAGGGCATTAGGCTGTCCCTGATGGGTGGCATTTGATATGGGCCTTGAAGACATGAGAAGGATGTTTATGAGTAAAAATGGAAGAAGGAAGGCCCAAGTGAAACATGGGTGAAAGAAGGCAGGAGAGCGGGCTGGAGCACCCTGCGGCAAACAGGAGGCCAGAGCAAGTGCCCTGAGGAGCATCCCCTGCCACACCCACCCTCCCAAGCCTTGTCCACCTTGGCTGCAGGGGAAGTCGGCCAGCTCTGCCAAATCACGACTTCACGTTGCAGGATTATTCCAAATTTTCAATTAGATTCTTTTCAAGTAGTTCCTCTCACACTTAATTAACTAATAATTAATTTATTCTCCTGGCAAACAGTTTTGCATTTTAATATCAAAACAAGTCGTTTTTACAAGGCATAGATTGTTTCATATTTGAACCATACAACCAAAATGGTTTTTTCCTAGTAATTCCATGACCTGTTTAATAGTTTACATCCCAAATATTTTTAGTACTATTCATCTAAGATTCTCAGAATCAAAGGACCCATTTGATCCTCCATGACTCTTACTTATTTCTGTAAACCAAAACCATTCGTCTCCCCATAAGCAAGTTCTTTGCCAATAAGAACTTTAAAAACACACTTGAATTTAGTCTCACTTTTGCAAACTAGGATGTGACCTTGGCTGAGTCACCCAACACTGCCAGGCCTCTTTTTCCCCCATCTATAAGATGGAGGTGGGATGCCTGGGGGCTTGAGCTTCCCTTTTCAGTTCTGGGATGCTGTGACAAGGCTTGTGACCTGTCCAGCTCCGCAGAGCAGGCTCAGCCCTGACCCTACTCACTGCTTCTGAAGCTAGCTGATCCTGAGAATCCCCCTGTGCTGGCTGCCACAGGCTCCCCTGCCCTGCTGTGTCACACCCAGACCCAAGGTCTTCCTCCTCCAAGTCAAAGTGAGTATTTGTCTCTGGGGAGAGGAATTATGGCAACATTTTTTTAAATCCCTCTTTGTGATTTTCTTTTCTCTGTACATATCTGTTGTGATATTTTTTCCTTATCAGGGGAAAAAAATATTGTGGTCTTGTTTGGATTTGCTTTAATTGTGAATGGGGACAGAAGGTATGATGGCAAACTGAATGCAAGTTTGTTCCATTTGATCAAGAAAAGATTGTCCTTAAAAAGTTTGTGGGTGCGGGGCGGGTGATGGAATTACATTCGTTCTCTTAGAGAAATGAATATATAAAAATATAAATTATAAAATAATAAATTATGTTTATAGAAAAATAACCTGCATATATGAGGAGGATGATGGATAGGAGCAGGCGGGTCCCCAGCATTTTCTTCTTAGTATTAGGTTTTGCGTGTTCTCAGAAACCAAGCGAAAGAGAAAGAAATCGGGCAGAGGAAACTCGGGAGGGGAGAGTGTCTGTTTGCGCGGCTTCTCAGAGCAGCCATTGGTTTCCATTCTGATGAGCCCTGGCACTGGACCATGGTGCCCATCTGTCTGGCCCATTTGAACCTGCCTAAGCTGCTAGGTGGTTCCATGGGGTACCATCCAACCCTGACCTGGCTCCAGTGCCCTGGATCCAATTTTACCCTAAGTCACACTTTTTTTTTGGCTATTTCCTACCGCAGCATTGGTGGCCCAACCCGCAGAGAAGAGCTGTGGGGAGAGTGTGCAGCCTTTCCTGGCGTCCATTCTGGAGGAGCTCATGGGGCCAGTGAGCTCAGGGTTCAGTGAGGTGCGCTCGCTCTTTGAAAAAGAAGTGGATGAGCTCAGCCAGAGCTTTCGCACCACCAAAGACGGTGCCCAGCTAAAGCAGGTAGGATGGCAAGCCAGGAGATGCGGGCGGCTGGGCTGCTGGGGCTGCCCTCCCCAGGGTGCTTCATCTGCCCACCTGCCTCCTTCTCTCTCTCCTCCCTCTCCTCTGCCCTCCCAACCACTCATCTGCCCTCTCCTCTACCCATCCAGCCACCTCATTTATTTGCCCATTCGTACATCCATCCATTCACCTAATTTTCTTCATTAAAGATGTCCAAGTTGCAAAAATAATAATGTTTGTATAAGTGAAAGAGTATACTCAGTTCATATATACACAATATTCACAGGCAAAATTAATCATCATCACTGATACACACGAATCCAGTCCTCCCCCAACTCCTAGCCACCTTCATTCCCACGCCCTGAATTAGTAATATAAGTAGCTCCATGTGTTTTCCTGGGGGTTTTTTCTTTGTTCTTCCAAATATATAAGCATATACCCTCATTTAAAGAACTTTCTTTGATTCGTTTATTTTCAAAACTATACACTCGGGATATAGAATGGGGTTTTTCAAAGTGGGGTCCCTGGACCAGCATGTTATTATCACCTGGTTGTTAAAAATGCAAATCCTCAGGCCCCTCATCATATCGGGAACTCTGGGGAAGGGACACTGATATCTTGTTTCAGCAAGACCTCCAGAAGATTTGGTGTACCCTAAAATTGAGAATAATTTTCTACTTGACATATCGTGATGCATATCCCTATAAGTCAGTAGATTAAACCAGATGATTTAATTCTGATTCTTTTCCTTCCTCCCTCCTTCATTTTCTGCCTTCTCTCCCTCCTTTCTTCCTTCCATCATTAAAAGCTAATAGCTATTTTTTTCTTTCAATTGTACATATTTATGGGATACAGTGTGATAATTTGATACATATATATAGTGCATAATGATCAAATTGTAATAATTAGCATTCCACCTCCTGAAACATTTGCCGTATCATTGTGTTGGGAACCTTCAAACGTGTGTAGCTCTTGATAAAACACACGATGAATTGTTGTAAGCTGTAGTCACCCTTCTGTGTTGTCTCTTTCTTATGTCCCTATGCATATATTCAAATGTATAATTGTATAAAAACAACACTGTTTTGTAAACCCTTTGAGGTTTTCTTTGCAGCCTGTTTTTTAAATTTGCCTTTACTACCCTTCCTCCGGAACACCACTACCTCCTCTTAAATAACTAGTGTCACTGACTTAGCAGGTGCTACCCTGTACTTTCCCCATGCTTATATAGTATATAAACATGCATATTCATAAGCTATTTTCTTATGATTTGCTTTTAGAAAAGTGGCATTATATTTCCTACACTGCACTGCTTGTCAGTTTTCTCATTCAAAAATACTTCATGAAACTGTTTCCACGGTAACCGTTCTAGCTCTAAATCATTCTTTGTGATGGCTGCATAATATTTCCTATATGAAAGCACCATGATTTATTCAATCATGCCAATATTGCTGGCACCATGAACAAAGCTACAATAAATTACCTGTACATATATCCTTATATCCTGATGTTTTTATTTCTGTGGGATAGATTCCTGGGTTGAAAGGTATATTTCTCATGTTAATAGATGTTTTCATTGTACTTTTAAAAAAAGGTTTAAATTTTACATTCCACTAATTGTATATGGCAGGGGCTTTCTCCCCCACATTGCCATCAGTGATAGGTGTTATTGCCTGTTTGAACTTTGACAATTTAATAAGAGCAAAGTGACAACCCGTTTTTCCTCCCCTGCCTGCTTAAATAATTGACATATTTTTTTTTAAATGACACATTCCTTAATCACACAACAAGGGTCAAATTCGACTGTGCTTTTGATCATTAATTCCACTTCAGTGAACCAGTCCATAATTTGCTTCTTAAAGAGAGTAATTTTTCCCTTTAAAGAACAACGGGAATGGCCCTTTAACACTTCCTGACAGACGATGCATCCTGCCTCTCAAGGTTCAACCTGCCTCTCTCCCTGGAGTCCTCATTCTTAGCAACCTTCTTTCTGTCTTCTTCTCCACCTAGTCTCCTTTTTATATTAAGCAACCATTCTTCAGTTTTAAAAAAATATTTTAAAATAAACTTTGAAAATAGAATGCTTCTGTTGCGGCAACATTTGCCCGTGAGAGTATGTTGACAATCGTGGGGGTTCAGCAGCTGGGCTCTTGCAGGAAGAAGCCCTGTGGCCTCATTGATTAAGGTGGCAGTTGTGCAAACTGAGTAGGAGAGACCCCAGCTTTCAAAGCTGGGTGTCTGCTGTCAACCCTCTTCCTCTCACCCACTCTCCATCACGAGCACCTTAGAGAGGCCTTCTGCAGAGGGAAGCCCTGTGCGCCCTGCAGAGCCTCAGAGGGGTGTGAGGAAGCCTGCTTCCCTCCCCGAGTCTAGGAGTCCAGGGAGCTTCCTAGTCTCCCTGGGGTTTAGGAGAGGGCTGCCACTCCTTTAAGAAAGTCTTGCCAATTCCATTTGCCAAAGAGCCTGCCTGCCTGATTCTTAAGCTTTGGAGTGGGAACTTGGAGTTTATCAAGAACTTAGGAAGCTGGAGTCCCCCTGAATGCACCCTTGGGTCTTGTCACCCGGTTGTTTCTGACATGGGTTTCTGTCCTAGCAATAGAGTTGCCCAAGGGACCCACTGAAGAATGAAAACAAAGCAGCTGAAAATGTCCCAGGTCTGAGTAGTGATTCACTCTAACTGTATGACATGGCTCCAGACTGAAGGTATTTAATTTTTCTCTTCACTGAAACGCAGCATCTAGACCAGCTTATGAATCTTCCTCTGGAATCTGTGAAGATGGAGCCTTGTTACACTAAAGTCAACCTGCTCCCAGAGCGCCTGCAGGAACTCCAGAGCCGCTTCAGATGCCCCCACGTGGATCTGGTGGTCCAGAGGACACAGAACGACATGCAGGAGGTGGGAGCAGCAGGCAGCCCTGGTTCATGAGGACGGAGAGGGGGCAGAGAAAGGTGCTGGAAGAGGAGCGGGTACTGGTGTCACTCAGGGAAATGGGCACGATTCCTCCGTCCTGTTGATTGAAGACACACTCTGTCCTTCACAGGCTTCTCCTTCCTTCCATGTTGATGAGCATCACAGAGAAGAAATACCTGAGGGACTGGAGTAGCATTAATTGGTTATTACTTGGTTGCTCGGTGCTTTTCACCTTGCTTGGCCTGCACTTTAGAAACTTCTGGGGAGATTTTAAGACATACTGATGTCTCCACCTTATCCCTAGTGATTCTGAATATATATTGATGTATATAAGTAGGTGGACAGATATTTTATATATGTAATTCCCATAAATATTAATTTACATATGTAAATATTTATAATTTATATATATGTAAAAATTTTAAAAGAACTTCCCCTGCCTGCCTTCCCACTCTTTCTAATACACAGCTGGGATTGAGAACAACTGGCTTAAGTTAATTTCCTAATCTGATTAAGAGTAAGCCAGCCAATCAATCATGACTTCATATTTGAATTTCTTGTGTCTATTGATAGATTCCTTTTTTTTTTTTACCCGCAAGGAATTTTTTTCCCCAGGAACAGAAATGAATACCAAACTCTTTCTGTATTACAGTATTCCTAAATGAAGAAAGTTGTAACCAGGCGCTGTTCTATTTCACAGATATTTTGGGGCGAGCTTACTCTAGGCTGGACATTGTGCCAGATCCCATTTCACAGATCAGTAGTGACACAGATTCTTAGATAAATTCACTACAGTGTTGAAAGTGGGTTAAATGGTGTGGGATCAATCCCAGGCGTGGGAAAGAAAGGAATGTTTTGTTTTGTTTTTTTTTTCTTATGGGTAGGATTCATCATTATATCTTATTATCTAACCTCTAAGTTGTCAGGGATTAAAGATGGGCAAGGAACAAAACTGGGCAACAGTTTAACGGCAATCTAGATAAGAGTGCACCCCTGAGGACTGGATACAGGTACAACTGTAGAGAATAAGACATCTATCTGAACCATCTCTGTCTCCTGACCTCACCCTCTCTCCCTTCCCAGCCTTGCAGAGAAAGGAAGGATGTGAGGTGGTAGGATGGGAAGCAGAGAGATGTGCTGTGGAGTAGTTGATGTCCACCTAAGCCTGGAGATGCAGCCTGAAAATGGTTGGCAAAGGCTCCCACCTCATCTTGTCAATCTGTGGCTGCAGCACCAGAGTATGGAGGAGGAGCATCTCAGTCCCACAGCCCTGGGCTTTCTAGATGAGGGACGATGGGGAACAGATGAGGGGAAAAAAAAAAAAACACCACATGCATGCAGACCTGCATACGTCCCTCCTAACCTCTTACTGATTGCCCTGTAGCCATGTGGCTGTTGGTCTCACAGCCCAGGTAGTGGGATGAGAACCTGTTGCCCTGGCTCACCTCCCAGAACAGCAGGACTCTGTGGGCTCAACCCCTCCCATCTCTCCAAGCCCAAATGGACATCGCTGGGTGGTCATCCCAGCCTCTCACTTGTTCTGTTTCTGTGTTGTTCTGGTTTCTAGCTCATGCAAAATGCAGTATTCACCTTTGAGCAGTTGCTTTCCCCACATCTCCAAGGAGACGCCTCCAAAATTGCAGCTGCCATTGAGAAGGTCAAGCTCCGAGTCCTGAAGGTAAAGGCTTTTTCTCATCTGTGGGAGCATAAAACAAGAAAACCCCTGTTTCTTTTGTTAGGTGAAAATACCTTGTCCTCCCTTTCAATCTGCTCTTCCCCTCTCCTTCCTCTCCCCGTGACTGTCATCCAGCAGCAATTCCCCCAGTGGCTTTCATGCCTCTTCTGCCATCTAGTGGAGACTTTAGGGACTACAGTTACTCAGCATCCTTACCCACCATTAGAAGTAACTAAGCTTACTTTCACAGCAGTCGAACTTGACAAACGTTATTGGCTGTCCCCACAAGCACTATGACAGGTATTGTATAATACATAAAAACAGGCAAGGCACAAATTCTCTCTTCAAAGAGTTTACAACATAGTAAAATCCATAAAATCAGCGAGCATTTTTAAGAAAAATCAAAATCTGAAGGCAAAGGAATTGCAAGGAAAAGGTATCTGCCAAATGAAATTGTTTTAAACTGGCTTCACATGTGAGTGCAGAGTAAATGGTTGCAATAATAGGAATTTGTATAAATATAGTATATTGTTAAAGCTTTTTAAAAACACTTAGGCTGTTTCGTTTGATTCTCACAGGAAGTTGTGAGATGATTAGAATGTACCCCCAATGTACAGATGAGGAAACGAATCCTCTAAAAGCTTAAGTGATTTACCAAAGCTCAATCAGCTATTCAGTGGTGATCTACTAATTTTTTACCACCTGCTGTTTCCCTAAACACTGCTCTCAGAAGGTCAAAGTCCCACAAAGCCTGGAGGTGGTCCTTGGATTTTAGACCTGCTCTTGATGTCTCGTAGACCAGAGGAAACTCTAGCAACCAAATCATTGCAATTTATTTATTTATTTATTTATTTTTTTAATATTTATTTTTTAGTATTTGGCGGATACAACATCTTTGTTTTTATGTGGTGCTGAGGATCGAACCCGGGCCGCATGCATGCCAGGCGAGCGCGCTACCGCTTGAGCCACATCCCCAGCCCCAAATCATTGCAATTTAAAAAATGATAAAAACAATGAAAACATGATAATACAAACAATAATAATGCACTTGCAATTGACCTGAAAGAAAAGATAGTGCCACTATCAAGTGCTCCCCTAATACTTGATAAATGCCCTCACCCAACTATCCTTCAGTTGGCCTGACCATTCTGCTCATATGCCAGTGACTGTTCTCTACATTTTCTGTGATCACCTTGAAGTGACATCGAAAATCAAAACCTGGGCGCCAGGTGTGGATATTCAATTCAGAACAGAGAGAACCATCATCCTTCTTGTTCTAGATATTGAATTTCTTTGGTTGATAGGTCTCAGTGTTGATGGTGCTACGAGCCAGGCCCTCTCTTCTCTGTGCAAATCATTGCGACACACTGACCCTGCCTGCAGAACAGAGTGTAATGTAATAGCCAACCGTGACTCCCATGGGCCTACCCAGACAGGGTGATGAGGTGCAAACTCACCCCCTAGTTCTATCTCCAACTACTTGATAACACAGATGGCACCTCTCTGTTTTGACCTTGCCTCAGTTTCCATATCTGTAAGAGGGGATGGTGAGATGGGTCATTCTGTCACAACCTACACCTAGAGTATGCAGGAATGACACAGAAAGATCTCTGAGACCTTGTAAATGCAAGAGTCCTCAGAAGTTTGGGTTGGGGAAGGGAGATGACGTGGGTGTCTTGAGTTTTTTGTTTAAGGGAAAGTTAACAGATTGTCGTGTTCCTGTTTAACATATGTTTCTGCATTGACAGCAATATGATTATGACAGCAGCACCATCCGGAAGAAGATCTTTCAGGAGGCGCTGGTTCAGATCACACTTCCCACCATGCAGAAGGCACTGGCATCCACGTGCAAACCAGTAAGCGAATGGGTCACTCTAAAGAGCCTGCTCTTACTACCTCTGAAGTTCAAATGAGCTCTTTCGCTGCTCTGTACTTGCAAACATCTGACTGGGCCCGGAGGGGGGAGGGTTGTCACACTTTTTTATAAATAGTAAATAGTTTAAGCTTCATGGGCCATTTTATCATTTCTGTTGTGACTGCTCAACTCTGCGGTTGTGGCACCAAAGCAGCCAGAGACAGCGCACAGACAGATCTAAGTCTGTGTTCCAATAAGCTTTATTTACAAAAACAGGAAACTGCCAGGATTTGCTGACCCCTGAACTAGAGGAAATCTCAAAGGGTAATTATCTGAACTTGAGCCAAGCTAAGGGTTGGCACAGAATGCCTAAGGGGACCAGGTGTTCCCTATTATAGCACGGCTCATAAGTCTAACATGTGCTCCGAAACTTGACTTCAACATCCAGAAAATCTCCAGCAACATGATGACAGTAGGGTATTTGTTCTGTTACATCCAGTAACGTTTGCTTAATGAAATCAATGACATTGTGTAAATGTTCTGCACACAGCCGGCACACAAGGATAGCCAAGATCACAGAGGTGTGACTTGGTCTGAGGGGAAGAGTAGTGGGCAAGTGGAGTCTTAGGGCTGGTTCAGAACCAGGGTTCAAGTCCCAGATCCTGCATGTTTCTGCCCTTGGGCCCTGGGCCAGTCACTTCTCCTCTTTTGGTCTAGAATTCATCTTTTTTAAATGAAGCCAATAATATTTTGCAGTATCTTTCTTAAGACTGAGAAGACTAGAATGATACCCTTAACACTTGATGAATCCTTGCGATGCTTAAACAAAGTGGATTATTGCAAGAAATTTCACAATAGCCCTTTGAGGAGGTCCTGTTTATATCCTCGTTGTGCAAATGAGGAAATCTGAGAGGTTAAGCAACAAGGCCAAAGTCACAGAGCAGGTTCCCACCCGAATTTAAACAGTCCACATTCACCTGTACCATGGTGGGTTCCCTGAGGCTGCTCGCCTGTCACACTTCTACGTTTTAAGAATGACTTGCAAGCTTGGGCATTGGCAAGGCCTGCTCCCTCTTGGAGTAAAGATTCAAGAACTTCTTTATCCCATAAAGGGCTTTTTGGCAGCTTGGAGAGTCTCCAAGCAATGACACATTAAAATTCATCTGTGAGTTTATTTCACTGTGGAATTTTCTGTGGTCATTTTTATATTCTGTAAATGCCATTTTCCTTCAGCTAGTCATTGGTGTATCTAGTACTGGCATTTATTTTGGGGGGGTGTATTTCTTTAGTAGAAAAGCATTTGATTAAGCTAAAGGGGAAAGAGTTGGCCTACATGACTGTCCCTTGGCCTTATGTGCAGAAAGTGTCGTCACCCAGCCCACCACTGAGTCCACCTCTAAACGTGCCTGCAGTTGGACTTCTCTTTTTCAGTCCCTAAGACAGTTTGGAGGTCTCAGAGCCACCTCCTCCCAGACAAGGGCAAGGTGAAGACGGTTCCCCTTCCTGTTTACACCTCACTTCCAAGCCTCAGCAGAGGGAGCTGGGTCCAGTCCACAGAGACCTGCAATTGAACCAAGAGACACTGCTTTCAGAAGAGCCTGTGACTCTGAGTTTTTAAGAATGAGGGATGTTGTGTCAGTGTCATGAGCTTTCAAAGCTCTGTATTTACAGAATGGGTAAATCCGGGGATTATCTGCTTCATAGGAGTCTTTATTTTACTGTCACGTGTTTGCCTTGGTTCTTGGGAACTTCTAGTTCTGTGGCACTCAACCCTATCCTAGCTGCTATTAGAAGAACCTAGGGAACTTTTGGGGAAAAAAAATCCCCAAGACTCACCCCCAGGATTCCAATTTAATTGGTTCAGAGAATTAAGCATATGATGAAGTTCAATCAATTCAATATAGAAGACCTGTTTTGTAAAACTGGGCATGTCACAGCAGTACAAATGTCCTTCCATTATTCCTTCTCACAGAATTATTCTGTTGGTTGAAACTTTAAAGGCTCTCTATTTATTCATTAACCATGTATTAAAATGCATCAAATACAATCAAGGCATTGTGCCCCAGCAGTGTCCCTGCTGTCCTGGAGTTCACAGTGTAGAGGCAGGTGACAGGCATGTGGGATGCCACATGGGGAGCACAACAGTGGCCCAATGCAGGAGGATTCCTGGGACTGTGCTGGACCCTGCTTTTAGGATCATGGAGGACTTGCCATAGTTGTGCCTTCAATTGGTCCTCAGGGATGAATGACAGAGGAAGGGAAGATGAAATGGTGTTCCACGCATGAACCTCTGTCCCTCATTTAGCAGAGGAAAAAGACAGAGATTCAGAGTGGTGACATGGCTTACCCAGGAGCCAATGGAGCATCCAGGACAGTGTCCAGTCTCCTGGGCAGTGATCTGCACATCATCCTGGTCTCATAAACTGTCTAGGAGTCACTGAAGCTCATGTCTCTCCAAGCCTTTGGGTTTCCTCTCAGGTGGGTATCAAGGGATCCCATCATTGCCTACTGGTATTACAAACCTGGACCATAGCACCTCCAAGTCTTAGCACTGAAATTTGTTTGAATGTTATGATTTCCACTCACTTGCTGAAGGCATCAAATCCACTCCAGTTCTCTAAGAGCCAGAACCATCAGTGCAAAGATTGCTGACTTAATCACTGGAACATGATTTGGTACACTATGATCCCTGCCCTGTCCTTGTGCTGATCACAGGCAGCCATTGGGAAATCCTTAGAAATCAGAAAAGGTTAAGGGATTTTGCATCATGCCTGGGCTGTCTTAGAAGGAATGGGTGAATGTCAGGGTCAGTTGGAAGAATGGAGGAGAATGTTTTTGAATAATCCTCACATGACTCTTATAAAGTTAAAGCTATGTCTACCTCGTGACCCAGAAACCTCACTTCTAGGTATATACCCAAGATAAATAAAGTCCTTGAGGCCTCAAAACAAACAAACAAACAAACAAACAAACCCTGTTCAACTAAAGAAAGAAATTGAAGAAGATGGCTTGGGAGGCTGAGGCAGGAGGATTACAAGTTCAAAGCCAGATTCAGCAACAAAAAGAAATTGAAGAAGACCTTAGAACATGGAAAGATCTCCCATGTTCTTGGATAGGCAGAATTAATATTGTCCCAATGGCCATACTACCAAAAGTACAATACAGATTTAATGCAGTTCCTATTAAGGTTCCAATGACATTCTTCACAGAAATAGAAAAAGCAGTCATGAAATTAGTTTGGAAAAATAAGAGGCCCAGAATAGCCAAAGCAATCCTCAACAAGAGAAGTAAAGCAGGAGGCATCACAACACCAGACCTTAAATTAATTATACTAGAGAGGTATAGTATCAAAAAAAGCATGGTGTGGGCACCAAATCAGACATGAAGACCAATGGTATAGAATAAAGATACAGAGACAAATCCACATAAATACAGTTGTACTAGACAAAGGCACCATAAACACATCTTGGAGAAAAGATAGCCTCTTCAACAAATGGTGCCGGGAAAACCTGAAATCTGTAAGCAATAAAATGAAATTAGACCCTTATCTCTCTCCCTGTACAAAACTCAAAGTGGATAAAGGACCTAGGTAGGCATTAGACCAGAGACTCTGTGCCTAATAGAAGAAAAAGTTGGCCCAAATCTCCTTCATGTCAGCTTAGGAATTAACTTCCTCAACAAGACTACTAAAGTGTAAGGAGTAAAATCAAGAGTCAATAAATGGGATGGTATCAAACTAAAAGCTTCTTCACAGCAAAGGAAACAATCAAAACATGAAGAGAGAGCCTACACAATGGGAGAAGGTCTTTGTCAACTGCACCTCAGATAGAGCATTGATCTACAAAGAACTTAAAAAACTTAACACCAAAACACCAGGTAACCCAATCAATAAATAGGCAAGGAACTGAACAGGTACTTCACAAGGAAGAAATACAATCAGTGAACAAATATATTTAAAAAATGTTCAATATCTCTAGCAAATAGAGAAATGCAAGTTAAAACTACACTGAGATTTCATCTCACTCCAATCATAATGGCAATAATTAAGAATACAAATAATAGCTAGGTATGGTGGTGCACACCTGTAATCCCAGTGGCTCGGGAGGCTGAGGCAGGAGGATCATGAGTTCAAAGCCAGCAGTTTCAGCAGCTTAGCGAAGCCCTACGCAACTGGCAATACCATGCCATTTTTGTTACTATAGCTCTGTCCTGTCTCTAAATAAAATATAAAAAGGGATGGAGATGTAGCTCGGTGGTTAAGCACCCCTGGGTTCAATCCTGAGTACCAAACAAACAAACAAAAACAAGTAACAATAAATATTGGCAAGGATATGGGGGAAAAGGCAATGCTGGTGGGACTGCAATCAGTGCAACCACTCTGGAAAGCAGTATGAAGATTCCTCAGAAAACTTGGAATGGAACCCAGTTATACCACTTCTCAGCATATACCCCAAAGTCATAAACTCAGCATCCTATGGTGATGCAGCCTCATCAATGTTCATAGCAGCTCAATTCACTAAATGTAAGCTATGGAACCAATCTACATGCCCTTCAACATATGAATGGATAAAGAAATGTGGTACATATACACAATAGAATATTACTCATCCATAAAGAAGAATTAAATTGTGGCATTTGCTGGTAAATGGATGGAACTGGAGACTATCATGCTAAGTGAAATAAGCCAATCCCCAAAAACAAAAGGCCAAATGTTCTGATAGGTGGATGCTGACTCACAATAGGTGAGGGGTTGGGGGGAGGGAAGAGTGGAGGTTCACCAGATTGGAAGGGAGGGGGAATGGGAATGCGAAAGACAGTAGAATAAATCGGACATAACTTTCCTATGTTCATATATGAATACATAACCAGTGTAGCTCCACATCATGTACAACCACCAAACTGGGAAGTTATACTCCATGTATGTATGATATGTCAAAATACATTATACTGTCATGGAGAGAACAGTGCGAAGGGGTGCAGATGATCAAAATAAGTACTATGCATGTACGAATACGTCACAACAAAACCCATAATTCTCTATAATTAATATGTACCAATAACATGGCAGTTCTGACAGTCAAAAACTGGAAAAATCTCAATGTCCAAGGAGTATGGATAAATAATTTTAGTTTATCCATATGGTAAATGTTATTTATCTATGGAAAGGAATGAGCTATAGATATATGCAGAAACATGGAAAAATCTGAAAAGCAAACACAAATGAATATATAATTTTGTTTATTCATGAACAAGCAAAAATGAATCTATCGTGACGTGTGTCAGATGGTGCTTCTCTGTTGGAGGGCTATGGGCTGGAGAGGGGCCAAGGAGGAGCCTTGGGGGCAAAGGAGGTGTTCTCCATCCTGATCTGGGTTGTGGTTACATAGGTATATTTATATGTTTAACATTATTGGACTGTACTTTTAAAATCTGTGTATTATATTATATACAATAAAATACTGTTGGCATTAAATTCAAAAGGAAATACATTGGATATGATAGAAAATAAGGCGGCCCAGAACCACTGACAAGGCCTGGAGATGATCCAAAAATCTCTTCTGTCTTCCCTCTTGAGGCACCTAGGATGTGTGCCCAGGATGAGGGAAGGGACTGGAACTGCCAATGGTCAAGCACCACCCTGTCCTGGGCAGTTAACCCTGCAAAAGTGCCTGGGTGCCTAGAGTGACTCAGATTGGAGAGAACACAGTCAACGATGGCTGGACTCAGTTGTTATCTAAGCATCTTTTGCCTGTGGGCCAACATGATCCTCGTCCCTCCATGCACTCCCAGGATGGGGGAATCACAAGTGGGAGTCACCCTTGCCTTATCTTCCCAGAGACCAGGAATCCCATTGCACGGCTTTTCCTCTTTATCCTCTTATTTCTGTCTCTTCAGGAGCTTCAGAAATACGAGCAATTCATCTTTGCAGATCACACCAATATGATCCACGTTGAAAATGTCTACGAGGAGATTTTATATCAGATCCTCCTTGATGAAGCTCTAAAAGGTAAGAGGGCTTACCGGGCACTGGAGGGAACTCTCTGTAGAGGGAATCACTTCTGAAGTGGGACTTAGGAAGACTAAGAAAGGGGAAGAGACAGTTGGCATTGGTGTGTTGGCATTAGAGAGCAAGGGTGGCGGGGGGAAGGAGGTGACCTTGACTGAGCTCCCCTGATTTGACACTCAGTGTTCTAGCCCTTCAGATATTATCCTCTTTCAACAAACATGAACTCTGGAGATGGGAATGTAAAGCTTCCATTAACAGATGAGAAAATTGAGGCTTAGGGGAATTAAATGAGGGTCTCTTCTGAAGAGCTGTCTCCATGCACCGTGTCACATGGAACCGGGGAAAGAGCTGTGGGCAGAGGCTCAGGGCCCCTCCCGGAGCAGGGCAGCGGTGGCTCCAGCCGCAGGCTCTACCAAAGCTTGCTCAGCACATTCCTCACCTTCGCTAGGCCAGACAGAAAAAGACACAGAGTGATGATGACATAGTGCCCTGGGAGCCTTACTAGGACTCTGGCACCCGGTGTGCTGTGGAATCGGACCTTGCCTGGGATTGGAGTGTAAATGGGGACACTTTGATAAAAATATGCTGGAGAGGGCCACCACCAAACTGCAGGCCTAGGAGGCATCTGGTCTCCGTGGCAGAGACCTGGAGTGTCCCTAAATGCTTCCACATAGAAAACTGGCTGTGCACAAGGCCCATGCATGTCACAGTAGCTAATCACAGGGATTGAGGAGATGAGGCATGTAAAGGGGCCGGCATGGTGTCCACACCAAGGAAGACCCTGTCAGGGCCGCAGGCAGCTATCACAGCCACCTCTGGGTGATTTGGAAGAAGGCTCCTTTCCTTTGGACACTTGACTGCCCTCTGTCAGAAAACTGTCAAAACCTAATTATATCAGTATTTCCCCACGTGTGTTTTTTAATGAAATTATAAAGAAATGTTTAAAAAAGAAATTGTCACAATGCACTTTAAAAATTTCACGTATTCTATATTTCCCTGTTTTTCAAATAAAATTCTATAAATTTTTTTTAAAAATAAGAAAATTGTCACGATATCCTAATTTCATTAGAATAGTCTATGGTGAGCTGATGAAAAATTATACCAAAGACACAAGTCTATACTGCCTCTGATAGGGATGGCACCCCCAGGAATGTGGCCTTATTGGGACTGCAAGCCCTCACAGCCAGGAGTGGAGGCCTGTGGCCAGAAATAGCTGCTACTGTTTTGTTGTTGCTGTCTTGCCTCCCTCCCAAGGCTTCGAGGCTGGTCTCCGCGAGCACAGATTTTCATGCCAACGAGGCTCTGTCAGATGCATAATCAGAACTGAACACCTAGGACACACTCAGGACTATGCTCTGAGAAAAAGTATAGGTATAAAGGCCGCCCCTGCCCTGCAGGAATTCCAATCTAGGTGGACACACAGAGCTACGCATATTAGCATGCAATGTGATGGGGCCTCTCTGAGTGAGACGCTGCTGTAGACTATGAGTCTCCGAAAGCAAAGGCCATCTCTAATGCACCTTGGATTCTCAGTGCTGGTTCCATATTGATGCCCCACAGACATCTGCAGTTTGAATAAATGAATGAATGAATGCTGCCAGGGTTGAGTCTGGAGAGACATTTGTAGTCACTGGTCATCAGGGAAGGGGAGCTGGAAGAGGATGGCCATAAGCCGGGTCTTGAAGTTGAGAATGTGGGTATCCAGAGAGGGTGGCGGGGAGTTTGGTTTCTGGATAAAAATCAGAAAATCCAGGTTTGCCAAGCAGAGTGTTAATGTTGTGTTTTGTTTTCTGGTGTATCTCAGTGATAAAGGAGGCTGCGATTCTGAAGAAACACAACTTATTTGAAGACAATTTGGCCTTGCCCAGTGAAAGCGTGTCCAGCTTAACAGATCTTAAAACCCCTCCGGGGTCAAACCAGGCCAGCCCTGCCAGGAGACTGTCTGCCCTTGTCCCTCCGGAAGCTCCAGATAGCGAGACCCCGAGTGGCAACGAGGTGTTCCAGGAGTCAGAGGAACACCAGCAGCCGGAGGCAGAAGGAGAAAGCCTTTCTCTCCCTGGGCCCAGCCCTCCTCCAGGTGGGGATGAGCAGGTGCTTAATGACCTGGCTGCAGAGGGCACTGCAGGAGCCCTGAGCACACCTTCATCAGAGCTAAAGTCGGGAAAGCCACCTGGGGATGAAGAACCCAGCCCTGAAAAGCCCGAGTCCATGGCTGCCTCAGGATCCTTGAAGGAGCTCAGAGAGCTGTTGACGGTGACGGTTGATGGACCAGCGGAGTCAGCCCTAGGGATGGGAACAGACATAAATGAGACCCTGGTTCCCCAAGAAAATGAAAAAGAAGAAGAGGAACCCCAAATCTACACCGATGGCAGTCCAGCAGCTGCCCCCCAGGAAAACTCTGAGGAAAGCCCAGTCAGTGAGATGGAGGCCCAACCTCCCCTTCCAGAGGCTGAGGTCCCCGGAGTGGACACGGGGGCATTTCCAGAGGCCAGCAGCCCTGCTTCTCAGCCAGCCAGTGGAGAGTTCAGCCAGGATGCCAGCTGTCCAGGCTCTGCGGAGGGGCCAGCAGAGGCTGTGGAGCCCCCTGAGAGGGAGCCAGCAGCAGGGACTTCCATGCTGGAGGCCTGTGAAGGAGAGGCTGTGTTGCAGGAAGGTGGCACTGTAGGTTCTGACCCCGGCTGCCCCAGAGAGAGCCAGGTTTCTGAGGAAGGAGAAGCAATGGGAGGGGAAAGCTGCAGGGCCCCAGCTGTGGGAAGTGTTACTGAGGTTAAGGCTGCCCGCGTTCATGAGTGTCAGTGGGTGGTCGAGAGCGCCCCCCACACCCAGGGTCTAGAGGACGGGAAGGAGTGGGAAGCTTGTCAGGAGAGTGCCCCAGAGCAGCCCTCAGAGGAGTGAGAGGGATAATTTGGCAATAGTCTTTCTTCAAACAAAGTCAGTTAAAGGGTTCTAGTTATGGGTATGCTTAGGAGTTGCTAATCAAAAAATTCTGAACTATTTCCAGAGGTAACACACACAGGGTGTGAACACGGAGGCAGGCCTTTGTGGGACAGGACGCTCCACTATGAATGATTGCTTTAGCATTTTAATAGGCATCACCAAAGCACTGAGGGCTGGGGTGAGAGAGAGCTCAAGCCAGGAGAGGGAGCTCAGGGCTTGGTATTCTCACATTGCACGGGTGCAGTTTTCCACTTGCACTTTAAGGCTTTTAAATTTTGAGTAAGAATACAAATATATACTGTAACTCCAGCCTCACCATGTACTCTATCAAGTTCACAGTCTCTTCAAGACTCAGCATTTGTCCTCAGTCAGTCTGCAAGGAAGGGAAGGTCAGGACCCTAGTGGCCCCTGCCATGTGCACCCCAAGGGGCCGCCCATGCCTGTGTGGTCTCTGGAGAAGCTGAGTAGAAACTGAGGGAGGAAGGTTGTGATCTTGTCTGGGCCTGTTCCTAATTCTGCTATCAATTTCTTGTTAATGAATCTTTATTGATTCTTATCAGTTAATCACCTTTTAAGGAAATTCAGATGAGGCAAGGAAATCTCATTGACGTATATAATCCTGAAAGCATTTCAAATTAGCCATAGACGGTGCAAAGAACTCAGCTAAATTATGGAGCTTAAAGCCTACTAGTTAAACAAAACATTATTTGAACAGCTACTGCATGCCACATACAGTATTAGGCATAGTAATAAAAAAAAGAAAAGGTAAGGTGCTTTGTCTTATACAAATTAAAAGGCCCATGAGAATTTAGTCTAGAAGAAAAACAAGTGCCAATTGTCAAACCATAGCAGCTTTCTCTCTTTCCATTCAAATGATCCTGACTCATTCACAGAAGGGAACAAAATAAATGAATAAAAAAAGGAATGAATAAAGACAGAAGCCAAGGTTTGTATAATCAAGTTCCAAAAATGTTACCAAAAAGTAGAAATCATTTGGTCGTTCAGCAAGTTAATTGAGTTCCTGTGAGTTTAAAACCACTGGGGATACCACCATGAAAAAGCTGCTGTTCTTTCTTCTTGGAAGGAAATAGAAATATTTGTGAGAATACCAAATCTTCTAAATGGAGCATAGTCTCTAACCATTAATGTTCAAGATAGAATGGACTTACTTGCAAAAAATTAAGATTTGTTCTGTTGTCCTTCAGAAAATGCCAGATTGTCCCAAGTACTACATCCTGAAGATTCCTTCCAGAGACTTTTTAATATTAGATTTCAACATATTGTCCTAAGAGCCTGTTTTGATAATCCCCATCAAGTACATTTATATCAGTTCTTCAGAGAATTGGTTTCACAGGTCAGCCATTTAATCAAGAATTAAAATATTTCCCTTCCCCATAAAGGATGAATAATAGTATCCGAATGGTCTCCTGTTGAATTGCTTCAGCTTCTTTTAGAGTGGCTAGACCCTCGTGTCCAGGGGTGATCCCATCACAGGTGAGGAGGGCAAGAGGCCGCGCCTCCCTTGGTCCCTGCCCACCCTGGGCTCCCTCCCTCACATCCTGGCGTTCTGCCCCGAGTATTGAAATCATGTTTACTTCCTGCCTCTCCCAGAAGCTCTCTTCAAGGACAGAGCCTAGGGGTTCGTCATCCTATGTGCTTCCTGCTGCAAGCCCACAGCCCTGAGTAATGGCTTCCTGCATGTGCAGTAACTTTAATATCCCTGAGGCGTCCTACAGGAACTGGCACATGTCACCCTGCTCAGGAAACGTGGGAACTGAACACCCTGCTCGCTGCTGTGCAGGGGCTATTTGGGGCTTGCTGTTAGGAAGGGAGCTAGCTGTTCGTAAGCAGGCTTTCTGCCCTTGGTGAGTCTTCCCTTCAATAAAGTTCAAAGTCCAAGGGGCTGATAGCCAGAGGGCCAGAAGCATCGCCCAGTAAGGCAAGGAGCCAAAGGAGCAGTGCCAGCCCCACAGACTGAGCTCTCCCTAGGAGATCTCGGTGCGGGTGCAGTCCCAGGGCACAGCCAGCCCCTTCCAGAGTCTCCTCCCTTTGCTCACCTCTGGGCTTCTTGCCCCCTTTAAAAAAGCTGAGAACTTTCCAACCGTAAAGGAGGATTCATTTCACTGACTCAGAAGGACCAGTATCCATACCCTTCTTTTATACATCCTGTAGGGCAGAAAGGACGGGGCTCGAAGTGGCAAGATGTGCTGGAAAATGCAGTCGAGGAACTCTGCTTTTACACACTTCACAAGTTCTCTCAAGTAAGCAGAGTGCTTGTTACATACTAGGATGGAGCAGGAAACAGAAGCCATTAATCTGTAACCGTGTTAACAGTTTGAAGGGAAGAACTTCCACGTGTTTGTCTTGCTGCTCTCGCTGGTTTGTGTGTGTTGCTTTGGTGGCTTCCTGATGGGAGCGAGGCTACTGTGATCTCAATGAGCAGTGAAAGGCCTCCACGTGTTGCTCTGGGGGGTTTCTGCTATGGGCAAAGCATTAGAAATGCCTAAAATCCGAAGACATGGTTTTTGGCAAAAATGATGACATTAAACCATTTATGTTACTGTTGACCTTTCACGAAGAAAATATTTTCCTTGGGAAAAAAAAATTGGCTTGTCATTTTTTCCTATGTAGTTTGGAGGACAGAGAGTAGTGCCTTGCATTATCTATTTTTTTCCTAACCAAAAAAGAAAGAAAGAAAGAAAAAAAACTACCCTTGTGACTATAAGGATAAGATTCCAGTTTTTCCAAAAGCTTTATAAAGAGGCTGAAGGTGAAGAACAGCAGTTTCTTAGGTCTGACCTATATTTGATTATAAAGATTCTCAAGGCTGGTTTTGCAGTTCTCCGGATCAGAGCCCATGACTTCAGAGAGTTTTACTATTCCCCCAGACTTTCCTTCCTTATAAAAAGTGACTGTTAGGTGCTACACAGCAATTTTCAGATGGGGAAAGGGAAGGACATTGCTGACTTAACAACACAGTTTCACTAGGTGAAAAAGCTGGCAACTTGTGCCTCCGTACTTTTCCATAAACAAATGGGTTTGGGGGTTTGGCTTCAGAAGTCTGCAACTTCATGAAGAAAAAAAAATAAATCTATACTGTAGTTTTATTTTTATGGTCACTATTTGAAGCAAATAAACTCAAAACACTTTGTAGCCATGCATTTACTCTGCCAAGTGCCTATATTCCAATAAAATCCTCATCCTTGAAGAGCTGTCCAGATGTCATTTATTTGGAATAGGGCTGGTTTCATCTTTTAAGCAAATGTCATACTTGAGCTGGAAGGAGCAGAAATGAAAGGTGAGTCACCCTTGCTACACTGTGGAACTTTTGCTTTTCTATTGTTAGGAAGGAATCTGCAGGGAAGCCGCTTAATGCCAGGGGAAATTACACTTTGATAATGCATATGCTTATTTTTCTAGGAATTGGATCACACCCATAGTACAGAAATGGGCCATTACTCAGAGCATTAAATGGCTGTTCAATCTTAAATATCTTTTCAGTGGGTAACATTGGACAAAACATTCAGTCTTTCTGTAATTATAAAATTGTATTTATTCACTGACATTCACAGTTGCTCATTTATCCATGAATTCATTCATCAAAAAAAATAATGACTGTATATCTGTTATATACAGGCACTGACTATAGTGGGTGGTGGAGAAATAAAAGCAAACACAGTAGTTGTGATCCTGCAATCAGCAAACTCAAATTCTCAGGGTGGACATGGCCAGAATGTCCCTGACATGAACTTAGACTGGAAATTTGCTTCCTCATCTGACATAAGTCTATTGTCTCAGCTTTAATTCTACACCAACCACTCAGGCAGGGGAGATAAAAAATCAAATCTAGCAGCAATGGAGATGCTCAGTGTGGCATAAATTTTATCATTCCTTCTCCTGCTTCCATACTAAATTTGCAATATCCAATTATCATTCCCAGAGTGGCTCCTTTGGACCTTATGTAGGGCCAATAATCATATTGGAATTGGAGGTGAGGGAGTTGATTTGGAAGTGTGCAGAGTTTTGGGGTGTTTTTGTCTTTGTTCTTATCTATGCTTATTGGGTGTAGCTGAGGACAGTAGAGGCTTTGAGAAGAGTCTTCTAAAGTTATTCTCTCCTTAGCCACACTCAGAGTGGCTGTTTCTTGAGCATCTCTAAATCTTTGCCATATTCTTCCCTTTATCATAAACATCCAGCTCTCTCCCTTTCCATCTGGCCAGTTCCCACTTTTCCTGAAAGTCAGGACACATCAGGACAAACTCCCCACCCTTCCCCCACACCCAATAACATTTTCTGAACTCTCATCCTGACTTACTTGCCTACTTCTGTTCTCCTCTCTTACTCTAATGTTGCCATCTACCTTCCCTCTGCCTTTGGGGCATGTACCCCCGTCTTCAATCTTTGTGTCCCTAGCAGACAGACAGTCCTTATGAATAGTAAATGCTCAATACATGTTGAATGAATGAATAAGTAAATATCACCCATTCCAGATGTTGGATAAAAGTACAGCTGATGACCCTTTAGCACACCTGAAGGGTGTGTAAAGATGGCAATTACTCAACCTGGTGTGCTGTTTTAGTGATGAAACTTGACCATGAGTTTATGCAAACCCATTTTTTCAGGAGGGAGTTTGAGGGCCAAGTTACCCCCAAATCAGGGGTACTATGAACCACCTCCTGATTTTCAGGAGAGTGGCTTCCATTGGGCTTCCCCAAGGTCTCCATGATATAAACGATGCAAAAAGGTTAAAAAGTTCCCTTGCTTTGCACTCTAGTCTGCAAAACCCACCAAAGCTCATAGAGAGCCTTTGCCTTCTGGCCATTTCTCCTCTTGTTGGGCAAAGAGCAGGAAAGAAGATGTGGTCCCTGCTTTTTAGGAAGCTCAGTCTAGTTGGGAAGACCTAGAAACAAATGGGAGTTCTGCAAGAAGAGGAGGAGAGTCCTGATAGTACAAATGAAGAGCAACTACTGACTATCCACCCAAGTTCATGTTTAATTATTGAACCTATTCAGCCTGCCCTCTTTTTGCTTCTTTTAAACCCTGAAGAAAACTTGGTAATTACCAAGATCCCTTTATCTCATTCCTATAAGCTCTTTCCAGGAATCTCGAGTCCTCTGTGGGTGCTGTTCTAGACTTTCTGCAGACCTGGTGTGTCTTCCATCTGGTGTCTACACAAAGCAGTACATACATGCAGTGGGGAAGGACTCTATGTGGGTTAACAATCCCAAGAGGGGTGGGAGACAAGGCACACTGGGCAGGAAAGTGTGTTTGTGTGCTGAAGAAGCCACTGAGGTGACTTTGAAACTAAGAGGTAACTTCTCCTGGTATGACTTAAATTCTCGCCTTCTACATTCTCAATTTTTGGGAAAGTGATTTTATTTGAACATAAATTTGGGAGAGATCATGTGGGAAAAAAGGAAGGTGTCTTTATTTCTATCTATTGGAGGCTTCAAGTTTTTGAGTCCTTGAATTTTTCTATTTGTGTTAGATGATGCTTTCAATGTACCGTTGCAGGAAGCCATCCGTGAAATGCGTGAGGACCTTCTTCAGCATTGTAGCCAATGAGGGAGTAGATCTGGCATTGGGAACTTCCCGTGGCAGTCCCACAGGGATAGATATCCCAAATGCAAGTGAACTCCCCCTCAGCTCTGCTAAGTGTTCTCATGCAGTATCAAAGATGGGCGCGAGCAGCTAGGAACGGAGCAGCCTACCTGCCTCCACCTCTATCCTGTTTTGGTGAAGAACTTTCCATAGAATCTCTTTGATGTCTTCTGATATAAATAAAGAAAACGCAGGCTCCTTTCTTTGTTAGAACCTGGACCCTTCTGGTTAGCTTTGCCCTTCTCTGCCCCCTCTTTGCAACTACTTTCTGTTTTGCATATTCTGCTAGGCCCTGAGAATAGAGTGGTAAGCAAAACAATCAGTCCTTGCCCTCATTCCATTCAGACTTGTGGGCTATCTTTTCTGTTCTGAAAATTTCAATTATTTAACTTTAGGCAGAAACTCAATACACATAAAAAAAATCAAATCACATTTTGGAACTCCATGTCAGCTTTTTCTTGCTGTGACAAATACCTGAGAAAAACAACTCCAGGGAGGAAAGGTATTTGAGGGATCTTGGTTGCAGAGGTTTCAGTATATGGTCAGCCAGCTCCATCACTTTGGGCCTGATGTGGGGCAGAACATCATGGAGGAAGGACATAGTGGAAGAAAATAGTTCACTCATGACAGCCAGGAAGCAGAGAGAAAGAGAGGGACCAGGGACAAGAAATTATCTTCTGAGGCGTCCCCCCAGTAACTGACTTCCTCCAATTGCGTCCCACTTCCCAGAAGTCCATTCAACTATCAATGGACTCATGCACGGATGAGATTAGAGCCCTCATGATCCAATCACTTTCCAAAGGCTTCACCTCTGGTCTTGCTGCACTGGGGATCAAGCTTCCACACATTAGTCTTTGGGGGTCACTTTGTGTCCAAACTGTAATAAATTCTTCATTAAGCCTGATTATCAATTAGGTTCACTCTCTCTGAGGTGAGAATGTTTTGTGAGAATGTTGCACAACTGTCACTTCATTCACTTTCCTTTTCAAAAATGGTAATGTACTATAAAACTTAAGCCCAGATGGATAAAATAGGCTCAGAGAAGTTAAGTAATGTCCTGCAGGTTACATAGCTGGTGACTGGTTAAACAGTTGTACCACGTAGCAATCATTACAAAACAAACCATTCTTAACACTCAGTAGCTTAAAACATTCTTGAGCCAAAGACTATAGATCGAGCATCGGGTAGATAGTTCTCTGAATATGGCTCTCTCAATATGTTTGGGAGTTGAGTGGCTAGATGTTGGTCTAGTCTAGACACCATTGGGACAACTGGGCTCTACTCAATGTGGCCTCCCAGATGTCAGCAGTTTAGTCCAGGCTTATTCTTCAGGTAGAAGCAAGGTAAAGAGAGAAAGAGAGAGGGAGACAGAAGGAGAAGCCAGCAGAAGGCTCTTAGAGTTCTGGGCCAGAACTGGCCTGCCATCACTTCCTCCCTATTCTGTTGGCTAAAGGAAGTCAAGAGGCTGGCCAAGTTTCAAAGGATAGGAGAGCTGCAAGGTCATACCACATTGGGCATAAATCCAAGGATGCCATTAACCAGGGACTATCAATGCAATCTGTCTACCTCACCAGGATTCAAATGACTCCTGCTGGTCTCTAAAACCCACACTCTTGCCTCCAGACTGCACTAACTATAAATACTCCCTCAGCCAATCTAAGTCACTGTCATGCTGCACTCTTCTAATGTCTAGTCTCTGCTGGAGCCAGACTTGCTACTGGGCGAACAAAACATGATCGTTCCCAACTCCAAGCCTTTGATCTATCAAAGAACCTTGATTATTACTAGTATTATTTGTGGTGCTGGGGATTGAACCCAGGGCTTTGTGCATGTGAGGCAAGCACTCTACCAATTGAGCTATATCCCCAGCCCCAGAACCTTGATTTTTGCATTGGTTTTGAGAATGAATCTTCTATTAAAAATATATTTTTTAGAATTCATAAACCTTGTAAGAAAAAAGATCTAAAGAAGATTTTACCACTAATTTAGCACAAAAAAATTTACATTGTTTATATCTCTCTTAGGCTAATTATAATAAGTTCAGTGGTGACAGTTAACATGTTAATTATCTCAAAGAGAGTCCCAAAACATCACATATGACAAACATAGTTTGTAACTTGATGTAGCAAGCACAATTCTTTCTCCAAAATGTTAATAACCAATGCATTTTTCTATGGCAAATAATTATAGTCTCTATAAAAAGTTAAATTCCTTTAGGGGGATAACTATAAACATGTACCTGCTTTTGAAGGAAGCTCTTTTCCTTTCTCCCAATTAAATCAATCAAACAAATAAATAAAACAAAACACTGGCTAGAAACTCAATTTCCTACCACCAAACAATCAAATAAAGATCTTACAACCTTTATCCTGTTTGGTTAATACCCTTTATTCTTAATAATGCTAAGTTAACTGATTTGATGAACATTATTCGTTACCCCTCTCCTTTGCCTGTTAAAATATGACCCCCAGGATACAACATTCTTGAAAACACTTGTTATCAGATTTTGCCCTTGAAGTTTTCTCATTAGAATATTGTTGTGCTGGGCTGGGGCTATAGTGTAGAAGTAAAGCGCTTGCCTCCCATATGTGAGGTACTGGGTTTGAACCTCAGCATCACAAAAAAATAAATAAAGATACTGTGTGTTCATCTACAAACTAAAGAAAAAATTTTAAAAAAGAATATTGTTGTGCTGAGTGACCTACAGTTTCCTTTCAAATTTTTAATAAAAGCTGAATAAAAGTTTTTGAGACTTATGACAATTTTATTCTACTTCTTGCGTATGCCGTCTCCCCAGAATTTCTTCCTTTTCCACAGGACCACATAATTCTAAGCTTCCTTCCTATGAATTCTCTTGGTTAGTATTGCTAATGATATTGATTTGGGCATTTCTCTATGTGCCACCAAGAAATCTTTAATGATTTCTCATGTGTTTAGACTCATAACCAGTTGGTAAGATTTTAGAGGACAGAAATGTCTAGACATCAATATACTCATAGAATCATAAACGCTTAAGGCTAGAACATACTCTGAAGTTCCTCCAGTGCAAATGCATCTGTTGTGCTTGCATTTCCTTTTTAAAACCTGCCTGCTGTGTGGTCATCTGCCAGGGATGAGAAACCCACTCTCTCTCTAAGGAGCACACGCCATTTCCAGACAACTCTAATAATGAGAGGGTAAAAACATTGCCCTCCCATTTTCCCCTGCTTCATTCACCTCCCTGCCCCCAGACACATGCCATAATTTTCACCCTGTGGGTCCAGTTTCGTCCATCAGGGCAGTATACAACATTCCAAGCCTTTTTCCTCATAACAGCTTTCAAATATCTCCAAACTGAGATCTCTTCTTCAGACGAAATATTCTCAAATCCTTCTCTTTTTAATGTGGCATGGCTTTGAGTTTCTATGTTGGGTCTTTTTACAAACTAATTCCTTGTGCTTTCCTTTTTTCCTAGAAGCTGATTTATCAAAATATCCCCCATCTCCTTCAACAGCCCCTACCGCAGTCCAACACCTACAGATTTCTTTTCCCCAAACCTGACACACAGTGAGACACCTCCTTTCACTACCTATCCTGCTTGTTATTTTCAAAGGAATGCAAGGAATACTTTTTCCCCCCGATTTAATGTGAAAGCTTTTGCTTCCAAGAACTATGGAAACATAAATGGGATAAAAACAATAAAAACTCTGAAATTACAAAAATTAAAAGTTTTTTTTTATACTCAAGTTTTCAGATCTACCATTTTTAACTCCTTCAGAGGTGGTAAAAGAAAGACTTGTTTGTTGTCAGCCCTCAACTTGTTTCTAAAGGTGAGGCTCACCAACATACTCTACTTCTGACCCCAGCTTGGAGAAGGACATAAGAATCCTTTCTTTCTAGAAAACACCTCTTCCTAGCATGCAATTTGGGAAAAACAAAGGTGTTTCCATAGTTTTTTTTTCATCTGTAAGGGCTTCCAGACTATAAGAAATCTCTGCTAGATTTGTCTTAGCAAATCTTGTCTTCAACTTGATGTGTCTTGTTAATCTCTTTTTGATATTTTATTATTCCTCTTTGAGACCTCTTTGTGGTCTTCTGAGCATTTACTGATCACAAATTTCTACTCCCACAAAATGGATGTATAGAACAAGAGCCCAAAATATGTCAAGGCTAGAATAAGAATTTGAGAGTCAAAGGCATATATGTGATAGCTGAAGCTTTGAGAGTGGATAGAATATCTCCCTTGAGACTCTATAGAAAAGTGAGCTAGGAAACTTAGGTAGCATCCATAGATGTGGGGAAAGCAGGGAGAAAGTCAGACAGGGAGTTAGAAAAAAAAATGTAAGAGCAATGATGAGGAACTAGAGAAGACACCTTGAAGGAGGGGGTAGTCAGTGTGTCTGCAGAAAAGATCAGGTAGGATGAGGACGAAATGTGTCCACTGGCTTCTTTATTAGTACCTTGGAAAGATGCAAAGCTGATTTGATGGGGTAGACACACTCTAGTTTGTCTTTGTCTGCCTTGGAGTGTGTTACATCAAACTCAATCTGATATTCTAAGCATGGTCTGTGGCCTGTTGGAACAAACTAGGATTATCTCCCCATTTTGAACAATCACTCTATTAGTGAGCTTCTGGCCACATTAAGGTATTTTTTTTGTTTTGTATTGTGTTTTGGCTGTCCACTAATTGCACCACTCCAGTGACTCATACAAAATGTCATCTGTTTACACCTTAAGCCATTTTCACCTGTGGCAGAAGAAATTCATGACTTACCATTCTTTGCTCATGCAGTTAAGTTGTAAAATAAAATTCAAAATTCCATTTGGTTACAATTTACATTGTTAGTTTGAGTTCTTTGTTCCAGCCTGTCATCTAATATATTATTCGTCTGGCTTTATGTCATCCATAAATTTGCTTTATGCACCATCAGTGTTCCCCTCCAAGTAATCAATAATGTAAAGTCACAGGCATTCAGGTAAGGATGGGGTGAAAACTGGAAGACATGGCTGGGTTTGAAGCCAAAAACAAACATCAAAATGCTGACACTAGCAGGTCTGAAGACAGGGGAATCGGTGCATTTGGTACTAAGATTGTTATGTAGGGGATGGGTAATGGATATGGAATGGTGGATAATCAGGAACTGAGCCAAATCACAATGTAGATGAGAAAATTCGATGCAAATGATAAATATGAAGTCAGAGAAATTAATAGAACATTCAAAGTCACTTCAGGCTCAATATATATATATTGATTGTAACTTTTAGACTTCTAGTGGCTTTCATTTCCTTTCCTCAATTGCAAGGCTAATTGTCCTTCAAAATTCCAAGGAGTTTGATAAATCAGAAATGATACAGGACAGGTCTTCTAACTCTTTTCAAAGGAACTTCTCCCATGTGGAACTGTTGGGGTTGGACAGAACCAACTACTAATTCACCTAGGTAATAGTAACTACATCATTCATATTTTCTTCCTATCTCTAAGAAGATGAAATTTTACCAGGAAAGTTGGGGGAACAGGGAAAGAGCATGATTTTTCACTGAGGTTTGCTGTATTGTATTACACAATTTTGTTTTCTGTCCTGAAATTTCATTGAGGATTAGCATTAGTATTATTTTTAACACATATTAGCTATAGGTAATTTTTTTAAAAATCTGAGTACTGATGAGGATACAACAGGGATCCTCAGTCATTGCTGGTGGAAATGCAAGATCGCATGACATTGGAAAACAGTTTGGTAGTATTTTCTACAGTTAAATATTCCTTTACCATATGATCCAATAATGCTAAACCTAGCTGTTCATTGAAGAGAAATGAACATTTCATTGGTTCATTAAAAAAACCCATAGGCAAATGAGTATGTTTGCTATCTTTTTTTAATATTTATTTTTTTAGAAGTAGTTGGACACAATATCTTTATTTTATTTATTTATTCTTATGTGGTGCTGAGGATCGAATCCAGGGCCTTGCATGTGCTAAGTGAATGTTCTACCACTGAGCCACAATCCCAGCCCACTGTTTGCTATCTTTATATCTGTCAAACCCCCAAAATAATCCGAATGTCCTTCAGGTTGTGAATAGATACACAAGCTATGGTACATTCATAGATGGAATACTACTAAGTAATAAAGCCTTGTTCTGCTGAGATGTACAATAATACAGATGAATCCCAAAACAATGGGGTACAGTAGAAAATACTAGGCCTGAAGAGCCTACATACTATGATTCTTCCTATCTGACATTCTGGGAAAGGAAACACTATAAGAACCAAAATAAATCAGCGGTATGTGAGGAAATTTTGTGGGGTGATGGAACCATTCTGTGTCTTGATTATGGTGGTTTCTCCATGACTATGTACTTTTGTCAATACTCATAAAACCATCTACCAAAAAGGGAAAACCATATAAAAGAGTCAATGTTTTTTTGTATGCAAACTATACCTCAATAAACCTGATTTTAAAAAATTTCCTAAATGGCTAAATAATAAAGGAATTATTAAATATATTATGAAATATTTATGTAATGTATAAATATACAATTTATATATTATGAAACATTTATACAATCTAGCATTATGTAGTTGTATTGAAGACTTTTTGTCTGTCCAGAAGCTTATGAATAATCTTCCCCTACGGGAGAGATTTCTCACCTTATAAGAATATGTGTTGTTAAATTAGAAGCCACCAACTTAACTTTTCCACTCTCTTTTGCAGGTAGGGCATGGTATCTGATGTATGCTCTACCAAGCAGGCTCACTTATACAATTACTATTCAAAAGACTGATAAGAATAAGGAGGTGTCTCTGGAAAATCCATTCTGCTGAGTGTGGTGGACTGGCAGAGAGACAGAGACAGAGGTCCAGCAGCAGGGTTCCAATGTCACAGGTATAGATTCTTTAGGCCAGGTTCTTGGGCCTTCCAAGAAAAGAGCACATTAATGTAAATATTAGTTTCTTCAATTAGCAAGAGTGTTGTTGCAACCAAGAACTAAGTCTGATAGAATAGTCATTAAAAATTATTTTTAAAACCAGACCATTAGCAAAGTGGGCTATGGCTACCCAGTGAGTGTGGTGGCTTAGATCATCATTGAGAAATGTGCCTTGTGCTTGGTGATGACTTCTACATCACTAATGCATATAGGAGACGAATGGCATCATCTCCAGCAAGATACAGCCTGTGGCACTCATCCAGTGAACTAGATTCAGTCTCCATTGAGACAAGCCAGAAAGAGAGAAAAGATAGATAACGTCTTCTCTAACTGCAGGCCTCCAAACTCACTGTTGGAATAAACTTCAAAATACCAATTAGAGTCATCTGAATCTTTCTGCAAGTTTTATTTTCAGTATATCTAGGTATAGCAATTTTGAATTGTTTACAAACTGTAGTAATGTAGTAATGTGGGTTTAGCTATGGGTTACATAGTCACAAGAAGTTTAAACATATATGCACAGACAAAAGAGCCTAGGAGAAAATTGTTAAAATGGAAAGAATGGCTTGAAGTGGTGAGATCATCTTCATGTTTTACAATGAAGATTCAGCTGTGTGACCAGCACGCTAGCTTCATACTAGAGGTTCTAAGCATAGAAGTTAACTAGTGAGATCAAAATAAACACACATAAACCCAATTTACCTTTTTCTTTGACCAGGTCTGAGACGGTTCCCCCCTCTGGCTCCTGCCTCGAGCCACCCGGTGGGGCAGCGAGGTTTACACAAGACTAGCAGGAGAGAGAGAGAGAGCATGCCAAAGGATGGCCTTTTATTGGGGAACAAGAAATTCAGGGGAAAATTCCATCTAATGAAGGTCGAGGGGGACAGCATTCCAAGGTCAGGGTCAGTGATTGGTCTCAGGGTCAATAGTCAGTCACACCCCCACACGGATGGGCTCTCCACCTAGAAAGGGTGGGGATTAGTTCTGACACAGTTTAGCGGGAACGCCTCACACCCAAGTCAGGGAGGTGCCCAATCACGTGCAAGAATGGCTTCCCACAGAAGATGTATCACCATCAAATCGGGAAAAAAAAAATGAATGTTTAAAAATCATTTAATTAGAATTTGAATTTAGCAAAAGGGTTTTTCATTATGGCATTTGCCAGCAAATGGATGGAGCTAGAGAATATCATGCTAAGTGAAATAAGCCAATCTCAAAGAACCAAAGGCCTAATGTTCTGTCTGATATGCAGATGCTAATTCACAGTAAGGGTAGGGCGAGGGAAGAACAGAGGTACTTTGGACTAGACAGAGGGGAGTTAAGGGAAAGGTATATGGGGGTAGGAATGATAGTAGGATAAATCAGACATTATTACCCTATGGGCATATATGATTACATGTCTGGTTTGACTCCACATCATGTACAACCAGAAGAATGTTATACTCCATTTATGTAGGATGTATCAAAATGCATTCTATTGTCATGTACAACTAATTAGAACAAATAAAAAAATAAAATCACCATTTGACAAGAACTGTTCTGAAGGGTTCTTCTGATCTTTGAAGTTCTGACCTCGACTCAGATCTTCTCCATCAGAATTCCTATTTTGACATCCTGGCATCTGGCAGGCCACTTTCCTGGTACTTTCTTCCCATCATAGGAAGCCAAGCGCTAGGCATGGCGAGTTGTGAACGCCTGGCCAGATGGGAGTTAGGAACTCCCAGGTTATAGTCTCAGCTATGTGTTGCTGAGGAATCCCCTGGGAGGTCTAACATGAAAGAAAACTTAATTTATTTAAGGCCATTTCCATTTGCTTCATGTGCCTTAAGAACTTACAAACACGGAAAGAGATTGCACTCATTAAAGCACAACATGCCGTGCAGTGAAAAACACAACATATGGTTATTTGAAATCTGAAAAGCCTACTGAGTTTTAAAATTTTCACCTGGAATATCCTTTGATGTGTAAATGGGTTTTTGTTTGTTTTTGTTGGCAAAATAATGCTTTCTAGATCAAAAGCACAGATAGAAACTCTCTTGGTGGGGAAAAAAAAAAACCTGACAATAACATTAATAGACTCCATTAAGGAGAAGAGACCAAACACATGACCACAACTGTTTTCAGCACATCTCTAGTGGGTCAGGAGCAGAATTCCCAGTGAAAGTCATGCGTGAACTTTTCTCTATTCGCCTGCCTGTCAGCAACTTGTCAATGCCCAGGCAAGCTACAAGATAAAGATGGGAAAGCCTCTGTCAGCTTGGACAGAACAAGCTCATAATTATTCTTTTTTAATTACTTAATTAATTTATCTATTTATTGTCATACCGAGGATTGAACCCAGAGGGACTCTATCCTGAGCTCCATCACCAGCCCTTTATTTATTTATTTTTTTTGAGACAGGGTCTTTCTAAGTTGCCCAACCTGGACTTGAACTTGGAATTCTCCCGACTCAGCCTCCTGGGTTGCTGGGATTATAGGTGTGCACTGCAGCAGTGGGTTCATGACTACTCTATTTAAAGTTTAGTAAACCATAAAATTGGAGAGCTTTCTTTAATTATTTTTTTCCTCCTGGTTACATAATACTTATCATGGAAACAGTGGCTTTGTTCCACTTAATTAAAACTGGTGACCCTTCAAAAATTATACAGAGCTGTTACCAAGAATCTATTTTGAAAAGCAATTTGCTCAGAATCAGCAATCTTGTAGTAAAATTATGCATTACAGCCTTGATTCATTAATTACAACAATTCTGTCGATTCTTTCATATAACATTTTCTAACAAATATTCATTGGATTAACTAAAAACAAGTGATCAGAGTCAAAACTTGGAAAGGATAATGTCAAACACAAAAACTAAAGACTGAGAGATAAATGCATAGATTAATATAGCCCCAGTGGGGTCAGTCTTCTGCAGAATTAATGACCTGAAGGAGGTGAGGGATAAGGTCTGCAAGCCAGGATTGACTTTGTTGTGCTTGGGGCAAAGTCACAGCAAACAGGATATGTGGTTAGAATACATAAGAACGAGAGTTGAAAGACAGAGGTTAGAGAGATAATAGAGTAGGGGAAGGTGGGTTATGAAAATATGATCATTCATCTGAATCAGGTTATCTACGTATCTACTGTAACATACCAAACCATCCCAGAAATTAATGACTCAAAATAACAACTTTTTAAATTTGTTTTAATTAGTTACACATGACAGTACAATGACCTTGACATATCATACATTTGAATCAGATGGGATATAATTTCTGATTTTTCTGAGTGTACAGGTTGCAGAATTACATTGGTCATGCAGTCATGTATATACACACAGCAATAATAATGTCTATTTTATTCTGTTGTCCTTCCATTCCCCCCTTCCCCTTCCCTCCCCTCCCATCACTTCTCTCTACCCAATCTAATGTGACCCACTGCTTTTTTTTCCCCCTCACATCCTCATACCTGTATTCTGTATGATGAACGGGGTCTCCTTCCCTCTTCCATGCAATTCCCATTCTCCCTCCCTTTCCCTCCCACCTCTCTTCCTATCTAGAGGTAATTTTCTTCTCATGCTCTTCCTCCCTACCCCATTTTGAGTCACCTCCCTTATATCAGAGAAGACATTCGGCATTTGTTTTTTAGGGATTGGCTAACTTCACTTAGCATAATCTGCTCTAATGCCATCCATTTCCTTGCAAATGCCATGATCTTGCTATTTTTTAGTGCTGAGTAATATTCCATTGTGTATAAATGCCACATTTTTTTTTAAATCCATGCATCCATTGAAGGGCATCTAGGTTGGTTCCACAGTCTAGCTATTGTGAACTGTGCTGCTATGAACATTGATGTGGCTGTGTCCCTGTAGTATGCCATTTTTAGGTCTTTTGAGTATACTCCGAGAAGAGGAATAGCTGGGTCAAATGGTGGTTCCATTCCCAGTTTTCCAAGGAATCTCCATACTGCTTTCCAAATTGGCTGCACCAATTTGCAGTCCCACCAGCAATGTATGAGTGTACCCCCCCCCACTCCGCCCCATCCTCGCCAGCACTTATTGTTGTTTGACTTCATAATGGCTGCCATTCTTACTGGAGCGAGATGGTATCTTGGAGTAGTTTTAATTTGCATTTCTCTGATTGCTAGAGATGGTGAGCATTTTTTCGTGTATTTGTTGATTGATTGTATATCCTCTTCTGAGAAGTGTCTGTTCAGGTCCTTGGCCCATTTGTTGATTGGGTTGTTTTTTTTGTTGTTGTTGTTGTTGTTTAACTTTTTGAGTTCTTTGTATATAAAGTTGTTGTTGTTTTGTATATCAAAATAACAACTTTAACATTTCTCATTATCCAAGGTCAACTATTTGCTGCAATTATCTAGCATCTTAACTGAGGTTGGATGACCAAAATGACCTCATTTACAGGTGCTGGTGTTGATTTTTGGCTGGACCTCTCATTCTGTGTGGTCACTCATCATCCTGTAGACTAGCTTAGGTCTCCTTTACTTAGCAGGTGCATTTCAAGAGGCCCAAAGTGAAAACTACAGGAATCTTGGGGTCAGACCTCTGGGGCTTTCATGTTGCCATTTCAAATAATTCTATAAACCAAAGCAAATCATGAGGCCAGATCCAATTCAAAGGGAGGAAATGAGACCTCACCCTTTAGAGGAGGTGAAAAATTACTAGGGTCATGTTTTTCAACCTATCTCACAAATGTGCTGTTGTTTTATTTACAAAAAAAAATCTTCTCCTGGAAATAATCATTTGATAGTATCACATGAGACAATTCATATCATATGAATTTTGTCACACCATTATAAAAATATCATCCTTTAAAAGATTTCTTCTATTTTCCTGGCTTGCTTTTCCATCCTTTGGTATTTAAATCACTCTCTTTGAAAGAATCTATTGTATCCTAATGACGTTGGTGTGAAAGTGATGTTTGAGTGCAGGCTAATTTCTTAGAGCTCAGTTCATTAGTGACTATTTTCATTTTAGAATGACTTGCTTTCTTCCACAAACTTGTATTTGCAGAGCTTAGAATGAATTTTCTGATAAAAGAACTTCTATTGATATGAGAATTTGTCAAACAAATAAGAGACAACAGGGACTGTTCTGTTTGCCCTGGGGAGGAATAGTCTGGAGCTGGGGAAGGTGGTTGACAGCTGTTAACAGCTTTTCTTGCACAGCCTTGTACTTTTTAAATTCAACTAAATAGAAAGACTCATATGGCAAGAATTAGGTTTATTTTTATTATGGTAAAGGGAAAAGTTTCAGAAGTTGAAGTACAAAGAACCCAATTTCTTCCCAATGTGAGGAAGGGCTATCTGACAGAATTAATAAATAGAAAATATCTTTATGCAGATTAGCAAAACATCCACCATTAAAAACTGCTCAACTCCAAGCCAACAACCCTATATATCCTATAAGTGCTCTTGCATTGACTTGGAGAATGAAGGAATTTTAGGTGGAGAGGCTGTTGGTTTAAATCTTCACAACCTTTGGGTTAAAGCAAATTACTACGGAATAGATTAATTCAAGCTTGGAAAAGAGCATCTACCTTCTCTCTTATCCAACAGACATAATTTAAAATTTAATTAATTTACATTAGAAAAAGCAAAAGAGGGCTGGGAGTGTAGCTCAGAGATAGAGTGCTTACCTAGAATATACAAGGCTCTAGGTTCTATCCTCAGTGCCTGCATCTGCATCAGCATGCCAGCAGGCAAGCACAGGAGAGCTTGAGCTTGTGTGTACACACACACACACACACACACACACAGGCAAAAAGAAAAAGGTGAAATTAGTGATCATAGTTTATTCAGCAATATATCTAAAAATCCATTTAAATATTTAATCAACGTTCAAAAATCATCTCACATACTTTAACAAGTCTCTGAAATCTGTGATATTAGAATAAAATTTGTCTATTTACACTTGAGAATGAACAGTTTCACGTGCTCAAGGGCCACGTGTGGATGGTGGACTTCACAGTTTGAGCACATGCCATTAGTGAAATCTAATCAAATTTCTAGGGGTGAAAAAAATAAACCTTCATAAACACAGAACAGAATTGTTTCTAAAAATCTAAGTTTCTTGGAATCTTGGAAGAATGGAGGTGATGAAGAAAGACTTCTGTTTACTTGCTACATTCTCCCTCCCTTGAGTGTTAATTCTCATGATTTCCCTGCCTTCTTGCCAAAACCCAATATAAAGTAAGTCAAATAAGTCTGCAAACCACTAACTTTTCTTATCAACTCTGACAGGTTCCTCCTCTCCCAAAATGGAACAAGAAGTAACATCCCTGTGGTGCTTTTATGTGAAGGCTACTATATTTTTTTATTCTTTAATTTTAGGTGCTCTTTCAATTGCTAGTATTCTAGCTTTTACTGTTTACTAGCTACATCTCTTATCACCATGGGATTTAAGTACTCACAAGGGAAGCTGCCTTGCAGTATTTCCAGTAACATATTATTTCCACAAATCTTATACTGAGGAGAAAGGAGAAGGAAAGCCAAAATGATAAACTGGGATACTATAAAGATTCCCCAAGGCTCAGTCAAAATAATGAGGTTTTTAAGCACCTTTTTAAAGAGATAATTTATTTATAGTAGTAAGGGTTTCAATAGATAAAACTATAGATAGCAATAAAAGTGAAAAGTAAACTGGGATTGATTTTCCCACAGCTAACCCATTTTAGAAATCTTTTAAGTGTTTTAAAAATTCACATTTGCATATTCACTATAAGTTTAATGACGACTTACAAAGATGTCAAAGCAAGGATTTTGACACAGACTGCCAAGTATTTCCCAATATTTGTTATTCTCTTCTTTTTTCTAGTTATTGAATCCCCCAAGTTAAGATGGGTGCTCAGAGAAAAAAAAAATCTCAGCCTTGTAGCCAAGTGTGGCCTAGGGATTAGCTCCTTCCCCAAAAGATGAATAAAGGGATGTTCAACTTCCATGCCACATCTTTATAAAGGAAGCTGCCTGCTGTCTTTTCTCTTTCTACCATCAGGAAGACTGGACACTTTATCTGATGCTGGTGAACCCTAGAGACACCTATCAACTGATAGAATAAGCAACCTGAGCTCCCGAATGACCATTGAATACATAGGCCATCAGCCCTGGATCTTCCACATACTTCTGACTATTACCTGGGAAAATACCTTCCATCTTGTACAAGCCATTGTATTTGGGGTCACTTTCTTCTAGCACCTTGGCTTATTCCGTAGCATCATCATTGTCATTTGTACTACTGTGCTCAAAACTTCCTTCTTTAAAACACACACACACACACACACATTAAGCCTGCTTAATGTGGCCAACCTCCCAGAAAACATGATCCAGGTCACATGCACCTACTTCCAGAATAATTGGTCTTTCAGTGTAGCAACAGGAGAGTGAAACATAGGGACAAACATCTTTTCAAATACTCCATGGAAGCTGCTGCTTACTTTTTAAAAAATATTTTTTGAGTTGTCAATGGACCTTTATTTTATTTATTTATTTACATATGGTGCTGAGAGTTGAACCCAGTGTCTCACACGTGCTAGGCAAGTGCTCTGCCACTGAGCCATAACCCCAGCCCAGCTGCTGCCTACTTTACCTATGTATAAAGTTGGCTCTAATTATTTGGGAGATTAATTCAGTTTACTACCTAGAAGAAACTTTGTAAAATGACCTAATAAAGTTTTATTGCCCAATCTCATATGTTTATTTATTCATGTGAAGGCAAACCTAATCAAATTAGCATGTCTTTTTATTAATTTTGATTTTTTATTTCACTCTTTTCAAATTATTTAATGGCCCTAATGTTTTTCTACTAACATTAACTGCATTAACTGAGTATACAGAATCCACCCTAGAGGAATGTGCAAATAAGATAAGGACCTTTCTGACTTTAACTGACCTTTCTGCAGAATGAGACACCATCGGCCACACCCTCCTTGAAACTTTCTCATCCTTTGCATTATTACTCTTTGCCATGGTTCTTTTCCATGGTTGCTTCCAAACTTTTTGCTTTTTAAATTTTTTTTTTTTATTTTTTGCACTGGGGATTGAACCCGTGACCCTTTACCACTGAGCTGAGTCCCCGGCCCTTTTAAAATTTTTTTGGAATTTTGAAGTAGGATCTCACTAAGTTGCTAAGGCTGGCTTTGAAATTGCAATCCTCCTGTCTCAACTTCACAAGTCCCTGGGATTATAGGCATGTACTACCACCAGCTCTGGTCTTCCCCCCCATCCAGTCATTTTCTTCTTCCTCTTAACTGTTGGACAGTCCCCAACTTTCTTTTTAAAAAAAAATATTTTTTTTTAGTTGTAGTAGTTGGACACAAGACCTTTATTTTATTTATTTATTTATTTTTATGTGGTGCTGAGGATTGAACCCAGTGCCTCACACGTGCTAGGCAAGTGCTCTACTGCTAAGCCACAACCCTAGCCCCTATCATTCTCTTTCCACAATTATTTTTATCCGTTTTTGGGGAGTCACGGACATCATGGAGATTGTGGTAGAAGTCCAGGAAACTTCACTGGGGATTGGGGAGAAGAAGTCATGTTGAAAGTTTAGGATGACATGGACATCCTGAAGCAACTGTAGACCTCCTAAGGGTCCTTACCCCTCAGGTTAAGAGCCACTTTTATATGGGTGTAACTACCACCTATGTGGCATCAGAGAAGGGTTTTTCCTACAGACTCTGTACCTTATAGCCAGGAATGGTAAATTATTCATTATAGAGTTAATAAATGCTTTTTATTATTTAAAAACTCATTTAAAGGCAATGTTCTATAAGTTAATTAAATGTTAAAGGCAATGCTCTATAACTTAATTAAATGTTATAAATAGGATAAATTGTATATTGCTTTCCAATTTGAGAGGAGTCTACTATCTATCTATTTATTTACTTATTTGGTACTGAGGATTAAACTCAGGGGCACTTGACCACTGAACCACATCCTTAGTCCTATTTCATATTTTATTTAGAGATAGGGTCTCACTGAGTTGCTTGGCACCTCACCTTTGCTGAGGCTGTCTTTGAGCTCACAATCCTCCTGCCTCACCCTCCCGAGCTGCTGGGTGAGAGCAGCACACTATTTAAATAAATTACAGACTTTTGCTTTAGTCAGTAAGGCAGCAGGGAAGGCACTAACTCATCTTGGAAGTCACTCATGAGGCCAGGTGTTGGCTGGTCAAATGCTGCCTCTGAGGTCAGACTGCATGGGTTTGAAATGTGGCTTTTCCATTTAATGACCAGGAAACTGAGGGCCACTTGGTACCTCATTTTCCTCTTCTGGAGAACGAGACTCATTATAGTACTTACCTCTAAGAATTGTTAAGAGGATAAAAAAAAATACATACACAAAGCACCCAGAATGATGTTAAGAACTCATTTAGAAACCAACCATCAAAATTTCATTATCCTAACAAAGTAAAAGGGTGAGGGTGGAGGATGAGGGTAGTGTTCATGTATTAGATTAGGAAATAATGGAATTTTCTTCCTTGGAAAATGTGATAAACACAACAATTCTCGCATTCTCCCAGCTCAAAACACTATCATCACCCTCAACCTGTCCATGACACCACAAAATACCTAGTGGATACTTTCAAGATGTAGGCAAGAGTTCAACATGTTTTATTATAAATTTTGACAAGGTTTCTGTATTCTACTAATCTACAGTGCTGAACATTTTAAAGATAGAATTATCTTTGCTCATATCTCTGTCTTCCAGGAATTCTACTTATTTATTCAATAAATATTTATTAAATACTTGATATACACTAAGTTTTGATTTCACAACAGCTAAAAGTTTCATTTTCACAACCATTTACAAAGAGTCTGCCTTAAAATAATCTCTTTATACAAAAATATATTTTTAAAATTTTTATAGTGGGTTTTGATCCTTTGAGATGAATAATAAATCTGTAAGAAACAATTTTATTTAGAAAACATTTTCTACTTCTCAGGTCTTAAAAAAGATGCTTATTGTGAATGATTTATGATTTAAAATGAACTGGGTATAAATTTCACAGAAATAATGCTCTTTTTAGTATTCCCTACTTAAAACACTTATTTTCCCTCTCAGACCATGGTAACCAATTTTAACTTGTCCTCCGCTTGACACACATCCCTCCAAAAATAAAAAATAAAATAAAATAAAACCTTCCTGGAATTGAACCAAATTCTAAGGCACAAAACAAAAACAAAAACAAAAACAACAAATTACTTTAACCAGAGAATTCCAGGTTGTCTAGCTGGCCTTATTATTGGTCTCTGTTCTCATCCTGCCCTTGCTGCCAATCACTGTTGAGGGACCACTGTTGGCAAGACCTCAGGCATCATCAGAGAAGGTAAGAAAATGTCAGTGGCTGTAGCTTAACTTTGGTGCAGAAGCTCCAAAAAATAGTAAATATCAGAGAATGACCCATGAAAAATAATGGAACAATAGTCACTAATTGGCGTAAGCAGAGTCAACCAGTGACGGGTTTATAGATGACAGAGGGCTGCCTCTACCTCACACAATAGCACTTTTTATTTCTAGCAGCCAGCTCACTGCTAAGCCTTAGGCCAGCATAATCTCTTCTAGAACCCTCTGATGAGAAAAGACCAGCATTTCTCAATCCACACACATGGACCCACAGCTTTCTTTATCATTTCAGGAAAAGGCATTCCTGTGGTCTGGAATTTTGACTTTGCCTGAAAAAGGAATGCTCTTCCAGTAAATGCTCTTTCAATGCATCCAAGAGATGTGCATCTCAGTTCCCACAATTGACTGGTAAATCTAATTCTACACCAAAGGTGTGATTTTCATATTATACTTTTTAAAATTAAATTGTTTATTTATTCTAATTTGTTATACATGATGGAAGAATGCAATTCATTTCATATTACACATATAGAGTACAATTTTTCAAGTCACTATACACAAAGTATTTTCACACCATTCGTGTCTTCATATATGTACTTAGGGTAATGATGTCTAACTCATTCCACCATCATTCCTACCCCTTTGCCCCCTCCTTTCCCCTCCCTCCCCTTTGCCCTATCTAAAGTTTCTCCATTCCTCCCATGCCCCCCTCGATTGCCTTTTTGAGTCAGCATCCTCATATCAAAGAAAACATTCAGCCTTTGGTTTTTTTGGAATTGGTTTGCTTCACTTAGCATTATATTCTCCAACTTCATCCATTTACCTGCAAATGCCATGATTTTATTCTCTTTTAATGTTGAGTGATGTTCCATTGAGTACATATACCAAAGTTTCCCTATCCATTCATCTACTGAAGGGTATCTTGGTTGGTTCCATAATTTAGCAGCATAATTTGTGAATTGTGCTGTTCTAAACATTGATGTGGCTGTGACCCTGTAGTATGCTGTTTTTAAGTCTTTTGGGTATAAACCAAGGAGTGGAATAGCTGGGTAATAGGGGTTCCATTCCAAGTTTTCCAAGGAATCGCCATACTGCTTTCCAGCTTGGCTCAGCAGTGTATGAGTGTGCCTTTTCCCCCACATCCTTGCCAACACTTATTGTTGTTTGTATTCTTGATAGCTGCCATGCTGACTGGAGTGAGATGAAACCTTAAGAGTAGTGTTGATTTGCATTTCTCTAATTGCTAGAGATGCTGAACATTTTTTGTATGTTTGTTGATTGGTTGTATATCCTCTTCTGAGAAGTGTCTATTCAGTTCCTTGGCCCATTTATTGATTGGGTTATTTGTTGTTTGGTAGGTTTTTTTTTTTTGGTGTTAAGGTTTTTGAGTGCTTTATATATCCTAGAGATTAGTGTTCTATCTGATGTGCTTGTGGTAAAGATTTGCTCCCATTCCGTAGACTCTCTATTCACCTCACAGATTGTTTCTTTTGCTGAGAAGAAGCTTTTTTGTTTGAATCCATCCCATTTATTGATTCTTGGTTTTAATTCTTGCTCTATAGGAGTCTTATTAAGAAAGTTGGGGCCTAATCCAACATGAGGGAGATTTGAGCCTACTTTTTCTCCCATTAGGTGCAAGGTCTCTGGTTTAATTCGTAGGTCCTTGATCCACTTTGAGTTTTGTGAGTGGTGAGAGAGAGAGAGAGGTTTAATTTCATTTTGTTACATGTGTATTACCAGTTTTCCCAACACCATTTGTTGAAGAGGCTATCTTTTCTCTGATGTATGTTTTTGGTGCCATTGTCTAATATAAGATAACTTTAGCTATGTGGGTTAGACTCTGTGTCCTCTATTCTGTACCACTGGTCTACAGGTCTATTTTGGTTCCATCATATTATACTTAATGTGGTAGAATTTGGGTTCAAAAGTCCCCCTACCTTATTGTTCTGGGGTAAGTATAAAAGGAAATAGCATCAAATTTAGTTAAAATGCATATTCTTGGGCAAACGAGATTGAAAATACAGCTTAATTTCAATATTAGATTTCAAATCATGTCTGAGAAATAGAAAAAGGCCTGGGGACATCTTTGGGGTAGCAAGTCATCTGAATTCTTCATTCTCTCTCTTGGAATTTGGATAAGTCAGACAGTTATTCAGGGAGTCAGTCCACAACATTCACTGACTACTTTTTTCATGAAGTACTCCTTCTAGGGCCTCCAGTCCCAAGCTCTGAAAATAGAATAAGCACTGTCTTGAGTTCATGATTGCAAGACTGGGTTCTCAAGAAGAGAAGTGTTTTGGAAATTCCACACACTCACAAACAATGGGAAAAGCGATGTGAAGAATTACAAAACCACCACTCCCAAATTCCATGCTAGAATTTTAAGAGTAATTGGATCTGTAATATTAAAGAATTCATTTAGGGGCAACTGCTGCTGTGTAACCCGTCTCACGCAGCTGGTCTAAGCCTCCCAGACTCTTTCTGAGCCATAATGTTAAAATGGGAGCCTCTCTCTTATGTTTGTGAATCCATATGGTTCTATCTAAGCTCCTACTCTTCCTAACAGCTGACAGAACAAAGATATTTACATAAGTTACAAGGCTGTTCAAACAAACTCTTAGCTGGTTAAAGGGCACTTTATAAATGACCCTTATTCTTTCTTTCTTCTACTTAATATTCTTTTTTTTTTTTCTGTACTAGGTATTGAACCTAGGGGCACTTTATCACTGAATCTTATCCCCAGTCCTTTCTATTTTTTATTTTGAGACAGGGTCTTGCTAAATTACTTAGGGGCTTGCTAAGTTGCTGAGGCTGACCTCAGACTTGTGAGGTCAGCCTCAGCCTCTTGAGCCACTGGGATTACAGACCTATGCCACCTCACCCAGCAATTTCTTATTATTTCTAATGGGCTTTACCCATCTATGGATTATGCTGATCCATAAAGTCCTTATCTTTTATTCTCCTTAAGGGCTTTTCACCAGTGTTTTCTCCCGTGTAAAACACCAAACTCTCTCAATTAATTCCTATATCCTTTTAATCAGTAGTATGTTGAGCTTATAAATTTTTCCTAGGGTCCAAAACTGATAATTAAGAATTCCTATTATTTTCATTAAGGTGTTAAAATGGGTTCTCCTTTTTAATTATTATAAGTATTATCTCCTTTTCTTTCTTTGTTTTTTGGTGCTAGGGACTGAACCCAGGACCTCACTCATGCTAGGCAGGCCCTCTACCACTAAGCTGCACTTGCAGGCATAAATGGGTTCTCTTTTGAAATGCATTTGTAAATAAATATCTGTTTCACTTCCATGGGGGATCCGCCTTAGATTATGATACATTTCAATACTTTTTAGGCAACATCAGCTTCTCTACTTAGAGGTTTTCAGGTCAGTGAAAAATGGACTCAACCATTAGCTAAAAAATAAATTTTAGTAAAGAAGAAAAAGATGCTTATTATTTAGCAAGTCAACAAAAAATATGTTCTGGCTTCTCAATGATGACACTTAAAAATGCAGTGTTAGCTTCAAACAAACAAAAATGCAGACAATGTTAAATACTAAAAGCCAGTATCTCTCTTTCTTCAGTATGCTGCTTCTTAATGACAGTTAATAGTCAAATTGGACTTCTTATGAAGGCTTGAACAGCAGGAAGGTAAAAAAAACTGAGTCACTGACAATATTCCACTCTAACTGACTTGATTATATTTCCATTAACTCAAAGCCGTTGACTGTTTTTCAATGTTCTTTGTTCTTAGTTTTCAAATACTGGATGATTGGTGTTGACCTTTAATGTGTCATGTTCTCTATCACACAGCCAAGATCAACTCATAGGTATTTATTGATTTAGCTAACTTCATCATTAAGTTTGCCAGAGAGGATCCAGGATTTAACCAATGCAGGATTGCAGGTTCATAAAAAGATAAAATTAAACACTGTTTAGAAATGACCTCATGTGATTTACAGCATTCACGTATGTACCTAAAAACCATATTTTTTAATTTTGTAGGTGAGAAAACTGAAGTGATAAGAAAACAAAAATGCTCAACATTTTAGTAGGAAACGCACAGGTTGGAGTTTTGGTACTAAATAAACAAGTCATTACCCTTCCAGTGGTCACAATCTAATGAACATGATAGACTGTAAGATATGAAATAATAAAGGCACAGACTACAATGGAGGAACAAGACAGAGGGTGACTTGTACTGACTGGAAGGTTAATAATGGTTTTGTGGGCTGGAGTTATGGCTCAGTGGTAAAGCGCTTACCTAGCATGTGTGAGGCACTAGGTTTGATCCCCCGCACCACGTAAAAAAAAATAAACAAATAAAATAAAAGTCTTGTGTCCATCTACAACTAAAAAAATATTTTTAAAAAATGATGGTTTTTGTGAAGATGGAGTCTGATCCAAGCCTTAATGGGGGTTGTGGGTATTCTACAAAGATGGTGGGGTAGAAGAGGGGACAGTAAGAGCAAAGGCACAGAAAGGATGTAAGATCCTTGCATAAGTTTTGAGGGCAGGGCAGGAGAGAAGGGAGAAAGTGTGCAGAGCATTTGCAGATGTCCTTGAATGCCAACTTGGTAGCAGTGTTAAAAAGAACAAGATGGTAGAGAAATCACAAGGAAGCCATTGCAATGGTTCAGGAAAGAGGTAATGAACACTCAAACTAAGCAGAAGTAGGAGTAGGAAGGCAATAATTAGAAAGATACCAGAGGTAGAATCTATGTAATCTGGCAACGGACTGGACACCAACTATAAGGGAGGAGGATGAGGTGAAGATGATTCTATTTTTTTTTCTTTAATTTTTATTGTTGGTTGTTCAAAACATTACATAGTTCTTGACAAATCATATTTCACACTTTGATTCAAGTGGGTTATGAACTCCCATTTTTACCCCGTATACAGATTGCAGCATCACATCGGTTACACATCCACTGTTTTACATATTGCTATACTAGTGTCTGTTGTATTCTGCTGCCTTTCCTATCCTCTACTATCCCCCATCCCCTCCCCTCCCATCTTCTCTCTCTACCCCATCTACTGTAATTCATTTCTCCCCCTTGTTTTTTTCCCCTTTCCCCTCACTTCCTCTTGTATGTAATTTTGTATAACCATGAGGGTCTCCTTCCATTTCCATGCAATTTCCCTTCTCTTTCCTTTTCCCTCCCACCTCTTACCCCTGTTTAATGTTAATCTTCTTCTCATGCTCTTCCTCCCAACTCTGTTCTTAGTTACTCTCCTTATATCAAAGAAGACATTTGGCATTTGTTTTTTAGGGATTGGCTAGCTTCACTTAGCATAATCTGTTCTAATGCCACCCATTTCCCTGCAAATTCTATGATTTTGTCATTTTTTAATGCAGAGTAATACTCCATTGTGTATAACTGCCACATTTTTTTTTTTTATCCATTCGTCTATTGAAGGGCATCTAGGTTGGTTCCACAGTCTTGCTATTGTGAATTGTGCTGCTATGAACATCGATGTAGCAGTGTCCCTGTAGCATGCTCTTTTTAGGTCTTTAGGGAATAGACCGAGAAGGGGAATAGCTGGGTCAAATGGTGGCTCCATTCCCAGCTTTCCAAGAAATCTCCATACTGCTTTCCAAATTGGCTGCACCAATTTGCAGTCCCACCAGCAATGTACAAGTGTACCCTTTTCCCCACATCCTCGCCAGCACTTGTTGTTGTTTGACTTCATAATGGCTGCCAATCTTACTGGAGTGAGATGGTATCTTAGGGTGGTTTTGATTTGCATTTCTCTGACTGCTAGAGATGGTGAGCATTTTTTCATGTACTTGTTGATTGA
>NW_026000019.1:9686071-9694137 GCF_001458135.2 Marmota marmota marmota
CCATGAGCGAAGCCGGCGGCGGCCGGGGCTCTGGGTCTCCGGTCCCCCAGCGAGCGCCATGGAGCCTGGTGGCGGCGACGGCCGCGCTCTGCCTGGTGTCGGCCACGTCCGTGGGGACGGCGGTGGCCGCGCCCATGAGTAGGGAGGAGAAACAGAAGCTTGGGTAAGGGTGCTTGGCAGCCTGGGGTGGGTTTCCTGGTGAGGCTGACCACAGGCGAGGTGCCTGTCATTGACACCCGGGCGCGCAGTGGCCTCCCCTGTCGCGAGTGGAACAGCTGCTGCCGCGCGAGGACCTCGGAGGGGTGGACAGGGGTCCGGGAAGATGGGAACCGCTGCCCGCGACGTGACCTCGAGAGGCTGTCGAGGTGTCGCCCGGGCTGTCGGTGACATGTGCGGGCTCCTTGAGTCCAGCCGTGGTGTGTCAACACAGCTGCCATGTCAGTGACCCGTGAGGGGGCTACAGCCCATGTAGCCGCGTGCAAGAGTCCTGCGGTTGCCTGCCCACAGAGGCGTGGTTAGATTTCTCGCCCAGATGAACTCCCAGCTGGAAAATGTTGCTGATCTCGCATTAGTTAAGGCTTACACCTGTTAGGGAAAAGGGACGTTCATTGGAACTTTACAGATTTTACTATTTCCTTGCAGTGTTTTCCTGACTGCGGTTTTCATAGTAGACTGTTTGATAGTATTAATCAAAAGTCCTAAATAAGTGTACCTACTCACTGTACCCAGAGTCGTTTTATCAGCTTGAAAGTGTCATAAAACTATCAGTTGGATTTTCAGCATTTAATTTAGGCTCAGTAATGCTAATTGGCACGAGATTCCACATAAGCATAAGAAAAAAGCCGAGAACCAATAGAAAATGGGCGAAAGTATGAACAGTTAAGTCAGAGAAGAGGGACTGCAAGTGGTCAATAAACATGAAAAGTTATTTATTCAACCACATAAATGTAAGAGATGCAGATTAAAACAAGACAGCTGCTTTTGCCTAACAGATTAGTAAATACAAAACACAAGGATACTGTACTGTCTAATTACGACTTGGGGAAAAAACTTAATGGGAGTGTAAATGTGACTTACAGACTGTATCGCCTAAAATTAAAATTGTGCATACTGTTTGATTCATCAGTCCTACCCCTGGGATTCCGTCTTGGAGAAATAAAAGCACTGAGATAGATGTACGTTATAAGAGAACTGTTCCTTGGAGGGAAATGCTTGAATATGTTGCATGTATTATGGAGTAGTATTCATGCATTAGGAAGAAGGAGGTGCGTCCTTAGAAGGCTGTTCAGGATGTATTCCAACACACACACACACACACATACATGCACAAATGCACAAGCAAGTTGTGGAATAATCTATATATAGTACTATACCATATTTTTAAAAGAAAAAATATTGTCTAATAAGATTTGAAAAAATGAAAAGATAATTATTTCATAGCGTTAGGATGAAAGGGAGGTGGAACCATCAGGTTTTAATTTATGTACTTCTTTATTTAAATGATTGCAAGAATCTATTTTAAATAAAATACCAATAAAGATCACAATGGAAAAAAGATAAAAGTATTAACTATCAAAACAAAATTACCCAGTAAACTAATTAGTGTCTTAAATTTTCTCAGTGAATTTAATGTATCATTGACAACTTTTAATGAATACCCCATTTTGTTAGTACTTTACTTGTGTTATCTCTGTAATACTATTATTTCATGAGTTGAATGGGATTTTCATTTTGTTAAGTGAAGAAACTGAGATTTAAGGTTAACTTGTTAAGAGTTGTGAAGCTAGTAATTGGTGGAACCAGTTTTCAAACCAAGGTCTGTCTGATCCCAGATCCCATCCATTTGGCACTTTCTTAAAACTTAGACATATGAAGTTGATTAAGGACCATAGGTATTTTATTTGACATTGTTCTTTCTCCTTAAAAAAATTAATTGAAAGGGTCATTGGATAACTCATTTTTTTTATTAGAATTAATTTTCAGCTGGAAAAATCCAACCAAATGGGCTTGAGATTTCAGCTCAAAATTTGAGATCATTTGCAAAAGTGAATTACAGTTATTTAGGCTTCTTAATTTAGATTGTCCTAGAGTAAGAGTAGAATAAGACTAGAGCTACAAACCACAAATATATGATGACTTTCCCCTTTGGAAACTTTCAGAATGTGAACTCTGATTTATTAGATTTACCTGTGTGATTTTTTAAAAAAAAGTCCAAATAAGATTTATAATAAAAAGACAAAGCCCTACCCTTTTCCCTGTACCCCAAACCAAACAGAAAATAAAAAACTGGGATTATTATGAATAGTAAGCAGTTGCTTGTACTTTGTGGATTATTTACCTGATCATAGTCTTATCTTTCATGGAATACATTGTTCTTTAATTTTGTTTCCAAATGTTAGGGCAGCTTTTGCTAATGCTATTTTTTTGTTTAAAAATGACTCTAAAACAATTCAATTACCATAGGTGTTGGCAGGCAATGTAACTTTAAAAATTATCTAAAATGAAAAAGACATGATTTTTAAACTGGAGATATGCTTTTCAATACATTTTTATTCAGCTGTTGAACAGATGTAAAATCTTATAGAAACAATTTTTCTGTTTAATATAGCAATTATTTTGTATTTAAATATTATTTTGTGTTTAAATATGTCTTTCTTAGGACTTGTGAGTAAGTCAGAGAGCAGCTAGATATTAAATATGTCCACTTTGAAGTATGTGTTGTGAAATTTGCTGATCACAAGAGATTCGTAAATGAAAGGATTGGAAAAATAGTGTGTCTTACTTGTAAGCAATCATAATTTACTCATAATTTTGAAAATTCAGTGCTAGCAAAGTTGGGTTAGCAAGTTAAAGCTTGTCATTTGGAACACTCCTTCCTAGGCACTACCATTTCTAGTTATAGCAATTTCTACTTCTTGGTTTTAATCATTTAAAAAATATATTTTAGTTATAGACGGACACAATACCTTTATTGTTTATTTTTTATGTGGTGCTAAGGATCAAACCCAGTGCTAGGCAAGTGCTCTACCACTGAGCCACAACCCAGCCCCCATATTCTATTAAACCTATACAAATTCATAAAGAATGAATGTTTTAACCAAGTGAATACAATATTTCTAATGATGAGGTGTTGTTTTCCTTCTGTTACTGGGGATCCAGGACCTTGTGTGTGTTAGGCAAGCACTTTACCACTCAGCTACATCCTCAGACAGGATCTTGCTAAGTTGACCAACTGTTCTTGAACTTTGAATCCTCCCTCCCGTCTCAACCTCCTTAGTAGTCAGGGATTATAGGCCTGCACCTGGGTTTACTGATTGGGTGTTTTAAAATTATTATTATTCATTTAAAAAAATGTTTTCAGGGCTTATTCATATCACAAGTTTGAGTGTACCTGATTTTGCTGGTCTTTATAGACAGGGTCCAGAAATTAGGTCTTTTCTGTCTCCTAGGTTGTTTATTATCAGTATTTCATCATCCACAATTGTAATGACAAAAATAACAGTTGCATTATAATAGGAGGCAAAATAAAAATACTATCTATTTCTTTATACTTTTTCAGTTCTTGCTACTAGTAATTGGAATTTGGGGAAGAGTTAATAATAGATTGTTTAGCTATTGTCCTTTGTTAATTTTTGAGAGCTCTGACCTTGTCCTGGCCACAACATATACTCTTGTGGTTTTTCTAATAGCATTCAAGCCCCTGAATGTTGAGACACTGATTCCTTTTCCCCAACCTTATAAGTGGTTCTTTTGTTTTTGTTTTCTGTTATTGTTGTTGTTGTTATTATTTTGCACTACTGGGAATGTGCCTTACCACTGAGCTACATCCCCAGTGCTTTTTGTTTTTTGGGACAGAATCTGACTTAGTTGCCCAGAATGGCTTTGAATTTGCAGTCCTCCTGCCTCAGCCTCCCAAGTTGCTGGGATTACAGGCGTGTGCCACTACGTCTGGTTCATAGGTTTTGGTTTAGTAAATCTAGTGTGGGGCTCTGAAATCCTTTTTAAATAGCCACCTTGAAGGTCTTGAGTGATGTTAGCTACAGCATATTAATGTTTTTGAGCCTTAGGTTTCTCACTTTACAGGTGAATACTATTTTTATAGGGTTTTTTGTTTGTTTGTTTGTTTAAAGGGAACAGAGTACATCATAAAATATCTTTTGGAAATGTGACAAACCATAAATATATTCTTAAACTAGACATTACTTCTTTTATTCATTTTATCTGGAAAGACATTGGCTTAATTAAATATTATTTCATATCACTATTCACACACACCCATCCCTCGATTTTGGTAGGACACATAGGATGAATGATGAATGGTACCAATAATTATTTCTTTTGGAGCTCTCCAGCAGTATTCCCCCTTCAAGACACATATTAAATAATTATGTTAAGAGGTATAGTAATTGGTTTTCATCATCAGATTTCCTTCCCTCTTTCATCAAGATTCCTTCCCTCTGTTCATGGCACACATCATTTGCAGGTTTTTTTTTTTTTTTTTAAGGAAAAATTATAAGATGAACTTTTTGTCAATTACCAGGAGTAAAGTTTGACCCAGCTCTTTGCAGTGAGTTTATGAAAATTTATTTACTAACTGGTATATTTCCTGACTCTCTATGTCCCCGTCTAACTAAATATTTCTTTTGCTTTTTGTTTGTATACTTAGGGAGAATTAACTTTTTGTAACATGATAAATATAATGTATTTAACTTTTCTCCATTTCTGTGTTTTTTGAAATTAGGAATCAAGTACTGGAAATGTTTGATCATGCTTATGGTAACTATATGGTAAGTAGAAAGCTAATTTTTTCATTTATATAAGCTGATTATTATAAAGCACCATAACTGGGAATTTTGAAACCCACATTACTAGCACATTTTTTAAAGAAAGCTTTTATTGTGTGCATGTGAGCAAATATGTAATAGTGAGTTCCACCTTTATGTACAATTATAAAGCACCAATTAACAAAATATGGAAAAAAATTTTTAAAGATTTTAAAAACATCTGGGCAAGCATAAGCAACAGAGTGTGGTAGTTCTAAGTGAATGGATAGATATATCAAATAGGTAAGAATAAATTGAAAATCGCTCATTAAACTTTGTATTTAAAGTTTCCTTGGAGCTGGGCTCTGTGGAGCAAGCCTGTAATCTCAGTGCCTTGGGAGCCTGAGGCAGGCGGATCGAGAGTTCAAAGCCAACCTCAGCAACTTAGCAAGGCCCTAAGCAACTCAGTGAGACCCTGTCTCTAAATAAATATATATTAAAACGGGGNGGGGGGGGGAGGTACTCAGGATGTGGCTCAGTGGTTAAGCACCTTTGGGTTCAATCCCTGGTACTAAAAAAATTAAATAAAGCTTCCTTGGGCATTTTCAACAATGCTCATTGAGTGTTTTATATAACTAGATATTAGGGATGAAAACATGAAAAAGAAGTTAGCCGTGACTTTAAAGGAAATTCTTAATTTAAAAAACTTTTATTACTTTATATAATCTTTGAAGAAAACCATTAAAAGAGACAAATTGTATCACCTAGCTTCCATTCAAATTATATCCTTGTGAACTCTGAATTGAATACATTTTGCTTTCTGCTATACTAATCTATACTGTTTTAAAACTCCTTTAAAATGAAATATGGTTTCAGTTTTACAAGGTGAAAATTCTTGACATCTATTACACAATCTGTAGGGCAGATTTTAGAGTTTGAAAGAAAGTTTTGCATATAAATTTGTATAATTTTAAGTGTTCAATCAAATTATCTTGAGAATTACTTTTCTTTTTTCTTTTTTTGCAGAGCTAGGGATCAAACCCAGGGCCTCTGGCATCCTAGGGAAGCAGCTTTACCACTGAGCTACATCCCTAGCCCAAGAATTACTTTTTATAACCTTGTTTTCACATTTAAAAAATATGTCCTAGGCGTGGTGGTACATGCCTATAGTCCTAGCGGCTTGGGAGGCTGAGGCAGGAAGATCGAGAGGTCAAAGCCAACACAGCATGGGCCTAAGCAATTTAGTGAGACCCTGTCTCCAAAAATAAAAAAGCAGACTGGGGATGTGGCTCAGTGTTTGAGGGCCCCTGTATGGATTCAATCCCTGGTACCAAAAATGAAATAAAAATGTTAGCAGATTTTCTTTTATGATTATAGTCTTTAAAATGTAGTTGGCAAAAGTTTGGCAGGGAGCTAAGTAGAATTTTGTTTTCAATATTTTTCAAGAGGTATAGTTCTTTGAATCCATTTTCATTATATATCAACCAAATATCTTCATACGATAACATCATTATCGTTGATGAACATCTGAGTATATGTACTTTGTTTTTGTCTTTTTAAAACATGTTTTACATTTGATAATCCTTGTTCTCTCTTATATTGCTCATTTAGTAAGAGGACATTTTGACTTCTTAATATTTTAGAATATGATAGTAATTAAGTTTTTGGATCTACATTGAAAACAAGAGTTTTAAGTTTATTTTTAGACTTCAGCCATTCCCTTAATATTTTTTTGAAAATTATTTATACCTGCTTAATTCAGTTTGGATAAAGCATAGTTTAACAAGTCTAGGCTAATGATTTTGAGAGGGGCAGGTAGATTCATGCTCTACTCCCCAAATCATAGTCATCTCATAAATGTAGACTTTTGGTTAGAAAGTCGAAAAAAGTATTTAGATAAATTTACTACTTCTTACTAGGAATAGGAGCTTCTCTTTATAAAGCTTGATACCTTTAATATCTTGTGTCTCTTAAACAACAGAAAGTTATACCAATACATTTTTTTCTCACCATAGAGTATACTTAAATAATGAGTTTGTGACAAAGCAGGTACTGAGGGCAGCCTTCAGCGAACTTTTTGGCCGAGTTCCTTTTGTAATCTAACCAGGTTAACTTTTTGCTACAACTACTTATGAGATTTAAGCTAGAGAGATTTCAACTCCAAAGACTGGGAATTTCTGAAAGCAGCCTCTTCCATATTTCCAGTGGGCCATACTCACTGCAATTCATTTTTAAATGTTCAAATATTTTACAGTCTGCATGACTCTTGCATTGTCCTCATGTTAGGCTCAATCTGTATGAGGTATGTAACCCAAGATTTAGTCTAGAGTTTATCCTTCCCCTTTTCAAGTTCTCAACTGATATGACACAGTTCTAAAATATTAAAGAGAATCCAGGTACCTTTTAATTGTTATTTGAAGTTACTTGAAAAGTTTTTCTAGTTTCTACATTCAGAAACACTGTTAGCTTGTTACCACGCAAAAATGTATTAGTTTTAGGGTTAGATGGTTTTGAGTTCAACTTCTGAGTCTGCTCTTCACTAGTTTAGACCCTAAACCGATCATTTAACCCCTTGGAGCCATGTCTTAGTGATGTAAAATGGAGGTGATTAGAAAGTACTATTGTAAACAATAAGATTTTTTAAGAACAGAGACTCTTTTTCTTTATTTTTAATTTTTTATTTTCTATGCATTGAATGTGGAATATAAGTGCTTATTAATTTTTTTAAAAGTGAATTATTGGTAAAGATAAAATCAAGTAATGTTTATTTTTTGTATTTGAGTATTACACTCCATATTTGCCTTTTGCAAAGAAATAATAACTTTCTTCAAAATATGAGTTTATGGCCAGGCGAGGTGGTGTACACCTGTAACCCTGGTGGCTCAGGACGAAGAGGCAAGAAGATTGCAAGTTTGAGGCTAGCCTCAGCAACTTATCAAGGAAGCCCTATGCAACTTAGTGAGACCCTGTCTCAAAATAAAAAAATATAAAGGACTGGGGATGTGATGTGGCTCAGTGGTATAGCACCCCTGGGTTAAATATCCAGTACCAAATCAATAAATAAAAATACAAATTTATGAGGTTGGGGATGTGGCTTAGTGATGGAGCATTTGCCTGGCATACTTGAAGCCCTGGGTTCTATCCCCAGTAATTAACACACACACATACTCTCTCCCCCTCTCCCCCTCTCCCCCCTCTTCCTCTCTTCCTCTCTTCCTCTCTTCCCCCAGCCCCCCTCCCTCTCTCCCTCTCTCCCTCTCTCCCTCTTTCTTGGGTTCCATTCTCATTACCCCCCCCCCCCCC
>NW_026000019.1:9696283-9711537 GCF_001458135.2 Marmota marmota marmota
CCCACACACACACATACACACACTCATGTTTATGGTGAATTTGGGGTTCTTAAATCTCCTTACTTTGTAATTGTCAGTTGCTTACTCTGCTAAAGTGTAAAATATCTGGTGCATGGTGGGCTTTTAATAAATGTTGATAGCTTTTCCTCATTTCATAGTTTTTTTATATTCTGTGGCCTAGTCTGTAGTTAACAGTTCCTTTAGCCTTCTTAGTTCCCAGGAAAACAATGGTGTTTTCCAAAGACAGGCAACATAATGTAATTAAGAGCAAAAGCTCTGGACTTGGAACAGGATACCCTGAGATGGCTCTGCCACCTACCAGCTGGGTTACAATGGGAAAGTTACCTAATCTCCCAGAGCCTGTTTCCTCATCTCTGTGAAATAGAGACAATGGTTTGCAAGCCTTACAGTGATAGGAAGTGCTATGCAAGAATTGACTACTATTCCTCACAACTGCTACTGATAATAGCTCTATGTAAGAATTTACTACCTATTCTACTAACAACTGCTAATAATAACTACTACTATTATTATTATGTATCCTCTGCCTGAGATTGATATTGCCCTCTAAAATTCATTTAAGCTTTAATTCTGAGCTTTTTCTTCAGATTGTACAGAGAAGTTCCTTAAAACACATATATTCTTTCCTGTTCTGGGCATGTGCCCTTTGAGTTTACTTTTTATTTCTGGTCATGAAATAAAAGGTTTTCTTCAGTTTATTTCTTAATAAAAATGTCCTGCCAGCTCTTGGTAGATTATTATATCTCTGCTATCCCTGGAGTTACATTCAGGAATTTTCTGATCTCATCAATTATTGGCATAATCATTAATATTGTAATGATTGACAGATCTCTAACCCTAATCAGAATTCAGTTTATCCACAGTGAGTTGCACAGATGGCTTTCTCTTTTCCCAAAATAACATGAAATTTAACATTTATTTTGGCAAATTTTGTGTAACCTTACTTAACCCCAGACTATAGTCACTTTAGGGCTCCTAGTAGCATATTTTTGAATCTTTATGCTAAGTTCAGTTCACAGATTAATGTAGATGACAAAATGACATGTATTTGGAACACACAAATGTAGAACCTTTTTGGATCTTAACTCTAACATGGTATTTATTTCCCAGTGTTTTTCCTGACTACTATAGAAACTCTCTTAAGCAATAACTGCACTTGGTAGAGCACTAAGTATTACAAGTAGACTTGGAATGAATTGGTAAGCACAGTGTCCATTAACTAGTAAAATCATAGCTAATGCTATAACCACTTTTAAGTTTGATTTCGTAAAAGAAATAGTTGATTAATGTTTATTGTTGAACCAGAGAAACTGTTTTTAACTATACAGTTAATGCCAGTTCTGTGGCATTAAGTTCATAAGTTAACTTAATGCCAGTTCTGTGGCATTAAGTTCATTCACATTGTTGTACATTCACCTGGAATTTTTTTCATCTTCTCCATCTGAGACTGTACCTGATGTTTCTTTTTAATAGTTTGTTCATTAAAAAGAATAATCTGGCCAGGCATGGTGGTACACACCTATAATCTCAGTAACTCAGGAGGCTGAGGCAAGAAGATAGCAAGTTTGAGACCAGCTTCATCAATTTAGTGAGGCCCTAAGCAACTTAGCAAGACCCTGTCTCAAAATGAAAAATAAAAAGGGCTGGTGACATTGCTCAGTGATTAAATGTACCTGGATTCAATCCACAGTGCAAATTAAAAAAAATCTGTAAACAAAGTATTTTAGAGGATATAAATTTATATTTATCTCTTTGTATAAACCATTGTGGGATTATCATGTATTAGTCATTGTTCCTTGACCTCTACTTTTGGAGCATCCTAAAACCTCACCAAACCTATACAAGAATGCTGTCATATTAACTCATAATGTTTTTTAATTATACTCTTGTACCCCAAATAGAGTTTTAATTCAGGAGAACTAGATCTGTTTAATTAATACAATTTAGGTATGATTTATGAGCAGTAAAGTTCCAATTTTAAGTGCACAATTCTTAGTTTGACATTTGTATGTAATTATTTAATTACCGCCATAATCATGATATAAAACATTTCTATCATCCCCCCAAATTTTCTTTGTGCTCCTCTGCAGTAAATTCCTTTCCCTCACTTCTGACCCTTCCAAATGTTGCTTCATTTTTTTTTGTCACAGTAGTTTTCCATTTTCTAGGATTTCACGTTGTCATACAGTATATAGTCTTTTGATACAGGTTTCTTCATTTAGCATGATGCTTTTGAGATTTACTGATATTGGTGAGACATCATAGTGTATTTGTTGCTCAGTAATGTTCAGTTGATTTTGATAGAACACTATTTGTTGATGAGTATTTAACTTGTTTCTGATATTATTATAAAACTGTTATGAACTCGAGAGTGCAAGTTTTTGTGTGGACATATGTTTTCATATATTTTCCACCTAGGAGTAGAACTACTAGGTCATATGTAAGTTTAACTTTATAAGAAACTTCCAAACTTTTCTAAAGTAGCTGCAATATTTTGTGTTTGCAACTGGCAGTGTATGAGTTTCAGTTACTAAATGTCCTCTAAAAAACTTGGTATTTTTAGTCTTTTTAATTTTACCATTCTAGTGGATGTATAATGTATGACTTTAATTTGATTTTTCCTGATGTATAATATGTTGAAAATCTTCCCATGTGCCTATTTGCTATTCATATATCTTTTCTAAAATATTTTTCCTAGTTGTAGATGGACACAATACCTTTATTTTATTTATTTATTTTTATGTGATGCTGAGGATTGAACCCAGCGCCTTAAGCATACTAAGCAAGCTCTCTACCACTGAGCTACAATCCCAGCCTCTGTATCTTTTTTGATAAAGCGTCTGTTCACATCTTTTTTTCCATTTCAAAATCAGGTCATTTGTTCTGTTATTACTAAGTTGTAAAGATTATCTATCAAGTCCAATTTATCAATTTCTCTTTTATAATTCATGCCTTTAATATCTTACCTAAAAAAATTTGTCTAGCCTAAGATCACAAAGTTTTTCTTTTCTTCTTATAGATGTTTTATAATTTTAACTTGTTCATCTAGATTTATATCCATTTTGAGTTAATTTTTTTGTATATGGTATGAGGTAAAGGTGGATTTACATTTTTTTTCCTATGAGGCTATCCAATTATTCTATCACCATTTGTTAAAATTAATATTCTTTCCCCACTAAATTACCTTGATATGTGTGTGTGGGGGGGGGGAGGGGGTAAACAATCCATAGACCATTTGTATGCACATGTGGGTCTCTTTGTAGACTCTGTATCTTGTTGTAGTGATCTAAATATCCTTATACCAATATCTCATTGTCTTGATTATTATAGCTTCATTTTGAGTTCTAAACTCAAGCAGTGTTGATCTGTCAGTTTTGTTGTTTATTTTCAATATGGTTTGGGCTATTTTAGATCCTTTACATTTTCACGTAAATTTTAGAATCGCATTGTCAATTTCTATTTTAAAAAGTCCTTTGAGCTTTCATGTACAGTTTAAATCTGAGAATCAATTTAGAGAGATTGATTTCTTAACAACATTGTCTTTTAATCCATTAATATAATGTTTCTGTCTCATTATTTAGGCCTTATTTAATGTTCAGGCCACATTTTGTAGTTTTAAATGTGCAGGTCTTTGTGTAGCTTTTGCTAAATTTATCCAAAATATTTTGTATTTTGATGCTATTGTAAATGATAGTTTTCTAATTTCAATTCCCATATTCCCATTAATATTACACAGAAATACAGTAACTTTTGTCTTCTGACAGACTGAGCTTGTTGTTTCTAGTAGCCCTTTGGTAAATTCCTTAGGATCTTCCATATGGTCAGTCATGCCATCTGCTACGGCAGTGGCTTGGACCTCCAGTAGCATATTGAAGAGAAATGGTGAGATCCTTGCCTAATTCATAATTTTAGGGTAAAAGTCTTTCACTATTGAGTACAGGTTTAGATGTTGGGTTGGTTTTTTTTTTGTTGTTGTTGATGCGCTTTATCAACTTAAATTCCCCTCTATTCCTGGAATGAGAAATTTGATCATAAATTTTGCCAGATGCTTTTTCTGCATCTATTGTTATAATTTTTTTAAAAAACCCTCTTTGCACGGGTTCTAGTTGTAGATGGACATAATATCTTTATTTTATTTATTTTTATGTAGTGCTGAGGATAAACCCAGTGCCTCATACGTGTGAGGCATGTGTTCTACCACTGAGCTACAGCTCCAGCCCTTGTTATAATCTTTTTATTAAAAAAATCTGCTAGTAGCAAGACTTTATTTCATTATTTATTATTTTTTTCATATAACAATATTATATCAGTTTGATTTATTTTATTGACCAAAACCAAATTGACTTTAAGATATATTAAAGAATTTGGAGACTTTTGTTTTCATCTAAATTTGAATACAAACTTGAAATATAATTACATCTTTAGTGATTAATTTAAAATCATATGAGACAACTCCAGTTTTTTTTCTTCTCAGTAGAGAAACATTTCATGAAATAGGATACCTTAAAGGACAACAAATATTCAGTGTAGGAAGTTAGTCAAATAATTTAGATAAGTGAATTTCTAAACACCTGAAAAAATTGATAAATGAATATAAGTGATAAATAGAAAAGGAGTGGAATTGAAAAGACAATTGGTAGATTGTGCAGGTGCAGTAGCTAGGTGCAGTAGCTAGTATGTTTGTTAGTTTTTATTTATTTTTGTTGTGTTTTTATTTTAAGAAGGAGTATCTTAGCTGCCTAACAATGAGGATCTGGAATAAAACATTAAAAAGTGTATGTAACTATTGAAAATAAGCATAACTGGTATTTCCAACAATTTTTATAATTAATGATTTTTTAAATTATTGGTTTTAGTAGAATAAAACCTTTTCTCTTACCTAATTTTAGAATTTATTTTACTTAAATTAAGTTTTTGATGTTGCTTTGATTGTTTTAGATCAGTTTGTCACCTCAAGGCCCTATTAAATTTAAGTCTGATGTGGAGAATCTACTGTTTCTTTATAATTTACTTTTACCCTTTTGCTTTAACTAGGCACATGTTCTACTTAATTTGTATAGGACTTTTTTTATCACTCGTATTTTATTTCTGAGTGGTGGTTATTAAATGTTTTCGTGGCTCTCAGTCATGCCTGGAAGCACACTGTGAAGAGGAGATACTACTGTACTTGGGACAGCCAGGATGTTTGAAGTCTCTGTTTATTTGCCACGTATGCATTACTTTCTGGAGCCCTCTCTAGTTTGCTTTGTGGTTAACTCAAAGAAAAGGGTGTGGTTTTACTTTTATCCTTAATCTTGAAACAAAAGGACATAAAATATTTTCATACGTGGCTCAAAACTCCTTTATGTGATTGTTATGCTTTGCTTGCTAGTTACATTTTTATTATTAGGTAAGTTCAGGGTTTGGATTTTCATATTTTATTTGGAGTTTGTATTTTATTTCAGACAGAGGTGTTTGTGTCTGTTTTATAAAACCTTAAAAATAGTGTGAAGTTTTCTAAGCAGGGGTTTAAAATAGAAAGGAAATTTTAACAACCAAATTAACATTTCAATGAGCTTTTTACAGAATGACTTTTGAAATACATCAGCAACTTTTAAAATTTTGGTTTTCCTGACTTCTGTTACTTTTATGTTAAATATTAAACTATAAAGCAGTGAAATATGTCCATTCTGGGAAATCAGTTCTATTGGAATTGACACCTGAAAAAGTAATTAGGAATTTGACATGTGAAAAAACACATGTAAAAGTAATTAGGGATTTATGCTAAAAAAATTACTGAGTACTGTATTGAATTCAGAATTTGGTAGCTGTATATGGATTCTAATTATATCAAAACATCTGTTGCCTGAAATCCTTTCCTCAGGGAATGAATCATAGAGCACTCAATTTTTATGAATACTTGAAGAGGTTTTAGGCTTCGATGCTTTTTCTTTTTCGTATTCTTCAGCCAGTTTTAAAAGTTTTGAGTGTTTTGTTTGGTTGGTTAATTTTGGTTTTTGTCTTTGCCTTTCTATTGACTGTATGTGTAATGTTCCTCGTCTCTATTTTTCTTTTGCTTAATGTACTATGAGTTTAGAATCTAGATAATTCAGTTGAGTGAGAGGCAGTAGGAGAAAGTTGGACATGTAATTGGAACCATTCTTGCTGAAATTTAAGAATGAAAACTCATGGGCATTCGCATAATAAAAACAAGTTACGTACAGTGTACAAAAAGATTGGACTGCTCTTGGAAACTTTGCCACAGCAGTACTCAGTGAATATATGAAGGGTGTGGAGATGTATCTTCCAATTTCTGAAGGAAAGCTGCCTCAAGCATCCGTTCAGATTGTTGTCCCAGGAAAACTAGAACAATATTTAAAATAAGCTAATATGAATAAACTACCTGAGGACACTGGGCAACTAGGAGAAGTCAAAACTACAACCTCAAGAATGGAGAGTCAATAGAAAAATGGTGTAATTGACTCCCCTCATGTAGAAGGGCTCTAACACTAGCAATATTGGGAATTGAGGTTCCACACTAGAATTCAAATGTTATAAGCCTCGAAAAATCTTTGTCAAAACATTAAAAAGTCTGTTTCTGATGCTTATAAATTTAGAGAGAAATGGAAAAAATAGCAAAATGATATTTGGTATACCACAATTAAAAATATTTAAAAATATTGAAAAATAAGTTGTTTTTCTTTGTAAAACACTCATTAAAAGCAGTTTGAACAGCACTTCCTTGCCTGTGGCTTCTCACTGTATCACTTAGGATAGGAGCAAGCATCTTTTCTATACTTGATGAATTTTCACACTGCTTTTAAGTTTGGATCCACTTCTGACATTTTATCCTTTGCTCTTTTAGTGTCAAGAAATGTTCCTGGACTTCCTTCAATAAGAAGGCTTTTGCAGGCCTCACTTCTCTGTGATGTCTTCATCCTTTCCCAACCACTTTCTTAAGTTATGTTGATAACTTGGCTTTCACTAAGTTTCTCTGGCTGCATATGTTTCTTGAATGGTGCAGTGTTAACATTTCCAGGGTCAGCCATTTTTTCTCTAAACCCATTTATGTTCAATTTGAATTTCACTTCCAACATTCCATTTTTCTTTTTCTTTCCTGAGCTTTCATCTTTGTTGACTAATTCTCTTTTATTATCCAGTTTGTAAACTGTCACATGGGATGATTATCACTGAATGACAAGAAGTCAGCACACCACATCCTTGCTGTCTGTGTGTGAACTTAAGGACTTGGATATGAATATACAGAGTGATCAGTTACTGACTGACATTGAAGGAAGTAATACAGTTGATTGCCAATTAGGATAAACATCTGTTATTTATGTAGTGATTTGTGGGCTAAAGAACTAGCATCAAAATTTGTATTTTATGCAGTTACAACCATGTTCTTGGATGTTTAAGTTGTAGTGGTGGAAAATTATGCAAAGTGAGACCACAAGAGAAGACTGCCTATGATAACATAGCTGACAAAAGTGCTATATTAAGTGGGAAAAAGTAAGAGTATGGTAATCCAATTATTTTCTTGGCAGGAAGTTAATAAATGTTTTCTAAAATTGAAACATGAAGTTAACACAATGTTTCTAACCTCTAAATGCTTCTGATATTGTATTAATCTTAGGGAAAATCTTTTATGACTCTCCCTTGGTGAAGAAAATATAAAGTTCAGCAGGTGTTCTTGTTTCTTTCCTTTTCTATTAATTCTGTGACTAGAAGGTAGGAAATATTTCAGTCCAGTTTCATAGAAGCAGCTAGCCAACTTAGAGAGCCTGGTCCTGGCTATAGCCACATGTGCAGGGCCAGCAGCATCAACTCTGGTGCCCTTTGGGCATTACTGTGATTCCCACTAAAGCCTCTTTATTCCTAGTGCTTATGTTGTAGTCATGCAGCTTTATCTTCTATAATCCACTATTTACTTTTGGTACTTAAAAATTTCTTTATTTTCAAGCTCAGCTTGTGTTTATAGTAGGTAGGAAAAAAGATTTTTGCACGTACTTTATCAGCATCTAAACTGAAAATGAACTGTCATGTCATTCTTTTAAAAAAAAATCTCAGGGCTGGGGATGTGGCTCAAGCGGTAGTGCGCACGCCTGGCATGCGTGCGGCCCAGGTTCGATCCTCAGCACCACATACAAACAAAGATGTTGTGTCTGCCGAAAACTAAAAAATAAATATTAAAATTTATTCATATTTTCTCTCTCTCTCTCTAAAAAAAAATCTCAATAATCCAAACTATAAAGTACCTGTTAATGAATATTAGAAATATATGTACGCACTATATATTATATATATATATTATAGTGCTCTAATAAAAATATGTGAGAAGCTAGGCACGGTGGCTCATGCCTGTAATCCCAGCAGCTCGGGAGGCTGAGACAGGGAGGATCAAGAGTTCAAATCCATCCTCAGCAAAAGCAAGGCATTAAGCAACTCAGTGAGACCCTGTCTCCTAATAAAATACAAAATTGGGCTGGGGATATGGCTCAGTTGTTGAGTGCCCCTGAGTTCAATCCCTGGTACCAAAAAAAAAAAAAAAAAAAAAAAGTCAGAACCAAATATGCTCTTAATAAAAAATATGTGAGAACTGAATTCATAAAATTGTGAATAAATATGGTAATATATTCCTAGATAGGAAGAATCAGTAAAGACATCAGTTCTCCCAGATTAGGTTCTTCTAATTAAAACTTTAGCATATGAAGGAAATTTTAAAATTATCTAGAATCAATGTGAGAAAGTATGGTGCAAAGATAGAATAATTAAGATAATGGTTTTGGGATAGGCAAATATGTCCACAGAACAGAATAGAGACTACAAAAATGTGTGTTTGTGGGCAGTGAATTTCTGTACATTTTAATAATTTATTGCAGCAGAAAAATCATTGTGGGAATGAATTTTTTTTTAAGTGCATTTATAAAATTGGCTGTTGGGGGTGCGAATGCTGTTAAATTCCCTATTTCACATTATAAACACAAAGTAGATTCTAGGTAGATATTTAAATGTAAGGAAAAAAATATACAATTGTAAGAGTACTATTTTCAGAGGCCTAGGGTAGTCTTAAAAGTATGCCTGAAAAGGAAGAGACTGTATATTTAAAGCTTGATGTGAAAACACCATAAAAAAAAATTAAAAGACAAAAGACAGGAGAAAAATATTTACTATATATAACAAACATAATAACTCTCTTTTGCACCCCCCATAAACCAGAAAAATGGAAAAAAAAAGGTATAAACAAACATTTCAAAAAGGTAGTAGCAATGACTAATAAAAACAAAAAGATGCTTATCCTTATTAAAACTGAAATTTGAGATTACAGTTTTTTAATCCAGATTGGCAAAATATAAAGCATTGATTATCTCCTATGTTAGAATATAATAAATTGTAAATTGATGCCATTGGTTTGATAATATAAAAAATTAATTATGACTATTAGAACAAGAAAGGGAATACTAAAAAATTAATATGCCCTTGACTCAGCGGGTTGTTTTCAAGTAATTCACAGAAATTCTAGCATATGTATAAGAGGCAGATGCACATTACAGCATTGGTTTTTTTGTTATTTGTTTTTGATGGTGCTAGAGATTGAACCCAAGGCCTTGTGCACATTGCAGCATTGTTTATATACTGAAAATGTGAAATCAACCTACATATTCATCAATGAAGATATAAATAAATTGGCATGTCTGTACTGTGGAATACTCTGAGAAGCAGGAACCATACATAGGTTCTGGATTCAGATTACCTTGCTTTGAATTCTGGATCCTTCATTTACTACCTGCATGGCCTAGGCTTCTTTAATTTCTCTAGGCCCCAATTTTCTCAGCTGTGAAATGGAGTTGAGTCTATTGCAGAGGGTTGTTATGATAATTAAATTATTAAAATGTATAGAATAGTGCTTAGAATGTAAGTGCTCAGTGAATATTAGCTAATATTAAATTATTACTTTGCAGTTATTAGAATGAAGTATATCCATAGTATTCTAGCATGGGGGGGAACCTCACTGTGATTCAATTGAACAAATTTTAGAGTAATATATGCATGTGGCATAGCACCTGTATATAAATAATTAATTATATATGTACATACATTTGAATGTGTATGGATAAATCTGGAAGATAAATGCTAGTCTTTTAACATTTATTTTTTAGTTGTAGGTGGACACAATATCTTCATTTTTATGTGGTATTGAGAATTGAACCCAAGTCCCTCAAGCATGCTAGGCAAGCGTGCTAGGCACCTCTAAGCCACAACCCTAACCCTAAATGCCAGTCTTAACAGTAGTAGCCTCTGGGGAATGAGATTAGTGGAGGGAAATCAGATTGTGTGGGGAGTTTTTATTTGGATAGGTTTTTTGTTTAGGTTTGTTTTGTTTGGGACACTGGGGTTTGAACCTAGGACCTCACACATGCTAAGCAAATGCTCTACCAATGAGCTACACCCCCAGCCCTGGTTATCAGCTTTTTAAAGGAATGTTCTTTGTATTGTTTGACTTTTTTTCAAGCAGGTGTTACATTAGTAATTATAAAATTACTAATAATAATTTTCCAGACTCTAAAGATTGTACAACTCTTGACTAAATCTCATCTTACTTTTTTTTTTTAACCATGAAAAGGTCACATTTGCTAAATGATTTTGTACTTTCTCTTATCTTCCTTAGTGACTTAGTAAGTTTTCTTTTGCAGGAACATGCTTACCCAGCTGATGAACTCATGCCTTTAACCTGTAGAGGTCGAGTGAGAGGCCAGGAGCCAAGTCGGGGCGATGTGGATGATGCCTTGGGAAAGTGAGTAGAGTGCAAGGCCTGGCCTAGCATTCGCAGTCCCATGTCATAGGCTCCTTAGAGGCAGTTTGCAATCTAACTTCCAGGAATTTGCTAAATTTTGAAAATCACTTTTAAGTATTACATTAAATACTTTTGTTCCTTTCTATTGTCTTTGTTAAAAAAAAAATTGATCAATTTACCTCTTAGATTGGAGAAAAATTAGTTTGTTAAAGCTATATGCATATTAACATTATAAAGTGTTGTTACTTTTATATTTTCATTTGTTTTTAAAATCACTAATAAATGTCTGTGTATATCTTCAAAGATGTGTAGAATGTTAAGACTTTTCAGATTCATTCAGTGCTTTTTATGTTGTATTGCAACATAGATATATGGAAGTACTAGTTAATAGAAGCTACCAGTAATAGGATGTGGGTATGTCTGTTTATACTTTGTGAATAAAATACTTACAATGCTAATGTTTTGTGTCTCATTATACTTGTTTCTCAGATTTTCCCTGACACTGATTGATTCTTTGGACACTCTTGTGGTACGTTTGATTCTTTTTGGATATAATATACACATTCAAGTATTATAAATATAATCAATACAGTATAAAATAAAAGCCTTCAGAATTTAAGATGTGCAGATGTTTGCTTCTAAATAAATCACTGTAGAGTTAATGGTGTCAAGTGAATGTCAAGTAAATTTATGCAGAATAATAGAAATACCCAAATAATTTATAGGGCTGTCACTTTATGTGATGACACCTTAGGGAGGTTCTCCTAGCCTTTTTTTTTTTTATGTTGATGAAACTTTGTTTTATTTATTTATTTATATGCGGTGTTGAGAATTGAACCCGATGCCTCACATATGCTGGGCAAATCGCTGTCACTGAGCCACAACCCCAGCCCCCTCCTAGCCTTTTTAAGTTGGGTTGAAGCTATTAGAAGAAAATACTTTTGGCAAATGTCATTGATATTCTTGTTTCATAATGATATGCCACAATAACACTGAAATTGTTAACTAGAATATTTTTACATTATGTTCATAAACAAGTTTATTTTCTGAACAGTAATTTTTAGCAGTAATAACTTCTTGGCTCTCTTCAAGCTCATATGATGTAGAACTATTTGAAATCACAAAGGGGAAAGATTGAGTTCCAGGTGTTATGATTTCAAGTAGTGTCTTTCTTTTAGATCTTATAGTATAAAAGTAATCTCTTTTAAGGATTTTCTTTAGGCCTGATGTTGATGTCCCAAGTGCTTATTAGTATTCAAAAAACAAAACAAGACAAAAATATCTTCAAGGTAGCAGAAATTTTTCAGAACCAAACTTTGCTTCTGGATAGTTTCAATATTCTTTTTTTTACCAAGGCATATTTTATTTTTAGAACAAAGATTCTCAGTTCTAATAGCAACCTACAAAGATCACCTGTGGGGGTGGGGGAATCCCTGCTTAAGTTATTCTGATTTAATTATTCTGGGTGACGCTGGGTATTACTGTTTATTTTTTCCTCTTTTAAAAAATTTTCTATTAGAGCTTTATAGTTCTACATAGTAGTTGAGTCTCTTCAGTTTTAAAATGTGTCAATGGTTGAGAAAAATGTGGTTGTTTAGATCTTCTTAACTGGGTCAGAGTTTTGAACTTCATTTGTTTAAGAGACTAATGGAATGTGTAAGCCCCATTATAATATCTATGAAAAATAGAATGTGCATTTTTTTCATTTCTCCTACTTGATGCCTAATTTTTGGTTTAGTTGTCCTGGGTGTTCAGCATAAAATAGCTTATTGCTAACTGTACCTGTACAGGTATAGGTAATTTTTATTTGTACCTGTTACATATCAGGTCTACTTTGGGGAGTAGGTGAAGAGCAAAAGCTTTGCATTGGGAAAGACCATAGGAGTGCTTAAATTTGTTTCTCATTATTTGTCTCAGCTTTATTTCTCTATGTAGCAAGTTTTTCATCATTTCTCTAAGTTATTAGTTGATTTTCATGAACACTGACTCAACATATGAGTTTTCTAAAATATCAGAAATGAAGGAGAAAAAGTAGTTTCAGGATGCATAACTTTTCCTACATTTAGAAATCTGTTGGCCTCTCTAATGGGGAAGCCATTAATTATTATGAAGGTTATATCCTTCAGGATTAACAAAGGTTACACATTTTGGCATTGGTTCTCAAAATAAGATCCCTGGGCCAGTAGCATCAGCATTACCTGAGATCTAGTTAGAAATACAAATTCTCTGGCTGTATTGCAGACATACTGAATCAGAAACTGGGAGAGAGGCCCAGCACATAAACAAGTTTCCAGATGATTCTGATGTATGCAGTAATTTTTAAGCTTGAATGTACTGTAGGTTGCTTAGGAATCTTGCTAACATGTGAACTCTGATCCAGTAGGCCACACCAAAGTGTGTGGTGTAACAAGATTGTGCTGTAAGTTGTGTCCTCGCTCTGAGTAGCAGGGAGTAACAAGAAGTGATACATGATACTTGGCCAAATTATTTAATTTCTGTGGACCCCTGTTTTTACTACAAAAGGGTCTAGAATGGGTGCTGGTCCCTAGTAGCTATATTACTTCTCGCTGATCTTTGGTTTATAGTTAGATAAGTAATGCTTGGTTGTTGAAGCTGTCTAAGAGGAGTCAAGCACAAAAATCAGTAAAGTCTGATAAACACTTAAAAACTTACTACATGAAATCTTTAAATTTCAGTCTTTTCAAGAGGGAATAACTTATTACATAGTATTAAACTTTAACTTATTACATAGTATTAAAGCTTTGAAATATATAAATTTATTTTGAATTTTTATTAATTTTTATTAAATATTTTCTTCTGAATTTAAACAAAAAATTAGAGGAAATTAAAGTACTTTGAAATGTTTTGCTATATTTAGAAGGAATGCTATATTATACATTTGTCAATACAAGTAGTAATATTTCTGATTGACTTTGCATTTATTCTGTGATTAATTTTTCATTTGGTGATTTAACAATTTGAAAATATTAATAGGATATATCATTGTAACAGTGTATACAGCTCTACCATTTTTATTTTTGTCATACCATAATATGTTAAGTAGAATTTCTATTGCCATAATTTGATCTTCAAATTTAAACTATTCAAAATACCAGGTATCTAGTTTCTATTGATTGTCATAGAGTCAAGCAGTGAAATGTTAAGGGTACCTTTAAATTCAACATTACCATGAAATCTGTAGAAAAAAATTGAAACAGATTAAAGATCATGGGGGAAAGGATGAGATCTGGATTGTTCTTTTGTTATCAGCTAGAAGATTAAGAAACGATTGGAGCTGTTTTAAAACAAATTTTGTAGCTAATTATATACAGAGATAACTCTCTGTCCCCTTTTATTCTCATTTGAAACACATGATATTGGTACTATTGTTGGTTAGTTTGATATTGGAGAGAAGGGGGAAAAGTTATTCAGTTAGAGAACACATGTGGAAGGAAATTTGTAAGAAGAGTGACAGAAAAAAAAACCTCAGGAGATAGATTAGGGAGAAGGTGAGATGAGATTAAAAACTGGATACTAAAATGTATGTGTTTGGAGGGTGGGGAGGGTAGAACTGTTGTGTTTCATTTCACAAGTGAGGGGACCAGGACCATTTGCATCTACTTTTATTGCTGCAGAGTTTACATGGGTTTTGAGATTGAAAAGACTTAGAACTTAGTACTTAGAACTTGCCTCTGACTTACTTTTACTTGAAATTAGGCACATAATCTTATGGAATGTCTTAAACCTGAATTAGAATTTTTTGTGAAAGTATCAGGTCAAGTTAAAAAAAAAAAAAACAACTCTAAAACAAAAATATTGAACAGTCAAGTGAAGGAAGAACACTTCTAATGCGTCTAGTCTCTAAATAACATCTAGTCGTGCAGCCTTAATTTAGACTGAAAGATCAAAACAGCCTGTATAATAACAGTGAGCCATGTGATAGAGCTCATGCAAGAATCCACAGAGTTGTTTAATCAGAATTCTAGACCTACGTGGTGATAATAGTAATGAGGTTAGACACTTGATGTTAAGACTTAGTATTCAGATACTCTGCTAAAAGCAGTTGATACACATTATCTCATTTAAGAAAGCAACCGTAGCAGTAGGCAGTTCTTCTTTTTCTAGGTGAAGGAACAGGCTCAGAGGTTAAAGGAACTTGACTTGGATCGCAGGTAGTAAGTGAAAGAACCAGAATACTGATCAGGGCCTGCTTTTTTCTTGGTGCTGAGAGCCTATGAGCTGTATTATTACACAGCTTCCTTAATGAACAGGACGACCATGGGATAAAGATGGCAGGTGTCCGCTTAGGATCAGTCAGAAGAAAGCACTTTCTTCTGAGAGTAAACTGTTGTTTAAGATGGTGTTTGGTATATAGGATGGGTGGTTTGTTTGGTTTTGACTTGGAAACCAATCCCAGTAAAGTTCACCTCATGAGGTCATAGGTTTTTCATGTGTGTAT
>NW_026000019.1:9711561-9731425 GCF_001458135.2 Marmota marmota marmota
GTGGGGAGAGAGAGAAACACACATATTTATGAGGGTTGGTGGTTTCCTGAAATACATGGGACCAGAAGTGTTAGAGATTTCAGTTTTTGTATTTTGGTGTGCTGTAATAGCCTTTACTTTTTTGGATCCCTAACCCAAAAATCTGAAATGATCCAAAATCAGAAACATTTTGAGTAATGCCAATATAACCTTGAAAACTCAAAAATGCTCAGATTTCTAATTTTTGGCTTAGAGATGCCCAACATGTACTAAGAAACTAGTATCAGTTTTGCTAATGATTGTTTTAAAGTTTTAAAGATGCTTCAGTATGGTGCTGGGGTTGTGGCTCAGTAGTAGAGCGCTTGCCTAGCATGTAGGAGGCCCTGGGTTTGATCCTCAGCACCATATTAAAATAAATAAATAAATAAAGGTATTGTATCCAACTACAACTAAAAAAAAAAAAAGATACTTCAGTATGTCTAAAAAAGAAAGGTATAAAGAGGCTATGTAATTAGGCATTTAATTTTTTTTAGTTTGAGATATCACATTTTTATAATACACTTAAGGGAAATATTAATTATTATATATGCCACTTTTTTGCATTTTAAAGTATTCTAAGTTGCTTTTAGTAGCTCATTCTGAGAATATTTGTCCTTGACTTTGTAGAAAAGAACTTCATTTTGTAATTTTCTTCTCCTAGGTATTAAATAAAACTAAAGAATTTGAGGAAGCTGTGAGAAAAGTTTTAAGAGATGTTAATTTAGATAATGATGTCGTTGTTTCTGTCTTTGAAACAAACATCAGAGTTCTGGGGTGAGTACTTAAGCCACCAATGCTTTAATTTTAGTAATTGAGAAGCTTAGGGTAAATTGCTTATGGATCAAAGGTAAGGAAGTAGTTTCTTATGTTAAAAAACTGGAGTATTGTCCCACAGAGTTAGGAAAACCTTGCTTTATATTGGTCACAGACAGCAGCTGGTTTTGGAGTGGAGGCTGCACATCAGAGGTATTCCCTATGTAAAAAGCAACAGTAGGTTGGACATAGGTCATATTAGCTATGTCACAGGTTTATTCACTAGCTTCCATAGTTGGTTAACCTTAGCCATGCACCTCTCAACAAAGCCAAATTAATTCAAATTTATAGGATTGCCTTTCAACTAAACAATGTGAAATGATCTTGGGGTGCTTAAAAATGTGTAATTATGGGCTGTGGTTGTAGCTCAGTGGTGGAGCGCTTGCCTCGCATGCGTGAGGCCCTGGGTTCGATCCTCAGCACCACATAAAAATAAACAAATAAAAATAAAGATATTGTGTTCACATACAACTAAAAAAATTTTTTTAAATGTGTAATTATAAGATTTAGTCATTCATTTCAACATTAGTTAATTTTTATACTTAATAATTACTTTTATATTATTGTACCTCATTTCCTTTTGTTCAAGTAAGTCTGCTCTTCAATTAAATATGAGTGGTAATGTAGCTTTTCAGAGTTTATGAATCTTTTACACTTACTGGAGTAGAAGGTTTTTATTTTTAAAATGTTATGGTGATAAATTTTTAAGTTTGCAATTTGTTAAGATTAATTTGTCACATTTGTTAGATGTTAGGATGTTCTTTGTTTTAAGAAAATTTAGTGTATTTAAAAATGCCAAACACTTTACAATAACATAGAATATCTGATGTTGGCTATGTAATTCTAATAGTTTGCCATAACATAAGTAGCCAGTAAATAATTAAGGACTTCTATGGTCTTTCCTTACTTATGCTTACTTGTTGATAACAAAATGCTCACACATTTTTAGGTGGTATGTTTAAGTGTCTGTAAGAGGTGGATAATATTTCATCTCTGTGATCACAGGGGTCTTTTGGGTGGACACTCACTGGCAATCATGCTGAAAGAAAAAGGTGAATACATGCAGTGGTACAATGATGAACTTCTGCAAATGGCAAAGCAATTGGGTTACAAACTTTTACCAGCTTTCAATACTACCAGTGGCCTTCCTTACCCAAGAGTAAGTAATTCTAAATATGTATAACAGTCTTTGTATACTTCCTTTGTTGTTTTACAAAACATTTAAATGTTTTTTTGATCAGAGCCATTGTTTCTCAATGGTTTCATTCTTTATTAGCACTGGAAAAAAATGCTTCAAAGCTATATAACAAATTTATATTGACATTTCAATTAACTTACATTTGAGTGATGTGAGAATTAGATTAGTTTAAGCTTTGCTGTGTCTCTGTATAACAATTTGGATTATGCTGCAGAAGGAAGAAATATATGCTAGACTAAACCTTGAGCCAGAATTGTTTGTGCTGAAGTTATAGTCAAAGCACTGAGAGCAGGTAGGTATTATTCTCCAAAGGAAAAGATTCAGAGAGAAGAGGGGACAGACAGAGGAATGAGGAGGAGGTAGAGCTGGTGAATAGTATTATAATTATATAAATATGAATAGTATTATAAAATCCAAAAATGGGAACTTATAAAGGAGATGTTCACCAATCATGATGGCAACACTCCTATAATCCCAGATAATGCTACTTGGGAGGCTGAGCCAGGAGGATCCCAGGTTCAAGGCCATTCTGGGCAAATTAGTAATACAGGGCCTCAAAAAAAAAAAAAAAAGAGGTGGGGGACTGAGTGGTAGAGTACTCACCTGGCATGTGTGAAGCACCCTTGCTTAAATTCCTAGTAACACACACACACACACACACATACACACACACACGCCATCCTAGAAAACTTGAGGAGAATCGAGTGCAAACAGAAACTTGAAGGTTGTAGTAGGGTAAATTAAAGGGGAAAGAAGAATCCAAAGTAGGTAGAAAGTTCATGTGGACCACTTATTTGGGGGTTTCTTCTGTGTTGGTAGTTAAAGGAATGCTGGCAATAGAGTCATTGTGGGAATTTTTTTATTTGATTTTTCCTCTGAGAGAATTTTTTATTTAAAGCAGGGGGAAGGAGGTCATTGAAGATGGAAAGAGCTGTCTCTTCTGATTTTTTTCATTCTTTATTAGCACTGTTATTTTCTTCCTTTTATCAAAGTCAGATACCTCAGGCGTTACCAAGCTCTATCACTTTTTTACTTTTCTTATTGCAGCTATACTGTTGAAACAAATAAATTTTTTCTCTAAACTTCTATAAATACCTATCCTACTCTTTTCTCTCTGGTTTATGATCCAGAGCACTTGAAAAATTAATATTACTAAAGCATAACTTAAAAGTTTTGCTCATTCATCGTCCCTATTGTATTAAGTGTTCTTTATCATTTAGAATTCTTCATATTTAGACTGTAGACTTTTTTTGCATTCTCTTATAGTACCATACCCCAGTGGAATCATTTTTCCACCTCAACCAAAGCAGTCTAGGTTCCCCTGAAATGCCTGGGTTTTTTTTTTTTTTCAGTCCATATTTTTAGGCCTACTTTATCTATTACTTGGCGTTACTTCTCTATCAGTATAAATCAGTAAGGCTGTTTTCTCCATCAAGAAATTATCTTTGTAACAAAAGTGAGTGCCAAGCAATTCAGTGAGACCCTGTCTCTAAATAAAATACAAAATAGGACTTGGTGCTCCTGAGTTAATTCCCTAGTACCCACCCCACAAAAAAAAAGAAAAAAAAGCCATCTTTGACTAGGTAGACATATAGCATGTTAAAAGCTAGTGCTTTTCAAATTAGAGTACACATCCCATTACTTATCCTTTAATTTTAGTGGGTTAAGATCAGCACTTTTTTCTTTAATGAAAAAGCCTAGAAATAAGCCTCAATTTAAGTTTCCAGTTTTTGATATTTTAAATAGGTTTTCCTGTGAACATTCTTACATGTGTAAAAACATTCTTAAATCTGTTAAAAAAAAAAAAAAAGACTACATTTTTTATTTTTTCTTTAAGCTAAATTACTAGAAGAGGAATTACTTAATTGCCCAATTGCTTCCCGGAAAGTTTCTTCTGTACCTTTTCAGTTTTACATAAAAGTGCATGTGCCATGGTGCTGGGGCCAACACTGTATGTTATCATTTTTTTTACCAATTTAATGAGAAAAAAATAGAATCTCTTTAATGTGAATCTATATGCTTATTATTTAAATTTTTTTGTTGATTCACTTTCAACTTATTAAAATTAGAAGCAATTTTAAACTATTTTTTAACAATATATAGATATTTACTTAATTAAGTTTATTTTTAGTGAATATTTTTAGTTTTTGTTATAAATAGAGGTGCTGTATTTTGAAGAATCTAGCATTTCTTTACTTTTACCATAATATGAAAAGCAAGTATGGAATTGCAATAGAAGATACCATGAGCATTATAGTAAACAAAGTAACATTTTCTTATCCTTTGAAATCTCAAGAAGATTTTTTCAAATTTTTTAAAAAAAGAGACTACAGAAGAAAATGTCTTTCTATCCTTCCTTCTACATACTTAGTAAGTAACTGCTTTTGCCTGTGAAAATTTGTGTAACCATTCTGTCTTAGATATCATACATAATTGATAAAATTTGTGTTACTGTTTTTAAACCAAAAGAATTTGCTAGACAGAAATGCTGTTGTAAGAGCTACTGGACATTTTTTAAACTGACCTTTAAAGCTTATCCACACTACATATTGCCATTTCTTTAAAGTTAATTGAAAGCAACTTGTCCACTTTTCAGATAAGGTCTTACTCCTAAGGTCGAGTAATGATCATGTCCTAAAATACAGGGTTAATAGAAATTCTGTTATGATTTGTACATGTTTTAAGGATTTTCCAGGATAGCAAAGAGATAATATAGATAAATTTAGTGTAGGTAATTTATTGTTTTACTTTTCGATAAAAAAGTATCCTTTTTAAAAACCACTTTGTGATTTTTCAGGAACTCAAGATCAGGAAGAACCAGGTTCAGAGTCCTTCTAAATATAAAAGTTTATTAATACTTTTATATCTTTTTGTCTTAAGCCTTCAAGTAAGTAGGGCAATAAGCTTTTTGTTTCTAACATCTACACTAATAAATGGACACCATTACCAGTGCCTGCTCTATATCAGGCACTGGAGGCCTAGTCAAGAGGACAGGAGCCTACCAGCTTCTAAACCAAATGTCAACAATAGGATTCCCATAAGCTAAAAAATAAAATAAAAGAAAGATTGAATCCTTCTTGCTAATTTTGTAGAAAATGGCACATGAATATTATGTGCTTAGAATGTGTTTCCTTAGATATTAATTGGAAAGTCACAAAGCTCATCAGAGTAAATCTCAGTGATCAGTTATTTCATGAATTATTTTTCATGATTTGATAAAAAGGTAATTTCTTATCAAAAAATCTAATATCTCTTGATAGTTGCTAATTATAGTCTTCTGGTTCTATAATAGATCAATTTAAAGTTTGGCATCAGAAAACCGGAAGCTCGCACGGGAACTGAGACAGATACCTGTACAGCATGTGCAGGTACCTTGATCCTTGAGTTTGCTGCTTTAAGTCGATTCACAGGAGCAACAATATTTGAGGTTTGCTTTTCATGGTCTTTGATCTCCTGGGTATTGGGCATAGCTCTTTTCATATTTGTTTTCCTTTGGTTAAGTTTTAAGATTATCAGTTGGAGGATAACTGTTATTTTAATGAACTTTTCATCTAATTCTATTACATAGTTTTTAATTGTTGAAAACATCAAAGTCATTGCGAAGCAATTATGTTAAATATCACTCTGTATTTTGTTCACAAACTACAAAGTAAAAGTTTAGTTTTGTTCTTAGAAGATTGTTTAGCTATATTATATAAATATTTCATGGCTCCTTGGGCTGGAGTTGTAGCTCAGCAGCAGAGCGCTTGCCTCGCATGTGAGGCACTTGGTTCAATTCCTAACACCACATATAAATAAGCAAATAAAATAAAGGTCCATCAACAACTAAAAAATATTTTTTTAAAAATATTTCATGGCTCCTTAATACAAATGTCTTATATGAAGTACTATGTCTGTTTTGTTAGACTTCTGAACAGTCAGTTGCATTTCGGAAACCTTCACTACTCTGCTAAAACCATAGTGAAGTTTTTGCATTTAAGTCATGATTGAGAGTCTGATCCATAAATGTATTTACTCCAAGGGAAATATTATCTAGAAGACTTAACATCCACATAGTTTGTTGTGGTGTAGCTATGTGTGTGTCTCTGTCTCTCTCTCTTTTTGAAAAGCTAATTATGTAAGCCTGTCACTGGAGTGCAGTAGTTACATAAAGCACCCTCTTTTTCAAACATATGACTTAGGTGAGTTTTTGAAAATTCAGCAAATGGTACACATGGACAAAACAGAAATAAGAAATGCATACCAGCATTATAGACATTGGATCAAACTATAAATAAAACAAGTGAAATGATCTTTTTGTGTATGTGTGTGTCTGTATGTTCAGATGTCTTAAGGACACGTTTATCATGGTGGAACAGGTAATCTTTTAAAATCTTATTCCATACCTTGTTGATTAATGTTTTACCTTCATTAAAAAGTATAAATACTATTGCATACTTTTAAATATGAGCCACAAACTCAGAGATGTTGATGAATTTAAAGGTGAGGAAAATAAGGCTAAGAGAGGATAAGAGATCTATAGAGCTAGTGGGTGAATGAATGCAGTTGGAATTAGAATCCATCTCTTTCTGAATTCAAAGTTCATACTCTTTCCACTGGGCTTGTTTGTGTTTATAACTAAATCTATTGAAAATCATGATTTTTTAAAAAACTTCTTGAGTATACAGTAATTGATTTTCAGAGAAGCAACCTGATGCAATTGATGGACAGAGCATTGATATAATAGGTAAACTGGTCTGTGGACCAAATCTAGCCACTACCTGCTTTTTTTTTTTTTAAGTAATGATATTCGAGATTGAATCCAGAGTCTAGCACATGCTCACCAATTGCTCTACCACTGAGCTATATGCCCAACCCTCTCTATTTTTGTATTTAAAAAAAAAAAAGTTTTATTAGAACACAGTCATGCTTAATTATTTTGGCCTATGACTGCTTTGTGTTACAGTAACAGTTGAGAATTTTGATCAGTGACAACATGGCATATAATGCCTGAAATAATTACTGTCAAGCCCTTGTCAGAAAAAGTTTGCCAACCTTGGTCTAACCTATGAAAAAGTCTGAGTTCTTGTATTAGTGTCCTAGAGTTCCATTTTAAATTTTGGTTAAGTTTTCTATTTCACTGGGTCTTTTTGTTGTTGTTGTTGTTTTGGACTGGGAATTGAACCCAGGGACTCTCTACCACTGAGCCACATCCCCAGCCTATTTTGTACTTTATTTTGAGACAGGGTCTCACTAAGTTGCTTAAGGCCTCATTAAGTTGCTGAGGTTGGCTTTGAACTTGCATTCTTCTTGCCTCAGCCTCCCAAGCTGCCGGGATTAACAGTCATGAGCCACCACGCCCTGCTTTACACTCTATTCTTAAATATACAAAGTGGCAGATTGGTTTAATGATTTTTTTCTTTTATAGTGGTACTTCTATTAGGCTTGTGTTCTGAAATTAACTTCACCTATACATGCCCTTTGCTTCTATATTTTCTAACATTTTTATCCCACACTAAGAATTTAATCAGAAATCATTTTAATTTCATATTCAGTAGTTAAAAATGAAAACATAAAAAGTTGTCATAAGGTTGTAAGTTTGATAACACCAAATAAATATTCAGAAACCTAGTTAATTTACTAACTTTTTACTAATGATGTCATGTGTCATTTAAAGTAGGATCTAGCAGAGCACTGTGGTACACACCTCTAATCCAGGCAGAGGGAGGAGAATTTCAAGTTGGAACCCAGCCTGGGTAATTTGGCAAGACCCTGTCTCAAAATAAAAAGGGATAGGGATGTAGCTCATTGGTAGAACACCCCTGGGTTCAATCCGCAGTACTTCCTTCCCCCACAAAGAGAGAGGTTCTGAAATGACTCTTTCAAAGATAGCATTCCAACTTTAAAATTCTCTTCCAATAAAGAATCTAAGGAGGTTAGATACTCCTTAGATCATTTAAGTGACAGAAATTATATTAACAAGTGCATTTAATATGCCAGCCATTAATATAATTTAATGATACATGTGTGTTGTGAAGGTGTACTATAAGTTTAAATGAAAATGGGTGATCTCAAAGTGGGATCACTGCCACTAAAAAGCATTTTCGGAGTCCTTAAATAGACTGACTGAAAAAGAGCCAAGAAATGACTTCAAAGACGTTTATATTATAAATGGTTAGCTTAAGAATTTTACTTAATTCTTTTTTTTTTTTTTTAAATATTTATTTATTTATTTTTCGGTGGACACAACATCTTTGTTTGTATGTGGTGCTGAGGATCGAACCCGGCTCGCACGCATGCCAGGCGAGCGCGCTACCGCTTGAGCCACATCCCCAGCCCTACTTAATTCTTAAAATATCCTGTGGGCCTTTGATTTTTGTTTGTTTCCTTTTTTCCAAAGGCATGCAGTTCTTCAAGTTTGCTTTTCTTTTTAAATTTTAGGAATATGCAAGAAAAGCTCTTGATTTTCTATGGGAAAAAAGACAGCGAAGTAGTAATTTAGTGGGTGTGACTATCAATATTCATACTGGAGATTGGGTGCGGAAAGGTATGTAACTTGGGCTTTTAAAATTCAAACCTTCATGTCCTCATAATAGTTGGGAAATAAAGGATTTCATTTTTTCAAATAATCTTTGTATAATTTCTGTTTCATGCCTTTATAGGTATGGCATTGTAGGTATAGGGTATAGATGAAACACTAGAATTAATTTATTTGAGGACTACAGGATCTGGATACCTCAGCCATCTCACATCAAGGTATAGCTTAGTGGGCATATTTAATGTTATCAGTCCTTCATGGGTTTTTTTCCTACCTCTGGAAATAAAGTGTAGCATAGTAGCTAAGAACATGGACTCTGGAGTCATATTTTTGGAATTGAGGCTGTATAATCAGAGGCAAGTTGTTTAATTTCTGTGTGCCTCTCCATATTAACATCCCCATATCTGTAAAATGGGGATAATAACAGCACTTTATGGACTGATTGTGAGGATTAAATGAGTTAATGTAAAGCATTTAGAACAGTGCCTCCTTGGCACACTACATTTACTATGAAGTGCTCATTAATATTTTTATTAATTAAATTAATTAATAATTTGATCAATAATTTTACTTCTTTAATTTAGCATAATAAAAGCTATAGAAAATTGTCCCTAAAGGTGTTCATCATATAGTTATTTTTAACACTGGAAAAAAGAATAGCTAAGAAAATTATTTTATATGAATGTTGAACTATTAAGTTACTAAAATGAATTAGAAGTAAGGAAATAAACATTGCAATGTTATATGAACACATAGGATATGATTGTATAAAGAATATAATTTTATATTTATAAAACAGCCCTATAATGCCATGGAATTAGAAGGATAACCATTAGAGTGGAGGTGGGGGAAGGAAGGAAGGGTGGGGGTGTATTTGGTGGCGAAATTAAGCAAATTGTGTTTTTATGTATATGCAGATATGTAACAATGAAACCCACCATTATGTATAGATGAGATACATCAATAAGAAAATAAAATTAAATGAAAAAAATGCCCCTATAAAATAAACATCAAAGAATGGAAATATACTAGAATGTTCCTAATGAGATTATCTTTTTTTATATAATTCTCTATGTTCCACGGGGCTTATCTTGTTTCTGTATAAAATAAGAAACAATTGCCTATATTTAAATAAGTAAAATTATGTTATATAATTGTTTATTAAACATTAAAATAAAACTATTATCTTTTCAGTATCATAAAAATTTTCCTAAGTTTTATCTGAATGGTTTCTGAAAGAAACTGAATGTAGGCTTCAAAATTCTGCATTTTTTCTCCTTTTTTTTTTAAACCTACTTTAGGCCTCTTGTATAAATTAATTAATCATAATTAATTTTGAATTGGTCATAATTCTTGACTTATGACATTACACTCTAATCATTGGTCCATACATGACCCATTTTATTTAATCATTTTTTTATAATAAATACTCACTAATGAACCATTACAACAGCAACTTGATAATATACTATTGTACATGGTCCTTGATTCTCCCCACTTTTGTAACTCCACACCTTTGCCTCCTTCCACTTGAAGTAGTCATCATCTTTATGTTGATTGTTCTCTTAATTTCCATTTAATTAAATTTTATTAAATCTACATGTATTCTTAAAAATGTGTAGTTTGTTTTATTTTAAATTTTATTAAAGGATGTCATATTTGATGCCCCTATGAGACTTTTTTCACTTAATATTACATTACTCAGATTCATGCATATTGTTGCATGGAGTTATAATTTTTTAATTGCTGTTTGATAATTTATTGAATTACTAAATCCATCATGGGCATTTGCTTATAGAATTTTGCTATTGTGAGCAATAGTGTTGTGAATATTTTTGTTGTTTACTCCAGTTGTACATGTCTTAAGAGTTTCTCTTGGCCATGTACCTAGGAGTGGAATTTTTAAGTCAGAAGATAAGTTAATGTTCAGCTTCAGGAGATAATGTCCAAATGTTTTTCACAGTTATTTCATCACTTTATACTATAAGATTACCTGTGAATTGACATGCCCTCCAACATTGTATATTGTATATTGTTAGATTTTAAAGTATTTGCCATACAAATGAGTTTCTAAATAACATCCTTTCTTGACCACTAATGATGCTGAATACTTCATATTTATTGGTCATGTATGTTTCCTTATTTTTTAAATTGTGTGGTCTTGTACTTTTTCCATTTCTTTTGGGTTCGTGTGTGCTTTTGTAAAAGAATTATTTGTAAAAGTTTTTTATATATTCTTAATACTAATTCTTTGTCAGTTGTGTGTATCACATATATCTTCTTCCAGTTTATGATTCACAACTTTGACTTTAAGTTCTTTTAAATTTTTAATATAGTTGTACTTATCAATCTGTGATTTTATGATCAATACTTTTTTGTCCTGTTTAGACTCTCTTACTAATCAGAGGTCCATAAGATATTTAAGTATTAGAAGTTTTTAAGTTTTATTATTGACATTGAAATTCTTAAGCCATCTGGAGTTGATTTGTGTTTGTAATGACAGGTAAAACTGCTTCTCACAGATTTCTACTTTCTTAGAATTTTTAGCAGTGTTTTCCACTTTACAAATATAGGGAGATATTTTTAAAAATTTTATAATAGTTACAGTTCAGTGGTCTGTATGCTACATGTATGATGTTTATGGTCTGTGTGACACCTATCCTTTGAAACTTGTTGAAGTATTCTTTTTGGCCTAGAACATAGTCAGTTTTTATAAATGTTCCACATATGCTTAAGAGAAATTGTAATTTTTCCAGTTGTCAGATTAGAACCCTATGTATGTTAGTTTGCTCGGTTACTAATAATATTGTGTACATCCTAGTGAATTTTCTGTTTGCTTGATCTATTAATCATTAAGAAAATTAGGTAAATTTCCAACAATGCTCTTTTTATAGTTTTGGATTTTGCTTTACATATTCTGTTGAGTGCATTCATTTTAAATTGCTTTCTCTTCTTAATTAAACCTTTTAACATTATGTAGTGACCCTGTCCATTTCTAATAATGCTCTGTCTGAAAGTGTATTTTGTCTGGTAGTAACTACATCAGCTTTATCTTGCATAGCATTTGCCTAATAAGTCTTTTTCCATTCTTTTATGTTCAGTCTTTGCAGGTATTTATGCTATAAGTGTGTCTTTGGTAAAATATATATCTTTAAATCTGTTTTGTCTTTGTCTCGTAATTATTAATTTTAGTCCATTTATATATTTGATATTTTAATATATTTCAACATTCTTTATACTATGTTAATATTATTTCAGTATGTCCCTTTTCTATTTTTCATTTGAATCCTTTTGTTTTTCATTGATGCCTGCATTTGCCTCCTGAAAACATAAACTTTAGTATATTCTCCCATCCCTTTGTCTCTTTTTTTCTTTTAGTCTTAGAGTTCTCTCTTTCTCTCTCCCTATCAACATCTGGGTTTGTCTCTCTTCTTATTTAAGTAGAGACAGGCTGGGCATGTTGGCGCAGGCCTGTAATCCGAAGCTGAGGCAGGAGTATCAGGAGTGCAAAGCCAGCCTCAGCAAAAGCAAGGCCCTAAGCAATTCAGTGAGATTCTGTCTCTAAATAAAATATAAAATAGGACTGGGGATGTCACTCAGTGGTGAGTGACCCCGAGTTCAATCCCCATACCCCCCAAAAAACAAAAAGTAGAGTCAGCTTTCCGTATCTGTTCGTTCTGCCTTCGCAGATTCAACCAATTGTGAATTGAAAATATCTAGAAAAAAATTGTATCTGTACGAAACATGTAAAGTCTTATTATTCTTGTCATCATTCTCTAAACAATATGGTATAATAACCATTTTCTTAATATTTATATCACATTAGGTATTATAAGTAATCTAAAGACAATTTAAAGTAAATGGGAGGATGGGCATAAGTTGTATGTAAATACTACACTGATTTATGTAAGGTACTTGGGCATCCTTGGATTTGGTATCTACCAGGAGTCCTGAAACCAGTCTCCTGCACATACCAAGGGATATTGCATTTCAACCTAAACTCTTGTGTTTAATAACTGCTGAGGGATTATGCCTATCAATATCTTTATTGTGCTTTCATGTTTGAGTGAAGTTTTGAAAATACAGCTCTTTTGTCTTTTTTTTTTAAAACTGGGATTGAAATGCTTATTATTCTTTCATTTAGAAGCACTTTGTTTAATACTGTATACACAAAGAATTGGGAAAACTGAAATATTGTTAATTAAATACATGAAACGCTTCATGATCCAATTTTAGTATAGGTGCTGCTAAAGTCAGCACTCTATTGTCTTCTTAAACCAGTTTTTAAAATATGACAGCAAGTGCTGGGGATGCAGCTTAGTGGTAGTGCACTTGCCTAGTGTGTGCAAGGCCCTGGGTTCCATCCCTAGTACCACACGCACACACACATACACACAAAGTGATATCATTTTTATTTCAGTGCCTTTATATGTGGTCTTCTCTTTCTTTCTGAAGGAGTATGAATATCAAAGACAAGGAGAAATTTTGAAAAGAATTACTATAATTTTAGGTATAGGTTTTCCTCTGTATCTTTCCTTTCTATATTATGTGGGCCCTTTCTTTTAAAATCTTTAATTGCTAAAAATTGATAGTTAGTTTTTTAGGTATTTTATCCTTTTCACCTTTATTTCTTTGTGATTCCTGTTATCTAAATCACTGTTGTTTCTATTCCATCTTCCATATGTCTTTTCTAATATCTCTTGCTCTTAAATAAGCCCTTTGTAAACAATTTTACAAAGTGATTTTAAAAGAAAAAAACAACTATTATCAACAAGGGAACTATTATTTATATAGTAGGGTTAATATTTCTGTAAATGTATAATTTTTACTTTAAACAATTTCGTGTTTAGACTAATTTTTCATTATTGATATACTCGTACCCTCATTTGTACTCTATAAAGAATTTTTAAGACTTGTTTAATGAAGGATCATTTATATGTATTTTCTATAGATAGTGGAGTTGGAGCAGGGATTGATTCATATTATGAGTATCTCTTGAAAGCCTATGTCTTGCTTGGAGATGACAGTTTTCTGGAAAGATTTAATACAGTAAGTTGATCAAATTTTGTATTAATTTTATAGCCAATTTCATTTGAGTTAAGATTTTGATAGAAACTCAATTGCCTGAGTTGCAGTCTAAAAAATAATTTGTTTTTAAATGTTTGGTAGTTTTTTGTCAGAATTTCCTGATGATATTAGTCAGAGACAGTGTAAAAGCTACATACATTTCAAAAAATTAACTTACATAGTAGTTTGTTTTTTAATCTTTTATCAGAAATTTTCTAGATTTGCCAATAAGTAATAAAATATGTAGATTTGAGTTTTACCTAATCTTTTGTGCAAGGAAGACAGTTATTGGAATAAGTTACAGTTAGCTTTTTCCTTTGGAATCCAATTTTATTTGAATCTTGAAAGTTTGGCTTAGTCTTTGATGATACCAAATAGAGCAGAATTTGGAGAAACTAATGACAGTGCATTTCAGAATCAGGTCTATAAGTGTCAGGACTGAATCAGCACCACAGTCTTAATTTTGGGGGAGTGGGGTGATTGTTGAGCTCAATTGCATTGCCTTTGTAAGTGAAGCAAACTGAAATTAATATGGCAAACTCATAGGCTATATCATTATGTTTTTTAACCATAATTTTTACCTTTTTTCTTTCTTTCTTTCTTTTTTTTATCCACCCCATCAGTTCACCCACATTACATATGTGAGACAGTAAGAGGGTAAAAGTATGAGAGCCATCCTGCTTTAAATCTTGATTGTACCGCCTGTTAGTTTTGTGACTTTGGGCAAGTTTAATAACCCTGTTGGCCTTTATTTCTCATTTATGAAATGCAAGTATTAATACTATTTATATGGCTATTGGGAGGATTAAATAAACATACATATACATAAAGGGATTAGAAGAGTGCCTTAACATGTGGCAGGTACTTAGTAATAGTGATTAGCAAAGAGTAGACAAGCTAGCAAAGTTGAATGCTTTAAAAATAGTATCACGTATATTCTTTGTTAGATTACAGTAAGATTTTTCTTGAGGTGAATTTGGACAGATAACCTTTTGTTGGCTCATTAACACAGCTTGTCCTCTTTAGAAAGCTGAGAAATATCAAGGAGAAGACAAAAGAAGGAGAAAAAGAGTTGCTAAGAGTGTAAAAAGCAAAGATAGGAGACCATAAGAGTAGGAACAGTGATGTTATGTTAACTTCAGTAGTCGTGAGCACCAGTTAGCTGAGAATGCACCAAACTTCCTAGACACAGAAGAAAACTAAGTCTGTAGCATAGAAGCCTGTGACTGTATTCCAAGAGAGCTAAGAGCATCATTGGGCCGCAAAGGCATGCTAACCACAGGCTGATCCCCAAAGGAGGTAGGGATGTTTGGATTTATTCCTCTAAGAATCTCATATTAAATACAGTCCTTAGTATTCTGCATCTGACTTAAAGGACATAAGGGAGAATATATGTTTCAGAAAAAATTCCATCTAAAATAATTCAAGTATTTCCACAGTTAACAGATGTGAATTTATTTATGAACATAAATTTAGGCTTAATTTCTTGACTGCACTATTTAGTATATTTAGAGTAGCATGTGTTTTTCAGTCTACTTTAATGAACACATTATTATAATCTCTTAGCACTATGATGCCATAATGAGGTACATCAGCCAGCCCCCTCTTCTACTTGATGTGCATATCCACAAACCAATGCTGAATGCTCGGACTTGGATGGATGCTTTGCTTGCCTTTTTTCCAGGCTTACAGGTATGGAGAGGACATTTTCTTCTTCTTCTTAAATTCATTATAGTTATACGTAATGTTAGGGTTCATTTTGACATTATATAAGCATGGAATATAATTTGTTCCGATTCAGTCCCCATTACTTCCCCCTGTTTCCTTTACCCCCTTGATCTTTCTTCTACTTATTTATAGTTTTTTTAAATCATTGCATTATAGATGTGCATAAAGATGAAAATTCACTGTGGTATAGTCATGTATGTGCAGAAGAAAGGTCAGATTCATTCCACCATTCCTCACTTTTCTTCTCCTAGTACATTTTGTTGATATTAAAATAAAATTATTTTAATTAAGTACATTTATGATCTCTAAAATTGAATGACAAAATATAGTCCCTTTCCAAAGTTGTCTTAATATACTCAGATCCATTTGTAAAATGACTATATATAAAATTAACTCATATTTTATTGGGTCATTTTGTGGTTTTTGACTTCTAGGTTTTAAAGGGGGATATTAGACCTGCTATTGAAACTCATGAAATGCTATATCAGGTTATTAAAAAACACAATTTTCTACCAGAGGTAAGCAAGTAATCTTTGAAATTCTCACATATATACTGTAAATTGCTAATTAAAAAAAAATGACATCTTCATAACATGTTTGCAACATGTTTGCTCTTTTTAATTAATTTTCCCCTGGTTAAATAGGTTTTTTGTTGTTTATGTAACATTATATGTTTTCTTTTTTTTAATATTTATTTTTTAGTTTTAGGTGGACACAGTATCTTTATTTTACATTTATGTGGTGCTGCAGATTGAACCCAGTGCCTTGTGTATGCTAGGCGAGCATCTACCACTGAGCCACAACCCCAGCCCCTGTTTTTGCTTTTCTTCATGTATCAAAGTGAGCAGCTTAATTTTTGGATAATGCCGTTATTATATTATTTTTTTGTAAAAAAAAAAAAAAAAAAAAGAAATTCCAACATAGTGTTTGTCAACCTTTCTAACCCATGCCATTGCAATATTGTCAATTTTTTTTCCCTATGGTGTTAGCGATTGAATCCAGGGCCTCACACATGCTAGGCTGTCTACCACTAAGTTGTATCCTCAGCACCCTAGACACAGGAGAAAACTAAGTCTCTCATTTTAACTTTCCATCTGTACCTACCTGCTAGGGAGATCCTGTCGTCTTTTATTTTCTAAGATTTGTTTAATGCCTGTTTACATTAAGTGTACTTTTGTTGGTCACACATGCTTCCTGGAAATTTGGAGAATATCTGGCCTTGCTCATACTGGCTGTGAATTACACTTTTTTTTTTTTTAATTTTAACATTATATTAATAATAAGTATTCTTACTAGATCTATATGACAAGATTTTAATAGCATGCCTTTTGGCTTTCCAGAAATGTACCTTTACAAATTTCCAAATGTGATGGTCTTGTTCTGTCCCTGATTATTTACTCTCTGTGAGAGTTCTAAGCATTCCACTAACTCAGAATGCTCCCTGATACATTTGTTTTACAGAGTATTGTTTTATTAACTTCAGGTAAGTAGGACATGGCAATGGAGAAAGTTCATATTCAGGAAGAATAAAATGAGGTTTCAACAAATACATCTATCACATAAATTTTTGTTTGATTCCTATAAAGATTTTGGTTTCCTCTTTCTTTTTTAAACAGGTGGCTCTCTTATTGAGAGATTTAAATTTCAAATAGAGTAAGATTTATTTTTGATCAATTCCTTTGTCCCCTTCCACAAATGATTTGAGGTTGTTAGAAAAGAAAATATATACTAAAATAATGTTAAGATAGAAATATATATACTTGAAAATAGCTATGAAAGTAGATTTTAAATGTTTCTCATCACACACACAAAAAAATGTTTAGGAAATGCTTGATTTAACCATTCCACAATGTATACACATATATCAAAACATCATATTGTGTACCACATATAGTTTTTGTCAGTTACAGAAATTTAAAAGGAATTATGAGAACTAGGTAAGTGATAATTAAGAGGGAATGGTCAAGCTGGGCGCAGTGGTGCATACCTGTAATCCCAGCGGCTCAGGAGGCTGAAGCAGGAGGGTCATGAGTTCAAAGCAAGGCACTAAGCAACTCAGTGAGATCCTGTCTCTAAATAAAATACAAAATATGGCTGGGGGCTGAGACTGGGGCTCAGTGGTAGCGTGCTTGCCTAGCACGTGCAGGGCCCTGGGTTCGATCCTCAGCACCACATAAAAATAAGTAAAAAATAAAAGTATTGTGTCCAACTACAACTAAAAAATAAAAAAAATAAATAAATAGGGCTGGGGATGTGGCTCAGTGGTTGAATGCCCCTGAGTTCAATCCCCAGTACCAAAAATAAAAGAGGAAATGGTGGGAAAAGGAAAAAAAGAAAATGCAATTATATAAACCATCAGGATTCATGTATTAGAGTTACTGAATTTCATCACTTTTTTACTGAGTTTTCTTGATTTCCTAAGAGCTCAAATGGCTATTTGCAGAGTAATCCATTTAACTGATAAAAAGGGTAGCCTTGGTAAAAATTAATTGTGATTTTAGCAGTGAAAAATTATGTTTTATAAATGAAAATATATGATTGATATTTTAATTACTTTTATCTGTTAATATATGCCACTTTATATTCTAGAACTGCCTGCTCATTCTTTTAATCACATTTTATGTTTTTTTTCAGGCATTTACTACAGATTTCAGGGTACATTGGGCTCAACATCCTTTAAGGCCAGAATTTGCAGAAAGTACCTACTTCTTATATAAAGTAAGATATTTTACCTTTCTTTGCTTTTTAGCCCCATTCCCTGTTGGATCTCTCACTCTTTTATAATAGAAATTGACATTTAATGTTATAATGGTTGGATATATCACCATTTATACTCTTCTAGCCCATAAAGTTATTGAAAGATATAAGATTTTATGTGTACATTTTATACCTTTTCAACATATTTAGCCAAACAATTCTTTCAAGAGAATTTGGGTTTTCTAGAGCTGCTTTCTAAAGCATGTGTCTCTGGAAACCTTTTGGGGCATTAGAAATTTAATCTAAATGCTAAAGTTTGCAATTGAGCAGATTTTCAATTGTTTAAGAAATTCTGTGAGGCAGATCCATGGTTTATTTTCAGATTTAGGTTCTGTGTAACATGCATCACAGTGCCTGATACAGTGCCTGGCACCAGGAAGTACTCAATAAATATTTGATAAATGAATGGGTAATATATAAGCTATATATATATGTGTGTGTATATATATATATATATATATTCTCCTTTTTAATAGGCTACAGGAGATCCTTACTACCTTGAAGTAGGGAAAACACTTATTGAAAATTTAAATAAGTATGCTAGAGTGCCTTGCGGATTTGCTGCCATGAAGGATGTTCGTACTGGAAGTCATGAGGACAGGTAAAACAACTGCTAACTCCCCCTTTTTTTAGGGTAACTGAAACAGCAGAAAATACAAATACCTGCTAGGATTCAGCTAAGTTTAATGTTTTGATAAAGTAAAGTGGAGGATGCAATTGTGTTTATTTTTAAAGCTCTTTTGAATAGACACATTTAAAATTTTTCAGAAGGTTTGTATTTTTACCATAGCATATAATAAGTGCTCAAATAAGTTTTAAATGGATGAATGAATAATTGTTGAATATCAGAACCTTGGTATTAGGAGTGTTCGAAATGTTTTTCCCCCTTTGTTAACAGTTTTTATGTTGTGTGTGATGTTAGAAACTATCAAGAAAAAAAATTAAAGAGATGGCAGCGAAGGGAGTGCATTACCCCCGTGTACCGCATCACTGTGTGGGAGAATGACGAGTTAGAAAGGCTAAAAGCTATCTTGTTAGGAATTTCCAGCAAAATTGGGGTGCTCCAAAACCTAGAGGAAGGATTTCCATCGCACGAGGATCAGCTACGGGGGCTCAAACACGAGAGATTTGTCCGCACGGAGGGTCACGCTGCTTATTCAGCAAATCTCCCCGCAGCTAGTCTGCGGCGCGTGCTGGGAAACGAGGAGATAGCAATGCAAAGATACAGCGCTGCAGTTTCCACAGGCTTCTGCCAGCCATGCAATCACCGTACTCAGTGCTGAATTCTGGGTTTGAGACAGGGGAAGGAAGCGGTCCAATTCGGTTCTCCACACCGGTCAGACCACAGAGGAAGCCAGCGGCCACCATCTTGGAGAGCTGATGTCACCATCCCTGTTTTCGACTGATCACAGCTCATTCAGCCATAGAACAGGTAATTTCAGGCTGCCATTCGCCTGCGGCTTGCAGACAAATTACTCAGGCTCAGTGCTAAATAACCCGCGGAAACTGCTTCTTGGAGCCTGCTCCTATCAGAACATACACCGAGCATGGAGCGGCCGAATTCCGGCTCCCGGAACTGCTCTGGCCCAGGGATAAAGAACCCGCGGAAACTGCTTCTCATCCGGGTCCTGCTGAATACTGTGGAGGTAAATACCAACCGAGCCTTCATAGGCAGTGGCAACAGGACTGAGATGGGGCTTGTGAGGGCCGGTCAGGACTCACCCGTTGCTTTGGTCACCCAGCAAAGGGAACGAAATGCTGCCATT
>NW_026000019.1:9737021-9895737 GCF_001458135.2 Marmota marmota marmota
TATGGCAATATGTAAATCAATGGATGTGTAACTGATGTGATTCTGCAATCTGTATACGGGGTAAAAATGGGAGTTCATAACCCACTTGAATCAAAGTGTGAAATATGATATATCAAGAACTATGTAATGTTTTGAACAACCAACAATAAAAAATTAAAAAAAAAATTAAAAAGTCACTATAGTTTTAGAGATTGCAGTGGTCCAAACATGTCTGAATCTCTGGCTTACCGTGGCATCTGGGAAGATCATTTGATTACAATATTTAAGATTTAAAAAGTGTGCTGGTAACAGAGAGAAACAGGAACTCTCATTTTGGTTGGGGTTATAATGTGGTATAAATATTTGGAAAGCAATTTCTCAATATCTCATAAAAATGCATATGGCTCAGCAATGTTGTTCCTAGATATGTTCACTAGAATAAGTCTTACATTTTTATACAAAAAATGTAATAGAATATTTTATAGTGCTGCTTATGAGAGTGAAATACCATACAGTTATGAAAATTTATAGGTTGTTCTACAAGAATCAACATGGACTGATCTCAAAAGTATAATGTGGAGAGACAATAGCAAGTTGCAGATGAATAATGTATACTTTATTGTTTATATAAAATTTTTAAACACACAAAACAATGTTATATGCTACTCATGGAGATACACACACACACACACACAACTTGGTGAGAATAAAAACATTTTTAAAACAAAAAGAATAAAATATACCCTGCAGTGATATCTACACAGAGGATAATGGTGATCTCTGAGGTTGGCAAGAGAGAAATAGGGCAAAGGAGAATATTTTTTATCTTTAATATTCATCAGCTCTGTTTTGTATGTGTTAAAGAAATGTCTAAATTAAATGTTTTCCCATTAATAAGAAAAACAAAAAGAAACTATCAAGATAATGATGTAAGATCTGGATGATTAATAGTATTCGGTCTAACATTCCACAAAAACACATCATGGTTAATGTGTGTACTCTTACTCTGTTCCTGATTTGGAGGGGTGGGTAAGACCCTCAGTGGTAGTTGCTGTTTCACTGGATACTAGATGGGTATGGATGGCATGAAGTATTCAAGCTATAAAAAGCACACTTTGGTCAATTTGCTATTCACCAACATTCCAATTATTCCAAGATAATTTATCCAGCTAACTGAACTTGTTTGCTTATTAGCAAATGTCCATTCCATAAATATTTATTGAGGCCTCTCTTTTGTTAGCATTATGGCAGTTTTTAAGGATTAAAGCTATGAAGACACGTTCATTCTGTCACTGAGGACAGACAGATATACAGACTTTTATTTTTTAGATAAACAGACTGTTAAAACATTGTGTAAGTGCTGTGAAATACATAAAAGGGACGCGAAGGCCAGTTGGGATGTGGTAGTCACTGAGAAGTTCCTGCAGGATCCTGAGTCCTGAAGGATGAGCAAGAGTTAGAAGACAAAAGAAGTTTCAGGGAATAAAGACACGAGAAACAGCAGTCATCATCTAGTCACAGGACTGTCCCTCAGTCCTTCACTCAGATTGTTGGTAACCCCTTTACCTGACCACAGCTGGTAAGAAATGGGTCGGGTTCTGGAAGCAGGCATACAGATAACAGCAAGAAATGAAAGCAGATACCGTGGATAGCTGGAACATTTGTTGACTGTCACCTGAACTCTGGGCAGTCTTCTGAGCATTTTCTGTATTTAACTCTGATCTTACAACTGTCCCCTGAAGCATACTTGTGTTATGATCTTCATGTTAAAGATAAAGAAACCAAGGCAAAGAAAAATTAGAGAACTTGCTCAAGATTACAGTTAGCTAAAATTCAGAATTCTAGTCAGTGCACATTGGATTTTGACAACTATACTATATTCAAAGAACAATAATTAAGCACCTACTATCGGCCAGGCACTGCACTTAGGTGTGAGGATGAAAGGATAAATTAGAACCAGTCTCTGCCCTCCCATAATTTATAGTTGGTGAATAAAGCATATATGGAAAGAAACAATTGGAACCACAGATATATGCTATAGTAGCAAAAGAAAGACAGATGGAGATATTACAGAGGAAAATATGATTTACTAGTTTATGGGGGGTTCCATTTTCCAAAATTTCACGTCTTTCTTTTTCCCACCAAATATTCCTTTTCTGATAGTTTCTGGACCTCTTATAAATGCCTTTGCTCTGTTCTGATTTTATTCCAGTATGTAGAATATCTCTCAAAATATCATGTCCATGGACTGGGGATGTAGCTCAGTGGTAGAGTGTTTGCCTAGTAGTTACAAGGTTCTAGGTTCAGTCCCCAGCATCACAAAAATTGTCTAGAATTACCCAAACTCAAGATATGCCCAGCACAGCAGCACTATAAACATCTGAATTCAGACAAAGGGTTGCTAATTTTCTCAGAGGCTGACAGGTTCACACTTCTATCTAGTGAGGGTCACTCCTTCACCAACTTACTCTTCCTCATGGGACATTTTGCCTCTCAGATACATTTCACCCCCAAAATGGTTGACAACTACTGATCTTTATTATACTTGTTATTACGCCTGCATTAGACTTTTAACAGCTTTATTTTGTTCTACTCACAGTGAGCTTGTGACTGACCCCAGCTGGTCTCAGATGCTTAACCAAACCCTGCTGACAAATGGATGTTCTCCACCCTGCTCTTGAGCAACCAATTTCTTTTTTAGTGTAAACTTAGAACTTTATATCCATCCCAGCAAAATTTCCTTGGCTGTTTTTTTATTCTGTTTCTAGACCAAAACGATGTTGACTGTCATCTCAGTCAGTCTCAGTCTCTAAGCTAAACTTAGTTTCAGTGATCTGCATTTTGCATAAGCATACCTTAAATTTTTCTCAAATTATTTGAAAGAATTTTGGGTGGGATCATGACTGGTGCCTCATGCTATGGCACTGGAGAGCTTTCAGGGACAGGCTTTTTGCATTTGGTTGCTTATTCTGCTGGCAGGATCCTTTAGCTTACTAGCATCCACGTACTCCAAGACCTGAATGTACGCATGCACGCAGACACACGTGCACGCTTGGTTTTTCAAAATACCCTATTTTCCTAATCCATGATTACCAAAAAAAGTTAAAGGGCAAAAAAAGAAAGAGTAATGTGAAAATCCTTTTAAAGACACTTTCTTCTTCCTGCCTAAGCTAGCATTTGTTAGCAATTTGATAGCCTTCCATATATTTTTAATGCCTACGTGTTTGCATTTGTGCATCTGTTTATGTATGGTTTCTTCTCTTTTTTTGGTACCAGAGATTGAACTCAGGGGCACTTGACCACTGAGCCACATCTCCAGCCCTATTTTGTATTTTATTTAGAGACAGGGTCTCACTGAGTTGTTTAGCACCTTGCTTTTGCTAAGACTGGCTTTGAACTTGCGATCCTCCCGTCTCAGTCTCCTGAGCCACTGGGATTACAGGTGTGTGGCACCTCGCCTGGCTTGTTTATGGCTTTTAAATATAAATTAGATCATAGAGTATTATATTCAACGTGCTGATTTTACCCAATCCATTAAATTTTAGTGATCTTATTCTTTTAAATATTTACAAATCATGTTTTATAATTTGTTCTCAAATTTGCCAAATGTCTTGCTTACTAGTCTACAATTCTCAAAATAACATTTGTTCATGATGGTAACTATCAGCCCTTCAGGGTTAAATTATGATAAGTGTATTACAAGTTGAAGGGAAAGTTTTTTTGTCCATTCTAATGAGATTAACATCCAAAATGAGCAAAACAATTTTGAAACTTTACAAGTGAGTTTTTGTTCCAAAATAAGAAATCATTTGTAATAAGAAAAGGAGAGCTGTAGCATTGATCTAATGTATATGCTAAGTGCTGTGCTAAATAATATCTCATTTAGTCTTTATATCAGTGTTGTGAGTTTATTATTATATTCCTTTTACAGAAGAGTAAACTGAAGCAACAGTTCTCATACAATATCCCAGTGATCACAGAGCTAGTTGGTGGATGATCTTTCTGTATCCAAAGCCCATGTTCTCCACTATTGTAGTCTGATGCCTCTCCAGCTTATTTAGTAATGTTCTTTAAACTTTTCAATTTAGTAAATGTTTATTGAGTGTGCCTACTGTATACCAGGATATTTGTATATTTGGCCAGAGGTTTGATACTGTGCAACCTGTCTAGTAAACTATTAAGTTATTTATTACTGCCAAAACCTTGGAAGCTTTGGAAGGAAATAAATTTGATGTTACTATAACTCCATCAATGAGCTATGCTCTTTTCCTGACACTTAATTTTATTTAAACTTTTTTTAATGTTATTAAAACATTATAACATTAAGTCATTTGTAAAGGCACATATCCTTTACCCCCTTTTTTTCCTCCTCTTTCTCGTCTTGACAGATATATAAATATTTATAAAGTTAGAATTATAGTGCACGTGACTTCATGTTGTATTTTCTTCATTGACTTCTTATAAATGGTTTCCTTTACCCTTAAAGCCTTCTTATTTATCACTTAAATGGCTGCATAATAAAATTTATCAAAGTCATATGACTTCATCCCATTCTGTTAATATTAGTTGAAGATTTCTATTTTTTTTTGGTATTGGGAATTGAACTCAGGGGCAGTCAACCACTGAGCTACATCCCCAGCCCCATTTTTAAAATTTTATTTAGAGACAGGGTCTCAGTTGCTTAGCACCTGGCCATTGCTGAGGCTGGTTTTGAACTCACGATCCTCCTGCCTCTGCCTCCCGAGCCACTGAGATTACAGGCGTGAGCTACCACGCCTGGTTAGTTGAAAATTCTTATATGGTTTCACTAGTAAAATTCATCTGGGTCACCTTTCTGCTATTGATCCTTTATAGAAAAAATAGAGAACTTCCCCTCATTAGAGGCCTATAGAAAAACCTTATCTTCATTATTAACAAGATTTAGTGTGTCTGTGTGTGAGGCAGTTCCTCTGGTCTTTTTTTTATTTCCTTAAAATATACTTGGCGTCACAGTTATTCTGATACTAAGTGAGAGATTCTATAGATCTTTGGACATTAAAATTGGTGTAGACAAGGTCATCAACCTTGACTGTCTTTCAGTAGTTGACATTTAGATGTTTTTAATGTGTTTATTTATTTGTGACTTTTTATTTTTAGAATGGATTCTTTCTTCTTGGCTGAAATGTTTAAATATCTGTATCTATTATTTGCTGATAAAGAAGACATTATTTTTGACATAGAAGATTACATCTTTACCACAGAAGCTCATCTGTTGCCCCTTTGGCTCTCTACTACAAATCAAAGCATCTCTAAGAAGAACACAGTGAGTTTTTTACTTAAGTATCTTATTCTTTTTTACATTTCTATGTATTTGTTTTATTTTCTAAGTAAAAGGTAATCCATGACTAGAATTTAATAAATACATGTATGCTAAGAGAAAAAGTAAATATAGTATTTTCTAATGTTTTTGTTAAATGTTTCTTTTAAATGAAATGTAAAGTAAAATCATTTTTATTTATATAAAATTATTTTATATTGTAGACCTCAGAATATACAGAACTGGATGACAGTAATTTTGATTGGACTTGTCCAAATACTCAGATTCTCTTCCCTAATGATCCATTGTATGCCCAGAGCATTCGTGAACCCTTGAAAAATGTGGTGGATAAGAGCTGTCCACGAGGCATCAGCAGAGTGTAATGTATAATTTTGTGTTTATTAATACCAAAATTAATTATTCCCCCCCACACACGTTTTTTATCAGTGCATTATAGTTACACTCACTGATGGGATTTGTCGTTGCACATCTGTACATACGCACACCACAGTTAATTCTTAGTAGATGACAGAGAGCTTAAGGAGCATATTCCATCAGCCAAGGCATTCACTTAGACCAAAAATATCACTCATTGTATTATTAGTAAAGTTAGACAGTGAAACTGATTTGCAGTCATGTATTATTTTGGAAATTTTCAATGAATCCTTTGTTTAATGAACTGAGTAATAGTAGTGGGCAGAATGTAACAGTTTTTAATATCTCTAGCTCATTTTTATGTAGAGGAAACATGCATAATAAAATATTTTTCCTGTGTCTGTAGTTGGTGGGTAGTGAAAACCAGGGTTTTGTTGTTTTGTTTTTGTTTTTAAAGGTATTACTGATTCTTGGTTTAAATTCTGTTTGATTTGATGTGTTCATTTTCTTGCAGATAGTTACATTAGGGAGGCCATTATAAAGAAGTTAAAAAAATTTTTTTAAGTGAGCATTATTCACTAATACAAATATTGTTTTGTTTTAAATATTGGGAGAAAAAAACTGTGTTTTGAGAGACAGACACCAATAATAACAAATCCCAACTACCTACTCTATGTCTTCAAAGAGTTTGAGTACTGTTGACTAATACTGCCTTATCTAGATGATATATATGCTTTTATAACTGGAAAGTATATTTGAAAGTTATACAACTTATTAATAACCTAAATTATGTGTAGAAAAATAAATGTTCTAGCTATTTCTGTTTTATTAGTTCTAAAATTAGCAAATTTGCGAATATCTAACATTTTAATTTGTCCTATGTTTTCTCTGTAATTCTAATTCATAATTTTTAAAGCCTTGCCTATAATTATTTTTAGCAGAGAGGAGAGTTTCAGGAGTGGAGCTAAACCCCCTCTGAGAGCCAGAGATTTCATGGCCACTAACCCTGAACATTTAGAAATACTGAAGAAGATGGGGGTGAGTTTGATTCACCTCAAAGATGGGAGAGTCCAGTTGGTCCAACATGCAATCCAAGTAAGACTTTGCTATACTAATTAGATACTGTCTCTTCTCTGCCCTTTTTGGTCTCCTTAGCTTTAATAAGATAATGGCACCTGCCCTTTTTTTTTTTTTTTTTTTAATTTAGAATACATGGTTTAGAGAATCAAGATTTTAGAATTTAGAAGTATCTTGAAAAGTAATCTAATTCTAACCCCTTTGTAGTATAATAACAATTAAATCATATTGGATATTTTGCTTATATTAATAGAGCCAAATGCAGGACCCAGAGCCAGGTGTGGTGCTGTACATCTATAATCCCAGTGATTTGGAGGCTGAGGCAGGAGGAGTACAAGTTTGAGGCCAGCCTCAGCAATTTAGTGAGACCTCTCAAAATAAAAAATAAAATGGGCCGGGGATGTGGCTTAGTGGTTAAGTGCCCCTCGGTTCAATCCCCAGTAAACCCCCACCCTCCCAAACAAATATAGGACCCATATCTAATTTTCTGTTTCTTGGTCCGTCTTTTCATTATTATTTTAATTTCAAGCATAATTTTAGAAGTTAGTAATTACTTTTAATATTTATATCTCCGTGTTTCACATTATCTTACTTTCCAAAAAATTATCGAATCTAAGTATTTTATTCATTGTAGAAATCAAAATTTGTATGTATTTGTGACTAGGAAAGTAACATGTATTTTAAGGAAAATTGTATTGATTTTTACTTTAAAAGTTTTCATAACACGAGACCTTTACATTATTTACCTTATTAAGCACATAGATTCTGAGAAAATTTAGTTTGCTGAATGATTTTAAACTGGAATCATATTCAGTTGTATCTTCATCTTAAATTCGAATGTCCCATGACTTCACATTTCCCTCAGAGTTTTATTTCATCTCTATTCTTCATTAAAGAGGATGTTTTCTTCATTGAGTCACTCTCCCTCCCTAGTAGTGACAGTGGTGCCTCTAGCACTTTCACTTAGGCTCCAGTGATGAAATTGCCACCAAGTGGCTTTTGATCCTTAATGTGCTTTAACTTTTCTCTAATTATTGACTGGTCCCTTCTTAACACATTTTCCTTTCTGGTGTCCAGGATATTCTGGCAACACAGGTTTTTTGTTTGTTTGTTTGTTTTGTTCACTGCTTTGCAGATTCCTTTGTATTCCTTTCTTGGCATACTCCCTCAACATAGGTGCTACCTAAGACTCTAGGTGACATTCTTTTCTTTCTGTCCTTTTCTTCAGCAGCCTCCCTGTTTCTACAGCTCAGCTGTGATCTTTGTACTTCTTAGATGTAGTGTGAAAACCTACTACCTACAGTCCTAAACCCAGCCTTAATCTACCTGTTATACATTTCTGCATCTCAGTCTCAACCTGTCCAAACTTGAATCATCTCCTCCGCCTTTGCTCTCTTCCTACTTCTACTTCAGCCCATCTTTTATTTTTTTGTTCTCTATATTAGTAAACCCTAACATCATTCTTTTAAGTCAAGAACACTAGAAAATTGAGAATAGGCTTAAATTCTGCCCTCAACCCTCCAACTTTCATCAAGTCTTGTTGATTTTTCTTGTAAAGCGTCAAGAATCCACCATCTTTTTTCTACAATGTTTTCCAACTTTTCCTTGGTTAAGATTCAATTTAAATGTTATTCTGATCTTTCTCAAATATACAAGCAAAATCAGTTATTTCCTATGATCTATTCCACTTTTTCACTTAAGAGACTTTATCATAGTTAATTTTACATGTCTTTCTCCTTTAGAAGCATACTTACGGGGCTGTCTCCCCTGTGCCTAGGGAAGTGCTGTGATAGAATAGGTGCCTGATTTGTGTGTTCTGAATCAAATTGAATCTGCCTATTAGTTCATGATTCCAAGGAGGGAGGATATTGGTCAGATATGAGGTTTATCTCTTTGGTGCGGGGGGGGGGGGGTCAGTGGGGAAAATAAGCAAAAGGGAGCCTTTGGGCAATTGTAGAAGGTCCAATCTCAATTCATGCATGCAAAAGTTGTTTATAGAATAGTAAGAGAACTTGATAAAAAAAATTTACANAAATAAAAACCTAGGAGCTAGGGTTATAGCTCAGTGGTAGAGCACATGATTAGCGTGTATGAGCCCCTAGATTCAATCCCGAGTACCATCAAAAAAAACTAGTCTCCCAGATTTAATAAAATTAAAGTATATCTTGTATGTAATGTGCATATACAATTTTATTTAAAATATTTTTTAGAGATGAATAGAGGGAAGAGAACAGGGTATGGGGAGAGGGAAGAGGAAGGAGAGGTATCCGGGTCTGAATTAGAACAAGATGTATTCTATGCTTGTATAATTATGTCAAAATGGATTCTACTATCATGTGTAACTAAAAAGAACCCATAAAAAATATATATATATTTTGGGGGGAGTTGGCATGTAGTTCAGCAGTAGAACATATGCTTCATGTGTGTGAGTCCCTAGGTTTAATCCCCAGCACTTAAAAACTACAAAGTAAAATAAAATATTGCTCAGATTCTATGATCTTAGTACCTTAATTTATATAAAAAATGATTTTCAGGGGCTGGGTTTGTAGCTCAGTGGTAGAGCACTTGCCTAGCATGTGTGAGGTGCTGGGTTCAATCCTCAGCACCACATAAAAATAAATAAAATAAAGGTAGTATGTCCATCTACAACTAAAAATATCTTTTTTAAAAAAAATTATTTTCAGACCTTTTAACAACTAGTAGAACCTTTATTTGAACAAAAATATAACTTAGGAGCTTAATATAGAAAATAGCTAAAACTGTTGTATCTTGGAGCAAATTATGTTAACCTTGGCCTGAGTTGCCCCGTAACAAGATGGAAATATGTGCATTGTTTCATTCAGTCATCCTACAGATCAGGTTTAATAATTTCTGAAAAATGTTTTACAAAATACAAAAGCACAATACAAATACAAAGCACAATGGAGTACTGTTACAAAACGTTAACAAAAATTTTGCTAAATTATATTAGATATGTTATCATTAGAAAAGAAATGAGTTCTAATTTCATTAAAGCTATAGACTTTATCGAGGTTTAATGACTAGATTGTAATATGAGAAGATAGAAGATCTGAGTTACTTTTATTTCTGACAGACTCGAGGATTTGTGGCAAGCAGTAAACCATACAATGGCTGTTCAGAGCTTACTAACCCCGAGGCAGTGATGGGAAAAATCGCACTGATACAAAGAGGACAGTGCATGTTTGCAGAAAAGGCTCGCAACATCCAGAACGCTGGAGCCATCGGTGGCATTGTCATTGGTAAGTAAGCCTCTGTGCCATTGTGTCGACCAGGGAGAGAGAAGCTTTAGAATTCTTCTTCTTGTTTTCTAAAGTTTTATTAAAGAGTTGTCATTTTTATTTTGAGAACATAAATGACAGATAATTCAATGACTTAATAATTTCTCTATTATAATATCTTTTTTTGAAAGCGTAGATACCTGTTTCTGTATGTTAATATCAGTGAAAATATTTGGAGTAAAGAGTGAGGGTGGTGGAGGAGTAGTAAAAATGCTCAATACTGTGGAAAAGAAAATGTACCCATGAGACTCCTTAAGGCAAGAATTATACTCTGCTAGCTCCAGTGGGGAGCCCCTGACAACTTCTGTTCTCTCTCAGAGATGCAGCCTTTGGAGCCAGAGACATGTGAACATAGTTCCTGGCTCTGCCACAAAATCACAGTGTAACATTGGCCCAGATACAGTTTTTTTTAAAAAACCTTTTGTTGTTATGTAGAATATTTTTTGAGCTCCAATAAAAAATGGTAAGAAATACCTTTTAGGTTGTTGCAAGGTTTAAAGATAACATATGTAAAATTTCTAGGCATAACAGAGGGTATCAATATTAGTACTAGTTACCAGCAAATTTTTATCCACTTATATATTTTTTTACTGAAATTATAAATTACCAGCTTTAAATCACTTTACCCCATATATTTCAACCAGTAGGTTTTACATTTTTGCCCTTCATAGAAAATCACTTATATTTCGACAAGCAGCCTATGACTGCTGTCAAGGGAAACATAATTTTTCTGTTTAAAGCAAATAGAAGCCAGGTACAGTGGTGCATGCCTATAATAACCTAAGCGGCTTGGGAGGCTGAGGCAAGAGGGTTTCAAGTTCAAAGCCAGCCTCAGCAACTTAGTGAAATCCTGTTTCAAAATAAAAAATATAGATTGGGGGAATATGGCTTAGTGGTGAAACACTCCTGGGTTTAACCCCCGGTACAAAAAAACAAAAAACAAAACAAAACAGGAGTTTACATTTTGAAAGAAGTAGAAGAGCTGGGATCTTACTATAATCATGAGTTCTTCTGTAGAGTTTTTCTCACAGGGACAATCCATTTTGGATCTTCTCCCACCCCGCAGTTAGGATAGATTTCTGAATTCAGGGTAAGCAAAAGGACATTTAGAGGTCTGGGGGTTTAGCATAGTAGAAAGCCCAGGGTTTGATCCTAATACCATGGGAGGAAAAAAAGACATTTAAAATTAGGATTTATCTCAGTGAAAATTTATTTTCATTTCTTTTGTTTATTCCATATGGGTTCTTCAATATTGATTTATTAGTTAAATAAGTATTAAGAGAACTTCTATTTAATAAATCAGCAATTGGCAAACTATGGATTGTGGTAGTCTGCTTAATGTTATCATGAACAAAATATCCAACAGGACCACCTTAGAGGAGGAAAGGTTTATTATGGGCTCATGGTTTTAAATATTCAGTCCATGGTTAGCTGACTCCCATCTCTTTGGTCCCAAGGTAAGGCAGAACACCATGGCGAAAGGACAGGCAGTAGAGGAAAGCTGCTCACCTCATGGTATCCAGAAAGCAGGAGAAAGTGGCAGGAACCCTGGACACAATACATAAACTCCAAAGGCACCCCACCCTGCCCAGTGACCGAACTATACCTCCAGCCATGCCCCACCAGCCTACAATTACCACCCAATTAGTCCATTTAAATTGTTAATTTGTGAAATGGATTAATCCATTGATTAGATGACAACCCTCATAATCTAATTATTTCAACTCTTGCATTAACTTATGTGCTTTGCTGGGTCATTTCATATCCAAACCATACAATAGACTGTAGGCCAAGTCCAGCTCACTGCCTGTTTCTGTGAAAAGTTAGATTGGAACATGGCCACTCTGATTTGTTTCTATATTGTCTAATGGCTTTGAGCTTCAGAGATGGGAAGTTACAACAGAGAACTACAAAGTCTAAAATATGTCCTATGTATGCTAGAGGTAGCAGTGGAAACTAAAAACCACTAGGAACCATGATACTAACATTTTTTCTATTTCTGTTTCTATCTGCATCTCTGGATCCTTCTCGACTCTCTTCTTTGCTTTTCTTTGTAATTCTGCCTCTTTCTCCAGCTTATCACCAGCCTGCTCCCTCTTTGTTCATCAATTCCAATCGTTTTTTCTAAATGACAGCCTCACCCCTGAGTCTGCATCACTTAACAGGACTACACCACTAACAGACACAGTCTTTCTGTGTTCTCCAGGGAAACAGTCAGGTAGCATCCTTTGTCTACTAAGGGTGGGGGTCATATGTCGTATTCTCCACTTAGCAATGGTTTATGAGAGCAAGTGCTCTAAGATAGGTCAGGCAATTTCTTCAGGTAGGTTGGCATGTGATACTGGGGGTGGACATGATTGACCCCTCCATTATAACAGTGCATTTAAACAGGGCTGCTTAAATGTTATTGAACCAGTGTAAAATAACTGTATGGTGTAACTGGTTTATAGAGGAAAAATATATATAGTCATAATTATTCTTTGTATTACATATAAAAGTTATATCAATTTTTAGTTTAATTAAAGACAATATACAGAATAAATATCCCTTGTCCAAAATGTTTGGGACCAGAAGTTTTTCAAATTTTGGAGTTTCAAGTTTTGGATTTTGTGATGTTTTCATAGACTATCAGTTTATAAATTCCTAATCTGAAAATCTGTAATTTCATAGGGTTTTGTATTTTCAGATAAGGGATGTTTGACCTATAATGATGTCATTAAAGGGAATCTAAAACAACAAAAACTCATTCATAGTTCTGACACTGTAATCTGGTTTATTAAATTTTTCTATTTCCAGGCTTTTCCCTAAGCGTATGAAATTTTTACAGTTATAATAGAATTTTGCATTCTGTGATTCATTTGTCATTCTGTTTTTCTTTGTTTTCCATCAAATATTTCATTATCATTTGTTTATAATAGTTTATAATTGTGCACAATTATAAGTAGCAGTCCAGTAAACTTCTTTGGGCATGGAGTTTTTTGCTTCTTTTTGAATTATTTCTTTAGGATAATTAATGGGTCCAAAATGTTTGGGTTTTTTTTTTGGCTCTTGATGCAGATTAAATCTCTCAACAGGTTAAAAAAAAAAAGAGCAGTAACATATGATCAATCTTTTCAGTGGACAGATGTCTTGATATTTGCTGCATTCATTTTGTCTAGATGACAATGAGGGGAGCAGCAGTGATACTGCCCCACTGTTCCAGATGGCAGGTGATGGAAAGGATACGGATGACATCAAGATCCCCATGCTATTCTTATTCAGCAAAGAAGGAAGTATCATATTAGATGCCATCCGGGAATATGAGGAGGTCGAAGTGCTCCTTTCTGATAAAGCAAAAGATCGAGGTAAGGGTAAAAATAATTTTTTTTTGTGTGCAGCTTAGCATTAATTTTTCTAGTTTTACAACAAAAATGAGTTACCAGAATGTGAGAGTTGTATGTGTGTGTGTGTTTTTCATTGGTAAAGTAAGTAAAATTTTTAGATGATTTCAGGATATATTTTGGTTTGAAAATAAAGAGTAGTAAAATATTTATTTGCTCGGTTTTCTGAATCAGAATGATTGTACAATTATATTTTTATATGTAATTTATAATTTTTACCATGGTTCTGTCCAGGTGATAAATACACAACATCAAGAAAGCCATTTTCATATTTTCCATTCAGTTTCACTGATTGCTTTGATGTCTTTTATAAGGAAAAAGAATAGGTGGTATAGAATGATGTTATCTAATATATGATAGTAATTTGTCTCACCAGCTGCTTATACTCATAAAACCATTGTCTTGATGATGGCCATAGAAATCTAGCAGTATTGTACTGCTGAGATCTAGGTTTATCACCTGGGTATTTATAAGAGTGGCTGTGCCTGAAGAACAAGATAACATACCTTAATTCAGGAAAGCATGTAGTCCTCTTTAGGCCAAAGTGAGTGTTAGGTTTTAAAAGAGCTTTCAAATTACTACTATATAAAGGAAAGGTCTTACTGGTATTCTTTTATAGTTTACACCCAGGGATAGGTGAGAGATGAGGGAATGTGAACCATCAGACATGGGCTGTGATCCTGCTTGTGGTAGCAGTCTTTTTTACTTGCTGCAGACACCCTGTGCCTCCCTTCCCCCTTACATGAGTGGAGTTGTACAGTTTGTATAGGGTTGCTACGTCCCCTATCGTATTTGGTAGATGTGTAGGAAACTGATTGATTTCATTGTGACTTCCAAGTGGGACATTCTTTAAAAAAAAAAAAAAAAGTTTGTTAGTAATCTGATGTTTGCTTCTCAGTGTTTTGTCTTCTTTATCCTTTAAGATTCTTTGCATTGTCAGCTACTGAAGAGCAATGGAGTAGGCTGTAGGCTATATATATGTAAGGACACATAGATGGAAGAGAGTACAAGAGTACAAGGTTTTCTTCTTAAATCCTCCTATATGCCTTATTTTCTCCCTTCCCCCAGGCCCTTTTTCTAAATTTAGATCTTCATTTCTACATACATGAAATTAGGCACACTAAACATAGGCAAATTAATATTATTTTATGTAACTCTTTAATGCCTTTGCTTTTTCCCCCCATTTTGTGCTGTCATTGGAATTTCAGCAGCAATATTAAAAGGTAAAATGATTCCAAGCTACATTATTAATAGTAGTAAGTATCTTGCATTAATAAGCCTTAAATTATATATGTGTATGTGTTGTACAGACACACATATACATATATAATTTTGTTTCAGTGAATACCATCATAATTTCTTGTTTAATGTAATTAAATTATTTTCATGCCTAGCCAGCCATCCCATAATAAATATAATTCTTTGTCAAGCCTGTCATAACAAATTCTATAAAGTATACATTCTGTATAGTAGATGGATTCACTAGTTCATGTTCATATAAGAGTCACTGTAAGCTGGGTATGGTGGTGCATGCCTGTAATTCCAGCAGCTGGGAAGGCTGAGGTAGGAAGATCGTGAGTTAAAAACCCACCTCAGCAACTTAGCGAGGTCCTAAGTGAGTCAGTGAGACCCTGTCTCTAAATAAAATACAAAAAAGGCTGGGGATGTGGCTCAGTGTTGAGTTCAGTTCCCAGTACTAACAGCATTGTTATTTAGGTATTTATTACTTTGGATCATTTTTTGTTTAAATACAAGTAAAATTTTAAAATATTGATTTGTTTTAAAAGCTGACAATGGAGGGGGCACACATGGGGTTAGGACTACAAGATTATGGTAAAGAATGTACTTCCCATACTAGAGAAAGGATTTAAGAAAGGACTAATTCTATGAGGGGAAAAAGAAGTTTGTTAAACAGTACTCTTAGGGATTTTACAGTGAAAGGACATTATTTCAGTGATTTTTAAAATTTATTGTGATTCTATTACATCATGATCCTTAGATTAAAAAGTCTTAGAAATCCTGTTGTATAACATCTCTTTTGAGAACTATACAGCTCTATCAAACCAAATCAGCAACAAGTTTTAATTATTAATATTTGATTGTGACAAAAATCCATGATAATAATTTAATAAAATTAACTACTTTATTCATTTAGGATAATGTTCTAAGAAGTTAAGGTCTGTAGTGTTATCATTAATTTGTCCTGAATTATTACATAGACATGTTTCTCCCCTGTATTAGAGTCAGCTGATGTACCTGTTAAAAGTGTAGCCTCCTTAATCCTACACCAAGGTATTGAATCAGACTCTCTGCAGACAAGAGTCAGATCCTACTACTTCACAGTCACTTGCATCCCAGGCAACTGTGAAGTAGTAGTTCCTCAGCTATATTGTGAAGAAACAGATGTGTATGGCCATTTGGGATCATTATGGGTAGTAGTTAAGATTACATAAATACATCAGATAGTAACAGCCTTAAAATTCAAACAGTAAAATATCCTCCAAATTGTTCTAACAACCTCATTCCACCTATATGTATTATTCTTTATAAAGTCACACCATACTGATTGAGCAGTCCTTTGCATATATAACACAGAAAACAGAAGCCCCCAAACAAGCCCCTGTTCCCACTTCCATCTTCTTCTTCTGCTAAATTCTAGTCATTAGTGTACACATACGTGAAATAGTCCTGCCTGCTTGCCACAATCTTCAGATATCTTATTACCCATTTTTCTTCAGATGATAAAACATTAGTGATTTATCAAGTGAAAATATTGCTTCCTTGGGCCAAATCAGTGGCACTTCTAAAAGTCGTCTGCATTCTGTTGTTGAACAAAATGTTTAATATTGTCTCTCGTGTGTCTCATCTTTCTGAAATTTCAGTTTATAAATACTTAATAATTCCAATCCTAGTGCCCACAAACAAAAGACAAACTTTTGTTACCTTTAGATCCAAATTGAGGCAATTTACAATTAAGAATCAACTTCTTCTTTTCCTTAATATTTCTCAAGGAGGATAAATCAGCATTTTGAAGTTCCAGTACATTGTCATGCTTGCAGCTTACAGTGCTATAGAAAGACATTTTCAGGGCTACTCCTATATTTGTATCTACCTGGTAAAAAGGCAGAGAAAATGGGGGGAAAGATTTTTCAAAATTAATAAGGTCTCAGGGCTGGAGTTGTAGTAGTAAGAGCACTTACCTGGCATGTGTGAGGCACTGGGTTTTACCCTCAGCACCACATTAAAACAAATAATTAAAATTACAAAAGTAAATAAGGTTTCATCCTTTGAACTGCTCCCAATTTAAGTCAGGCAGTGTCACTTTTCCTAAGATTATTCCCTGCTCAAATTGGTTGTGGTGAATATGTTCTATACTTGAACTATAGAACTCAGATGGCTGAAAAGATTTGACTCCAAGGGAAAAAACTCTAGAACATATTTGCCTGGAGAGGAACATCCCAAACATTTTTATTGGCAGAATTGCTACTTAGCTACCGTCCTTCTCTAACGACTGCACATTTTTGCATGCTCTTTTGCATTTGCACATATCTTCTCTCTTTCTGGAAATGCCTTATCGATCTCTGTCCCTATCCCCATGGCCCTTTTCCCCTTTGAGAACACTAGAAAATGTGTCCCTGTCCTCTGAATGTCCAATTGAAACGGCATCTTGGTAAGAAATTTTCTCTTACTGTCCCGTAAAATCTAAGGTGTCTTTTTATAGTTCTATGATATTTATATGACATTATATAGTTCTTTACATTAAATAGTTCTCTGTATTCCTTGCTTCAGTAAACAGTGTACAGAGGAAAGAAGGAAGAAAATCCAATTTCTTAAGTCTTTACTAAGATTCCTGTCCCTTTTTATTAATACTGATTTTCTTTTCTTTGGATCTCAAGATTTTCTTCTTTCTTTGCTTCCTGTATTTCTGCTACAGCATTCCAGAATTTATTGTAATAGTTACATTCTTTTTTTAAAATTTTTTTATTGGTGCATTATAGTTGTACATAATGGTGGACATGCCCACAATATAAAAATTATACTCTTGAAACTATGATCACTGGTAAAAAACAAGCATCTTGGAATAAAGATTTATAGTAGTATGAAGGACCTTAACTCCAACTGCCATTTTTATTTTCCTGACTGCTGCCTGTATTTCTCATTCTATATAGTTCCATAAGTTTGTGAAAACCAAAATGTTTTCTTCTTGATATCTTAACCATCCACCTTTACTTTTCAATTTAGTTGGCCTCATATAGTAATTATTGCTATCATTTGGAAAACTTTTTTTTTTTTGTAATCATCACTTACTTGGCATTCTTAATTATCATTTAATCAGGCATCTCTAAACACTCTATTTTTCAAGAGTCATAGAAATAAAGTTGCACAGTATGCTTTTTAAGTTAGGATTGTTTTGATTAATGATGTGTTTATGAAATTTATACATAATATGGGTAGAATTTATTTATTTTCATTGCTATATCAAATTCTTTTGTATGAACATAGCACAAATTATTTAACCATTCTACTATTGCTGGACATGTGGTTTGTTTCCAGTTTGGTTCTATTACAAACACAGCTGCTATAACCATTATTGAGCATGTCCATATGGAGTTGCTGGATAATAGAGTATATGTATGCTTGCTTGCTTTAGCGGATATGCCAAACTATTCTCCAAAGGGATTATACAAATTTTCACTCTCACCAGTAGTGTATGAAGCTTCTCTTACTCTACATTTTTGCCGATGCTTATTATGGTCATTTCTTTTAATTTTAGCCATTCTGGATAGTGTTCTCCATGAATACATCTAATTTGTATTCAGTTTTTGTATTTCACTGGTTGCTAATGGGGTTGACTCCTTTTTCATGTATTTATAGGGCAATTGGATATTCTCTTCTATGAAATGCCTCCTCAACGTTCTTGCACATTTTTCTGTTGGTTTGTCTGTATTTTTCTTATTGATTTGTTAGACATGTTTTTGTATCTGTTATGTGTTATGGAATCTTTTCCCTCCATACTTTTCACTTTTTTATTGGTTTTTTAAAAAATAAATGACAGCAGAATGCATTATAATTCATGTTACACATATAGAGCACAATTTTTCATATCTCTGGTTGTATATAAAGTATATTCACACCAATTCGTGTCTTCATACACGTACTTTGGATAATGATGTCCATCACATTCCACCATCATTGCTAACCCCTTGCCCCCTCCCACCCCTCTGCCCTATCTAGAGTTCATCTGTTCCTCCCCCTCTCTACCCCACTATGAATCACTCTCCTTATATCAGAGAAAACATTTGGCATTTGGGAAACTTTCCTTTTTTGTTGGGGGGAGGGATATACCCAGGGATTGAACTCAGGGGTACTCAACCCCTGAGCTACATCCCCAGCCCTATTTTGTAAATATTATTTAAAGACAGGATCTTACTTAGTGCCTCGCCATTGCTAAGGCTGGCTTTGAACTCGTGATCCTTCTGCCTCAGCCTCCTGAGCTGCTGGTATTACAATTGTGCATCCTCGTGCCCAGTTGCTTTTTTTTTTTTTTAATAAAATTTCAACTTGTAACAAGTTCACTCAGGGGTATATTAAAAGTTTTTAAATAATCTCATTTTCCTGAGATAACCAACCCATATTAAGAGTTTGGTATGTAATCTCTGTTATTTTCTTTTGTGCTTCATACCTTTCAAAGTTATAGATTTTTTTTCCTTTTCACAATAATGGTATATACTATAAATATCATTCAGTAACTGCCTTTTACAGTTAAATCCATATTAAGTACATTGCTCCATGCTAGTAGGATAGCAGAAGTTATTCTTTTAAAAGCTACATTAAATTTTGTAGTATGACTTACAATGATTTATTTAATCATTTCACTGTAAAGTGTCCAAATCAGTTCTAGGATTTTTAGTTTGTTTTGTCACTATATACAGTGGTGCAGGGAACATCCTGTACATGTCTTCTTATCTGTTGATACTTTTACCTGTGGAAAAATTGAGGTTTACTAAAATGGAGTGCTGGCGAAAAAGATACAGGTTTTTTAATTTTAATAAATGTTGCAAATTGCAGTAGCAGTTCATATCCCTTGCAGCAAGAAATGAGAGTGCATGTTTCCGATAATTGTACAGCAGATTTGCCTTTACATGTATATTTTTCATTGAGATTGGTCTTGCTTCTTCAGAGATGTATGTCTGTATTCAAGAGTCCAAAGACGTGTAACTAGAACAGACAAGTAAATTACAGTTGAAAGGAACATCCTAAGAAGACAGTGTGATAAGTGACAGGTTTAACTGGCGATGCAAGGCAATATCCAGAAATCTTATTCATAAAGTTAGTAATGAAATCAGAAGCATATTGGTATGTAAAAGCTACATAGGCCAAGGTAAGGCTTTGAAGACCAGACTAAGAATAATATATTGGTTCAAAAGGAATATTTTCTGTAATGTTGGCTCAGTGAGTCCCACATGGGTTAATAGCTTAAAGGAGCCACACAGGACTGGACCACCGTGACAAAATTATTGTTATTGTATTATTTGTTATCAACACAAATGAAAAATATAAAGGGACTAAGTTGTCTATTCATAAGTTTTGCCTTCCTTAAATAAGATTGTGTGTCTTTCTACATTATTTATAGGACCTATTTTTATGTGTAGAAGGATATATACATATAAAAGACAGTTATAGAGAGAATATTTATATATTGTTTAAGGCATAGCATCTTTTGACTTTATGTTAATTTATTTTATTTAAAATTTTTATGTAACCAGAAATACTAATTAATTCATTTAAGGATCTTGGGTTTCCAGTCTTTCTTCAAAAGATCACACCTTCCTAGGTGTACATAATATTTTCCTAGGTGTACATAATATTTATAAAGTTTTCTTCTGGAATTTTTACCATTTCTTTAATTTTTGGTTTTTAATTCACATGGAATTTATTTTTTAAATATAAGTAGGATCCTAACTTTCCAATTGAGTGGTCAGTTATTAAATACCATTTATTAAGCAAACCACCTATTTCTCTTGGAATTAAACTACCATCTTTGCTATATATCAAATATTTTTTACATAGTTGGATCTTTTTCTAGAATTGCACTTTTGTCCTACTAATCCATTTATTCCTATGCCAGTAATAAAATATTTTGTTTTGAATAATTTTAATGTCTAATATGGCAGCTCTCCCCTTACTCTTTATTTTTACTCCCACTTTTTTTTGACAAATAGTATAGCCACATTTATTTCTATGGTAGAGCATTTATTATAGAAAAATAACACTTTCAAATCAGGACAAGTAAGCAGAAGTATGCTTTTCTCTTGTATACCCACACTCAAATATCAACATGATTTCAAGCCATTCTTAAATTAATAAGGAACAAACACAGAATCAAGATAGTGTGTCAATAGAAGAGTACTTATTAAAGCTACCTATCAGCCCTGGAAATCAGAAAACACAAAGTGAACTTGTACAGCTATTTTCAATTTCAGTGGGCATCAGCCTCACCTCGACTGTGGAAAAAGCACCTTCAGGAAACTGAAGGCAAATCACCAGTATAAGCAAGCTCTTGACCTCGGAGTAGCAAAAGGACTGAAAATACAAACTTTGTTTCTCAGTTTCCCTACTTTTTTATTGGTACATTATAGTTGTATGTAGTGATGGCCTTTGTTGTTACCTATTCATAGATGCACACAGTATGCAGTATAACAAGCTCCCCAACACTCCCCTTCTACACTTCCCACTTCTTGATCCCGTTCCTCCACTGACTCCCTTTTGATTTTCATGAGATCTACCCCCACCTTTCTTTTCCTTTTTCCTCTCTAGCTTCTGTAGATGAGAGAAAACATAAGACCCTTGACTGTCTAAGTTTGGCTTATTTCATTTAACATGATGGTCCCTAATTCCATCCATTTTCCTGCAAGTGACATAATTTTATTTTTCTTTATGGCTGAATAATCCTTCATTGTGTATATATACTTTTTTATCCATTTATTCATTGATGGACATCTGGGCTGATGATTTTATTTTTGGCTATTGTGAATTGTGCTGCCATAAACATGGGTATGCATGCATTACTGTGGTATGATGACTTCACTTTGTCAGTATCCAATAACTAGGAGTGGCATAGCTGGGCCATATGGAGGTTCCATGCCTAGCCTTTTGAGGAACCTCCATACTGATTTCCAAAGTAGTTGTACTAATTTTATAATCCCACCAGTGTGAAAGTGTTCCTCCTTCTACACGTTCTCTCTAGAGTTTATTATTATTTGTGTTCTTGATGACTGCTGTTCTGACTGGAGCGAGATGAACTATAAGTGTAGTTTTGATCAGCATTTCTCTAATTGCTACTGATATTAAATGTTTTTTCATATATTTATTAGCCATTTGTATTTCTTCTTTTGAGAAGTGTCTGTTTAAATCATTTGCCCATTAATTGAGTCATTTTGTTTTTTGGTATGAATTTTTTTGCCTTTACTGATTCTTTCCAGAATGTTGTCTTTCTTTGACATATATTCTTGCATAGGAACTTTAAAATAATTCTATCTGGTTCCAAAAAAAAAAAAAAAGTAAAGAAAAGAAATGGGATTCATTTGTAATCAATACTTAACAACATTTTCCTAATTTAAAGGTAAAGTATTAAGACTTTCAAACTAAAAAGTCTCTTCCCAGCAAAAGAAACAATCTGTAAGGTGAATAGAGAGCCTACATCTTGGAAGTAAATCTTTACCCCTGACACATCAGATAGAGCACTAATCTCTAGGGTATATAAAGAACTCAAAAAGCTAAACACCAAAAAAACAAATAATCCAATCAATAAATGGGCCAAGGTCCTGACAGTCTCTTCTCAGAAGAGGATATACAATCAATCAATAAATATATGAAAAAATGTTCAATCACTGTTAGCAATTAGAGAAATGCAAATCAAAACTACTCTAAGATATCATCTCACTTCAGTCAGAATGGCAGCTATTATGAATACAAACAACAATAAGTGTTGGCGAGGATGTGGGGGAAAAGGCACATTCATACATTGCTGGTGGGACTGCAAATTGGAGCAGCCAATATGGAAAGCAGTATGGAGATTTCTTGGAAAACTGGGAATGGAACCACCATTTGACACAGCTATCCCACTCCTCGGTCTATACCCAAAGGACTTAAAAACAGCGTACAACAGGGACACAAGCCACATCAATGTTTATAACAGCTCAGTTCACAATAGCTAAACTGTGGAACCAATCTAAATGTCCTTCAGTAGATGAGTGGATTAAAAAAATGTGGCACATATACACAATGGAATATTACTCAGCAATAAAAGAGAATAAAATCATGGCATTTGCAGGTAAATGGATGAAGTTTGAGAAGATAATGCTAAGTGAAGTTAGCCAATCCCAAAAAACCAAAATGTCAAATTTTTTCTTTGATAAAAGGAGGCTGATTCATAGTAGGGTAGGGAGGGGGAGCACGGAAGGAATAGACAAACTCTAGATAGGGCAGAGGGGTGGGAGGGGAAGGGAGGGGGCATGGGGTTAGAAATGATGGTGGAATGTGATAGACATCATTATCAAAAGTACATGTATGAAGACACAAATTGGTATGAATATACTTTGTATACAACCAGAGATACAAAAAATTTGTGTTCTATATGTGTAGTGTGAATTGTACTGCATTCTGTTGTCATATATAAATGAAAAAAAAATTAAGACTTTCTGGGTAGATATATATTTGTGTGTGTGTGTGTGTGTATCAGATCCTGTGTTGTTTTTATTATGATTTTATAGTAGTAAGCAATATGAGCCTTATAACTTTCACAATTAATTTAGTTCTGTTTCGTAGCTTTATTTTGTTTTTATTATGAAAAGAGTATGATTTTATTTTTAGCTTGTGATTGCTACTATAGAGGATTGATAGGTATTTGCAGTGATTTTAATCTTATTAAATTACTTTATTAGCCTTAGTATTTTCTTATTAGAGTTGCTTTAGGTTTTTATAATAATTTACAATAATTTTATAGTTCTGTTTCCTGTACTTAATACTGTTTATTTTCTTATCCTATTGCTTTATTTAGATTTCAAAAGTAATATTGTATTATATGTAGTCAGAAGCTCAGTCTTCACTACTAGGCAATACAATCCTGCACCCTTTTCTGTCCTTCTAAACTACAACAATACAATCCAGAAAGAAACTTAAATATCTTTCTTTGGTTATCCTTGGAACTTAAGCCCTGAGCAACTAGCTCCCTGATTTCTTTGGATTCCATCATGGTTTCCCTAACTGTTTAATTAAATTTACCTCTTCCATAGCTCAGAAGACAGAGAAGATATGTGAGGACTTCTCCCTCAAAAAAACAAAAACAAAAACCCAAAACCTAAGGACACAAACTTCCTTCTTAAGCAGGATGAATCAATTCACATCCTGTCTGCATGCCCACATTTTCTTCAGATTTTCTGTTTTTTTTTTTTTTTCCTTCTTTGACTAATGAACTTGGCTTATCCTTTAAATCTCAGCTCAAGTGTTACTTTCTGAAGGAACCTCTCATTTCTTTACTTACAGTAAGCTTTCCTAACACCTCTTTCAAAATATGTGTCACAGTTGGAGTTTTTATTTTGTGTATTTAAATATCTTTTTCCCCTTTGGACTATGGGATGCATAAGGGTAGGGACAGCATTTGATTTTGTCCCTCATTTTATCTCTAGTACCATGCACAGTGAACACTCTGTAGCTATCTGCTGACTGACTGCATCACAGAAGCAGAGACTAAGATATAGCACGTGGGCATTGATACTATTTAAACACTTTTGCAGGAACCCTAAATAAAATGCCTCTAGTTGTTTCACTGTATATTCATTACAAGAGGTTTAATCTACTCTTCAGCCTTGCAGTGGATTTTAGAATGAGTACACCTTAAAATTCATACACATAAAATGGGAAGTTTTGTAAATAATCTCTTCTTGTCTTTGTAAAAATATTTTATTTGATCTGTTGCTTTAATACCTATATTCATCCAAAATCTTGCTAAATGAATCTTCACAGCTTACTGAGTGGTAATTTCACTTTTCAAAGACACATTATTTTAAAATATAGCAGTGGTGATATGTGCTATTTAAAATTGTATTCTATTTATTCTATTCTCATGTACTATTCTTATGTACAAACTTTCCTAAATTTAGATATTTAATGAATTTTTGTTGTTTATTGCAAATTTGTATGCATTTTAATATTGTTGAATGAATTTTTTGGTATTAGTATTCATTGAAGTCAGTCTTCACTGTTATTGGTCATTCCTTTCAATTTGGAAGAATGTTTATTTCCTAATGCTGGCATATTTTGCAAAATAAATATTAAGAAAATGTGTTTACATTATTAGAAGACAATCATCTTCTCTTCAGTGCTAATGTTCACTGTTCTACATTAATGTGATTGTCTGACATTTTATTCTTTCTTTTATTACAAAAACCAGTATGGCTTTTCAAGTACAGTAGTAAAATTTGAGAGGAAAAGTAGTATGAAGTTTCTTTTTTTCTATACAGATCTTGAAATGGAAAATGAAGAACAACCATCCTCTGAAAATGATTCTCAGAATCAAAGTGCTGAACAGATTATATCGATTTCTCAGGCAGTTGATTTGGTTGATCAAGAGTCTCCTGAGGAAAGTTCTCTGAACTCTCACCCAGAATCGTTGTCTCCGGCAGACAGCGATAATGCTGCAAGCCTTTCCCCTTCTGAACAGACTTCTAATCCCACAGAAGACCGTGAGACTACAAGTCTTGATGGTGAATGTACAGATTTAGATAACCAACTTCAAGAACAATCAGAAACTGAGGAAGATTCCAATCCTAACGTCAGCTGGGGTAAAAAGGTCCAGCCTATAGACTCCATATTAGCAGACTGGAATGAAGATATAGAAGCATTTGAAATGATGGAGAAGGATGAACTATGACTCACTAAAGAATATTGTGGTAGGTATTTTAAAAGCAAAGGTAAACTGTGGTCATAGACACCCTAATACTGAGCAGGCTCTCCAGTGGGAGGCTTTAAGTATGGTGATGAGCAACCTCGTTCTGACTGGGATTCGTAGTTGTCATAGGAATCTGGAGCATGCTGTGTTAGAATTGATCTTGTTTAAACTGTCCCATCAAAATGGAAAAACTCAGTCTCCTCCTCAAATGACAGTGTTGCACACCCTGCAGCATGTCAGGCCAGGGAAAGATTACTGGGCATTTCTAGGAACCATATTCTAGTCTCTGGATAGACAAGAAACACATTCAGTTAATAATGGAGTGGGAAATAGGAGTTTGTGTAGATTTCTAATTAAAGGCTCTACTTTCCTGGTTTTGGGGTAAGAGGCTCTTCTTGGGAAGACATATGGGTTTTGTGGCATTCTGGTTATGCTGCCTTCACAAAATCACTTTAAGTGACCTAACTGGTTATGAAACAAATACATTCATGATAAAAAGTTTTTGCTCATCACTTATGCTTACTTTGTTCAGTGACAAATGATTAAGATGACTTGACCCCCCCCCACCCTGAACAATGTTCTTTTCAGTTAAACCAAAGGTGAAACCAATATACTTTCTCAGTGAGTTTTCTACATAAAGACTAATCAGTGGGATGAGGTAAAAAGGTCGTATGTTATGGAAATTGGTTACTTAATACTTTTGATAAATTGAGGAAGGGAGAAATTGTAAGTTGCAATATGAACTTTCCATGGGGCCTTCCATAGGGAAAGCTGTGACTACTCTTAAATGGAGCTTAGAGTTATATCCTTGTGGGGTAGATTATAAATCTTTCCCAGTCATTTCTTTTGGAGGTGGTTACCTCTAGCCATCAGCCTTACTCCAGCCCATGTTTAGTATGCAATTTGAGCCAGCAGGCCTGGATAGCCAACCTGAATATATTCTGTTCCATTTTTCTATCTTATGGAGCCATGATAAAAGTGGTAGTAGTCTAAAATTCCCATCTTTCTCCTTTGAAACTTTTGTTTCTAAAGTTATACCTAAGGAATCTGTCACATTTTCTGTTGAATCATGGTTTTTAGGATTGTTTTTGTTTTAACATATTCTTTCTGATGTGGACTTGAAAATTAGTCTATGGTAACCTGTGTAAAAAATTTACACAGTAGCAACTACATATAGCCATATAGCTTAAGGAAATTTTTTTCTTTTTTCTTTTTTTTGGTGGCAGTCTGGTGCTGGCCACATTTAAATTGTTGAAATTTTGTTGTTGATATTGGTAGACAGCCCATTATTGAAATCATGGCTTTACTCATTTTATTTATTTTCTTAAACTTATCTTAATCAGTTATAAAGGAATATTTGAGAGACTTAATTCCTTTATTTTACCATGACATCATACAATAACCTTTTCCTAAAACTTGGTTTTGAGGTACTAAATAACCTACACTATATATGGAGCTGTTGAAGAACAGCAGTGCTGTATTGTACTTGTGTATATTCATGTACAGTATGTCTTAGATCCCAGGTAAATATATTTTTTATAAAGGGTTAAATACCTGCTTTTAAATTCAATCTAAACATAATTGGGTCAGTGAGTAACAAATCTAATAAAGAATACACTTTGGTGGGAAGGGAAGGGGGAGAAAAAGTAGTATAACAAGACCTTTATTGGCCCTTAAAACCTGACACCAAAAAATGGATATTTTTAGTCTCTGCATGTGAAATTTGATGTAAGAAGATAGAACTATAATACATACAGTATACAGAAGGATAGACATAGTGCTTTGTTTATTTAATTGCAAAGCTGCCAAAATAGCTGAAGCTTAATTACTTGACTTGCCTTGATTTATAGGACTGGGGCTTGGAGAAAAGGAGCAGATGTTCCTCTAAGACTTTGATTACAGAAGCCTTATATACGTTGATTTGATTTTGTATTTGTAACTCAAAGCATTTCTGTCTAAATCTAATTCTTCTGAGTTATCAAAACCACATAATTTTTTTTTTCCCAACAAGGAAAACTTAATGGCATGGAGGATGCTGTGGCAGGCCCTTTGGGAATAGCCGTCTTACTGCTACTCTCCCTTTGGCCATTAGGGGGAGTTGTTGCCTTTCACTGAGATTTAGAAGCAAATCATTCACTTGTTTGATAAACTAAATCCTTTCTTAAAAAGAGGAAAAAAAAAAAGTTTAATCAGTTATACTTAATACCCAGAATGAATTATATACAATTTTCCCTAGTTAAGAATATATATATACACACACACACACACACACACACATACATACATACACACATATGTATATATATATATATTTTTTTCATTCAGCTTCAAACACCAACATAATTGACTCAGCATTCATTTACTTATTTGACATACTGCCATGAAGTCATTTTTTAATTCATTAAAAAATTCAAACAGCATTAGTTTTTATAATGTTTTGTTTGTGAAATACCTTGCATAGATGTTTTATTTACTTGCTAAAGATTCAGGGAACTCTATGAGACCTTGAATTTAGAAACATCTGGTCTACCTCAGTTAAATGTTGACTGCTTAGAAATAGAGCTGAAATGATCACCACAGCCATAAAATTGACTTAAGAAAGATTTATACAATGTTTACAAACCTGGAACCAAGTAAGGATTTTATCTGAAAGTTAAAAGTTATCTATTAGAGCAAGTATTTAATTCAGGTATTTTCAAGTTTTAAAACTTAACTTGTTTACCTACTAAAAATAGCTATAGGTTTTTTTGCATATAAAAATCCACTGAAATAATATGCCCTAATTTGCAGTACTTTTTCCATAAAGTTTTAAGTGTGAAGAATTGTAATTTACTAGATATGTTTGGGATGGTATATTTTGTTGGGTAAGTTTTCTTTTTTCTTTTTAACTGTAATAGGCTTCCAAAAAGAGTATAATTGTTTCAGAACAAATTACTTTGTGACATTTTCCTTTTCCTTTTTTCTTCACAGTATTAGATTTTAAAATGAAAAATTGTGCACTTTGAGTTTAATTTCCCTAATATATCTCTTGAGAACTCTTTTAGATTTAAATTACTATCACAGAACCCTTTTTATAGTGAAGCCAGCATTTGTTCTCTCACCAAACTCCATGCCAAATTCATCATAAAGAAAGCTCAGCATAAGAAATTTAAATAGTGCTTATAATTTTAGAGGGGTGGGTAGAATTTAGTAAATATTCAACTGGTCGTTTTATGCACAAAGCTTCAGTCAGAACATAGAAAAAAAAAACATTCTGTGAATGAAACATTGTATGTTCAGATTTTATAAAAGACATTTTTAAAAGCCCAATTTACAGCCGTATATTTTCTTATGATGTAATTTATGAAAAAGATGTCTGTACTAACAGGTGCTGTAACACTTATGTTGTTGGGTTTTATTGTTTGGTGATAAATGTATACAATATTTCTAAGGGAAACTATGTACTGTGATGTAAAAGTCTGGGCAAAATGTATATAATTCTTGTATATAATTGTGTATTTGATTATAATTACTGATTGTAAAGATTTAATAAAATATGTAAATATTTAGGTCTAGTTTTAATTTGAACTTTTAGAGTTATTGTGCATATCTTTATAGTTTGGATATCTTTAATTTTTTTCACCATTCTGTTCTCTTTTTCTTTTCATATTATCCCAGGGCATTGAATTTGGGGGACATCTTTGGGTATAGGAATCCAGGCATATGTTGAATTCAATTCCACAACTCAGTGTCAAGATGATGGTTAGAAAAATACTAATAATTCAGTGTCAGTCCTGGTAACATGCTTATATTTTGAGCTTACTTATATTTAATAAAATCACTTGCCTCTTAATGTTATCATCCAAAGTAACACCAACCCTTCCCTGTTAACTCCAGTGAAGTAATTTCCTTCCCGTAACCTCTATACCATGACACTGTGCTTTTCATCTGTACTGTTCAAGGGTTCTGAACGCAATTCATTGGTAACTGTTGTCTTTAAAATGAACAAACTGATACTTGAACATGTAAGCATCTTTCTCAAAGTACACATTGAACAACTGGGCTGTGCGGCCTAATTCCCGCAGGCCCAGGCTGGGGCTCTTTCCAGTGCACTACCTTCCCCCAGCTTTCTCAGCCTTCCTCCCTTATTTCAGACTCTGCTCACCTTTTTCTCAGCCACTTTTTTCCCACTTGACCTTTCCCCCTTCTGAGATTGAAGTTGAGAAATGATAGTTATCTATTCTTAGGCAAGGATTCTGGTCTTGGCATGTCCCCATTTGTCCAGGACAACGAATGCATCTCTGTTACAACCAGAGTTAAAGGAACCCAGAGATAGTGTATTTTGAAAGTTTTCAAAGGGGAGGTTGATTTTAAAGATATCTATTTACTAAATATTTTAAAGGTTAATAGAGAATAGAAAGTGCCAGCCTCTGCATGCTAGTAAGGTTTCCATGTCTTAAACCTAACTAGTTGGTCTTGTTCTTGGGTTAGGCTAGTCAATTACCATCTACCCTGAGTGAAATAGCAAATGGGAGGCTACTGATGGACCCCTTCAAGATTTTCTGAACCCATAAAAGAATGTACTTTTGATATCCCAAATGACAGTGAGACAATTACTGTTTAGAAGTCGTGAGGTACTTTTGGCACAGTATTACCAAAATTGAAGGTAGAAATATCTACTAACAGCAGCAGGTAATGTTGAGAAAATACATTGGGGTCATAATACGATATAACTTCTTAAAAAGATTCAAACTTCCTCTTATGGTTGAGGAGAGAACCAAAGTCCCTAAATACACCAATGAAAGGAACTTAAAGCTAAAAGGCTGACCCACCAGCCCACTGCTCTGTTATTGGCATTTGATAGCAACATGGGGCACACCCACCTTCATTTTTTCTGAACCTCTAAGAAAAGCCAACTCCCTTCAGGCTCAGAGGCAGTGTAACACTGCGAGCTCTCTTGTCTTTTTTCTCCACTTTCCTTCCAGCTTCCTCCACTGGTAGAGTAGATAGCGTTCTCTACTAAGTCCCTGGTAGCTGCTGCTACCAGAAATGCTAGTCTGTTCATTCAGCCACTCTGCCCCATGGAGAGCTTTAAGCTAATTGTATTCTAGCCTCAGTTGTCTTAACTGCACAATTAAAAACATTTTCAAAGCCCTGTGATCTAAGTCCCTAATCATTATTTCCTATTCTTCCAGTTCAACTTTGTCCACCAAGTTTGATAATTTTTCAGGAACCCCAATCCATCACTGCCCTTGACTTTGCTTCCTATCTTGGCCAGCATTAACCTCTTTTCCTCTTTTGAACTAACTTGGCAAAACCTTAAATATGATTAACTCCAACTGCCCACTGATTGTACACCTAGACTGAAGTAGCTGTTGGAACTGGATGAAATCACCTCTCTTACCGACCAGTCATGACTGGAAATCTCAAATGAGATTCACTACTTTCCAAAGTTCCAGGCATATTTCTTTATTTTTGCATTCTGAAACAAGTCTCACCCCACTGTTTAAATCTCCCACACTCCTCCCCTGTCACTTGCCTGATCATTGAGAAAATAGATGCAGATGTAGGCAGGCCGTCAACTTCCACCAACCCATATGCCTGCTGGATACACATTACATGGACTTGCACTTAAAAATTTCCCTGCATGTATACAAAGCTTTTTCTGGGTAGCTGGACCCCTAGACTTGAATCAAATGAATGGAAAAATTGTAGATGGTGGAGGTAGGTCTTATTTCTAAGGTGACCACCAGTTTCTCTGATCTTTGGCTCAAACATTTCATTATCTCCAGTCAGAATGGCCTGACTTAGGACATAAAACGCACACACACACACGAAATCTATTTTGCCAGCTTATCACAAGACTTGGAGCCCCTTGAGGAAAGGAAAAGTTTGGCCTATTCACTTTTGTCATGCTTTCACTAGCACCCAGTTCTTGAAAGGCACTCACAAAGCTTTTGGGTATCTGGTTTGGAATATATGAAATCTTTTTTCCGCTTCCCTAAATCTCATTTGTTCTGAAAAATCCAGGATTTGTCATCACTGAGAAATGTTAAGTGATGTACCACTGGGCATGCTGGCACACACCTGTAATCCCAATGACTTGGGAGGCTGAGACAGGAGGATCACAAGTTTGAGGCCCACTTTAGCAACTTATCAGGACCCTGCTCAACTTAGACCTTGTCTCAAAATTAAAAAGGGCAAAGGATGTGGCTCAGTGGTTAAGCAATCCTGGGTTCAATTCCCAGTACCCCCCCCCCAAAAAAAAGGGAGAAAAGAAATGATGTATGAACTTTGAGACAATTGTGTAAAGGTAAAGGTAATTCTAAAAATATATTTTTTTTGTTAGAAGTCGACCTGGAAAATAACACAATTCACATAGGGATCTAAGAATTTTAGAGCTAACAGGTTCTTGAGATGGCATCCCATCATTGATTCTCCTTATTGGCCTTCTTGGAAAACAGAAGGCAGAGGTGGGGAGTGATTTGACCAAGTCACCACTATCTAGAACTAATTATGTCTTTAGCAAGCAAAGAAGTTCCGGTGCTTCTGCTTTAAGGTCATGGTTTTGTTTCATAGCCTCTGTTCATCCATTCCTTTACAAGTTAACATTCAGCCAGTAAGGTAATCACTAACTTCAGAGCTGCCCTGAGATGCATTTGTAAAACATCAGAGCTGTATGGAATATGGGTTAACCACCACTGGCTTAGACAATTCACTGTTCATTGTTCACACTTTCTGCACCTTCAAGCAAAAATGTCATAATTCCCTGAAAACTGGTCTTTCTCATTGGCAACATTTATTCTTCCCAATGAATAAAACCATTAATAAAACAATATGTTTTGTTCTTTCTCTTGTGCAGTTATTCATCTTAATTATGTGTAGGGGCAGAACTCCAAGCAGTGAGACCAGGATTCAGATCCTCTCTGCTGGGTGGTTTCAAACCCAAGGGTCCCCAAGCTTTGTGATGTTGGCAGAAATGGTTCCCTTTAGTCCTGAATCACTGAATCTAGCATTTCTAAATTAGAGATTCTGAGTAATAGAACTGTAAGAAAGAATGATAAATGACCTGTCACTCCCTGCCCCTCTCTTTTGGTGGTGCTTGGAATACAACCCAGGTCCTTGCACATGCTGAACACATTCTCTCCCATCCTCCCAACCTGTTTATATTGGTAAGGCAACTATGGAAAGTTCTAGATTCATGAAACCAGAGACATCACATTTCTAGCTAGTTCTTTCCTAACCTCTGTGAAACTTGGTAATACCCTGTAATAATTATGCTCCTTTATGAAATGGCTACACTTATCAGGTGCTTATAGCTTAAATGTTATTCCCATTTTATGGATGAAAAAACTAAAGCCTAGCAAGTGGTGTCTTTAGCCACAACCAGAAGCACTTTCACAGGATGGGGGTGTCATAGGAAAAGAGAAGTCTCTTACAGGGTCCTAGTGGTGGCACCAAGGGAACTAAAGAGGGCAGTTGACTTTTTCTCAGTCTATTACATGTTATAGATTTTCTTTTCCCCTCAGTCTATTACATGTAATGTAGAAGCTGAGAGTCCAGACGCTGGAGCCAGGCTGCTGAGGTTAGAATTCAGAGTCTGCCTCTTATTCTGTGACCTTGAACTGGGTCTCCCAGTTTCTTCACCTGTGAAGTGGGCATAGTCATAAACCCATTTTCAAGGATGGCTATTTTTGGAGAAGTTGGCTCCTACCCAATATGGTTGCTATAATTAGCCACTGTGCCTTTAAGTCCCCTCCTCACACCACCTCCCTCCAGATTGCCCTCCTTAAGCTTGGCCTGTAGGTTCCCACTGTAGGAATCAGCTCTGTTGGTTGCTACTAGCATCTTGGCTGGGTGATCCGGCCTTTGACTTAGATGCAGGGAGGGCATCCCACCAGCAGAAACACACCTGTCTCAATCTCTCAGAAAACAGCAGAAGGGCCAGGCGCGCATGCCTATAATCCCAGAAGCTTGGGAGGCTGGGGCAGGAGAATCACGAGCTCTAAGCCAGCCTCAGCAAAAGCAAGGTGCTAAGTGAGAATCTGTCTCTAAAGAATAAAATACAAAAAAGGGCTGGGCATGTGGCTCAGTGGTTGAGTGCCCCTGAGTTCAATCCTCAGTACCAAAAAAAAAAAAAAAAAGATAGCAGAAGGTGCTAAGGTTGTAGCTCAGTGGCAGGGCGATTGCCTAGCATGTGTGAGGCACCGGGTTCGATCTTCAGCACCACATAAAAATAATACACAAAATAAAGTATTGTGTCCATCTACAACTAAAATATTGAAGAGAAAAAAAAAGCAGAAAAAGATCCCTTGAAACAATAAAGAGCGTTCAGAAGTCGGGTGTTTGGGAGAGAAGCAAAAAAGGAATGGCCTGAATTGTTCATGGAGATCTTATGCAGCAGGAGACTAGGTAATAAACTGAATCTCAGTGTGAAGAAAAAGGGAAAAGTTAACACAAGGGAGGTGCATCCTCAGGACACCAGGATTTATTCTCCACTGTAGTTACTGTCCCGAGAATCTCTGGAAGGGTACCGGCCAAGCAGGGAGGCTAGCCAGCTCTGCAAGGCAGTACCAAGGCTGCCTCCTAGTGACATGCAGAGATGAACCAGGTGACTGCCCAGAGGGGTTTCCATCATGTAAAATGTGTGTTGTAAAGTGTGCTGGGTTCCAGTGCCCAAGGAGCCAGGCTGCACAGTGCCAGCTTTTGCACAATCTCCAAAATCAGAGGAAGAGCTTGAAATTGCCAAAGAGGCTTTTGGGAACACAGGTGGAAAGGATTTTAAGTGAAACAAGGCAGTGATTCCAACAGAACACTTAGATTTGGGGCGGGGAGGTGGGGGGACTAAACTGCTTTCTTGGGCATTCTAAACTCAGCATCAAAAAGGGACATCACATGGGGCATGATGACACAGACCTGCAATTTCAGCAGCTCAGGAGGCTTAGGCAGAAGTTCAAAGCCAGCCTCAGCAACTTAGTGAGGCCCTAAGCAACTTAGCAAGACCCTGTCTCTAGATAAAACATAAAAAGGGCTGGGGATGTGGCTCAGTGGAAAGCGCTCCTGGGTTCAATCCTTGGTACAAAAAAGGTGGGGGGCATTGCTCCACTCCCCTCCCTGGAAAACCTAGGGGAAGGCATCCCGCCCCGCCACCCCCGCCCTACTGCAGTGGCTTTGGCTGCACAGAGTCTTGGTGGTTCTGTGTCATCTTGTTTTCCCATCAAATTTTCTTTCTCCTGTTTAAGAATCAAAATTCCAGAAGCCTTAATTCCCAGAGCTGGCTTAGGAAGTATTTGATTTGTAAGTGCAGAACCACATGCTAGCTATGTGACCCTAGCAAGTTACCTAACTTCCTCCATTTCCTGTTAGTGATGCCAGTATGGAAATAAAGTCTCTTGGACATACCCTTGCTTTGGCAGCCTCATAGTTTTAATTCTGCCAATGAGGTGCACGTACTCTGGACTTTGAGATGGAGTTTTGAATTGGAGAATCAAATTCAGAATCCCTTTATATGAAATTGGTAGTAGGTACAGAAGACTAGGAAGTCTATGCACAGTTTGTGTGTGTGTGAGAGAGAGAGAGACAGAGAAAGAGAGACAGACAGACAGACAGACTTCATATTTGGCATGCTTCCATGAGAAGTGCCCATTCTGAGGATTCCCTGACTTGCTCTCCATCAGCTAGTTACCAGGTTGCTGAGTTGGTAGTTTACCTGCTCGTTGGTGAGAACTCACTTCTAGATCTACTTTTGACTGTATAGTAAAGGGAGTTTCAGCCTAAGAGGGGAAGGGGTTGGTAATGGGGAAAAGCCTGAGTTTTCCTGCTCTCCCAGTGCCTTGGGGGTAAATCTGCCTAATTTTAAAATGATGTGTTGGCACTCTTGTATTAGTTTGTAAATCCATTGGCTTTTGAGATTTTTCATTTTATTTATTTATCAGAAGGAAACTTTATATGATCACCTTTGTTTTAGTCAGATTTTCTCTGTGACTAAAACATTTGACCAGAACAATTTTAGGAGAGGAAACGTTTATTTGAGGACTCATGGTTTCCGAGGTCTTAGTCCATAGAAGAGCACCTCCAGCAGGACATCATGGTGGAAGAGTGTGGTGGAGGAAAGCAGCTCATGTGACGATCAGGAAGCAGAGAAAGATTCCGTTTGCCAGATGCAAAATATATACCCCATGGCCCCACCCTGGGGGGGGGGGCTCCACTTCCTGGAGCCATAGCCCACCTGCCTCCAGTTACCGCCCAGTTAATCCCATCAGAGTTTAATTCACTGATTAGGTTAAGGATACAACCCAATCATTTCTTTCCAAATCTTCTTGCATTGTCTCCCATGTGAGATTTTGGGGGACACCTCACATCTAAACCATGACACACTGCTAAGCACCTCAAAATTCCTCCCACAAATTCCAAAAAGCTCAAAATGTTTGTATTTGGCAAGTAGAGACCTCTCTCTCTCTGCTTTCTGATTACCATGTGAGTGGCTTCCCTCCATCACACTTTTCTGCCTTGATGTTCAGCCTCACCTGGAGCCCTGTGGCACGGTGCCAGACTTCTATGGACTGAGATCTTTGAAACCATGAGCTCTGAAATAAACTTTTCCTCCTCTGACTAACATAGAAATTGGTACCCTGAAATGGGTTTGTCTCTGTGACTAACCTGACCATGTGGGATCGTACTGAATCTAAAGATTCATTTTGGGAAGGAAGAACATATTCAACAATACTGAGTTCATTCTATGAACATGGTATGTCTGTCCATTTACTTAGGTCATCTTGATTTCAATCAGCAATATTTTGAAATTTTCAACATAGAGTTTTCATGTATCTTTTGTTAAATTTATTTCTAAGTATTTTGTGTTTACAATGGAAGAATTGTTTTCACTTTGCTTTTGGATTATTTGTTAATATATAGACATAAAATTGTTTTTTAAAAATGTTGACCCATTTCCTAAACCTTGTTAAATTCACTTGTTAGTTCTACTGACTGACTGACTTTTTTGGGGGGGTATATTTTAAAGGGTTTTATATACAAATAATCATGCTGTCTGTGAAGAAAAAAATATGTTTTTTTTTTCTTTTCAATCTTCATTGATGCTTTTATTTCTGGCCTTATAAAACTGGCTAGAACATCCAGTACAATGTTTAATAGAATAAGTGAAAATAGCCATTCTTACCTTTTTCATAAAACTAAGGAGAAACTATTCAATAGTTCATTATTATATATGATGATAGCTGTATGTTTTCCAGAAATGTCCTTTTTTAGGTCTATCTTCTTTTTATTCCTAATTTAATGAGAATTTATCATGAATGGATATTAAATTTTGTCAAATGCTTTTTATGTATCTATTGCTTGAATCATGTGGCTTTTTTCCATTATATGTAATTTTCCAGAAAATTACATGGACTGATTTTCAAATACTGAACCAACCTAGAATTCTTGAGGTATAAGCCTTACTTGGATATAATGTATTTTATACATGTAGGAAAAAAATTAACAAAGTCCAAAATGGCTCATTGAAAAAAATCACTTAGCCCTTAACTAGATAATGGACCTGGGTTTTGTTTTGTTTTGTTTTTAAGTTGTGGATGGACACAATATCTTTATTTTATTTATTTATTTATTTATTTATTTATTTATTTATTTATTTTAAATGAGGTGCTAAGGATCGAGCCCAGTGCCTCATGCATGCAAGGCAAGCACTCAACTACTGAGCTATGACCTGGGGTTCTTTTGTGAGAAGGTTTAATAACAAATTCAATTAAAAAATAGACATATCATTATTTAAATTTCCTTCCTTCTTTTGTCAGTATTGTGATTTTTCAAGTAACTTATGCATTTCATTTGAATTGTTGAATTTATTGATATAAAGTTGTTCACAATGGGTCTGGGGCTGTAGCTCAGTGGTAGAGTGCCCGCCTCGCACGTGTGAGGCACTGGGTTCGATCCTCAGCACCACATAAAAATAAATAAATATATTGTGTCCAATAATTACTTCTATCCTTTATTGTCGACAAGATACAGTGATATTCTCTTCATTCCCAATGTTGGTAAATTGTGTCCTCTCCCTTTTTCTTATCAGTCTAACCAGGGGCTAAGCAAATTTTTCAAGGGACAGATATTGAGCTTGTTCTTTTTTTTTTTTTTTCCCCTGCAGCTTGTTTACTAACTCATTGATTTCTGTGTTTATCTCTAGTATCTTCTCCTCCAAATTTAATATGCTCATATTTTTATAGTTAATGTAAAGAATTAGTTTATTAATTTTAAATGTTTCCCTTTCAGTTTCTGCCTGCTTTTAGTTATTCTCTGTTGCCTCTCAAATAATTTGGTATACTATTTTGTCTGTGGTTTTTAATTTTTATCTTTAGACAGTCTAATATAAATTATTCTGCTATTACTGGAGCTGGAGTTTGGAAGACTTGTCTTTTAGTCTAAGATCCAAACTTTATAATCTTAGTTAAGTATTGTAACCCAGTATCAATTTCTTCATTTATAAAATGGGGTTTATATGACAACATGTATTTTAGAAGATTGTTTGTTATGCAGAGTACACAAAATAATGCATAAGGAAACAATTTTGAAAGACTAACTAACGAGATATACAAATTGGTTTTATGCCATTTATGCAACCAAAAGAGTATCTCCCTATTGCCATCTATTCGAGTTGGTGACCTAAGCTGAGTTCACAATATCTGACTATTCCAATAACTTAAGAAAACACCAAAGAAAGCACCCAAACACACAGAGGTACCTTTTCAAAATCCACGGATGGCTCTGTGACCTTAGGGATCTGTGGAAAGAGAGTGAGCCACTGGAATTCTTTATTCTTATATAGGAGACATACAAGGGGAGGTTCTATGGAATATTCTATCCCATAAAAGGGCAAAGGGATAGGATTACAAAGGAACAGGTGAGTGTAACTCAACCTCATGAGGTGACACCCACTCCTGGAGCCATACCTCATTATCCCAGTGTGGGGGGGCAGGTAAAAGTCCACTGTATTTTGGTGTACAAGAACTATTCAGTACCCATCTACTCAGGACTTAAAGGGTATACTTAGCTCCTGTCCAGGGCAGCTCCCAACATCTCCCATAGTATACATGTGCATTTCCATTCAACCTTAAAGTACAACATGAGTCATTTAATTTTGACAGGTGGGCAGATAGTCCCTTTTTTTTAGTTGTAGTTGGATACAATACCTTTATTTATTTTCTGTGGTGCTGAGGATCAAACCCAGTGCCTCACACATCCTAGGCAAGTGCTCTACCACTGAGCCACAACCCTAGCCCAAGGAAGGGCTCTTCCAAGATATTCCAAGTAATCTTGTAATGATATGCAGATTCGTTTTCAAAAAATTGATTAAGTGCCTATCAGGCATATGTTAAGCACTTTCACATGCAATATCTAATTCAATTTATTTCTCACATAAAAATGGTGCCCTTTGATATATGAATATATATTAACAATATATATTGATATAAGTAACAATATATATACAATAACTTAAAGTTTTTTCACACGTTGATTCCACTCTTAAAAATGTATCCTAAGAAAATCCTTAGAACTGGCACCCATATTTATGTGCAAAATGCTTTCTGCAGCCTTATGTGTGATAATAAAAAAGAAAAAAAAAAAGAAACAACTAAGATTAATATAAATGTATGTAATTATGATACATACATATAATGCAATGTGACTCCACTATTAGGAACATGTTTTCAAATATTATGTGATCACATGATAAAATTTATATAAAATGACATAATATAAAATATAAAGTCCTAAGCTAAACAGCATATCAAATCTCATCATTCCTTTAATTTCATTTTAATGAAGCCATATCTGATTAATAATAGTCCTAAAAAGCATGTATTTTAAATTTTGATGGCTTTAACTTTTTAACTAGCATAGTCTGCTCTGTATTGTCTTTGGGGATTTGTTTTTTGTAACTTCTGTTGTATTGCTAAAATTCGTCCATACTGATGCATGCAACCGCAGATCCTTTATTTTAATGACTTTAATATTTCATTGTGTGACTATATTGTCATTTATTATGTATTTAGGCTAGTTTCAAGCTTTTGCTGTTATAAACAGTGCTGCAGTAAACATCTTTGTACATGTGCCCCAGTGTCCCCTGTGTGACAATTCCTTTTAGATATAAACCCTAGAATGGGAATGCTTTCCACCGTGTATATGAAAGTCCAACTTTAAAAGAGGTCCTTTATACACAAAGGTCCTTTACACACATTCCTTCTTTTGAGGAATGTCTATTCAGATCCTTTGCCCATTTTTAATGGGTAGTCTGTTTTCTTGCATTTCAACTGTTTGAGTTCCTTATATATTTTGAATATTAACCCCTTATCTGATATCTGGTTTGAAAATGTTTTCTTCCAATCCAGACTGTCTCTTCACCAGTTTAATTGTTTCTTTTGCTGGCAGAAGCTTTTGACTTGATGCAATCCCATTAACAGATACATGAAAAACTGCTGGATGTCACTAACCATTAGGGAACTTGCAAAGGAAAACCATAATGAGATTATCAACTCACACCTATCAGAATGGCTATTGTTAAGAAAGATAAAAGATTAAGTGTTGGCAAGGATAATTAGAAAAGGGAACCCTTATACACTGTGTGTGGGAAAGTTATTAGAACAGACATGATGGAAAATAGTATGTGAGTTTCCAAAAAAACTAAAAACAGAATTGCCATGGGATCCAACCTACTACTTCTGGGTATATATCCAAAGGCAATGAAGTCAGTACGTCGAAGAGACATCTGTACTGCCATGTTCTTTGCAGCACTGTCTACATTAGCCAAGAAATGGAAACAGCCTAAATGTCCGTCAACTGAGTGGATAAAGAAAATGTGGTACAAGTACCCAGTGGAACATGACTCAGTCATTTAAAAAGCATGAAATCCTGTCATTTGTGATAACATGGACGGAACCAGAGATGATTATATGGAGTGAAATAATTCAGGCACAGAATGACAAACACAGCACGATCCCACTCATATACAAAATCTAAAACAATGAAACCATAGAAATGGAGAGTAGAGCCGGGCAAGGAACACACGCCTGTAATCCCAGTGGCTCAGGAGGCTGAGGCAGGAGGATAGTGAATTCAAAGCCAGCCTCAGCAGAAGTGAGGCGCTAAGCAACTCAGTGATACTGTCTCTAAATAAAACATAAAAAGGGCTGGGGCTCAGTAGTTAAGCACCCCTGGGTTCAATCTCTGGTACCAAAAAAAGAAAAAGAAAAAGGGAAATGGAGAGTAGAATGGTGGCTACCAAAAGCTTGGGGGTAGGGGAAATAGAGATGTTGATTAAAGGGGACAAAGTTTCAGTAAGGCAGGAGAGTGGGTTCTTTGAGGTCTATTGTGCAGCACAGTGACTATATATTTAGCAACAATGTGTTATACACTTGAAAATTGCTAAGAAATTAGACATTTAAGTGTTCTTACCACAAAAAAATAAGTATATGAATCATGGATATGTTAATTCACTTGATCTAATCATTTTGCATTATACACATATATCATAGCATCATGTTATACTCAATAAATATATACAATTATAATTAGTCAAATAATAATTAAAAGATAGCATCAAACTATTTTTCCCTGGTGGTTGCATCAACCAATGTACAGCCCCAACCAATAGTGTGTGAGATCCTGTGGGTCTACCCCCTGATCAGCATTAGGTTTTATCCTGTGCATTTTTTTCTATATTCAGGAAGAGAAGAGTGTCCCTAAAGACAGATAAGCAACAACAAAATCAAAACTCCCTTGTCCCCCTTTTCCCTAAATTCTGGGAAATATTTGGGGTACAGGAAGTGATGTTGGCGGAAACCAGCAACTTTGCAAAAACTTCCCAGTTCTAGAAAGCCTCTCCTAGCAATGAAGCAGAAACAGTGCAGGGGTGTGAGAAGGGAAGGGACTGCAGGATTTTGTGTCATGGGAACTTTTTCCAGCAGATGGTGAGATTATGCTGCAGGTCTGAATTAGAAACCTTTCTCTCTGTCTCTCCCTCTCTCCCTCTCTTTCTCATTCTCCCTCCCAAAATCTTCTCTGAAAATACAAATACTGGATCAGCCAGATTTGTATTCTCTGCAATATATTCTCTCTCTGCAGACTTTTTTGCAAGTATCTGAGAGCTGATCTGCTTATGTAGTGTTTTCTCTTTTCAGAACTGTGGGTAAGAACCCGCTGGTTACACTAAGTGGGGTGACGGATTCTTGGACAAGCACCGAGGAGAAAAAAGAAACTCAGAGTCATAAGAATTGGAAAGCTACTTCAATAGTGGCCCCCTGCTTGACCGTCCTTTCTAAGCTGAGTCCCAGTTTCTATCACTTTGCAGTTGCCTGGGGCGTGATATGGAGCACCAGAGGCACACAAGGAGATGTGTTTTTGCTGGTCCATTCTGAGCAGGGTAGGCAGCTGATTTAAAAATATACAGAAAAGCAACAACAGAGATGATTGTCTTGAGAACCAGATTGACTGTCAAGCTCAGTTTCGATGGATGGTTCAGCCTGGAGGGTGGGCCCCAGAGGCTGAGTTCTAAGGCCATTTCACAGTGTAAATCAGCCAGCTCCTGGACTGTGGTTTTCACAGTAGGCTTAGCAGAATTCTGTCAGGTTTCTGGAGAAAGAAAGACAATTGGGGAGGCAGTCAGTATTCCACCCTGTTTTTGAATAGAAGCAAAGTAGCTTCAAAAATCATTTATTTGATGTTATTTGGTTTCCAAATCAAATATTCTTTGAAGAAGAGAAAAAAATCCTCTGTTTTAAACAAAGTTTGGAAACCAGAATTAGGCATTAGGACTTTAATAGGGAAAAGGGTAACAGAGGAGTAGATCTGAAATATCTTTGGGACAGCAGAGCAGGGTAGAATGAGATTCAATGTGGTGTCTGTGTTGCTCAGAGCCAGGCCACCTGATTTCAAAACCACCCAAGTAGGAAATAAGGTTTGCATTGTTTGATGAAAGTTGGAGCCAAACCCAAGGGTCTTGCTTCAATATGAAATGAGAGTAATGAGGGCACTATGGTCTGGATATGAGTTAGTTCTGTCTCTCCAGAGGCTCGTGAGTGGTGGCTTGGTCCCCAGGATGGCAGTACTGGGAGGAGGTGGAAACTTTAGAATGTGGGGCCTCACACTTCACAATAGCCAAGTTATGGGTTCAGCCCAGATGCCCATCAAAGAGATGAATGGATGAAGAAAAATGTGGCATATATACACACTGGAGTTTTACTCAGCCATAAAGAAGAATGAAGTTATGTCATTTGCTGGTAAATGGATGGAACTGGAGAACATCATGCTAAGTGAAATAAGCCAGGCTCAGAGAGTCAAGGGTTGAATGTTTTTCTCTCATGTGTGGGAACTAGACCAAAATGAGAGGGAAAAGGGGGAAGGATTGGATGTCATAAAGATCAACAGAGTTAAAGAAAGAAATCAAAAGGGAGGGAAGGGGGACAGGAAATGGGAGGAAATGCAGAATGAATTGAACAAAATCACACTATGTGCACGTATACATATACCACTGTGAATTCCCCCATATGTCTATCTATAAAGCACCAATTAAAAAAATAAATAAATAAGTGAAAGGAAGAGCAGTTGAGGAAGGAGAATGGAAGAGGGAGGAAGGTAGGGAAAGGGGGGGGCCCAGGGACTGAAATGGAATAAATCAAATTATGTATAACTATAATACACGCATAAACAAAAGAAAGAAATGAGGTCTAGTAGAGGGGACTTTAGGTCTTTCTCCTGTAACCCCTAAGGAGTTTCTGGGAGAGGGTTGTTATAAAGGGAGCAAGCCTGGCACTCCCTGCTTCATGCCTCCAGATGAAATCTTTTTTGCTTCTGGTGGCGCTTCCACCGTTACTATCTGCCACGAGGCCACGGGGCCAATGCACAGTCTTTGGCTCAGAACCTGCTGTATGCTGTTTACACTTTGAACCTTTGGAACCATGAGGTAAATAAATCCATTTCTTATCAAGTTTGCCTGTCTTGAGTTCTGTGTTATATGAAAAATGAAAAACTGCCTAACACAGAGGTAAACAATGGAGCCAATTCTACTCACCATTGCGTTCCTTCTTGTGCTTAGCCTGGTATGATGTTTAAAAAGAGTTGTTTACAAAGACGATGGAGAGAAACATGTCATGTGCACAGGGCTAAGGGTCTCTTTTCAAACCATTTGGAGACTTTCCCCCAAATAGCTCCTTACACACAAATGAAATTCCCAAGTTCTCCACCAGAGAGCACAATGAATAAAAATTCAGAATAATAGTTAGCAAACATCCATCTCACAGAAAAAAATGCTATCAAGACACCTGTCACCCATCTCATATCAAACAAGACAGCTTCCTTTGAACACTCCAGTGGAAACTGGTTATGAAAGGAACCTCTAGAAACAGAATGAGGTGCCCTGCTGTCTATAGTTGTATAAACACACAATTTTTTAGTTTTAGGAGCATAAGCTAAAAATGACTTTGGCTTGGCAGTAATTGATCCTCAGCTTTTATTTCTGAAGGTAGAGTGGTAGAAACTCTTGGTCACCACTGCCCAGGGGAGCAACCTCCACCCCTTCTCATAGCAGGAAAGGCATTCTTTGCAAAGATCAAAAGGGTCTGAAAGTGATTAGTATGTAGTTTAAAAGAAGGACATAAAGCATGCTCCATTTGCACTATTTTTTTGAGAAAAAAAATGTGTGCATGGTTAAAAAAATACTTAACTCTGAAGGCATGAAGGCAGTGTAAAATGCTTCTTGTTCATTATAAAGATTAATTATTGATTGGGCTTTAAGTATAAGCAGCAAAACCAAAAATTCATTTCAATCCACAGAATGAAATTTTGGGGAAAGCTTGAGCCAGGAACAGCAGGTGATCTTGTCTATTATTGATAAGAAATTCCTACATGATAGCATAAATGTTCCAAGGGCCTAGAATCCTGCTGGAGGTCTCAGACAGAGCAGCCCGAGAAACTTCAGGGTAGCCCTCACCAAGAAGAAAGTGAAAACAGAATTTAGTTAAATATGATTATGAATTGAAGGACAATAACTTGAAGGAAATAAACTACACTCATTGCATTTCTCAATGGCTTGAAACTGGTGAGCCGATCGAATTGGGCCCTACCTGTTAGCGCACGCAGACCACAAACAGGCCTTAGGGAAGAAGGCTCTGTTAGATGATTGGATCTTTTAAACTAAACTATATGAAAAACATGACTAGAGCCCAATCAGAGAGAAGCATGCAATCTACAAATTTTAAGGCATTTGTGCTGAGATGAAAGAACAGAAAGACATCAATCCAGAGTGGAGCTTCTGTGTTCACATTGATCTAGTTCATAGCTGGTTGATTTGATTATATCCCAAAACCTTACCTCATTTACAGTTGTAACTGCCAAACCCTGGGCCCCCCAAAAGGTTTTGAGTCTTTTGGATGCAGTAAGAAGTTTATATAAGATCTAAAGCTGATAAATCCTAAAGTTGACCTCTTCTTAATTCTATTAATCTGATGCTTCAGTAGTTTAGCCAAAGTTCTTTTTGTTATTATCTCCCTTACCTCAACAAACCAGGAACATGTGTGTGTGGCCCACATTCACCAGACATGAAACTGAGAGGACTCGTTCACTTATATGTTTATGACTCCTTGGCTGGTGCCAAACACTTTTCTAAATCCTGGGAAATCAGCAAGGAACATAGAAAAATTCCAGCCCCAGGGAGCTTTCTTTAAATTTTAATCAACAATGTACTGATGGAGAAAAAAAGAAGCAAAATATCACCAGAGATGGTGATTTTGTGTGTGTGGGGGGGGTGCTGGGGATTAAACCCAGGGCTTATGTGCACGTAAAGCAAGCACTTTACTTTATGTAAAGCTGTATCCCCACCTGAGATAGTGACTTTAAAAGACTTCACTCAGTAACAAATCACTGAGAAGATTACACAGTCTCTTTCACATCTCATCTGAAGCACTCAGTCCCTCTAGTCCAATCGTGGGCATAAACAGGCCCCAACACAGATACAACAAGGGTTACAGGGAACAGGACCTTACTTACATGACCCAAATCTTCATCCTAAAATAGAGATTAATTACAATTAAATACTGATACCAACTGTAGTGATCAAATTTTCCTCAGAGCCCCCAATTTCAGGTTCTGTTTATTAACAAATTTTCTATAGAAGAGGGATTCTACTGTAGAATTTGGGGGTGGGGGAAGCAAGACGTTTCCCAGGGTGTATTTCAGATTAGAAGCAAGGGTCAGGGTGAGTCTTCAGGACACCAGGGCTTACTAATGGGCAGATGGGTAAAGAGCCTGAAGCAGACAACATCCTGAGAGGTGGTGATAGATGAGCAAGAAACTGCGTTTCAGGGAACAGTTTCCAGCCAGAGTTCATGTCTTACCATGCAAGTGGACGAGACAGGTCTTATAAGCTAAAACTGAGAAATGTAAAGGGTCATTTGTGCCACAGGAAAAAAGAGTTTCAGCCAAGAGGTGGAGAGAAAGCCAGAATGCCCTTTGGGGAGAGGAGAAAGGGTGAAATGACACTGGAAAGGTCAGGGGGTCAACACCATGAAGGATGATTAATCTCACTCCCTCACTGGCCTCCTTGCGTCTACCCTATCTTGCACAACACTCACTCCCAGAATACATACTCCTGGGTTCAAAATTCTTTGATGGCACCATTATCACCTGCACAATAAACATCAAGTTTATTAGCACTCACAGGCCATCCTAGTCCAAACCTGAGCCACAGTTATTTTTCGTAACTGCCAGTCTTTTCCACTGGATTCTTTACTAATGGATGCAGTCCCTCAAGGGTGTATACTATTTCTTTTTTGGTACTTTACCTCACCCTGTCTCTGCCCATTATGACATGGCCATCACCTCGGTGGCTGAATGAATGGAAAAATAAGTGAGAGATAAAATGAAGGTCTGATATCAATGGTGATTGCAACAATGGATTTCTGAGTCCCCAAAGGGACCTTGATGATACTCTGCAATCCTCCATTGTGAAATGCTTGAGCCAGTTGAAAGCATCTCTCTACATAAGAACTGCCTATGTTCTGTTGTTGCTTAGCCACTGTCAAAAGTGTTTTATTTTGGTGTTTGAATTACCTTGATGTTTCCTCTTACAACTCGACAAGCCCAATTGACCTGGAGATCTCTGATTGCAGTAGGATTCTCTTAGTGATTTGGCAAGTGCGTCTGAAAGAATTACCATTCAGCCGGCCACTGAGACAGAGCTGCGTGCCCAGTCCCCTGACTTGCGCGTAAAATCGCCAGAATCACTGGGACGATAATAGGCTTTGCTTTCTGAGTCCTCTGGTGGCACATTTATTTTAGCTCTTCTGGCGGAGCTGGAGTCTTGCCTCACTAATTCACTATGACGTTGTTTGCTAATTAGGTGTCTTGACACAGCAGGCATTCCCGTCTTGAACATTTCTTTTCTTTCTTTCTCTTTAACATGCTAGCAAGCTGTTTGCCTTTTAGCCGCCTGGTCTTTCAGAAATGTTACCTGCCATGTAAAATGAGATAACACACACAAGGCGCAGTGCGGGCACCTGGGGGGGGGGGTCCTTGAGCCACTCATGGACACTCATGGGAGGTACCCCATGAGTAGGGGCATTTTGATCTCCCTGCTTTTCGGAGAAGCAAGCCTTAACTGAGAAGTCCCCGGAGCTGAGGTTACACAACGGGAGAGAAAAGGAGATGGAACATGAGCCTCATAGGTTCCTCTGCAAAACAAAATCCTTTGTCCTCAACCAGTACCCTAGACGGCCTTCCAGGCCCGGGCTCTGAGGGGCCGCCACTCAGAATTCTAAGGTACTGAGCAGAGAGGAGAAGCAGCGCTGTGGAAAAGGCACTGCTCCTGGCAGAGCAGAAGTGTCTCTGGGCACCAGCACTCTGAGGGCCTGGGCGGATTTCCTTGGCCCCTCCAAGGCCTCCTCCTTAGAGGTCGCTCCTTAGAGCCCCTGCAAGAACTTCTCCCCGTAAATGCAAACTCACAGCTACACAGCTGACCCCTCCCTTCGCGCCCGCCCTCTCCAATCCAAGTTCAAGTTCAGCTCCGCGGGAGAGAATGGCAGGAATTCCTCAGTGTTCTGGGAGCCCCTAGTCTCCCATTGCTCCCCTCGCAGCCCGGGCCCTGGGGGCGAGCAGGAGCTAACCAGCAGAGCCCCTGCAAATACCAAAGAGCGGGGAGTTACCTGCTCGCCAGCGGGAGGGCCCAGCTCCCCGTGCGCGCTGACGTATTCTGAAGCTGGGCGAGGCCAGCTGACAAAGGTGTAACCGGGAAAATCTGGTTCCGAGAGCCTGGCGGGGAGAACCCCCTGGGGAAAGAACGCACCTGCAACCCAGCTGCTCAAGATACTTGGTCAGCAAGGAGCAGACTCGACCTGGAATGGGGAAGGAGTCCCTGGAAGGACAGAGGAGAGCTCGCCCCAAGCCACCTGCCAGGCTTGCCCAGGCTCCAGGGAGACCACAGGAGCGGGAGGAGGCAGCTCCGAGCTCCCCTGCAAGCCCGCAGCCTCAGGAAGTCAGAAATGCCCGCGGGGCCCGCAGCCTGTTGGGGGCGCTGTGCTTCAGCTGAAGGCAGAGTTTCTGCGCGGGAGGAGACCCCTCCCAGAGGAGAGGAGCCCTGGAGAGAAAAGAAGCAATGATATTACACAGTTGAGACTTTGCACCACGCGTGGATTTTGGAACCACGTCGATCTGTGTTCAAGTCTCACCTCTGGTTGGTTAATCCTTACAGGGTCTTGTGTTAAGGTTCTTTCGTTGCTGTCATTTAATGTTCAGAACAACCCTTTCAGAAAAGTGATCTCCTAGTCCTTATTTGATAAAAAATGGAAGTTTAGTTCAACTGCGTGTTCATGGAGACACCACACTTCCAAAAGTGACTGTGCCTGCCCCAGAACCTAATTCTACCCAAGAAAAGACCATGCTTCTAACCATTTGGCTTCCCAGTAAAAAGATGCTTGGTGTGTGGATATGAGATAAGACACAGTCCTGTCCTCATGATGAGTTTCTGAATTTCATCATCTCTGAAACGGGAATGATATGCTTCTTGCAGGGATTTTGTAAAGATTAGAGATAATGTAAAAAGGCACATGGGAAAGAGTCCTGTGGGATAAGATGTGGGGAGCTCTGTGCCCTCACTCAGAATGTGGTGGGTTAGACAAGGCCAAGGCTGCTCTCCTGCAGCTGCAGAGCCCATGCTCTGTACTGGCATTTCTTTTAAATTAAACCCCTTTCAAATACATTATATTAAATAAAATGGAAACCATTGGTGGTGAGTCTGAACGGTGAGGCCATGGATTTTGTTGTCATTTTTATATTTTCCAAATAAAAATAATATGTATTTTCTCATTTTAACTGTACTACATATTGATGTAGTAACTGTGGAAAATACAGAAACTGTAAAAAGGAAAGGGAAAAAAATCTTTGCTTCCTACTGTTCAGAGATAACTACTGTTAGCATCTCCCATTTACTTCTACTGTTTCATTATGTATTTATCATTTTGCAGAATCAGTATCATATTGTAGGTTGTTAGATTACATCCCACAATTAAATGCAATAGTCATCTGTCCTCAGATACCAAAATCCACGGATGATCAAGTGCCTTATACAAAATGAATGAGTTTGCATACTATGTGCATACATCTTCCCACATATTTTATATCATCTCTAGATTATTTATAATACCAACTACAATGTCAACGCTATGTATATAGTTGTTACACTATATTGCGGGTGAATAATGACAAGACAAAAATTGTATTCAGTACACATTTTAAAAAATATTTTTACCCTTGGTTTGCTGAATCCATGGATGTGGAATCCAAGGATACAGAGGATCAAAACTATAGGTCATAAATATTATACCACAACCTTGAAAAGTCTTAAAACATGAAAGAATTAATGATTGATTTCTGATTTCCTTTGCAAAGTCATACATTACTTTTATAATAAATTTATGCTTATAAGAACTCCATTACATTAAAAAATACTTGTAAGAGGAGTGCACTGCTTTCCCAACAAGTGCAGGGCCTTATTCTTTCTGAATCAGGCCAGGTAGAAGGTGCTGATCCTCTGGTAGCATCCATGACGTGTGAAACGGAGGGAGGAGTAGTTGATTTTGTGAGGACTGAATGAGAGCAGATGTGATGTCTCCAGGACAGTGTGGGCTCAGTGACGACAGAGTTGTGTCAGTCAATAACAATGCAAAAACAGTAAGATGCGTGCTGGTTGGGGGTGACCTGGAGAGCATACTTGTTAGTGGTATGCTCAAGCAGCTCCTATCAGGTCTCAGATGCTGATTGTTAAACACACAGGAATTTTGCAAGCTTGTTAAAGCAGGCTTTGCTGCTTCTCAAAGAGGTGGAGACCTGTGGGGAAGGCTTACCGGTGCTTGCATAGCATTAGTAGATTTTGTTAAGATGGCCATCTCTCACATTAGTTATGACCCATTCTCTACTGTGTCCTGTTATCTGAAATCTTGGCCCATTTACTCTTTCTTGAACTGGAAGGAGGAATAGGAAAGGGCAAGTGAGGGGAGTTTTTGATTATACTCCTAAAACAGAAACAATTGGATTGGAGGATGAGACTGCAGGACATGGGGAGACTTGTCACCTGGAGGGACAAGGACCTATTGGTGTAAGTGAATAGGAAGTTCAGGGCTGGAGATTGGCCAAGAGAGAGTCGTGGGAGGGAGCTGAAGAATGGATGCCCCCAGGAGCATTTCTTCCCACTTGCCACAGTGAGCCAGGTGGGAGGAACAGATCACAGGGCCCGGGTGCTAGACGCTTCCACAGATCACTGTCCCTCTTCTCCATCTGACCCTGCAGCTGTTTCTGAGAGCCCCTCCTCCCTCTGCCCCAGGTGCTCAAGGTCAGGCAGCACCCTTACTCTCCCACTTCTTTGCTTTGCCAACACGCCACTGCTCCTGTGCCCTTTGTCCTTACAGTTTGGATTCTACAAAGGCAGAAGCTAGGACAGGGCTGGGCTTCCAGATGGTCCTAAGAGACCAACATATGTGAAAAGAAGGAAAGGAAGAGGGCAGACGAGCTTTAACACAGGCCCACACAACCTTCGCCAACCTGCTGGAGAATCACTGGAGAAAGTGCCGCCCTCTTAGCGTCCACAGTCACTTGGGCCAGCATTTTATAAGCTCTCCACTTGGTCCCCATAAGAGAGCTGCTCAGGAAGGGACTGCCCAGGGAAGGGAGGCTCACCACCCTGAGACAGATCCTGGAAGAGCCCACAGCTGCTGGGCCACTTGCCTTGAGGGGAGGTGGCCACGAAGGCACAGCTTTCCTACTGCCCAGAGGGAGCAGCGTCCTTAATTCCCCTCAGCATTGCTGGGGGGGGGGGGAAACTTTCTGAAGGGCTGGGAATGTCAAAAGGTCATAGGACGCAGTAGAGAACGGGTCATAACTAATGTGAGACATGGCCACACTCAGAGCACACAGGTCTTCGTGGCTCTCACTTAGGACCTCGTGGCCTGGCTCTGCCACCCTGGCTCTGTCAACCCTGCATCACACCTTCAAGTCCAGACCCAACTGCCCAAGGCCAGAAGAGAACAAAATACTGTCTGCTTCTGCCCAACACAGCCTCTCTGGTTGTCTTACAGTCAACCTGTTGCCAGTATTATTCAAAGTGGAGAGCCCACAGGCTTCCTGGAGATGCCATTTTACACCCATCCACAGGCCGGAGTCTGGGGGGGGGAGAAAGCCACCTCATATTAGTTTCTCATCTGCAGATTCTGGATCATTGAATTTTACAAAACAGACTCGGCCTAGCTGTCCTAGGTGGCCCATGATTTATTTGCTTAACTGTATGTCACTTGTAATTTGGTCCTACCGTTTGTGACAGGGTGCATTCCAAATTCTTTCAGAAGAGGGAAGCACTTCTGGTTTTCTTGTTTCCTTTCTCCACGTCATAAAACAGCAAGGGCAGTAGACAGAAGGATACCCCTCAGGTCTGCAGGAGTCAATCAGTAGGCGCACAAGCACATGCAGGCGCAGGCTGCTTAAGCCAAGTCGCTCCCTTTTGGAGTAAGAATGATTTCATGTTTTTCTCTGAATGAATTTTGTGAAAACAAAGGGCTTATTCATGTATCCCAGAACAAAAGTGATAGTGTATCAGAAGTTGGTACAAGTGGTCATCTTTTCAGAAAAGAAAGAGTTGACTTGCAATTTTAAATTCACTATTTACCCCAACTTTCATTCAACAAATTAAAAGCAAAATTTAGGGATTAAATTCTCGCTACAGTATTCCAGAAGAGAGAAAAATAACTTTTTTGTTTTTTGGTACTCAGAGGTGCTACATTCTGAGCTCTTTTTAATCTTTAATTTGAGCCTGGATCTTGCTAAATTGCTGAGGCTGGTCTTGAACTTGCCATCTTCCTGTCTCAGCCTCCGCCGGAGTAGCTGGGATTACAGGTTTGTACCACCATGTCGGGCAAAATACAAATAATTTTTTAAAATAAGAAAACTAACAAAAAATAAATCCCAATGAATACACTGAAAAATAGCTTGTGTAAGAAATTTTTTTAAAGTCTAAAACAGAAGAAAACTGTATTACAATCCTATAATAAACATTTTTGCAAAAATGTTGAAAAAAATGAGCAAGTAGAACAATATGTCATAATAATAATAATGTTTAACCAGGAGGGCTTTTTCTAGGACTATGAAAATGGTTCAGTAGTAATAAATCCATCAATGTAACTGTACAAGGTTTATAATATATACCAATATATTATAATATACATTATTAGTTTTAAAAACCTAAGTAAAACGTAAACAGAAAGCATGTAAATGTGATAGATTAATAAATATCAATTTTTTAGCAAACATCATTATAAATAATGAAGTGGTCATAATGTTCTTTTCATGGAAATCAGGAATAGAAAAGACATACAGCGCTTGCCTGGCATGCGTGAAGCCCTGGGTTCCATCCCCAGCACTGTGTAAATGAAAGAAAAAAGTGAGTAAAATATACAAATAATCAGATTATAAAAAGCATTCTAAGTATTCTAAACACCAGTATTACTTACTAATGACTCATAATCATCATCATTATTTATTATTAATTTTTATTTGCCAGATACACTTTTTATGGGAATCAGGGGTACTGAGAAATGAACCCAGCAATGATTTACCACTGAGCCACAACCCCATATTTTTTTTTTTTTTTTAGACAGGATCTTGCTAAGTTGCTTAGAGTCTCACTCTTTTGCCTAGGCTGGTCTCAAACTTTCGATCCTCCTGCTTCAACCTCCCAAATTGCTGGAATCACAGGCATGTACCACTGTGCCTGGCATAATCACCATTATTAATAAATCAACATTATTTTGACATTCTAGTAAATGAAAGAAGACAATAAATTACAATATTTTGTATAAATTTAGAAAAAGGAAGGTGACATATATGAAGCTTTGGTAATATAATTTTATATCTAGAAAATCCAATAAATTCACAATAATACTAAAATTTATCAAAATATATAGGATATAAATGCAGATAAGAAAAACACAGGAACCATAGAAAGTAAGCCATAATATTTTATCATGTAATTTAAAGCAAGATCAGAAAAACAATCAAAAGATATAGTGTAGACGGGACAACTTCTTACCACAAAAAGAGTTTTCCTCGATAATATGCATAATTCATGGAATTCTAATTCTAAACCAACTAAAGGTTTTTACTTAATTGGATACAAAATTTAAGATTCCTGTGAAAGAGTGTATGTCCAAAAGTAGTCATAAAAGGATGAGAAAAGTGTAATGAAGGAATACTTTCTTATGAGAAATTGAACCATTTGCTAATGTCACTGTAAAACAAACAGTAGGTGTGGTATGAAATTTAAAAAAAAAAAAAACCCACAGCAAAATCCATGAAACAACCTAAAGAACTCAGAAATAGTTCTCAATGCATATAATATTATAATATAATTTACTACATGGAAAAGACAGTTAATGTACTGTCTTAAACAATGCCATTGTACTGTCCATCTGGAAGAAGTGAAGTTGGATCCCTACCGCACATCATATGTGAAAGTTCTGATTGATTAAAACCCTAAAATAAAGAAAAGAAATTTATGTATACACATATTATAACCTGCATGTTTGGGAAAACATTTTTACTAATACAGGAAAGCCAGAAAATAAAAATTTAAAACTTTCATGTGGTTTAAAAAAATACCATAACTGAATCAAGAGACATGAGTTTATAGTTAAATCTACACATCAAAGAACACTTCAAATTGAAAATCAAAAAGGTAATCAAATAGAAAAGTGATGAATGGCTGGGGATGTGGCTCCACACTTGCCTGGCATGCGTGAAACCCTGGGTGCCATCCCCAACATTGCATAAACAAAAGAAAAAAGTGAGTAAAAAATATAAACAAGCAGTTTATAAAAAGCATTCTTAAGAATTCTTAAACTCCTGGAAATGTTCTGCACCCAGGATTCTGGTGTAGCGATTGGACTAGTTAAGCTCCTGTAGAGACAGCCAGCTGGTGGTGTGACCTGGGGCGCCTTATTGAGTGTTCCTGTGCCTTAGTTCATCATCTTACAAATGGGGATGCTCAGAGCATGTGTCTCACCAGAGGGTTGTTAGGGTGAAGTGCTGTATATGTAAAGCCACCACACAGAGCCTAGGAGCACAGCAAGCCCAGCAGAGAGCCTAGCATTATGTAAAAGTGTTTGCTAATGGAAATGCAAATCAGAATAACAGTGCAATAGCACTCCTTGCCCATCAGGTTGGCAAACATTGCCGCAGTCCGGCTGCAGCAAAATAACCGGGGGGTGACGAATAACTTGTGTACGTTGATACAGCAGGAGTAGGAGCCGTTTATTGCAGGACAGGAGCAGTATTTATACATTCCACACAGCTTATCTAATTAACATAAACTAGATACATCAGTCAACCAATAAGGAATTTCCACACTTAATGGCTCGGTTTTGTTACTTCTCAAACCACTCCCTCTGACATTTTGCCAGGCACCATCCAGACTTGTTTACGAACTTTAACATTCCCCTGACAAAATGCCAGGTGTTATTTTGACTTATTTACAGACTCTAACAAAACATTAAAAAAGTGATTCCACAGCTGGTAGGGAATCATGAAGAAGAATTCATTGCTAGTGGAAATGTGGAATGTCACAGTCATTTTTGGAGTGCATTCTGGCAACCTCTCTTAGCATTTTAAATCTACACATCCTTTGACTCCCCCATTCAACTCCTGGAAGTCTGCACTATAGAAAGAAAGCCCCAGAGTGGAGTTGTTCACTGAAGCATTGTTTGCAGGGGCAAACAGCAGATGATTAAAAAATCAGAAGTTATGAAAGGAGAATGAGTAAATTATAGTATATTCCCAACCCGGTAATACGATGCCATCTTCAACGAGAGCTTTGCCAGTTGACATGGAGGATTTTCACAGTGTTTTTAAGTGATAAAAACGAACTTCAGAGAATAGAGGGGTGTTTTTGTAGAACACATATTGACAACCCTTGAATGCATGTATATGTGTTTGTATAGTGTTAAATGAATAAGAGAATGTAAGAAAGACTAGTGATGGGGTTGTTAATTGATTATACGCCTTTATTGTATGTTCTGATTTTATACACACACACATGCATTTATAAAATACAACTCTTTATGCATATGCACATTTTTTTTGTAGAGTGAATGCTATTTTTATTTTTCTTTTACTTGAGTATTTTTGAAAATTTATCTATTTATTTTTGGTACCAGGAATTGAACCTAGGAGTGCTTAGCCACTGTGCCACATTCTCAGCCCTTTTCATTTTCTATTTAGAGACAGGGTCTCCCTAAATTGCCTTAGGGCCTTGCTAAACTGCTGAGGCTAGCTCTAAACTTTCATTCCTCTTGCTTCAGCCTTCCAAGCCGCTGGGATTACAGGTGTGCGCCACCACACCCAGCGGAGTGAAAGCTAGTTTTTAGTCATGTATTCCTTTATATACAGAATACGCATCCAGAGTAGTTTTGTTGGGGGAAATCCCAACAAAAATCTCACAGAGTGCTCTCACAGTGTGAATAGAGTTCTGAAGTTAGGAGCTTCTGAGAGGCCAAAGCTCTTGTCACTTAATTAGCTCTGTGAAGTTGAGCAGTCATTTCAATTCCTCCCGTAGAGGAGAGGTTAGGTAAATGATCTCTGAGCTTCCTTTGTGCTCCAAAATTTGATGTTCCTGTATTGTTACTTGTGAGACAAATGACATTCTGGAAGAGAGACACCAGCTCTAAAATCAGACAGCACTGAGGTTAAATACCATGTTCATTAATACTCAGCATCCTTGGGTGAGAGATTTGATGAGTTTCCTTGCTTGAAAAATAACAGTTATTGTATAGAATTGTAAGGATTGACTGGAAAATATACGTAAAGCCCAGAACATACATGAATACATATGCATATATGTACGAATGTGCATAAACGTAAATACACATAGTGCATAACTATGCATATACATTTATACGTCTTAGCTTTTTTGTTGCTGTGACTAAAAGATCTGACCAGAATAATTTTAGGAGAGGAAATGTTTATTAAGAGGGCTCACAGTTTCAGAGGTCTCAATCCATACATAGCAGACTATTCCTTGGGGCTCAAGATAAGGGTGAACATCATGGTGGAAGAGTATGGCAGAGGGAAGCAGCTCACATGATAATTAGGAAGCAGAGAGAGAGAGAGACTCCATTCTCCAGATACAAAATATATACCCCATAGTTATGACCCCAGTAGACCACTTCCTCCAGCCACACCCAACCTGTCTCCAGTTATCACTCAGTTAACCCCATCAGGGATTAATTCACTGGTTAGGTTAAGAATATAGCCCAATCATTTCTCCTCTGAACCTTCTTGCATTGTCTCCCACGTGAGCTTTTGGGGGACACCACATCTAAAACATAAAAAACATTTACATATATTTATAAATTGTGTAACATATAATGTACAATGTTTATGCTTATATGTTATCTACATAGTATAGAAATATAAACAGTGCAACAGCATATACGTGTGTATATACATATAACTCTTCTCCAATTTAATGCTAATTCATAAACAGATTGAAATTATGGACTTTATATAATTTCCAAAGACCTGCTTTGTCATCTTAAGGTAAAACTGAGTTTAAAAATAGGACATGAGCTGGTGATGCATACCTGAAGTCCCAGCTAGTTAGGATGCTGAGGCAGGAGGATTGCTGGAGCCCAGAAGTTCAGGACCAATCTGGTCAACATAACAATACCCCATCTAAAACTAACTAAACAAACAAATAAATAAAATAAAAATAGGACATGGAATTCAATGGGTGGGGCATTCAAAAATGATGAGGCAGCAGAGCTACTCTGCAGCTCTTTCAGGGAGCTCATTTCTGAGTCCTGTCTATTCCCTGAACAGTTACTAATGGAACTTTTCTATTTTGGAGATGCTTGTCCAAGTTCATCCAAACAGGTGTTACCAAATAAAGCATTCTTGATTTAAGCAAAAGGAAGAGAGACTACATTTTCTCCCTGTGTTAATGCTCCACATTTTCCATAACATTAAAAGAAAAAAAAATGGGAATGGAATTTTCATCAACCAGGGCATTTTATAAATAGAGACCTGGGCTCTTGATTTTATACCTTAAATGGAATATAACCCAGGAAACCACCGTTTCCAATTCACACTGCCATCATTTTGCATCTCCAGGACCTCGTCGTACCCTGGAAATGGCAACTTCATCTCTCAACAACTGTGTCACTTCCATGAGGAATCCCAGTTCTTGCCAAGAAGAAGTCTGAGAGTGCCCTTCAATGTGGTTAGTGATTCGGATTCTGAAATATTTCTACAGAAAAAAAAAAGTCTCAGAAAGTTTCATCATGAAGACTCCATATTGAACCTTCAGCAACATTGTGTCATCAAAGACAATTCCTTAAAATTTAAGAACGTTGTATAGATGGACGGTATTTTTGATCTGGCTGAGACAGAGGTTCATGGCTTGCATAAAGACCAAGGAGGAAAATAAACAAATGGGATGGAAGAATTTGGAGGGTGATTTTTTTTTCATGACATAAATTTGTATTATTTATTATGTGCAGAAGACAGGAAAGTGTTGTCTGGGCCAGGAGGATTTTCTCCAGCTACCAGTAAAAAAAAAGAGTCATCCTACCAAGGACACAGCTGCTCTGGATGAGTGAGGACAGTTCCTCTCCCTGGAGAATTGTGTCTCAGGGCTGTTTTGTGAGGTTTGCTGTGTTAGAATTTGGCTCTTTCTGGATTCTCCGTGCCCCCCCCCTCCCAACATTTTTAAACTGGTGCATCATAGTTGTACATAATGATGGGATTTTTTTTTTTTTTTGGTACTGGGGATTGAACTCAGGGGCATTCGACCACTGAGCTACATCCCCAGCCTTATTGTGTATTTTATTTAGAGACAGGGTCTCACTGAATTGCTTAAACCTCACTTTTGCTGAGTCTGGCTTTGAACTCGCAATCCTCCCATCTCAGCCTCCAGAGCTGCTAGAATTACAGGCATGCACCACCACATCTAGCAGGATTTGTTTTTACATATTCCTACATGCACACAATCTAACAATATTATTTGCTTAATATCACTCCCCAGCATTTCCCTCCTCCCTCCCTTTAGTGGATTTCTTCTCCCTATGGATTTCCCTTATCTGTGCTCTGTCTTTAATTTAAGCACCAGACTTTGGCATTGAATGAAAAGCCCTAAGCTCACTTACCAAAGGGTTGCTGCCCAGAAGAATACATCAACTGTTTGTCTTTATTTCCCTTCTAGAATCGAACTCTAAATTGAAATGATATTTAAAGTATCAAAGAAGAAGAAGAAGAATGAGAAAAAGAGGAAGAAAAAGAGGAAGAGGAGGAAAAAGAAGAAAGAATTCAAGGGATTTGTTCCATTTTGAAAACATGTTCCCTTACTCTAAAATATTAAGAGCAGGTAGGGCCTTGAAAACAAGTTCTAGGCTGGCAGCCAGGTGGCAAAATTTGTTAAACTTCTGGATTTGTTTTTTCGTTTATAATAGGAATAGCTAATACGAGCATGCTGAGTTACAGTATATAAATTTTTTTAGCATACATGAATTACCTAATTTGATCATCACAGCAGCATGAAGATGTGGATCTTATCACTATCCCCATTTCACAGATGAGAGGACCAATGGTTCTGAGCAATTGATTAAGCGATTTTACTCAGATTTTCCAGTTAACCAGAGGAAGAACTAGATATCAGCATAGGTGTTCTAGCTTGAAATTTCTTGTTCCTGTTGTCTTTTAAAAGAAAACCTAAAACCACAGAACCCTTGAGCTGCAAGAAATCCTAGAGATCTTCTGGGCCGGCCTTTGCCAATGTTAACACGTGTTTCCACAAGTTTCAGAAGCTGGCATGGTGGTCACACCTGAAATCCAGGCTACTCTGAGGCTGAGGCAGGGTGGGGGTGGCTGTCCTCCAATTCCAGGCCAGCTGGGGCAACATAGCAAGACTTATCTCAAAAAAAAAAAAAAATGAGGTTTTGAAAATGCCACATGAAAGGATGTTGCATGGATTTCTTAACCATGAAATATCCTAGGGTTTTTACAATGCTAATAAATCTTTGTTTCTTTTCTGATCTCACTTGGCTGTGGACTTCTTTTAGGGGAGCGTCCATCTAACAACCACACTCTTGGCTCCAAGGCCACTGAGGCTCTTTGCAGTTGTGAGTCCCGAGCTGGCAGAACTGGGTGCCAAGCTATGGTTTTAGACAAAACTTGGGGAGCAGTGAGGTTTCCTCCAGCTCATGGGCCCCTTTCTTTGCTAATGCTGCTTGTCATGTTGGTGCTTCTCGGTGATACTGCATGAGCTGATGTCCACAGGGTACCGCAGGGCAGAGCCTGCTAGAGGGCCTTTTCTCACCCATGCCCACTGGTATGTCTGTCCCCAGTATCCTGGGTTCCAGGGTGAGGGGTTTTGAGGGCAGGCTCTGGATTGTCCAGGTTTTAATCTTTACTCTCCTGATCCCTGTGTGATCCAGGGTCCCTGAGTGTCAGTTTCCCCATCTGCAAAATGGGGCTAAATGTAGTATTGATTTCATTGAGTATTCTAAAGATTAAATATGCATGGAAAGCACTCAGCTTATTGCCAGATCCCTAGTAAGTGTTCAGAAACCTTATACTATTGTTATTAGCATCTTCATTTGCATGCTGGGTAGGTATGCCAAGAGATGCGTGGGTCCTCTTCCACTCATTCTCCCAGGTACATCAAACAGCCTCCAGCCCTGCAGAACTGCCTTGAGGTCACACCTCCACGTGTTCATGACATGCTACAGGCTTTATAGAATAGTGACTGTACATTCCCCAGAGATGGCTCTATATCCCTCTTTGAGTTCTGGGGCGATTTATTCATGAGACATTCCTCTAGAATCAGTCTAGGAAATGTGTTTAGTCTCTTGCAGCCTTGATTATGGTTAAGCTCTTAGATTCAAATTCTTCTCAATTTATTATTATTTTTCTCTTCAATATAGGCTTTTTTCCCCTTTTTTATCTTTTTTTTTTTTTTTTTTGCTGAGGATTGAACCCGGGGCACTTAACCACTGAGCCACATTCACAGCCCTTTTTATTCTTTATTTTGAGACAGGGTCTTGCTAAATTGCTTAAGACCTCGCTAAGTTGCTGAGGCTGGCTTTGAAATTGCAATCCTCCTGCCTCAGCCTCCTGAATGGCTAGGATTACAGGTGTGTGCCACCCCGCCCGGCACAGTCTTTTTTCTCTTTGGAGTTGTGCTTTGCATATTTCACTGTTTATGTTTGTTTCTTTTTGTGTTTTTGAAATTTTGTTTTTAATGTCTTTATTTTACATTTGGTGTTTTAGTAAGTCATTTAAATGTCTCTGAAGAATTGAGAGCACAGTGTTTCTCTTTGTCTCTTACACACACACATATATGTGCACACATGCATACACACACACACACACACACACACACCCCAGATAGACAAGCTGAATATTAAACATCTATATTGGATAAACATCTATCAGCATTTACATAACCTATCTAAAATAATCCTCTTTCAGCCATTTATATATTTCCCTCCGTATTACAGTCTATCAGTTTGTAATTTTTCAAAAATTAAGGATCAAGTTGTGCTATTATATAATAATACCTGCCATTTCTCAGTGCAACTTACTGTGCTCCCAGAGGAGAGAGTGACGTGCATGTCTCTATTTCTCACAGTACCTAGCAAAGTTAGTAATATCATCTCCATTTTAAATAAAGAAAAACTTAAACCCAAGGAAAGTAAAAGTTTTCTTTGAATTCATGCAGATGGTCAGTGATGGGTTTGAGATTCGAGTCCTGAAATGTCTAATTTTTCAGTCCATCACCTTATCCGGGCACGGTGCCACCTCTTCCATGAAACTTCTCTGACCAACAAAGGCTGTTGAGGACACTCTGTCCACGTTAGCTGCTGTGGTGATTTTTAAATATGTCTACAAACTCTTTCTTTCTTCCAAGAGTATGCTCTGAACTTCACTGAGTATGCTCTGAACTTCACAGCTCACTTTCAGCAAATAGAATAGAGAGGAAATGACCAAGTAGGACCTTTAAGATAGGTCATCAAGGCGATGGGGCTTTCTGTTGGCTCTCTGTCTTGGATCACGTACTGTGGCTGCCACATCATAAGAACCCTCAAGTGCCCTTAGGGAGAGGCCTGGTGCTGAGGAACTGAGGCCTCCTGCAGATGACAGTCTGCGAGTCACCTGGGCAGCAGATTCTCCAGCTCTGGTCCAGCTTTCAGATGGTGGCAGCCCTGGCCAATATCTTGGCTGCAACTTCATCAGACAACCTGAGCCAGGACCACCCTGCTAAGCTGCTTTTAAATTCCTGACCTGTGGAAACTGTGAGATAATAAATGTCTGTCATTTTAAGCTGCTTGCGGGTAATTCATTGTACAGCAACAAATCACCAGTACAGATAATATAGCTTTCAAGGGCTTCACCCCAGGACCTTGCATAAGCCCTTGGCAGGGTTTAAATTTCTCTTTTACTGCATGCACTGGCTGTGTCTGTTTCTCTGTGTCTGCTGAAGTTAGTTTACTTCTCTATGGAGGAGATTACAAATCTAGTTCTTGAACACATCAGCAGGTAAATGGCACTTTGTCCAGTGACGAAACCAGAAGGCTCCCACTTTAAGTGATCTTGAAGAGCTGTACTTAGAGCAGACCTTGAGGGAATGAAGACTTGCCCAAAGCTGCCTAGACCCTTGGTGTCCGGGACAGACCTGCTAATGTAACTCATTTAGAGACCCCCCACATTCTATCTTCCATGAAATTGTAGTGTTAAGAAGTCAAAGTACCTGGGACCTGTTACCTCATACTCATCCGAGAGTCCTCATAATTACAGGACTCTCCTTTAAAACAGTGTTTCTGAGACTTCCAAAAATCGTGGTTGAAAATCTGTCCTCGATTCCCGATTCAGCTCCTATGTATTTAATGCTTGCTAGATATCGACTGCTAACCTAGGGCCCCGGGGGAGGGGGGGGCAGCAGCGAACTTAACAGACCAAATCCCTGCCCTCATGAAGTGCACAGTCTAGTGGGGGAGACAGGAAGCACAAGTAAGGAACATGTTTGGGGATGAGGGACACCAATACAACAGAAAGAAAGAAAGAAAGGTCGAGAGGGCGGCTGTGGTGCCAGGAGGGGATGAGGGGCAGGGGAGGCAGGGTGGCTCCTCTGGGGAGTCACCCCATGGAGAGGGGCTGCTCAAGTCCCCGTGGAACATTGCAGGAGATGGACAAGTCCTGTAGCAGGAGTGCAGGTGGCTTCTTTGAGGACAGCTAAAGGGCACTTAGGGCTTCTATGTGAAGACTCACATAACAATTCACTCTAGAGTTTGGAAAAACTGTCTCTGCAGATTAATCTGTGTCTTTTGGTGAGAAAACGAAAACCATGTTGCCTACAACAACTGCCTTTTAGCCTGGGCATTTCCAGAAAACGGAGCCAAATTCTGTAGGCAGGTCATCCATTTATCTCAGGGGCCGGGGGAAGCTGCCCACCTGGCTTCTTCCCAGAAATACTTTAGAGAATAAACTCTCATTTGTCCCAGACTTTCTCATGTGGCTGTTTTTACCCCTCTGCCGCCTTGAGTCAATCTGGAACGGGTAGAAATAATAATAAGTTTTCAGTTGCCATTCAACAGATTTGCCATTTAAAACAAGGAAGTTGTAACAGGCGGCACATTCCATCACCTTGTTGGGTCCATGCATGAATATTTATTAAGTACAAACCATGTTTCAGGCACTGGTTGGGGACCTGTAGAGAAAGATCCTGCCTTCATTGTGCTCCCGCACATTCTGGGATGTATGCAATGGAAAAATCAAATGGTTACAAACACCTGATATAAACAGACTTGAGATGGGAGCAGCAGTTCACCCTGGGAAGATCCTGATGGAGGAGCATGGGGTCCCTCCTGTTCTCCTGGTAGGACATCAGCCCCTGCACAGGGCCTCGTTGAGAAGGAACCAGTCCACCCCCAACATCTTCCAGAATCAGTCCAGCCTCAGGGCATTGTGGGCTGAGCTCTGCAGCAAGAGCTTTCTTGACAGAAAGGAAAAATAGATTAGAAATGTCCCAGCCCCGCGTGTCCTATTTTTAATTGATTTGCACACAGACTCTTCAATCAAGGTATTAATATTTAATTGTCCTGTCAGGTCAGATCCTTCCCAGTCCGACAGTTAAAAATGACTTGGGACAGAGGAGGAAATGAGGCGGAGGGGTGGTGTGAGGTGAGGAAGGTGCTCAGAGGGGGATTAGGACCTGAGGGCCAAACAGGGCAGCTGCTGGCACCAGGGTCCGTGGAGAAAGAGCATCTCACTCTTTCTATCCCTGCTCCTTCATTACACACAGGTGGAAGCACAAACCAAGCAGACTGTGAGCCAAAGGGGACTTGGAATTCAATCCTAAGTGTTTCTTCGGAGTGCACCAATACCAAAGCATTTTTCCAAAAAGCCACTAAAGGAACATTAATACCAAAGCCTCAGGACAGGATGAGGTATTTCTTCAAGGAGTCCCCAGGTGTCTGGTGCCTGGGGAGGGTCTAGAAGATGAAGTGTCTGTGCCCCTGGATTTCTAAGTTTGTGAGTGGCCCAACCCAGCCCAGCCCAGCCCAGGTGAAACCTGATTTGCATGCATATTTCTTAGTGACACAGTGTCCATCTTGGCTGCCCCAGTGGCACAACAGCATAGAAAGATGACTCAGGAACTATTTTAGGTAAAAGCACTCTTGCAGACAATGCATCAATGTCTCAACCTGATTCATCAAAGAGGCTATTAATAGGCAGGAGAGGAGAGGACGGAGAGCTGAACTTCATTCACCTTTAGCCTCACACTTTATTTATTTCTCCTTTTTTTAAAAAAAATACTTATTTGTTCTAATTTGTTATACATGACATTATTTCTCCTTTTAAAGAGCAGAATCAAGAGGTAAAGTTTGTCCCTCCAGGTCTAAGTGGAGTGGGAAGAAGGGCAGCCTGGAGCAGCCTCGCCCCCCTGCTGCCCTCCCAGGGTCCTAAGAGGGGAAGCAACGTGTGCAACCTCCTGTGAGAGGTGCTGCTGTCTTTTGTGATTGCTGATTCCTTTGCTGAACAATGGTCTAAGGAGTCTGGATAGTCATGGGACCCCACATTGAAGGGATGCGTCACTTCCCCTATACTCTAAAGAAACACTTAGGGTTGTATTCCAAGTCCCCTTCGCCTCTACGTGTCTGCTTGGTTTGGAGCAGTGGTTCTCACCAGCAAAGCATCTGCCCTAAGGGAGACTTTGGAAAAGTGTGATGTATTTGGTTGTCCTAACGGTTGAGTTGCAAAGGTCCAGCATTTAATAGGAAAAGGTGGAGATGCTGGAGAGCCTACAGGGCTCTGGATTGTGTCCCTAGCCCCCGTGACCACTGGATGCTCCTCATGGATCCTTGGGTAGTGAACACGTTTGTAATGCTCTGAGCCTGACTCATGAATAGAAAGTATTTGTTGCATGCTTTTAAATGCCTGAGGTTTCCCCGTGATGTGACCCCTGTGGTAATCAAGGAAAGACCAAATTTTGTGTTACTTGGGACTTCACCAAGAGTTGTTCACCTTTTGGAAAAAAAAAAAAAAATCACATCCCTGATGGCAATGCCACCGTGGTGTCTGAGTTAGCCAAACCATGCACCTGAATCTGTTCTGCACCTGCAGCTGTCAGATTCTCAGAGCTTCTGCTTCTGCACACAACTGCATGATTGCTTCGTGTTGGCTTCTAATGTCCTCACTCCAGACCTTTCTGTATGGAAAAATGTATGACGTCATCATAAGTGACTTTGATTTCTTGGTATATTTTAATTAGGGCATTGTAAGTACAATGTTAATTGTACACATTATGGGCTTCACTGTGCCTTTTCCATACATGACAGATCCTGCTTGGATCCCGTCCCCCTTCCTCCCACACTCTCTTGTCCTCACCCTCTGTCCCATCTATGTCCCTAATAGCCTCTCTTCTATTTTCCGGTCTCCTCCTCCTCCTCCTCCTCCTTCTTCTTCTTCCAGTTTCTGCATACAAGAGAAAATATTTTTAAAATTATGTGTATGTTGTGTATGTGGATAATATTAATTTCATCTCAGGAATGTAAAGGTTATTTATTAGGGGGTAGGGCTTTGGGCACTGTTCAGGTAGGTTTTAAAATAGAACAACAACAAAAAGTATTATGTAAAGATCACTACTTTAAAATCACTATAATGTAAGTGCTTGTTTCATGAATATTGGTTAATATCATGTGTTGACTCAAGTAATACCCGTCAGTGCAACTGTAAAATAAAGTATTCCATGGGAAAAAAAAAAGAACAAACTACTGCCAGGTGCAGTGGTGCAGGCCTGTAATCCCAGTGACTCAGGAGCCTGAGGCAGGAGGATCAAAAGTTTCAGGCCAGCCTCAGTAACTTAGTGAGACTCTGTCAAAACAAACAACAAACAAAAATAAAAAAAAAAAAAAACAGGCTTGGTGATGTGGTTCCAGTGGTAAAGCACCCTGAGGCTCAATCCCCAGTACCAAAAAGCAAAACAACAACAAAAACCCAGAACAGGTACCTATGGGAAGAGGCAGGCAGGAGGCCCAGCACTCAAACTCAGACTCTTCTCGGAGGCTCAGGTGCTTCAAAGAAACTTCAGGACGGTTTTGAAAATACAGCTGTCTGCAGGAGTGGGGCAGGTCTTGGGAAGGAGTGCAGGACCAGGAAAGAGAGAGTGCAAGAGCTAGGGCGGCACTGGCCCTCAGACTTGTGGGGACCTGTGGGATCTGTGGCAGACTGGGACCCAGCCCCCGCCGACGGTGGCCCTGCAGGATGACAGCCGACGGTGGCCCTGCAGGATGACAGGCACAGTGAGGCCAGGAATTCCATTTTTTTCCCCAGTGGAAGCTGGAAATATGGCGGCTTGACCCGTTGGGGTAAGGCTGGGCAGCTCTTCCAACCACACAGAGTCTTCGGGAACCGGGAAGTTGGATTCCTTTGCATTTCATGGTTATATTAAAGGTCATGGTTAGTGTTGGGTCACCACCCTGTCTGGGTGAGAGCCAGTAGAAGAGGCCAGGAAGGAGGGTGTGTGCAGCATGATTAAAGCACAGACTTGGAAGTGGCTCACCTCACTGTCACTCATGTCCTGACTGGAGGGAAGATGGCATCTTTAGCTGGGCATCCATTGCCTGGCTACTGCTCTGTGGTGTCTGCCAGACCACCCGATTCAGACATTTACAACACATCATGTGGAACACTCCTGCGCAGACCACAAGGCTAGACTCCATGAGAGGATGGCAGATCCTGTCCTGCTCTGATGTGTGATTTAGTTGGAGATTTAAATTCTACCCATGAGGAAAGCCTCCGGGCAGGGTATGTCGGTAGGTAGAGGAGTGATCTGCTCAGAGCAAACACTTGGAGGATGACGGGGCACAGACTTTGAATGCAGACAAGGGAGTTTTCATTGAGGTCAGCTGTCCCACTCCAGGGACCTCCCTGACCCATTCAGGTGCTCCTGCTGCATGATTCCCAAAGCCTCCCATGCACCTGCCATCACACCTGTGATCCTTACTCTTTGTGCTGGCCTATGCTCACTTCCTTTCTAGACTTGCAGGGTCTTGCAGGATAGTTGCTGTCGGGCATGTCCTCAACAAATACTTGAAGGAATTCTAAGACCAGTGGAAAATGAATACATGTTTCTGAGCCAGTACGAGGCAAGATCATAGTGCTTTGCTTGAAAAGAAAGACGACTGGATTCTCGTGTCCAAATGGTCAAAGTATGCAAGAAAAGCTTGGGTGGCCTGTCAGGTCCCTAGTGAGGAAGGAGAGATCTTGTGGGAGGGTTAGGTTCAGACAGGCTGGCAGTTTGAGGATCTGGGGGGAGTGGAGAGTAAGAGACTATTTTGGGGCCATTTCAGATACTCCCAAAGTTCCTGGGAACACCATTCAGTGGGAGAAGGCTCAGGTGGAGGAGGAGCCCAGAACAGCCAACCCTGAGGATTCCATGCGCCACTGATTGAATTAACAGAAATTCTGGGAGAGGTTTCCTGGATGGTGGGACATTTATCATCAGCTTTGAGGCATGGGGAAAATGAATATTCTAGAAAAGCTTGTCAGCTTCCTTAACTTGCCAAGAATGCAGTGAGAGTCCAATAACCATTTTTATGAGTGAAAGGAGATGTGCAGTAAGGGCTGGCTGGCTGCGATAAGTAACCAGACTTTGTGGAAAAAATGACTAGAACACTCTCGGTTCTGCTCACCTTGGCCTCTCAGGCCCATCCAAGTAAGCAGTGATCTCTGAGATCAGCAGGTTCCTCTGGAGACGGGTGCAGAGCTCAGGGACATGCTGGGTCACCCTAACTCTAGCTTGTGATCTGGGAAGCACCAAGCAGTGGATGCCCCTGTGGCCTAGGATCAAGCCCAGCAAGCACCTTGTAGTCAGGCCAGCCTGAGAGATGTCCTCAGCCCCAGGGGCCTGAGGGCAGTGCCAGGATCTGCTGTGACCCCCTCGCAGTTTTGAAAGACAGACTCAGGTCTTCTGTTGAGTGCAGTGAGAGGAGCTGCCAGGTGGACCTCACAGAGCCCAGGTGTGAGAGGAGAGGCTGCCTCCATCCTCAGGCTAGCTTGGCTGTGTCCCAGGTGCCCTCAGGGCACTGAACAATGAAATGATTAGGCTTGGTTGAAGGAAAGGCTTTCTCTGCAAACAGTGCAGGTGCCAGGGGTGCTTGAGAGAGACCAGGGGAGAGGCTTAGTGTGGCCAGTGGTCAAGGTGACAGTGTTAGTAAGCAGGCCTCGGGAGGTGGGGCGGAGGAGGGTTGGGGCTAGGTTTGGGGTCTGGGAGAAGAGACTTTAGATGTGGCTGCAGGTGAACCAGAGAGAGGGGATGGTCATACTGAAGGGGAACTAGGCTGGAATCAGGTGACCGATTTCAAGTTTGAGTCTTACCAACCAGCTGTTGATTGTAGTAACTTCGTTTTCCTTCCTTGTGTCCTCTTTCCTTCCCCTGCTCAGCTTCTGGCCAGCTTGTTGGGGTTTAGGGACAGGTGCATGTGCTTGGGAAAGGCACAGAGTCCCATGACACTGTGAAGGACGAAAGCCCCAATGATTTTGATTTCTCTGAACCTCATAAGCATGTTTATCTCAGCAAACATGAAATAGCAAGTTTGATCTGAAATATTGTCTGCTAAAGTCAAATGGGCCCCAATAACCTCAGAGAGCAATGCTTTTTCTTCCTATAGCCCCAAGGATCAAGAGAAATAATGAAAGCTTAGGGTTCAAGAATTAAAAGTTGGGATAGGTCTAATGTACTTCACCCCTGAATAACTCATTCTTCCAAAGAGGATGATCAAATAATCCTGATTCTGAATGAGACTGAAAAATGCACTTTGGGAAAGAGATTGCATTCCTTTGCTGAACTTAGATCAAGTGTTTTTGAAATCACTAAGAACAACAAAGATAAAATGGCTAAATAATGTCTCATGAATTAATCGACCGAGGAAACATTTATTTCCATTACCCAAGATAAGTTAGCAAGACTCGAAATGCAAGCAACTCAGAAATGCCAGAATGTTATATTGGAAGGGACTTTTAAAGATGGATTTAGCTCAACACACTCATTTTACAGATGAAGAAAGCGAGGCCCAGAGAAGAGGCGACAGTAAGATAAAAAAAAAATGCATGAAGTTTACCTCCTCTCCTGAACAGACGAAGGAGGACATGACTACAGCCCGTCTGGACAGGACACTGGTTTCCTGGGACCTGTGCTTAACTGATGGGTGGAGGTGGGGGTTTATTTTCCCAGCATCTCTTCCTGGTTTTCCATCATGGGTGGGCCCATGACCCAGGCTGGACAATAGTCTCAGGGATTAATCTGGGGAAAGCATGTGATTCAAACAGAACCATCCAAGTTCTTTCGTGGGATTTTTATATGAATGCTTTGTGGATGCTTCCAAAGTTGCAGGGGGCCAAGTAGCCCTGTTTCTCCAAGGAGAGAAAGTTGTTTGAGGTAGGAGAGAATGAGGGATGACAACCCAAGATTAGGCATAAATATAGACAGTCCCCAACTTCCAAGTCACATTTTTTGAACTTTACTATAATGTAAAAGTGATCTGAATTCAGTGGGAACCATATTTTAAATTTATAATTTTGATCTTTTTAAAATTAACTTTTTAATTTATATATGACAGTAGAATGCATTACAATTCTTATTACACATAATAAGCACAATTTTTTATATCTCTGGTTGTATACAAAGTATATTCACACCAATTCGTGTCTTCATACATGTACTTTGGATAATAATGTCCATCACATCCCACCATCATTAATATTTTTATTTATTTTTATGTGGTGCTGAAGATGGAACCCAGTGCCTCACACAGGCTGGGTAAGCGCTCCACCACTGAGCCACAACCCCAGCCCCTAATCTTTTCCTTTGATAAGTCGTAAGATTCTCTCCTATGATGCTGGGCAGTGGAGTGAGCCATAACTCTGTCACCCACATGATCATGAGGGGGAAGAGCCCACACTCTCCAGTGTACTGTGCTGCTAAGCTACCATGTCCCACAGGTTAGATATATTAAATGCATTTTTGAGTTATGACTTTTTTCCCATTTATGATGGGTTTAATAGGATGTGACCCTATTGTAAGCTGAGGAGCATCTGGAAATAGGTAGGTAAATAGAGAGTCAGAGAGATAATAAGGCATAGAAACATCCATAGAAAGAACCAGCTCCTACACTTGCTGTTCTTTTGTCTGAGCTTCTTTAAGTAAAATTTCTGTCTCTTGCTAACAAAAATGTTGCACTTTCTAAGTGTGGGACTTCTGGGTGATATGATACACGGGTGCTTGACTTTATAATGAACTGCAAACTGTGTACCTTTATTAATTTATTTTTGATGCTCCCTGGCAAGTTCTTTGTTGATTTTCACCTGATATTTTAGTTCTTTTTTTCTTATTTTGAACCATTCTAGTGGGTGTGCAGTAGCATTTCGTTGTGGTTTTAGCTTAGACTTACTTACTGACTCATGATGTCAAGCATTTTTGTCAAATATGTACACATATATTACACACATCTTTATCTGACATACGCTTTACACATACTCTATCAGTCTATGCCTTGTCCTTCCATTTTTCTTAACAGTGTCTTTGGAAGAGCAGAAGTTTTAAATTTTGACAAAGTCTGATTTGTTGATTCTTCTACTTTTTTTTTTTTTTTTTGGTACCAGGGATTGAACCCAGGGGCACTTGACCACTGAGCCATACCCCCAGCTCTTTTGTATTTTATTTAGAGACAGAGGGTCTCACTGAGTTGCTTAGGGCCTCGATTAATTGCTGAGGCTGACTTTGAACTCGCGCGATCTTCCTGCCTCAGCCTCCCAAGCTGCTGCGATTACAGGTGTGTGCCTCGTGCCTGGCTTGATTTGTTAATTCTTACTGTGGTGCTTTACATCTTTTTGTGTTTTTACCTAAAAATCTTTCTTCCAGGCCACAAAGTTTTTAATCCTTTACCTTTCTTCCAGAAGCTTTATACTTTTTATGTACACTTACTTTTAGTATTGTTTTGTGTGTGGTTTGAGATGAGGGTCTAGGTTCATTTTGTGCATATGAATGTCTAATTATACCACACAATTTACTGAAAAGGCAATTCTCTCCCCCACTGAACTACTTGATGCCATTGTTTAACATAGGTGAGCCTGTTTCTGAACTCTTCTTCTGGCCTATTGATCTGTCTGTACTTAGACTCTAATTCCATAATGTCTGGGTTGCTGTTGCTTTACAATACTTCTTCAAATTATTCTTCCAAATTTTTTTTTCAAATGTTTTTTGCTAGTCTAGATTTTTTACATTTCTATATAAATTTCAGATTCAGTTACCAACTTCTACACAAAAAGCTTATCAGATTTTGTTTGGAATTGTATCTGTTAAGAGAATTTGATGAATTAGTTGAATACCATTTGTTTTAATCAGCTTTTTCATGGCTATGACTAAAAGATCTGATCAGAACAATTTTAAAGTAGGAAAAGTTTATTTGAGGGCTCACGGTTTCAGAGGTCTTAGTCCGCAGAAGGCCAGCTCCATTCCTCTGGGCTTGAGGTGAGGCAGAACATCATGGTGGAAGAGTAATGGCAGAGGCAAGCAGTTCATATGATAATCAGGAAACAGAGAGAGACTCCACTCTCCAGGTACAAAATATATACCCCAAAGTCACTCCCCAAATTTGCACCTCCTCCAGCCACACCCTACCCCTTCAGTTACCACTCAGTTAATCCCTATCAGGGGATTAATTCATGGATTCAGTTAAGACTCTTACAACCCAGTCATTTCTTCTCTGAACCTTCTTGCCTTGTCTCACAAGTGAACTTTTGGGGGACACCTCACATCCAAACCATAATACCATTCCTAATGGTGGATAATCTTTGAAACAAACTTGTAATTTCAGTAAACTTGTCAGTTTTTATTAGGTTGAATGTTTAGGAACCCATGACTCTCATTCTCTCCTGACCCTAGGATTCAATGACATAAAGCATCATTTTCTGGTAATGGGAACACCACAGAGGGCTTCCCAAGCTCCAGTGGCTGCCATCTTGTCCTAGAGGGAAGCTAGCCGTCTCTCTCAGGTGAACACTGTCTGCCTCAGTCAGGTCAAACCCAACAACCCAGACCCAAGAGAAGCTGTCTGAGGCCTTCTCAAACAGCCACCCTTCCCTGAGCAAAGTTCATCTGGTTCAGGAAAAATGGTCTCAGTCCCAGCATAAGAACACCACAGGCCTCAGGAGGGAGTGTTCTGGGAAGAGGTTGAAGAGAGGCCAGGAAAAAGCCAGGACAAAGGCATAATATTCTGGAAGCTTTGCCTCCACGAGTGCTGGGTCTTCCAGAAGGACTAACTAGTGTAGGGCCATGACTGCCCCTCGGCCAGCTCCCTGGGCTGCTCTCAGAGACGGCATTACAGTAGCAGAATCGCTGCCTGTTCCTCGACACTGTGGATTGTTAGCAGGTTCTAAATAGGCCATTCATTTTTTCCGCTTAGCACAGAAGGGTCTCACAACTCCAAATACCACCATGGGCCCGGATGTTGCAAGTCAAAACATTCTTCAAACCACAGCCCTCGGGTGAGAGGACGGGCTGGCAAGGGCTCTGGAGGATAAACAACCACCCACCAGCCCGGAAACCACCGGGTACACAGGAGGCCAGGCTGTCCTGCTCACAGATGCTGGGGGTCTGAGGAGTTTTACCAGGCTTCATCTCATCAAACCACCAGTGCCTGCCTCCATCTCCCCCGGGTCCCAGACAATGAAACCTGGCCTCAGGGGGTGCTGATTGGCTACCACTCGTCATGTGTCCTGGTGGCTGCCTGTCTCAGCCGATCAGCAGTGTGAGCTGAGCACTCAGCGCCGGGCTGGACGGCAGGGCTCTGTGGGTAAAGGATGCCAGCCTTCACTGTGCCTGAGTCCAGCAAGACATGCAGCCAGTGTGGACACCCCGGTGGACACTCATGTGCCTGGAAATGAAGTTCCCGGGACAGGAGGCTATGGGTCTGAGAGCTGTGTGACGGGCCGAGGATGCTGCAGTAATGTGCATGGGCACAGGGCTCCCAGGAAGGGTCTTGGGAGGATCAGGCAGAATGCTTCTGCTGGACACTCCTTGGGTGACCCTTTCCAGCCCCCACTGTCTCCTGGTTGTCCAGCAGGAGCACAGAAAAGCTGGAGAAGAGAGCAGAAAGCTTAGGAAGGCAGCGGGGGAGAAAGAAAGGAGGGAAGGAATGAAAGCAAGGGGGACTTCCAGGAGTAATGCTGCCAGAGAAGAGGTGACCGGGGTCCCAAGCCATCAGGGAGCAGGGACCGGCTATGTCTACTCCAGTGCCTTTCAATGGCGCACGTCCTCAGTGAGGGCTTGCTGGAGGGATTCAGGGAGGGGGAACGCATTTAGGACTGCTGTTTCCATTGAAGGAAGGGAAGGACAGGGCATAATGGAAGGAAGGTGGAGAAGGTGACTCCCTGGTGACCCTGACAAAGAGAGTTTCCAGTGTGCAATGACCATGGCGTGGCGACAGAAGGCTCACGCCTGAGTGGCACTAAAACTGAATAGCTACAGGCCAGGCCTCTCAGTGGGATGGACTTGAATTGCCACTGTGGCTCTACCACTTACTGCTGTGTGACCTTGGGCAAATTACTCAGTCTCTTTGACGCTCAGTTTCTTCAACCGTAAAATAAAGAATCAACATTTCATTTATTGGGAGGATTACATGAGAGACCAGCCGGTCACTGCTAGGGACCAGGTGATGACTTCCATGCCACACTTCTCCTGTGCAGTGTGTACTTGGCCAGCGTTGGGCAGAGTGGGCTTCTGCTAAGAAGTCTGTTTCCCTTGGAGCTTGAGATTGGGAACACAGGATTCACTGTGACCATGTCCCAGTGTGTGAAACGGCTTCAGTTTGCCCTGGGTCTTTCTCCTTATCCTTGTGACTCTACTTATTTATATCTTGGAGGCTCCTCAAGATTTTCCTTCCCTATCGCGCAGGGGAAAGGAGAACTGAGAGGCTTTGAGGCCAACTCTGTAGTCCCTAGCAGAACCCTGTAGGGGACTGGGTCACCAGAAACCCTCTGTATCAGCAGAGACACAAACACCAGATAATCTTAAGGATAAAGGAAGTATTAGGGTGATTTAAAGCCTCCCCCTTTTCCTGTTTTGGGCACAGCCTGGGAGTAGGAGGGGAGCCGGGAGCTACCTGAGCTTCCATTTGCAGCATGATGGAGCAGGGGCAGGGGCTCCTCCATCCTGTGACCTCACACGCCATCCACTTGATCTTTAAATCTAAAATCCCTCTCACGTTGCAGTCTGACCGTGGGAGCCTTGCATCCCTGTGGGTACCAGCCTGCGCTGGGTTTGTGACTGACAAGAAATGTCCCCCTGGGAGTCTTCAGCTGACGCAGAAAGGCTCTGGGGAACTAGCCTGTGTTCCTCCCAGCACGCTCCCTGCTCTGTGGTCCCCACAGGAGAAGGAGGGTGGCAGATGAGGCTTTGCAACTGCTGTTTGTGAGTCTGTCTGGGTGGGCTGTATTTCACGGCTCTCAGTCCCAGATACGACAGCAAACCGTGAGAACCCAGCTTATTGGAGTGAGTGCAAGAAATTCCAGCCAGGAGCCTGCCCTGCATGGGCCAAGTCCTGGGTCACATTCCCCTTGGCAATTCCCAAACTCACCAGGATGATCTTTCCTCAGCAGGGATTCAACCACAGCAGCCCTGGTTGAGATAACACCCTCCAACCCCCGCCAGGCATTGGGTGTGTGAATCCTGCTCTTCTGTGTGTTCGGCAGAGGGGACCCTGCAGAGAGGACCTGCAGCCACTGCCTTCTGTTCCTTGAGACCAGTGATCTCTCCTTCACATGAGGGCTGTCTTGTGGGTGGGATTTGTTTTCCCTGTGGTTCATCAATGGCATCTAGGGAAGGGGCTCCTTCATTCCCTGGGTGCTAAGATCTGGCCTCCCGTAGTTAGGAGTGTTGGGAAGCAGCTGGTTCCAGTCAGAGCAGGAGCAGGCTCAGGCCCAGGTCAGCCTGGAGCAGGTAAATCCCTGCCTGGCATCGGGGTTGACAATGGAGGTGGCCGGTTTCCTATTAGGAGATTTTCAGGAAATTCTCCTTCAGAAAGGCTCAAGCAAAGGTGTTTCTGGAAGCCAGACAAACACTTGATGGCTCTTAGCCTGCTGAGCTCTTGTCTTGTAGGGCTTGATTCATTCTCTTCTCCTGTTTCAAGAAGAGGGATGGTCCTCTTGCTCCTTCCTGTGTCACCGGGGACTCCCTCTGCAGGGCCTGCTCTTCCTTGTGCCCTTTCCAGGGACATTCTCTCCAGGAAGGGCTATTCCTCCTCGGGGCTCTCACAGGCCCAGGGGGAGTGTGCTCACACGCCTGCACCTTGCTCTTCCCAAACATCTCAGGGCTGTTTGCTAGGGACCATCTCAGCGGCATGCAAGGGGGCCAGTGGTCCTCAAGTCCCCTAATCCCCACAGTTGTCTGGGGACACTTGAAAATGCCAGACAAGTCCCCATCCCCACCTCCAGGAACCCTTGAACTGAGCTGATGTCTGGCTGTGGTACTGGGAAGGCAGATGACCCTAATGTGCAGTGGTGGTGGAGGCCCACCAGACTAGACCCCTGGTGAACCAGCCAGGCTGCTCTGCCCACGTGGTGCCTGCTCTTGTATAATTGATTGATTTGGTGTGTACGGAGAGGCAGACTCTTATCCTCTACCCATCGCTATTACTTATCCAACTTCGATATCATCCGAGCCCTCAAACTCTTGGGGAACCACGTTCTGTATGGAGAGCTGCTGGGAGGCCTTTCTCCTCAGGTGTGTTGGGAGCTGTACGGAACAATTCCTGCCTCCAAGACCAGGTGCTCTCCCTGTCCTCCAGGTCACTCTGCACCTGTCAAATCTCATCTTCAACATCTTCTAGAATGCAGACCCTGGTTCCCATACCTGGTGCCTGTCAGTCACCATTCCATAAGCTACAGACCACATCTTTTGAGGGTCAGATGTAACAGTTGGCATGTGTAGCATCTATTGTCTATTTTTTTCTCTATCAATCATCTATTTTTCAATCATCTTTCTCATTTTTAAGCAGTCAGGTGATTCTTCTCATGCATTTGCAGATGGGACACTGTGACATGTCTTGGCAGTCCATGTTGGTCAAATTCTGGGGCCTGCTTGGCCCTGAGGGACTCTGGGACCTTGTGGAAAGTAGTCATGCACAAGTCCGAGGGGGACATGTGTGGGGATCCAGGGCCCATGTAGCCCTACGGGAGATGCATGTGGATGAGGTGATTTACGTCAAATTGGAACACACCCAAGAAGACTGGATGGTCTCATCCAGGGCAAAAACCATGAGCAAAATCATGATCCCAACACACTGGTTAGTCTAGTTCCATGTCCAGCTCACTGAAGCTATGGGGCTTCAGAGGAAGGCACAGTCTGAGACTTCAGGGGTTTGCCATCTATGTGGGGAAACCAGAGAAAGGGATGTAGAAATCTGAGATGAAACACGGATTTGAAAAGCTAGCAGAGCTCCAAGCCAGCTGCCAGTGTCCCTGCCATGAAGTTACCCAGGCCACCCTTTGTTCCTAGGAAAGATGATAAAACACCACAAGCACACAGGAGATAAAGAGAATACTGTCCAAACATACAAACTACTACTTCCCCGTGGTTCAGCTAATATTTTACAAGATTAGAACATTGTTAATCCTCACCCCCACCATTTCCCTCCCTCTTTTCTTGCTCCCCTGAAATTGGTATTTATCTTTCTTTGTGCCATAGGGTAAGAGGCCGTTTGCCAGGCGGTCAATTTTAATTGGCCTGAAAAGGAATCTCAGTCCATAGTGGGAGAAATGGGAGATTTCCTGGTGAAAAGATGCTGGACTTCGCACAGGGAAATGAAGATGGGGAGAGTACTGCAGGTGAGGATCAGGCCAGGGGATGGATGCTGGGTTCTGTTGGAGAGGAGGCAACTGGATTAGAATGTGATGGGGTGAAGAGGAAGTTAGAGCTTTTTTTTTTCGTCCACTGATCATGAGCTGTCAGGTAGGAAGTGGTGACTGGGCAGTGCACAGGGCAGAAGCGATGGTGGCCTGTAGACCCTTGAGGAGCAGATGCACCTGTCCCCCCACAGAGTTCCCACACACCTGCCTGGATCCAGTGCTGCTCTTGCCCCATCTTCCTTGGTTTTCTCCCTCCCTTTTCTCCACCTGTGGGGTGAGGCACTCTGCGAAGCTGGGCTCCCTCCTCCTCCATCACTCGCATCCCACTTCTCACCTCCTCTTTCCAAGCGAGAGCACCCCAGGCCTCAGGCCTGGGGCTTCCATTCAGCTCCTACAGCAACCTGGAAGGATGTTAGCAAGAGCTCAGGAAGGAGTACTGTGGGGATCCAGAGGTCTCCTGACCTTGGCTCCTCTTTGGCACCAAGAAAGCTCTCCAAGTACCAATCCCAGGCACAGGGGCGCAGTGCTGTCAGTGTAAGAGGTACGGGGCGCTGTTACAGAGCTCTGTCTGCCTGGCGGCCTCTGTGAGCCTCTGCTGGGAAAAACAGGTCTGTTTTGAAAGAACGAGCTCAGACTCGGGTTTATTGTGGGCAGATCCTTGAGCTTTTGCCTTGTTTGACAGCTCGTAAAACCCAGCAGCAAATTTGAATTTCCAGTTCCATGGCTTGGAGAAAAAAGCCTGGGAACAGTTATCAGCTTTCTGGTCACTCCGGGTGGGGCATCCCTCCCTCCCTCCCATCTGCCACCGCCCCCACCTCACTCTCACCCCTGGGAAGTCATCAAGACAGGCTGTTCCCAAGGGCTGGGTGGAAGGCTGAGGGCTGGCTGGGCCGACTGATCAGACCAGAGCGGGGCGGGCTGATGCACAGGAGGACAGAGCAAAGGGACCAGCTTTGGGCTTCGTGCTCTGAAGGGCTGAGTAAACCCTCCACGGCCCGAGGTGGGAGATTTCAGTTTCCAGCCTCCCAAACGTGCCAGTCGTCACAGGGTTGGCGGGTTTGGCATGTGGGAGATGATAAGTCCAAGCCTCAGTTTTCATACTGCCCTTCTGGCCTGAATGGCTTTGGAGTGAGGAATTCCTTAAGTCCCCACGTCCCTGACTTCCTACTTGGGAGACCCCAGAACCTGGTGTACATTGAGCAGTTATGGAACATGAGCAGAATGAATTTACAAGAGAGTCTTTGGGAAACAGATAGTGCTCTACCACTGAGCCACAACCCCAGCTCCAGATGGTTATTTATTAAGCACTTGTTAAGGGGTCTCCTCAAGTCAAAACTAGGAGAAAACTACTGTTTTTACTAGGCTCAGCAAGGTGAAGGAAATTGTCCAAGGTCTTACAGCTAGGAGTGTGTGCATGAATGTGTGTGTATGTGTGTGTGTGTGTGTGTGTGTGTTGGGGAGTGCACAAGAGAAAATGCTCAAAGCATCCTTTTGACCATTCCCCATTCTTGCAACTTCGACATGTGAATTTATGAATTTGTCAAAGCTGATGGGACCAAGTGTACTATTCCTGAAAGCTGGAGTTGGGGGCCTTCTAAGTGGGTGTCTGATGCAACACATACCCTGAAAAACAACCCCTAGGAACAGAAGGGAGAAGCCCTCATGTACATGGAACAGGGAAGAGAGAAGAGAAGAAGAGGGACAGGACACCAGGAGGGTCCCACTAGCCATTTCTTTTTTCTTTAAGAAGGATTTGCTTATTTTTTAATTATATTTTTAAGTTGTCCATGGACCTTTATTTTATTTACTTATATGCGGTGCTGAGAATCGAACCCAGTGCCTCACACATGCTGGGCAAGCTCTTTACTACTGAGCCACAACCCCAGCCCCTCACTGCACATTTCTAATCTCCGCTTCCCCCACCCCAACCCAGGAAAGGGGAAAGGCAGAAGAAAGAACGCAGCCAGACCAACTGTTAAAAATTATTTAATAGAAAGTTCAATGTCAAAATGTAACAATAAACAAAAATACACATGTATAAATATGTATATATAATTAGACCTGTACACTTTCTCAGACCCTTTTCAAAATGGAACAGAATCGTAACATCTTGGTGGTCAAATCAAAAATAATATTCAAGCCACACGGGTCCACTGGTGCCATGCGCAGTTCAGCTGAAGCACTTTGAAGGGTCAAAGAATTCCGACCAGGAGGGAGTTTGGGATATTGCCAGTGTCCTTTTCTGGAGACCCAGAGAGGGAAGATGAACAATCCCGTGGTTCTGTACAAGGTACCTGCTATTAGCACCTATAGCCGCTGCTGTCTAGGGACAGTTCTCCTGTCTGAATGACTTAAATTTATGTTTGCTCCCAGAGTTGAAGCGTCTGGGAGTCTGTCTTGCCACTTTCTTGTTCTGCACCTAAGTGCCACACAGTGGTTTGGAATGCCACCAAGGTGTGCTAATTTGTACCAAAGCGGTGGTGTTCAAAGCTGGCGTGTATACCAGGAGGTAACCAAGGTCACCCTCAGGAGCCCATGAGAAAATGCTAGAACCTCTGTTTATATGATGTTTTGTATCTTATTCATTTAAAATTTCTGTGCTGTGTGCTTTTTGTAATGTAACCATCACTATAAAATAAGTGGATATATACTTTAAGTAAATCAATACACATATAGGAAGGTGCATCTCACAAAGTTCTTGCTGATACCCAAATGTGATGGAATCAGATTTGCAAATGATTTCCACTGCTTTCAATTTCACGTACAGGCAGAGTGGTGAGGAGGTTGCCCTCCTGGGTTCCCATGCTCACCTGAGCACACACCTCTGCAGGTACTCAGAGAGCAATGCCCCAAGGATCGGCCACACCCGACTGAGAGCTGATGCCTCACAGTCCTAGATTTTCCTCAAATGTAAGACCATGTTCCTAAATAAAACCCAATTCCCATGGGAATTGCAAAGACACAGCCATTTGATAACTGGCCTGGGAGCAATATAGTCCTTTCCTGGCCATGAGATGACAGGTATGTGGGGGCATAAATGGGGAGAGGGTGCCTTACTGTGCTGTTGCTTTCCAGCATTAGGACTGTCACAGGCCACGTTCTATTCTACACTCCTAGACCCAGGCCTGTGCATCAGGAACCAGAGGCGGATTTAGAAACCTTCAGTTAACAACCACAGGACTATTAGGAAAAAGTCAGTGTTGGAGTAAAAATCTTGGGACCAGAAGGCTGTGTTTCTCTTGGGTACATCAGGCTGTGCCCAGGAGGAGGGCAGGTGTGGGCATGTTGTCAAAGAGGTCAGCCCCAAGGAGCAGCAAGAGCTGCCCAGGATCCCCAAGCAGAGGAGCAGAGTCACTCAGCTGGGAGAACTGCCTTCAGGCCCAAATTCCTCCAAGCCCTCAAGGGAACTGTCTCCTGTTTGAGCTTTTTCTTGGATTTTTGGAAACCACGCTGATATACAGCTCGCATTCTGATGCATCTAATTCTATTCCTTCTGCCTAAAAATTTTCTTATTTTTTTTTTTGGTAGGACAAAAGACAAAGAAAGAAAAACCCCAATGCTCTCTACTTTGAATTGGTTCTTTGGAACACCCAAGGCACTGCAAATTGCTTTCATAAAGGGATTCTGCTTGTCTCTGAGCCCTCCCTGACTGACAGTCCCCAAAAGCTTCTCAGCAACTGTCCAGGCTTGTGGGTATGTCCCATCTGCACACAGTTCATCTGTGCTTTTGTCTGTGTGTTTGTTAAATATCACTTTTCTTTGGCAGGACTCAGGAGGTGCGCACTCAGGGCCCAGGAGAGGTTTGGCCACCAGGTGCAGGTAACCTCATCTAGGGGAGGGCTGTCCAGGGGCAGCTGCCTTTGGTTAGGATCATACACTAAACAGGGAAGCCCTCTCTGGCTTCTGTATATTTATTTTCGGATGCACCCTCATCTCTAGGTCTAGGCCAGCTTGGTCCCCAGAGGTATTTTTAGCCATCATGTTTCTAAGGTCAGGATGACCCAGAGCTATCTCTATGTCTCCAAACCAGATCCAGCCCAAGCTGAGGCCCTTGAACTCAAACAGCTTCTGAAGACAGAAAGAGGAGTAGGGGTAGGATGGGAATAGAAGATCTGTTGGAACAAAGCCTCCCAGTAAGCAAGTGTGCACTTCCAGAGAGGATGGCCATCCTGGGCCGGAGAGAGACTACACCCAGCTCTTGGGCTGTGGAAGGCAGAGCAGCACCTAAAGTTTTTCCATATGTTCCCCAAATCCACAGCCAAACCCTGGAGCCCTCTGTGGCCGCCCCTGCTCACTGCTGCGTCCTCACTCCTGGTCCCCCCCCGCCACACCCTCGCTCCCTCACCTCAACTCCACACCTCACGTCGTNACTGATTTTTATGGATTTGTATCTTGCTTAGAATGGAAAGGCTGGCTTGAAATCTTTTATAAAACTTCCCTTGCTCACTTGCCTGTCAAGAAGCACAGTCCCTGAAGGTCTGGACTGAAATGCTAGAAAACTGGGGGCTATTCTCTTACCCCCGGCTTCGGGCTCAATGGCCTCCTAAGGTTCTAAAGCTATTTTAACCCCAGGGAACCTGAGGCAGTTATGGATGAGTTTATGATGTTCTTTTTACTCTAAGTCTTACTCAATCAAGTTCAAAGTCTTGGTCTAAAAATAACCTCTGGGAAGGGAGGAAGAGTGAACTGATGTTGGAAAGGGGAGACAATATCAGAACAGGGCCTTCAGCTGAGCAGGGAATCTTTCTGAATCAAAGTAATTCCTTTGACTTCCAAGAGATAAGAGCCATTTCCCACATCACCTTGAAAGAATCTGGCAGCTGCCAGCCTAGAAATAAACAGAGTTTGGAGAACAGATTTCACAGGAAAACTGGTCATGGGACCCCTGACTCAAGGAAATTCTTCTGATTCTTTCAAGCTGAGTAAATGAGGATCGGAGCAGGTCCTCCCCGGCTAGCACCTTTGACCACTATGACAGGAGTTCTCTTTTGTACCTGTCACGTCTTAAGAAGCAAGGAAAGGAACTCTGGGGGGTGTTCCTCCTCTCTTCTGACCTTGGAACAAGTTATTTAAATGACTCTCTAAGTCACTGCCTGCCTATCCCCAAACATTTAAGATCTTGAAAGAGATTCACCTCTGGTTCTGGTGCTCAAACTGCCTGGAAAACACAGCTGTGGTCTAACCATCAAAAAGACACCAGCCCCTCATCCACGAGAAGGGATTTCAATACAGGTGACTGACCCCACCTCGCCTTTCCTCCACTGCTCTCCATCAGGTTCTTCCAAGCCTCCCGNCCCCGTCTTCAGCTCTGACTCCAGCCCCTTCACTGCATGCAGACCCCGGTCAGTCCTCAGTGTCCATGCTGAGTCCCAGGCTGTCTGTCCTCTTAGTCTGGACCATCCTTTGTAACACTCTCCCTGATGAATGTGAGCTCTGATGTCACTGCTTTGAGGGAGTCTCCAAGCACCGTGACGTGCTTCCATAGCACCCAGTACTTTTCCCTACAGGACATCAGAAGGGGCCCTTCCAGGGTGTCTCCACCCTCAAGTAGGCTCCTTGAGAGCAGCAGCTGTATTTGGTTCAACTGTGTATTGCTGGCAATCAGCTCACTGCCTGGAATGTCCCAGGTGTCCATAAATAATACGTTGAATGAACGAGCCCTCGAGACGGGCAAGGGCCAAGCTGAAGATGCTACATCTGGGACAACCTAGAGGAAGGGACCCCAGCTTCACACACTGGTGTCAGTGTCCCTGTGGAGGTGCTGCTGCTGTGGCCTCCGTCAAGGCCACATGGATGAGTGGGAGAGTGCATGAGCAACACTGTGGTTGTACGTGGCAGGACCTGGCACTTATGTTTGGGATGTGTCCTTTAGGCACCATGGGCTGGGAAAGGTGGTAAGCCACAAGACTCAGCTAGAGGCCCAGAGAAGTCAACCACAGGGGCATGTCTGTACCTCAGGGGCACAATTATAATAAAAACATGTGAAAATACTTGAATGACATCTTTCCATTTTCCATTCAATATGTTATCGGATAGATAACATTCGACACTTAAAATACACTACTCAAACAGGCGGGTGGTAGACCCCGCTTCACAGGCTCCTGTGAGGATTACACAATTATGAAACGCCTAGCATAGTATCTGGCACAGAATAAGTATCGGTCAAACATCTCAGTTCCTTTTTTCCTCTTCTCCAAGATTAGATTAAATCCCAGATAAGGTATGGGAATCTCCTGAAAAACACAGCCTCACTTCCTGAGTCCCAAGGTTCGTCCCCAAGGCCTATCTATATGTTCCCCACAAGCCTCATTTTTACCATAGCTTCCCTGACCCTTGACCAGAGCCGTACAAAAAGGGGACTGCTGAAGTCAAGGACATTTTCCTCCTTGGAAAAACACATCCACTCATTGGCAAAAGGCAATTCACAGACCTCATTCATGAAATTCCAAAAGGTTTATTGCAGGGACATTTATAGTTTGAAAGCCGGTTGCCTCAGCCAGCTTTACACAGCACACGGGGGTCCAGTAACCCAACATGACATTGTGGAGCTCAACTTCCTCCTTTGAGCCACTTTTCCATTATGCCTTTAAATATATATTCCCTACCCACCAACAATGTCCGATTTTTCTAGTAGGGTTTTAAGAAATGTAACAAAAGCTCAGTTTCTAAGAGGTATAAAGAAATAAAGCTCTGAGAGAGGGTGCCTTCCAGGGGAAGAAAGCGTGGAGGGCAGATTTTATGTAAAATTACAGAGCACAACCTAATACCTCTTTTTTTTTTTTTTTTTTTTTTTTCTTTTTTGAGGGAGGCTGGAGGGACAGGGAGAGAACCTTAGATACCAATTGTTTTGCCTTTTAGAAAGAAAATATCAGAGTCCCAGAATCCAAGATTCTGAGTCAGTGTTTTCCGGGATTAAGAATTTGATAATTTTTCTTCCTACAAAACTAACATATTTAACCAAGTTTCTTAGGGATCAGTGCAGATGGAACACTTTCAAATTCTTGCTCAGTGTCTAAGCAGGACATGGGTAGGTGGCCTTCCATCATGGGCGACTGAAGTAAAATTCCTAAGAGGTATAATCTCTGTTTTCAGAAGAATTAGGGGAGATTCCTGCCTTAGCAGAATAAGGTAGCATTGAGGTTGGGAGGAGGACAAAGTCATAACTCAAAGCTGGATGACATCAGCGGGGGCCAAGAGGCGGGCTCCATCACCCCTGAGACTGTTTCTGGGGCTGTGGGCTTGCTGGCGTGGCGGTGCCTGGGCGTGCCTGTGACAAAGAGGCGCTTTATCACCTCACAGTGAGCATAAGGCGGGTGCCAGGGTGGTGGGTGCGAGGACCAAGGCTGATCGAGAGGCAGGCCGTTTCTTATTTGAGTCATCAAAGGCCAGTCTCAGATCACAGGCGCTGCTGACAGGGAGGACCTGCCCCAGGGCGGGCGGCTGTGTGGCCCCCGCTGTTTCTGAGGGTTGACCTAGTTTGCCAGTCTCTGGACTCGGTAGCTTCTTTGTCCCTAAATAGACCATAGCACTGTGCTACACTCACGGTTTCAGCCCGGGGCTGGGAGGTGTCTCAGAGGTAAAAGCCTCTTTTAGGGTTGTCCGCCAGTAACAAACACGTATTCAATTATGAGCACAGTACTCCATGATCCTGAATCTCCGCCAACCAAAAGAAAGCTATGCACACACCGCTGAACTTTTACAACTCTGCAACTCGGAGTCCATAAGGCGTGTGAAATCCAGCTGTAAATCTTGTTGGCAGCTCTGCCCTGCCTACTGGCCCCTAGGCAGCTGCATCCTCAGTTGCTCCAGCCCAGAGCCCAGAACCCTCTCTGCTGAATGCCTCTCAGTTGATGCTCATCATGTCCTCTCCTCCATCCACCAGGTCACTGCTCTCCCTCCCTCCTTCCAACTCCCCGAGTCCTACACGGGAGGAGCAGCACGTACCAGCACATACGTGGATTATTCTTTTCCTTGTATCTGAGACAAGCTGCTTAAAGTCTGAATACACAGAGGGAAAAAGAAAGGCAAGATTTTTTTTTTTTTTTTTTTGCTTTAGATCCTCTCAGAAGGCATTAAAAAAATAAAGTACAAACACAAGTCACTTGACAATTTTATGATTAAAACCAACAAATGGAAAACAGACAAGTTGCAAGTGTTGCCAACATAACCAAGCATTTCGTTCCAACCCAGCTCGATCACCCCATTGCTTGGACCTATTTTGAGGGGTACCAAATGCGTCCGAAGATAAAAATCACTTTTGCACAGCAAAGACGTATCCAGTGTTAAACAGGGGAGACAGAGCCCCGGGTGAGGAGCCTCTGGTTCACGGGGACAGCACTTATGGTTTTATGAAACCCTCCAAAGTCAGGTTCCCAAGAAACAGGTGGTTCCATGTACCCGTGTAACATGTCAAAATGTTAACCGTGACCTGGAGACCAAAAAACACAGGCGCGAGTCTCATCTTCCTGTGGCAGGTGGGGACTGTCTGGGAAGACACTGTCTGAGACACCAAACAGAGGAGTCACATGGAAGACGTTTAACATTTGCTTCATTCTTGCTTGATAAGAACAGAAGATGGATCCGGGAAAAGGTCATCCACATGACAGTGAACAAAGTCCCCAGTGAGTCAGTTTGAGGTGGGGTTTAGCAGTTCGTTGACAGTTGAGGAAAACTATTTTCATCACTTGGCCAAAAACCCTACAAGGGGTGGGAACATAAAACCCGAGACTACTGGACTCTCCCTGCAGTTTTCTGCTTGAAGCAGGATAAAAGGCCTTAAATTTTGGCTGTGTCTCTATTTATGTAACAACCACAGCTGTTCCTCAAAATAGCTGCTGCCGGCTACAAGATTTCAGGGATTTTTGTTGCTAACATTTGAGTCCATTTTCTATAGCAGGTGACGGGAGCTTGCTTCCCCTGGGTTTTGCTGCCCAGGTCTGAGAGGAGATCAGGAACCTCACCATTAGCCCATCAATGGTGCCACCAATTTTTTTGGGAATGGATTTAAAAGTCAAAGTTCATCTCAGGAAGAACGAATTTAACTCCTTATTCTGCTTCATGGCACATGATCTCTTGATGACCTTGGGACATCCTAACTACCCACTTTCTTAATTAATTATCCACCTTTGGGAGGTGGCAGTGTGGCTGATATGGAGGCCCTTGAAATTCCCAACCCCCAAAGACACATACAGCACTCCCTGTGCACTCCTGGAGAAACCTGGACTGCTGGCGTGGCGTTTAACAGGGTGCCCTCCCCTGAAAGTAACAAAGAGAACCCTCTTCAAAGCTATCAAACACGTTAAAAAAATACAAAAGTTATTTTCTCCTTTTGATTGCTATTTACTTGTGACAATATTTGTTAAAAATATTACTTCTGTCTTTGAGAAGAGATCAGTCTCTTCATATAGTATGGAAAAATAAACTCTACCAAACACACAGTCAACATTCCCCACCACGGCCAGGGCTTTTGGCTTTTGCATTTCCAAATATCATCACCAGTGTAAATGTCCTATGCTTTCGAGTAGGCAAATGATTTTCACTGTCCTATCCAGTGCCGGAAGTTAGAGGAAAAGGAAGTGGCAGGCTCATGTAGCATCGTGAAGGGGAGAATTATAAAATAAGATGCTTTATTTGCTAATAAAATAAAAGGTAACAGGGTAGTTTCATAGGCCCTCCTAAAAAGTCGCGGGGTGCCTCCTCCTCTCTTCTGACCACTTAGAGCCCTTCTAAACCTTGGTAGATTATTAACGGATGGGTGGGGTGCCCTTGAGGCCCATGATCAGCGTCACCACAAAGGCGGGCTCAACTCCACACCCAGGATCATCTTACAACACTGAGTTGGATGAATGGGAGAAGACAAGGATACATAAAAACAGTAAAATGTTTATTTCTTAGAAAAAAAAAAGCGAGGAAGAGGGATTGGAAATGATTGTGATCACACTTCCATCTGCATCTGACCAAAGCCAGCATTGCAAGCTTAATCATTAAGAGACCTATTAGGTGGAACAACCTGCCGCCCCACTCCTAGGTCACTGGTAGGAGTCAGGTCACAACATGCTTTGAATAGATAATGGCTTCTCTACTTCTTCCAGACAGAGAAACAAGGCTTGCTGCAGCAATCATCCCATCTCCAAAGCTCAACATTGCCAGTGAGAAGCCAGGCTCGGGTCCGTCTCTGGACCGCTCAGGAGAGACAGGGAGGAAAGAGAGAGGGAAGGAGATGCTTGACTTAGAAGTGGAACCGGTCTAGAATAGAAGTTGATATCTGAGTTCACCACTACCTCATCTTATAGAAAATAGGTTGGAGAACATCTGTAAAACCAATAGTATCATTATGGTGAAATTGCAGAATTTTGCTGCATACCTGCACACAAGAAAAGTGAAAAGTTGCAACAAGTTTTAACTAGCAGCAACAAAGAAAGTTCGAGAACAGTTATTTTTGTTTTGTTTTGTTTTGTTTGTTTTTAGGAATATTCCTTTGCAAGTTCATTAAGAAACACTGTAATTTAATGGGGCATACGATATGGAACGATCTTCTTTTGTTATAGCGCTGTTCGTTGAAGAGAACCGACCTTTGCAAAGATTTTGACTGGGGTGTAACCTATTTACACAGTAGCAGCTCCTGGTCTGAGTGGCAGAATTGGTGCTATGTGATGTCTTCTTCCTCCGAACAGTAATCTCGACCCTTGGAGGAAAAAAGAAAAATAAAAGTAACAAGTGAATGAGAAGTTCATTTTTTTTTTTGAAGTTCAGAGCAGAGCCTGAAATAGTGGTAATTGATTTTCCTTCAGTCTGTTTCTTTGCAACAGAACCTGGGCTTCATCAGGGACCACTGGGCACAAAGTAGACACATCCTCAGTACTCGCTGACAAACTTTAAAGCTATACATGTCTCAAAGCATGAAAGTCTTCCCCAGGCCCCAATAAGCCCTTCCTTTATGTTGTCAAGAATTCATAACAAACTGTGTGGCATGTGTGTGAGACTCGGTCCTGGCACCAAGCAACAACTGAATGGACGATCCATCAGGAGATGGATTTCTCATCAGGAAGATGGACTGAGTCACTGTCAACTGCTATTCCCGTATATGGAACATAACATTTCACAGAGTGTGGTGGTACACATAACCCAGGGATGTCTCAATTGTAATTCATTCTGAAATCATTCTTAAAACAACAAACAAGGATTTGTTGAATCTTGAGCAAGGTGTCTAGAACCTTATTTTTTTGTGGATGCAGGAAAAAGCAAAGTCTTCTGGACTCTTTCACTAGCACAGCAGATTACGGCCTAGGTGATAGTTACTTTTGAACATATTTTATCCTCTCTGCACTAGGTTCCACATCTGACCTCACTGGGTTGTCTTGGTCAAAACACACTCTTTCTGGCTCTGTAATAATATGCCACAGATACAACAGGAGACAAGCACACCTGCCCCTTGCATCACAATGTCACAGATAAGGGTTTGTGAAAGGTCCTGTATTATTATCATTTTTGCATTCTTCAATGTTTTTATTTTAAAACACAAAGTATAGACCCTAATAATGTGTGGGGGAAATAACACTTAGAAACAAAATTTTATAAATCTCTGGAAAGTATTCCACAAAGTACCAATACTTCAAGAACAAAATAGTTTGCACACAACTGTTTCTCAAATGTATCACATGTTTGTCATAGTAACTGTATATTGAAAATATTTCACATTTTCCTAATATTTAAGCACTACCATAAATGGTGGGTGCTAACCCACCTATCCTATCAAGTTACCCCTCTGTCTCTCAGTGTCCTCATTTATAAGATAAAGACAACAGTGGTTCTTTTTTCACAAGGTTGTTGAAGATTAAATGAGTCAATTGTAATAAAGACAACTTGTTCTGTTAGAGTGTGCCTCACCCCTCAGCATGCTGGTCTCTTCCACCATCGGACTGCTGACCCCCACCCCTGCTACCTGCAGGAGTGATGGAGTCCAGAGTCAACTTCAGGCTTGATTGACCTGCTGCATAACTAGGTAATCAGTGTTCCTGAGAAGATGGTGTGTACTTAGCAGTGTCCCCCCATTCACCACCTTCCTGGTGACACTGCTCAAGCTGAGGACACCCCAAGCCGGGACCCAGACCATTCAGTAGACGTTGTCTGAGTCATCCATTGGAGAGGCAGAAGGAGACCCTCATGGTCCCTGAATACTGGGAATGTGACCTCTAACATGGGGAGCGGGGCAATCCCAACAAGGCTGGAAATACCAAGAGATGCGCTCCTCTCACCCTTAACCCACGAGGTGCAGAGAGGGGACTTGCACAGGGACGCTGGGGGCTCAGCTGGACAGGAAAGGCAGGACTCAGGAGGTTTGATGAAGGTTTTATTAGGAAAGGAAAGTGGGACATGAGACAAATTACCAGGTTTTGGTTTCCTGGGGATAATCATGGTCTCAGTCCGTGTTGTGATCAGGATTAAATGGGAAAAATACAATATCATTGATAGATGTTAGCTGCGGCAATGATTACTCACTGCTGCTGCTATTGTAATTGTGGTTATTATAAACTGACTGTGTCCAGGCCTCTAGCAGGAGAGGAGGGACCTCCTCCCTTGTGGCTGTCAAGTGTGCGAGGACTGTGGTCATGAGCTGTGCTACCACAAGGGTCAGGAAACCTTCCCCTCCTTAGCCCTGTACTCCAGACAGACCCTCGGACACAAAGAAAGCTTCCAAGCCAGAAAGTGAAGTCCCTTCCCTCCTTATGTCTAAATGAGGCTGCGAATCTAAGCAGAGACTCAGCCAGCCAGAGTGGGGTTGAGAGGACACCTCTCCACCAGGAAAAACCTGGAAGTAATGACAGACAGAGAGACAAACAGACGCACCCCTACCTCGAAGAACTGCTATACTCATTGATAAAACAATGTCTCCAACTCTGTTTAGGCAGCCGATGGACCATTTCAGGACCTACAAAATTTACCGCTACTACCAGAAAGGCTCTCCACACCACATTTTGAGGGACACAGCTAAATAAACCCTCTATATCAACACAAGATGCTGTAACTTTCCTTTCCTAGGTATTTATTCCTCTAAATTATTATAATTACTGCAAGATGGCGGAGGAAAACACGTTAGTTGCTTTGCAGTTATCATTTCATTTATTATTCATATCAACCCTGCAGGGTAGGAGCCGGGCCCTGTTACTTGTGGGGAAAGCTGAGAGAAACCCAAGACCACAGAGCTAACCTTTGCCCTTTTTTCTTATGACTGTAGTGACTTGATAACTAAATTCAAATCAGTTTAATTTTTGTTATTATCACCTGTCAGCAGCTCTGGGAACCAAATATTTTGGCAAGTCGAAGCTATGAATCAAAACACATCCAAGGTAAGTGCTAGCATACGGCCACCCACTGCTGTTCTAATGACATCTAACTGTTATGGGGAGCCCCATCTCTGTATCATATGGGGCCCCATTTGCACACTGGCCCCACTGGGCAGGACAGGGAGCTTGCTTCTGTGACATGACTTCATGTCTCGTTTAAATTGTTAAGAACTGTGCTAAAAAGAGAACCTGAAAGCCTTTAGCTGTCAGAGGCAGGAAGTAGGAGTGAGCAGGCTCAGGAGACACCAGCAAATCTCTCAGCTGAAGCACGCCCTCCCCGCTTAAAGGGACCCAAAATGGAAGTCTTTGTAAAGACGCTTTATGCAATCAGAATGGGGGACTGTTGCTCACAATTCCACCCTTGTGCAAAAGACGCAAGGAAAGATCCCCAGGAGGCCTCAGAGAGCTGCAAGAATGGAAACTCCAAATGATGCCAACAAGGAAGGATTGTTTGAAAGAGCCATGGGGACATTTTGGTCTGGACTCAGAACACCCTGAGGAGCTCTTGCCCACAGAGAATTTTCTGGTCACTCCCTCTGCCTATGGGCTTGATTATCCATATTGTGTTTTTCCTTTCAACTTGAAGAAGTTACGAATTTGAGCTATTAAGGAGTAGCAAGAGATAAGACATGCTCCTACTTTTAAGTTCACCTAGATTACAGAGGAACAGTTCAAAGAGTGACTGGATAAAGAAACCGCTCCTTCAAAGTACCGAAAAGTACTTTTTCTACTCAGGTTAAACATCTACAGGTGTGGCCGTATCGTAGACGTCTTCAGTACCTTTCTGTACACGTGCATTTTGTTCATTCAGTCTAATATACACACAGCTCGAGATGTGACCATCGGTTGTGGGCTCTGAGAGTACTCCCGTGGGGAAGGGTAGGTGCAAGTTCCAAGTGAGGAAGTGCCGAATCTCTTTCCTCAGCTGTAAAGTGGGAATGGTAAGACCCAACTTGTAGAGTTGTGGGAATTACTAGGAATACATGTATGGTGTTGAGCAAAGCTGGGCACAGGGTAGGTGCTCAAATGCAACTTTTATGATGATATTGAAAAATGAGAACAACTGACCCAACAGTTAATGAAACTCTCCAGTGAGACGCTGGGCCATGTCTGGATCAGTTCATGCACATCCTGGCTCAGCCAGGCAGCAAGCACGGGCCTGGGTTCTGCTCTTCCTGCTTCCTGGCCAGCACCCCCTCCCCCAGCTCTCAGTCCACCCACTACTTCTCACTTTCTAGATCTCGCCTCAGAAGCCACCCCATGGTCTTCCCTGAACACCCTGGATAAAACAGCACTTCTTACCTGCTTTGTTTTCTTATCACTCCCTGCCATGACTAACATACTGATTCTTTTATTAACTCCCTTTTCCTTTGAACAGAAGCTCTGAGTAGGTTCAAGTTTTTATTCCCTGTTGAATCCCCAGGACTTAGGGTGGCATTGGCAACATGCCAAACGTTCAATAATTACTTGTTGAAAAAGCCAGCAGATGAAAAATATCTATAGAATTTTAAAATTCTGAAGTTGGGAGAGGACCTAGAGATTTTCCTCTTGGATCTCCCATCTAATGTAGGATGAGCCTCAATTTACCACATTCCTCACAGAGGGACTTATCTGTTGCTAGAACATGTTGGATACTTTCCCAAGAGCCCAAATCCTGCCTCTCTGCAGCTCCCAGCTAAGACCTTGGTCTCGGCCTTTGGAACCCTCCGGTTCATCTTTCCAGATATCTTTCCAGACCCAGAGCAATCTTGATCCCCCTTCCCTGAGACTGACATGGTGTCATTCTAGGTCTTCCTCCCTTAAATGTGCCTCAGTTTTCCCCTTGAAAAATGGACCCATCAAAAACAAAGAAAGAACTCTCTGCCAGTACAGAATATCTCATACACATCGATTAAACTATGTAAGAATTAAGTGTCTGACTAAGGGGACCCCCAGACAAACAGATTCCAAGAGGAGCTCTATGCTAAATCTTAGTAACAGTATAACAGAACATGGAAGGCGAATTAACTCTTCAAGCTCAAGGGAACGGCAAAAGATCACAGAGAAAAATTAAAATATGAACACAACTGAATATTTGAAAATGAACTTTTCCACCCCTGCCCCCCCAAAAAAAATAAAGAAAAGAAAGCAACATAAAAAGGCAAACTTCACTCTAAGAAAAATATCTGCAAATTATAATATGCAAATGATGAACACTTACAAGGCTCCTACACAAAAAGACAAAAAATAATTGTAAGAGGATCCCAGTGAGAGGGAATGTGCACAAAGTGAAAATTCAGTCAAACCAAAATAAAACCTGAAGACACTCAAACAGGAAAATGATCTGCTTCAGTCATCAAAAAAAAAAAAAAGATATTTAAAAATAGTAGTGCCCAATTCTTGAGTGTCTACAACAGCATGTGACTTGTGTATATTGCTGCTGCTGAATAAAATGGTTCGGCTGCGTCAAATGCAGTTTGTCAATACACATTAAGAATCATAAAGATTCAAAGCTTTCATTATAGTCACCATAGAAATCGGAACAGAAAATAAAATATGTGGTTGGAGGTGGGCCTGGGGATTGACTGTAAGCAGGCAGGATAGATTTTACTGAAGTGATGGAAATGTTCTAAAACGACAGTGTGGTGATTGATGGTCTTGCAGTTGGGTAAATTTACTACAAATCATTGAATTGTGCATGTTAAGTGAGTCAGCTTTAAGGTAGGTAAACCATACCTCCATCAAGTGGTTACATATTTATGTGTGTGTGTGTGTACACATACATACACAGACACATATTTACATTCCAGTATTTTTATTAAGCATGAAAAAAAAATCAGTCTAATATCCTGAAGAGAAAATGGCTACTAAGATTTGGCTCCTGTACTGTCTCCTACCAAACAAACAAAACTGAGCAAGACCAAGCGCCTGCTGTGTCTAAGATGGGCAGGTCCCTCTTGCACCTCCGAGTGTTCTCACATATTGCTCTCCCTTCACACCCTATCCTCCAGCCTTCTCTTCTTGGTCTTTATGATGTGGTTTCAACATTGTGTCAAGTGAAATTTTCCCCAGAGAATCAGTCCCCTTTCAGGGGCATTCTGTCACGCCACCAGGTTGTAGAGTAATTCTGGCCAAAATGTTTGCTTCCCTTGTACGAGGGGGCAGGAAGGGTTTCCTGATGCCTAATGACTCCTGTGAGGCCCACTTCACATGGGCTTGGGGGGAGGCAGGGCTGGGCTGTGGGCAGGTGCTGGACAGGAAGCATCCTGGTGCTTTAATTAAAGAAAGAAGATGTGAACATTTTGCAGAATCACAATGAAGAAGACCTTTTAAATAATTCAACTGATAATGTTTTGAGCCTAAGTATGAACAAAGGCCAGGTACAGCCCCCCATGAAAGAACAGGCTGGAATTTAGCAGAAGGGCAGCTTGGCTGCAAGGAGGGGGAACCCAGGTAGGTACGTAATACCTATGTTTACCTCTGCAGACCACCCAGGAGCATGTCCAGCTCTTCCATGGTGCTCAGTCAGGTCCCTTAAGCAGTCTTTTGCTGTCAACACCAAGCTCGGAGTTAAAGAACCTCTTAGGTATAGCAATGGAGTCAGGGAATTGAATTTCATGTTTAGAGAAAGCAAATATGAAGTTGTACAGTGAAGGCTCATGACACAAGTTGTTTCTAAAAAGGCTCCTTTTTGTCTGGAATGATCATCATACAGATCCTTGTTGTTTGTTGACCGACTGAATAACCAACAGAAAAACCCATCCTCTTCTTTACCTGCTGGGATGTCACTGGGAACTCTGTTGGTGTTTGGCTTGTGCATCACTTTGGTTCTCCTACCTCTTGTCTGCTTCCTGGGCGTGACTTTTCTAACTCTGTGCTTCCTGAGGCTCAGTTTCTTCCTCTACTTGTTCTTCCTCAGCCCTTTACCCTGTGCAATGGGACTTCACTACTTTCTGGGTGGCAAAGAACTTTTTTTTGGGGGGTGTTATAGGGATTGAACCCACTGAGCCCCATTCCCAGCCCTATTTTGTATTTTATTTAGAGACAGGGTCTCACTGAGTTGCTTAGCGCCTCGCTGTTGCTGAGGCTGGCTTTGAACTTACAATCCTCCTGCCTCCACCTCCTGAGCTGCTGGGATTACAGGCGTGCACCCGGCATCAAAGAGCATTTTGATTAATAAAGTATGACTGTCCCACCTGAACGTCAGGTGTGTCCCCTAACACCTTTGTTTCCAACCTGTTCTTCCAGGTGTCACCACCCAGAGGCAACCACAGAGTCACGTTTCTCCGAGAACCGGGACATTCCTGAACTGGCAACACAGGGGCAGGATAACTGCATCCCACAGCCTGAGCGCCTGTGAGCCACTAGCCAGAATCCAGATCAAACTCCACGAGGAGGAGGCTGGAAAGTGGAATGAAGGGATCCCCAGGGGCTGCCCTGCTTCCAGCTCCTCCCACAGGGTTGCAGGGCTGGAAGTGCCCACCTCCCACCCCTTCCCCAGGGCTGCAAGTGCAGGAGCCTCTTTAGCCATAGATGGCTTTTCGAGCATTTTCATTTATGGTCTGTTGACAATTTATAACAACAGTTTTAAATGCCGAAGAAATGCTGAAGAAAAGCAAAAATAATTAGCTGCCCTGTTAAAGTCTCCTTCCCCCGGCTTACTTCATTAGAAAAATCAATCGAGGCATTAATGGCTGTCTCCGTCTCTAATGGGCTTTATTCTAATTAGACTCACACGTTATTATTTCAGTTGGAGGAAGGTCTGGTTGGTAATGAGCAGGGGAGTGTGACAGCCTCTAGCTGTGCCTTTGACCGTATATAGAACGATCACGGTGATTATACAGCAGTGACAACAATCCCAGTGTACTGGGCTTTTCATTTCCAAGAGAGGAGAAGTATTAACTAAACAGCTTTAACCCCCCCGCCCCACGGAGTGTTTATTATACCCGAACCTCCACTCCGCCAACCGTAAGGAGGGTAGCTTAGAAGCGTTCAGACACATAATTCTCAGGCTTTATCTGAGGTTGGCACTCAGTTTTTATCTGAGCCTTATCTGATGCTGGTGTCTTCAATGAGGCAACAGGAGATAAGCAGGAGTAAGGAAAAAGAAGGTGGGGACATCCCAGGTTTTCCAGGTTGCGCTGAACTGGTGTCCTAGGGCAGGGACTGGGGGACTTCCTCTGGGGAAAGGCTGGACAGTAAACATTTCAGACTTTGCATTCCATATGGTCTCTGCTGCAACTCGACGACAGTTGTAAGCATGCAGTTGTAAGGTGCCGTAAACACAAGTGGCCAAATCAGCATGGTGGCACCCCAATAGAACTGTATTTGTGGGCAATGAAGTTTGGATTTCATATAATTTTTCACAAGCTAGAAAATCCTCTGTTTCCTTCCCAACTATGTAAACATGTCAAAACCATTCCTGTTTCAGGAATTAGATGTGGCCTAGTTGTTACAGCTTGCCTACCAGTGGCCCAGAAAACAGAATTTGCACCAGTGGATTAAGAGGCCAGCGTTGCTCAAGGGTCTTGCCCTTTCCCAAAGAGATCAAACAGCAGAGGCAATTTCCATCCTGAGATTTCTCCCAGGATAGAGCCGGAATTCTGCAAAATGTTATTTAATAAAATTGTTCATATTTTGCAAATAAGCAAACAAATAAAAATCAAAATTAAATTTGAAAATTCACCTATAACCCCATCTCCCCAATAAATCAGAGTTTTCAAGTTTCATTTGAATCTCTGTCCATGTGCATGTCATTTTTATACGGTTTCAATCCTACGATAGACATAATTTTTTGTTTTTCTTTTTTTTAACTGAACATTATCTTATAAATCATTTTCCTGCTGTGACTGATCTTTTATAATGATAAATAGATGTGCCATAAATTTTTGTGGAATTCTTTGTGGAAGATTTCCAGGCAATTCGGTGGACTTAATGCTAAAGGATGTCTCAATTAGTGTGTTCCTAAATGTCAGAGCTAAGATTTACATACCACCCCTGTGGCCCCAAGCCAGGAAATCTGGGACAGCCCACTTGATAGACTGGGCCCTTCTGGATTTCCCCTGAGATTCACTTTCTTTTGGATGATGGTTTTAGCAAATCTGGAATCTCAATTCATCTGCGTCTTGATGGAGAAGTGCCTCCCAGACAAACTCTTTGTCCTGAATTAATTGCTTTTGCCCTAGAATTTGTACTGAACATGGATGGAGGTTTGGGGAGACTAATCTCGCATCTTCTTTTCCTACAGGTAACTGGAAACTGCTGGAAGGACTCCTAGGAGCATCAGCATTCCTGCAGGATTAGAGACCCCAGCAGGCTCCCTTGGACCCTTTCCTCCCAGCCCCTGAGCTTCTCTGGTTGTGACTGATCCAGTCAGTCACAGTGGAGGGAACCTCTTCTTTTATCGCTTCCTGGGCTGAGCTGCCCAAAGAGGCAGAGATGAGTGACAGGCTTCTCAAGTTCGCTCCTTTCCTTCCTCCCCACCAGGAGCACTGACACCCTGGATCCCAGGGCTTGCCTTCCCTTCCTTTCTCTGCTTTCAGACTAGGAAGTGTGTGCTGCAGTAATGAGGTTGGGAGTAGGTGGAGAATAGTGGACGAGTCAGATGGGGGCAGAGAGGCATGGTACCCTGGGCCCAGGGATGGGGAGAACACTTCCTTTTGGCTTTCTTTCTCTTTCAGGGCATGGCTAAAGTGGCCAAGCTGCAGGTACCCCAGAAGAGGGAGACAAGCAGGGTCCATGGGACTTCATTATGCATCCTGCGGAGTCCCCTGGCCTGATTAGCCCTACATGGTTCCTGAGAGTGAGCACTTTGAGAAGACAGAGCTAGGGGAGGCTCAGAGGACACCAGAGAGGCGGAACCCATGGAACTGATTGAATACGTGGAGACTATTCGGCTTCATGGGTTACCAAGCACTGACTGAATGCAGAGTTGTCACCCATGTGCCCAACTGGTCAATAAGAACAGCAATTCACACAGGATGGGCAATTTGATTGTGTCTGTGGCTATGACTATGACAGCCCTTGGAAACACTTGTGATTTCAAATGAAATCTCAAATAGGAGCATTTCAGGTGACTCGGAGCAAGGCTCCTTGCCCACGGGTTGACACTTCCTGATGGTTTTCTTCCACTCGGTTGCCCATGCTGGGCACAGTGGGACTGTGAGCAAGACCAGTGGCCACGGTATGATCCGCTTTTCTTCCACTTGACATTTTGTCATTAACATTTTCCTCTGACTTTTAGAGATTTAAAAGTTACAGAAAGGAATAAAGAATGGGTCAAATGCTACATCTCCACTCAGCTGTATGAACTAGCATTACTTTCTATCATTTGCTTTAGTCTCTCCCTGGCCCACCTAAGAGATGGAATTACTATCCTAGTCCCATTCCCATTCCCCAGGTCCAACAAGAGTCAAGGCTTAATAATGGTTTTCCCAATTTATTTTATTTTACTTTTTGGTGCTGGGAGTTGAATCCGGAGTGTCAGGCATGCTAAGCATGCATTCTACCACTGAGCTCCACCTCCAGCCTCCAGCTATTTCAGATATTTTAATATTCATGTCAGATTGATACTAGATCAAACACACTGTGCTTTTACATGTATGAATGCTTAAATGTTTAATATCGATAAATAATTGCCATTTATAAAAAGATCATGTAACATATTACATTATGTGTGCATGCAAGTGTGTGTGTGTGTGTGTGTGTGTATGTGTGTGTGTTGCGGGACTATCGGGACTATCAATACCTGATAGATGACTTGCGTTTAATAAATATTTGTTGGATGTCTGTCTATAAACAATGTACTACGTCATTTGTGTTTTAATTCATATGGTTCCATACAATTTTATTTTGCATATTCCTCTAATTATTTAATAATATGATTTGATTATTACAGTTATGGACATACACATACATGGTTCATTTCTTCCTCGCTTCTCTCCTTCCTCCCTCCCTCCCTCCCTCCTTTTTTCCTTCCTCCTCTCCTTCCTTCTTTCCTTCCACTGAACAAAGAATTCTGCAGTACACTTTACTGTGTAAGAGAATCCAAGGATATATACCAAGAAGTCTGATAGATGGTTTTTATTAGTTTATGTTAATGGCTCTTCTTTATATATTCGGACAACAAATCCTCCTGATGCTCTCAGTGTTGCAGATATATTTCAAACTAGTTCTGGACCTGCATCTGGGATCACTCTGCTCTTTAATAAGGCAGATACTGACTCTGGAGGCCCACTTGGCTCCTTGTGTCTATTTTCAACTTGTTACTAGCCCAGAGGGGGGCAGGGGATGATTACATAGCTCCAAACCACCAATAATCAACTTTGAAAATAGGAGCATAAAATATTTCAGTACTCCTTTTGTGGGTTCGAGAAAATGGCATTCCAGTGAGGGCAATCCAGAAGTGTCAGCTCTAAGACAGCTTTCTCTGGGAACAGAGCAGGTTTTGTGCCTCCACCCAGTGGAATTTCAAAGAGAGGAATAAAATAACAAGAGACTTCAGAATAAAAATTTTCAAGATATATGCAGAGCACACTAAGCCTCCTAACACTGTTCTGGCTGATAAATAAGGACATGTCTCATTCTTTGCCACAGAGGAAGAAGAAAAAGTTGGGAGTAAGTTGGATGATACCCTTTAAAGATCTTTCCAACTCCAAAGGTAAGCTGCCATAGTTGAAGCGCCCTATAGGCAAGACTTTTCTGACTGCCCATTTGGCACCTCCCCTGGCCCTGGCTCATTTCTGAGTCCAGAGAGCACATATAAGACAAGCTGATTAAAGGAATCACAAGCCCCTCTCCTCATTTAGATGATTTTGTTGAGAGCTGCCTTTCCTAACATTTTGTTGCTGTTATTACTATACGCATTTTGAGGCTGATATTAATGAATAGTTTTTTTTTAAGGCTCATAAAAGTAAGAAAAAAGAAAACAACACCCACAGGAATTAAAAAAGAATGAAGCCTTCAAACAGAAAAAAAATATAGATAGGGAATTTAGCCGTGCCCAAGCCACTGACTCCCTGACTCATTCTGTAATCACAGCTCAAAAGCCAGCAAAGGTGATTTAATGGATCTATAAAAGTTCACAAGGCTTGAACTCCTGAGCATGTTTCTACCACAGAGCAGGGAGGCCGACCCCTGTGCTGGGAAGTGTCCTGTTCCAACACTCCATCTGCAAGGAGAACTTCTGTCTTACTGCATTTTCAGTCAGTCTTAGACCCACCTACCCCTCATTCCCTCCTGTATGAATGATATGGATGATATGGACATAGGACACTTCAACCAAAATAAATGCTACCAGTTACAGAATATCTACAACACAGCAAAAACTCTGCAAGTGACCTGTGAGCTCCAGTCTCACAGCTAGGGGACAGGAGCCAGTCCTTGGATTTGGCTCGGGTCTAAAGCACAGGCTCTTTCTCTTGCACCATGATGCCTCCTCCCCTGGACCCCTATCTTATTTCCTGGCAATACACCTGCTGTATACTGCTATGCTGCTCCAAGCTGTTACAACTGCAGCTGTGCACCTCCTATCACACTGAACCCTTACTGCAGGTTCCTCCAATCGTATCTCCACCCTTTGCATGCATTTGCCTCTGTCTGACTCCCAGAGGTCTTATCTGCACCATTCAATCATTTGGCAAGTTTCTTACGCTCTGTGCTAGGCTCTCGGGAAACAGTCAAAGCCAGACCTAATTCTTATCTTTAGGGATATGTTCAATGCATCCAATTATTTTAGATATTCTTAAATAATGTAGCAGTAGTTACTAATATCAACACTCTCTATCCCAGAGTGTTATCTGCAGGGTTGAAGCCAGGCTCGTGGTTGCAAGCTCATAGGGAAGGAGGGAAATGGATAGCTAAAGAAGAGTAAGAGAAAAGAGAAGCTGAATGGGAACAGACCAAGGGAACAAGGCACCCAGCATCCTGCAGCTTGGTGGCTTCTAGTGGTACCCTGAGCTACCTTCCTTTGCCCACTGGCAAAATGAAACCAATCACTGATTGCTGCCTACTGCTGCTGAATTCAGGACTCAAGCACAGAATGGCATGGTTTTTATTTGCATTCAGGGCTCTTCTGCTTCAGAAGCTTAACTCTTCTCCTCTTGATGCTCCCTAAAGAACCAGGCTGACAGAACTTCAAGATTTCTCTGAAAATCAAACTCTCCAGAAAACAAGAAAGTGAGCGGAGGCCAAGGCTTGGAGCCTGGTTCCCTCTCTTGGCTGCACCACCCAATCCTACCAGCAGCCGAGAACACCAGGAGTGAGCTTACTCTCACACTTTTACCAGTGGTTCCTACATAGGGTCGCCATCTTGATGAGCAAGGAGCCATCTGCATAAAGCTACGTGGTAGGAATAAAAACAAAACGGGACTGAGTCACACCCTTGCTCTTTGTAATTAAGGCTTCAATTTGGCCGACAAATGGGGAGAGGAACACGTGGGAGAGAGAGAAGACAAACAAGGGGATGAAGAAGAGGAGACACAAAGAAGGGTTTTGTTAGCAAAAGCGCGGTCACAATGTGCTCAACATGCTGCAAGAAATTACTCCATGGGGTGACACGGCAGCCAAACCCACCTCCCGAACACACATGAACACGCACGGCTTCCTCTGTGCTCAGGGGACAGGTGTGGGTCATCCTTTAGAGTTATATACAACAGTCTCAGGTTTTCTCATTACTTGTGGGAGGAGTGATGGAGGAGATTTTTAAACACACCTCCAGAAAGTAAAACCCATTCTATCAGTTTGCATGGGCCAAACATTACTTTTTGTTCTACAGCAACTCTGAGGTTAAACAGCCTCCACAGGAGTCATCCTCACACAGAGCTCCACATCCTGGTTCTTAACTGCGTGCAAGTCCCTCTCTTCACCAGATGAAAAGCAAGCACCCTCTGACCTCTGACCTGCTGACTCAGAATGAGGGTCAGACAGACCTGATGTGATATTAAGAGAAGGAGCCCTTGAAATAAGTTTATAAATGCAGATTGACCATGACCTTTCTCATCAGCTATATTATTCTGGGGCCAAGGGAATCAGGTCACTTCTGGAACTCAAATGTTTTCTAAATGTAAATGACTGTTCAATAGATTTAAGACTGTACAGATAAACATCTTTTAAAGTCAGCTGACTTAGAATTCTGCTCTTTCTCAGACATTTCCTCAGAGCATCAAGTTGAATAATTCCAGTCAACAAAGCCAGAGCCTCAACATGGTACAGGAAGATTCGAGATACATTAGGCATGCCGACGGCTCAGTCTTGGGCACACTGTGAACTGTTTTTAAGGAGAAGAAGAAAGGAAAGAAACAAAGGAAGGAGAGTGGGTTTGTGTTGAGTCATTTGCACTAGGTTTCCTAATTCTCTTTAAAGCCAAAGATATATATGGATAAGGTTACTACCTGAGCTCCTGGGTACAGCTGGGCCCTGGATGAAAGGGAATCACATCAATGAAATGTGCCATAAAGAAAGCTACCAGTTCTTTCCTGGGCCAGGTTCCATGGAATTATAAAACCTGAAATTATAGTGTTTGAGATACGATATGCATTTTTATAGGGAGAGTCTTTGTAATTCTTAGAAGATTTAAAAAAGATGCCCAAGGCCCAATAAGTTTAAGAAGCCTTGCTTCAGAAAAACTAGCAAGATGCCAAAAGCCTTGTCCTGAGACATTCCTCACTTACTATTCAGGGTATTCTTTGCAAGAGCAAAAGACTCTAGTTATTGGATGGGTTTGTACATCCTCATAAAGCAAACTATAAATTCTTGTTTTGCCTGTAGAAGGTGCTACTATTGCAGATACTTAAAAAAAAATTACTGACCTTTTCAGCTTCTTACCAGTAAATTGAAGTGTACCAGGGGAAAGCATACTTTAAAATCTGAAGTTACCTATACTTAGTATTATATTGAGAAACTCCCCTATGATCCAATTTTTAAACCTAGATTCTGGTTTTCTCCTCTAGATACAGTGAAAGGCTGGAGTTAAAAAAAAAATCACCACCTTGTTCTACAGCAAACTCATTTTCTTAAAGCTGCAAACTGAGGCAAATGTCAGTACTTCAGATAAAATTAGGAGCCCAACTAATTGAGCACAACTACTAATAGAATAATAGATATCAGAGTGAAACATGATAAGATAAAAAGAAATGAGGGGGCTCATTTTTTAATTCTCCAAAAAGGAAAGGCAAAAGTAAGTCAAGCAGATCATAATGCTTCTTTGAACTTCCTTTGCTCTGGCCACGTCTCTCTCCCTTGGTCACCTTCGGATGCAGCTCAGTGGCATGGTCTCCTCTGTTTCAGCACAGTGGAAGGCACCAAGTGTCCCAGAAACTGTCCCAACTGCCTCGTTAATGGCCTGAAGTTTCAGTACCTGACTTAGGAGGTGGATGCTTGTGTTGAGCACAGGACAATCTCAGCAACGACAGTGGGACCAGGGTGGGGAAGGTGGTGGTGACGGATGACAGACTCCTCTGCCAGGAAAATAATCACATTCTAAAGAAACTCCCTTTAAAAATGGAACTGGTGAAGGAAAGGGACTGTTTCCCCTTTATTTTGTAACCCATATTTCTTATTTTTTCCCTAGAAAAATAGCATAATGTTTGCTGTTCAGTACATGCTGAATCTTTTTTTTTTTTAATTGCATTTGAGGAAAGGTCGCTATTAACTTCTTAGAAAACCATTTGTCCAACTTTAGTGCAAAAGTAAACTGCAGTTCTGCATGTGACAAACTCTAGAGTAATTCAAAATCAGTCCAAAATAAGTTTTACCATGAATATTAAACCATCCAACAGCCTCAGTTTCTGTATACTAATGGTGTTTTACATCTATTTTGAGGGACATGGAGTAGAAATTTTCCTTTGGTATCCAGAGGTGGGATTTGGAAGGCAAACAGGAACCAAGCCCCACAAATATCCAGGAAATGCAATGGGTGAGTCCAGGAAGGGCAGGACAATGTCTCCAAAAGTTCACTTGGATTTAGTTTCTGAGCAATTTAAGGAAGAAAAATGGAATTCCTGAGGATTTCTGGGAGAAGATGAAATCTTAAAACTCAAGGCCTCTCACATGACTCAGTGTCTCAGCTCAAAATTCTAGGCAAGTTTAATCTTTTTTTTTTTTTTTTAAAAATCAACCCTATAAAACTCAAAGAATATATCTGAGCTACATTCATGATTGTCCTCATGCTAGCCTTGACCAAAGAAATATTTAACCATGGAAAAAGCCCAGGAAAAAATCTGGAAGAATCTAAGCTTCAATTTTGGCAATATAAACAAACACCAAAGATGACACTACACCAAACACATATATTAAGAAGCAATATTCTGATTTTTGAAGATGCTTCATATTTAAATTATAACATAGGATAGCCTATTCAAAATATTCAGAAGGATGAATTTTAGGTAAGAGAAGAGAAACAGAAAAGCATGGCTCAGGAGAGAAAATTCTTGTAGAAATCAACTGGGTGCATGTCAGCTGAAGCAACAGCTTTTCTCTAACTATAAATGTATTGACGCTGGGGGTGTAGCTCACAGGTAGAGCCCCTGTCTAGCACACTCCTTGCACAAGCCCTGAGTTCTATCCCTGGAGCAGCAAGCAACAGCACTATCACCACCACCACCACCACCACCACCAGAAAACACACACACACACACACACACACACACTCAATAGTGGAAACATTGTTTATGTTGAATCTACAAATGCTCCTTTGTCCAGGGAATGATCCAGTAAACGATCAAATTACAAACTTTGTTTTGGTTCCACTAAACACAACATAGTCTACATCCTGGATGCAAAGGGAAAAAGAGAAATCAAATTTCAGATGGAAGAAGTGAACTACAGTTTTGAGTAAAAGGTGGTAGAATTTCAATTATGGAAATAAGCTGGAAAGAGATTAGGTCATCTTAAATGCCTTGTATAAGTTTGTCAATGTTGTTTAAAAAGATAACTTAAAACTTAGGTTTTAATTTTTCCAGCCTACCACTAACTACTAGCAGATTTTTTTTATTACCAAGAAGCTAGTGGGGGAAAAAACCCAAATAAGCAGAAAAAGAAAAGATCTTCATTGTTACAGTGGGAGCAAAATATTTCTTTTTATGTTTCTCTTCACTAAAACAAATGTTATCAACAAGCCAAATAAACAGTTTTTGAACCAATACATAAAACTTGGTAACTGCGTCTAGATGAAGTTTTCTATCTGAAAAGTCATCTTAAATATTTATGCATAACTGGGGAACACTTTACTTAAACTACCATTTCAATTCATTATCCGTCACTATTTTTCACATTAGAGGTATCTGCTGTGTGTTTTAGAGGGGCAGAAGATTAAACAACTGGTTATTCTTCCAGGGGTCCACCTCAAAATGGGGTCTATTGCTGAGACATTGATGAATTTAAGACCTCCTTCATTATCTTCCGTTAAGTGATATATATCATAACTTAGGAACTCACAAGAAATACTCAGGTAAAAGGGCCATGAAAAGCAAGAAAAATTAAAATTAAAACTGAAAAATTGTAAAATCAGCCTGTGGTGCCTTAACCATAGTGAGAGATACTAAAATTTAGATTTTACTCTTCTTTGGAATGAAATTTGCAGATTGTAATACTCAAATCTATAACTTTAACATTTAAAATTTACTCCTCTGCAGTGTTGAATTTAAATTCTACAAATAAGCCCTTCAATATTACCATATTCCATGTTTCATTCAGTTGATTAGCATATGGCAATCTGACATCAAAATTATGTATTCCATATCCACACAGATCAACTCTGCATCTCACTGTCAATGTAAATCCAAACACTGCTTGAGAAGCAACACAGAGTCGAACAGAGCTGGGCTGGAATTTCAACCTGATCATCTCTCATATATGGAGAATATGTTCCAAGACCACAGTGGATTCCAGAAGCAGAGGAGGTTACCAAACCCTAAATATTCTGTTTTTCTCTACCAATCACATGTCACTTAATGATAAAGACACATTCCGGAAATGCATCATTAGGTAATTTTGTCATTATGCAAAGATTGTAGAGTGCACCTACACAAACCTTGATGGTATAGGTCAACCACTTGATGTGGCTTCTGGATGCAATCAAGAGGTTTAGTAAGCAGGAGAGGCATGGGGCTGCTTCTGGGGTAACATGGCATTTTTAACAAGGCTTGTTTTACAGCGAGCCTTTTGCTAACTAGAAGGAGTGCACTCTAAAATAACTATAAGGAATATAGTGTTGGCAGTGCATACACCAGTCGCACCGTCCCTTATGATCATTATTAAGGATTACATACCATATTGGATATCCCACACTTTTATGTGACTGGCAGCACAGTACGTCTATTTACAGCAGCATCACCACAAACACATAAGTGTTGTGCTATTACATTAGGACAGCTAAAAAAAATCACTAGGTGACAGAAATCACTAGGTGACAACCTCATGTGACCACCCTTTAAATACCATCACTGACCAAATCATCATTACACGCTGCATGACTGTACAGACATACCTATAATATAGTTTAATTTACAAACTGGACCCAGTAAGAGATTAACAGTAAATAATAAAAAAAGAACAATTATAGCAACACATTGTAATCAAAATTATCTCAGACTTATGCATTATTCCTGGAATTTTCCATATAATATTTTTGGAGCTTGTTTGACTGTGGGTAACTGAAACTGTGGAAAGGGAACCCTCGGGTAAGGGGTAATTACTGCAATAGTGTTGCAAATCTGGGTTTTTTACTAGAGCATCCTGAGCTTCCATTTCCTAGTCTGTGAAATGTAGTTAATATCTGTCTGTTTACCTATAGCACCACTGTACAGGTGGGTGCTGGACATAAACAAGCCATTATTCTGAGATAGGAATTAACCGAGGTTGGTTACTTTTTAAAGAACTCAGAGCATTGCAACTTTAATGAGTGACAGCATGCCATCACCTCTCAAATTTTCACCCACACTCTTTATTTTAACTCTGTACACATCCCCTTACAAAAAGCCTTACAACACAGACAGAAGAATATTTTATTCCTAATTTATAAAATGATTAGTTACTTCCCTTAAAACATATAATCAATTTATTTTACTTCTTACCTTTTCAATTTTTTCATCCAGCATTCTGAAGAATTCTTGTTGGCTTTCAGAGATGTGCATGCTAAAAAACAGACAGTAGTTAAGCACATACTTCAATGTTTCCTTAAACCTAACCCCCTCAAATGAAAAATGGCAAATCTCTAAACTTGAGGCAGACATTGATTTATTGTAGACCTTTTCACTAAAATACTCTGAAGTTATATTACGGATAAATGTCATTACAAGTAATCCTGCAAATATGTTTTGTAGTAGTCTATCAATACCTACCATTTAAGGAATATAATTTCCTTTCAGTGTACAGATGTTATTTAGAGTAATGTTTCTGGGAGGTACCTGTCTTTGTGATTTAAAAAGAAATACAGCAAGGGCAAGCAGAACACGGCATATCTCAACCCTGTGTGTAACATATAAAGGAAATCCATCCCAGTTATATTGAAATGCGTATTTTACAGAGGTTATCAGCATCAGCCTGATATCTGGCTGACGGTACAGGTGAGGGATGGAGACAAACAGAGGACACAGTGATGGCCCCACGTTGCCCCCTATCACTTTCTGCACTGGTGACAGTGAATGCACCATGAATGTCTGGAACTGATCGCACGGGGACCGGGGAGCTCGTCAGGAGGCATGTCTGAGCAGCCCTTGCCTTCTCTGTCCTATGCTATGGAATAGCTGCTTAGTGAGATGTGGACGCGTTGGTGGGGACAAAACCCACAAAGGCAAGGTGAGCAGAGAACAATCACGGATGGGAAGCGTGTGGGCACGACGGGCCACAGTGGCAACACGGTTTTAAGGATGGCTGTTTCTACTGAGCAAATAGCTGTGAGTGTTCCAAGGAGGCTGAGGATGCTGGGTAAGAGATGTGCAGAGTTCCTTGCAGGTACTGTTGGTGCCTACTGGTTGTACTGTTTGGGGTGGGAGTGGAGGTGGGCTCTAGAACGGCTTCTTCTCTTCAAGCCAGGTATGGGCAGAAGCCATCTGATGTCCCCTTACCACGATGCCTCACAGTTTAGGGACCACAGGGAGAGGGAAAAGTGACCCAGAACTCTTCAGGCCTCCTGTAACAGTGGGGCTCAGAGGAGGTTCTGCCCTACGTGTCAAACCAAGATTTAACGTCCATGAGCACCAGCTCTGATATAAAAGGAAATTATTGCAGATATCTGACACCATGAATCATTTTGCGGTTCACAAAGCACTTGGTCATTCATTTTGCCGTCCTCTGTATGCTCATTCAAATAAAGTCCATGTCCTGTTTGGGGAATGGAACCTATCTTACACAGGTCTGAAAGGCAGAGCAGAGTCTGGGATGATAACGCAGTGACCAGTCTTCTCTCTGTAACCTCGGATGGAAAGGCCACTTCCCAGGTCCCTTATATTTTACTTTCTTAAGTACTAAAGCATTTTTTAGTTGGAGCTGCTTTGGATGCAAACCTTTCTAAACTGTATAGTCTTAATAGAGGATCCACCATGACACTGCTCAACTTTCACTTACTGACTCAGGGCCATTCCTGTGATCTTAAATCACCACAATATCTGGCCAGGGCCACCTGCATGGGTGGAGCTGGCTGCCTCTAAGCAAAACTCCAGAGTTTTAGTTCTTTGCTGGCCTTTGAGATTTTCCCCTCATCCCTTCACGTCTGAGAGGTGTAAGTCTTGCTCAGCTTCCCCGACTGCTGCTTCCATCCGTGCTTGGTCTCCGTCTGGCCAACTTGCTCAGCTGTGTCTCAAGTCAGTGCACAGGGCTCTGTGGGAGGAGCCGGGGCTTCCTGTGAGCACACCAGGTGAATCCTTCTGCATGCACTTTGGCTGCTCAGACACCTTTTTGGTGTCCTTCCTGTTCTTAGCCAAAGACTTGACAGATGAGGTTGCTGGACGGCTGCAGGCCTCGGACAGGCAGGGCATTAAGATATACACATGGTGCTGGGTTGTGGCTCAGTGGTAGAGCGCTTGCCTCACATGTGTGAGGCACTGGGTTCAGTCCTCAGCACCACATGTAAATAAATGATTAAAATAAAGGTCCATCAACAACTAAAAAAATATTTTTAAAAAGATATACATAGATATCTTAGTATAGATCAACAAGCATATGTGTACATAGCTTCCCTTGGAAATCCCAAGAGACCTCATAAAAAGTGACATTTTTAGGTCATTTAGAGTTCATAGTCAAAATTTTCTGGTTGAAGTTCTAGGCTATATCACCTTGCATGTAATAGGAAGGCAATAAATATTTGTTAACTAATTGACAAAGTATTCTCTATTTCAATTCATGTGATTCGTGACCCTTCAGAGAGGCAGCACAGTTGGTTAGCTCGGGTGAGATGCGGGGTCCCAGGTTCCTCATCTATAAGCCAGCAGGCTGGTCTCTGAGGTCCTGTCTACCGCTAAGCACCCATGGCTGGTACTGAGTTCCATTGGCTTCTTTATTTAATGGTCACAACATGAAAACCGCGACATTTGGTGAGTACTAATACACACACACCTCAGGGGGACAAGTGAGGGCATCTTAACTCTGTAAACATGTCTGCCATCTCTGTGATCACTGATTGCAGGCTCAGGGGTCTGTAGCAGGGCCGGAGACCACAGGTGAAGACCACAGACCTCAGGATGGTGACGCAAATACAAAAGCTTCAGTGGTTTCAATTTTGCGTCATGGAAATGCTGGCTGCTTTTCCTTCATCTGAGTGCATCAGAACATGCCTATCGGCCTTTTCTCCAGTCACTGACCCACTGAGCAGAGTTACACACTAGACTGGTCACTCCTGTCACCTTGAAATCAGTACTTCATTACCAACTGGATAAGAATTATTATTATCAGACCCCCGTGTACTAGACAAGCTCTCAACTCTGCTGTCACCGGGAGTGTGGTACACACTGCCAGAGGAGCAAATGCCCACACGGGGCCCCAGCTACCTGTGTGGTGAAATCTGAAAGTAGGGGGCTTACTTCCCTGTTCTGCATGGGTTCATTCCAGATAGAAGAACAGAAATCTTTTCAACAGGGGCAGAGACAGAATTTTTATCCTGATGAATTAATCTGCTTCAAATCAATTGATTCTCACCTGGATAAACACAGATCTTATCCTCCCATGTGGAAACCTGATCAACATAGCAGCATTAATATTAGTGTTCACTTTTGAGAATAAAAGCTGCACTGTGAGGAGCTGTCCCTGGGTAACAACTTGATTCTTAAAATCTTTCCAATGTGCAATTTGATGGTTGTGACTGGGGCAGGGAGAGGAGATGAGGCCTACTGGCTTCCTTGTCTGTCCTCAAGAAACAGAAAGGGGCTATTGAATTGTTTATGACTTAAGTTTACTGTAACCATCAGTTTATACCTGGCTCTGAGATTCATTACCCCTAGAAATCTTTTACAAAAGCTTATACCTTGGTACCTGATGAAACTCTCTCTACCTTACAGAAGGCAATGTTTCTCTGGAGCACCTCCTGTGTCCCCAGTTGTGCTGTGTAACTCCGTGAGCTAACCCTGCACCCTTGAAGTCTCTTCTTTGTGACCTCTCAGCTTCATGGGACTATGGAGAGAACACTATGAAGTCTTCATGCAAAATAAATTAAGGAAGGGTGGCCAAAATGGGCTTTGGGACTAAAGGATCTATGACTATCATTTGTAATGATTTAAAAAAATAAAGTTTCCAGGGCTGAGGATGTAGCTCAAGGGTACAGCATTTGCCTGGCATGTGCAATGTCCTGGCTTTGATCCCCAGCACTGCAATAAACAAACAAATTTAAAAAAAATACAGTCTCTAAATAATAAAAGCCTAAGCCCCCACCCCCTCAATAAAGAGGAAGCTAGGTTCTAATAATACGTCACCTGTGAAGGATGAAAGAATATACCACCCTCAAATATGCCACTTTGGCACAGTGATTATTTGAGTTCAAGATACTTAAAAAACCATGATTGCAGGAGGGCACCCTTTCTTCCTGAAGGCAGGAAAATAAAACTGCCATTGCTGGATGCTCTCCCTGTGCCAGGAGGAAAGAAGTCTTCTTAGTACTAGAGATGGGGAATCGGAGCCGAGAGGATTCCGTACCAACAGACCTTGTTAGAATCACTCTGACTTTCCTTTGTCTCCCCACGTACTTCAGGTTCTTTTCCACAATGGCCTCTTTCTGTCCAACCTAGTGTAGAAGCACTTTGGTGTGGCTCCTTCTTTGGATCTTCCTTTTCCCATGAGGGCTCCTGGGCACATGTACATGTTTTCATAACATTGCTATTGTGCTTCTCTGTGTGCTTCTCTCCTGTTCATCTGTCAACTCAGTTCAGGCTGGAAACCCCCGTGGTGGGGTGGACAGGGGGTAAAGTTTCGCCTCCCCTTCATCTCCAACAGTGCAGCTGAGTCACCCAGTGGGTTCCTGCTAAGTCTTGGCCTGAATCCTGTTATACCTCCATGATCATCATTAGCTTTCAAGTGGACTTCTGGGAGCATTCATCCTAATCTTCATTTCAGTGCAGACTCCTACACAGCTCACTTTTATTGACTGAGTTAATTATTTTGTTTCAAAAACAAAAACAAAAACAAAAAACCTCAACAGTATAATAAGCACCCCCGAAGCCCAAACAAAAGCAACAGCTAGAACCCTGACAACCAGCTACGGCTAACTCCACGTTAGTCCCCACTGTGTGTGCTCTGCCATGCCAGTGTGGCCATCCCTCTGTCACTTGACTTTGATTTGGTTTCCCTGCATCCCTATGTGAGCTTTTAAAGAGCCAATTATCCGTTTTAGTTGTTTTAACGTTATAAAGAGTGCACCAGGCCTTGTGTAATACTTTAGGAATTACTCTTTCCTCTAATAATATATTTCTAGGGTCTATCTGGCATTGTGCAAAGCTGCAGAACATTTGATTAAACTGCTGACTAACACTCCATTATGTGAGTGTAGTGCGGTTCATTTATCCAGCCTCCTGTTAACAGGGCTTTATTTATTTATTTTCTAATTATGAAAGACATTTTCACCAAGCACTGGGCATACATTATTTTCATTTAATCCCTAGCCTTATTAGACACAGAATTTTTCACTTCCAATTTTGCCTGAGAAAATGGAAACTCAAAGACCTGCCCAAGATAACAAGCTACTAAGAATGTGCCCTACGTTGGCATCAAGTGAAGGGATGAGGGTTACCTGTCTTTGTGGAATGCGACTGTCTTTCTGCTCATGGTGTGTGTGGGGAGTCTCACTATCTTACTTAATTGTATTGATATTTTTAAAATTGTGTGTTTATTAATGCATTAAAATTATACTTAATAGTAGGATTCACTGTGACACATTCGCATGTACACTTAATGTAAATTGCCCCATGTCATTTACAGGAACACCCTTTCCCTCCCTCCTTCCTCTCCTTGGTCTCCTTTGTCTACATGACTGGTCTTCTATCTGTTTTATTTATTTATTTTAAATTTTATATGTATGCAGATATTTTAGTTGTTGATGGACCTTTATTTTATTTATTTATTTATTTATTTATTTATTTATTTATATGTGGTGCTGAGAATTGAACCCAGTTCCTCACACATGCCAGGCAAGTGCTCTACCCAACTCCAGCCCTATTTATTTTTAACTGGTGCATTATAATTACACATAAAGTGGGATGCATTGTGACATATATGTATATGCACATTACATAATTTGGTCAATTTCATTTCACAGTTCTTTACCTCTTCCTCAATCTCTACCCCCTTCCTCTCCTCTCCTATTCTCCCTTCCGTTTTTGTGAGATCCCTCTTTTTCTCATCCCTTATTTCTCTCTCACTTCTCTATATGAGGGAAAACATTCATCCCTCAGCTCTCTGAGTCTGGCTTGTTTCCTACTTGGCACGATGCTCTCTGTTTCCATCCCTTTACCAGCAATGACATAACTTCTTTATGGCCGGGTACCTATACCACAGTTTGTATATACACACAACATTTTCTTTATCATTTCATCTGTTGACAGGCATCTGGGCTGTTTCCATAACATTGCTATTGTGAATTGCGTTGCTGTAAACAATGAAATGCAGGTTTACTACAGCATGCTGACTTCAGTTCTTTTGGATAATCACCAAAAGTGGAGTGGAATAGCTGACTCATAGAGTGGTTCCATTCCTAATATGTTGAGGAATCTCCATACTGATTTCCATAGTGGTTGTACTATTCTGCAGTCCCACCGACAATATGTAAGTGTTCTTGTCTCCCCACATTCTTGCCAGGATTTATATTATTTATATTCTTGATGATTGCCATTCTAACTGGAGTGAGATGACATCTCAGTGTAGTTTTGGTTAGCATTCCTCTGATTGCTAAGGATGTTGAACACTTTTCATGCCTGTGTTGGCCATTTGCATTTCTTCCTTGAAGAAATGTCTGTTTGTCCTTTTGTTGATTGTATTATTTGATTTTTGGCATTTCTTTTGGTTCTTTATGTAATCTAGATACTAATCCTTTGTCAGAAGAGTAGTTGGCAAAGATTTTCTCCCATTCCTTATTTCTAGACACATATGACACTCAAACCAAAAGGATATGCATGAACCAAAACAGAACAGTAGCAAGTGACAAGATTGAAGCAAAAATAAACGCTTCCAGAAAAGAAAAGCCCAGGACCAGAGAGATTCTCAGCTCAGTTCTACGGATCTTTAAAGAAGAACTAATGGCAATCCTTCTCAAATTACGCTATGAAATAGAAAGAGGGGAACACCCCCAAACTTATCCTAGGAAAACCTAGTATTATCCTGTAACCAAAGGCAGAGATGGACACACCGAGGAAAGAAAACTACAGCTCAATATCCCTGATGAACAAAGATGCAAAACTCCTTAGTAAAATATTAGGAACCTGCATTCAAAAACACATTAAGATTTTCTAATTGTGATGCTGGGGACTGAAGCCAGGGCTTCACACACACTGGGCAAGTGTATGCTCTCTACCACTGACCTATACCCGCGGCCTTATCTTATCTCATATATCTGCATCGTAAAAGATGATTTTTCTTGAGTCTTTACATGTCAGAGGATGAAAAGTAAAACTTTTCCCATGACCTTCCAGAAAGATTTCTTAGCTGAATTTCAGGTACCCGATGTTCTGATTCAGTTTAAAACACATACACAAGTGAGCATGCTGCTGTGTAGAAAACAGAGGATTTTCTTCATAATTTTAATGTAAACACATGAGCCAATTTAATAAACTTCCCTGAAAGCTGCGGCACACTGTAGTCTACAAAGTGTGCCATGTCAGTGTGTCAAAGGTAAATAATGGGGCAGAGAAATAAATACTCCCCATTCAATCGCTCCATGTAAGTCAGACATGAGACAAGCATTTGAAATGGCACAGGGTTGTGGGTGAAGCTCAGTGGTACAGCACTTGCCCACTGTGTGTGAAGCCCTGGCTTCAGTCCCTAGCATCACAATCAATCAATCTATCAAAACAGTGTATTTCAGAGGCCTTGAATGACTTTGTCGTTGTTTTCAGGGCTGGGGATCAAACTCAGACTAATCAAGCACTCTACTGCTGGCCTGTGTTCTCCCATCTTCAGAGGGCATGGATGAAAAGGGGACCTGGCTGTTATCAGATATCTGTTGTCCCCAAAGGCAGACAAAGTGCACAAAAGTGATTAGTAGTGAGGCACAATAGGGAGGTCATGGTTATAGAACAACATTTACCTAAGGGTGAAAAAAAAAGGTGATATCATTACACTGACATTGTAAACCACTTAAGTGGATTTTAAAGAGTTCAGTTTTCTCCAAAGGTAAAAATTAAATCACCAACCTCTACCCCCCAGGTGGCCCTGGCTGCGGCCATGCACAGATATTAAGCTAGGTTAAAGGGGTTATGACTGAGGTTATTTTTGCTTCAAATTTTTAGAAGGCCCAGAGATACAATGACTTCTTTTGCTTATTAACTCGAACATGTAGTAGTCAAATTGGTTTTGAGGTAGGAGGCAACTATGCCATCTGTACCTGTGTAATTGGTTCATATTTAGGTGGAACACTGGCATAGTTTTTTCTCCTCAAAGCTCCTGTATTAATGCATTAATAATTTCAGAGGTGAAACAATTAGATTATGAGGTCTGTAACCTGATCCCAGTTAGGATGGACTAACTGGGTGGTAATTGTGAGCAGGAGGGGTGCAGCTGGAGGAGGTGGGTCACAGTGGCTTGCCCTGGAAAGGTATATCTTCCCTGTGGCTCCTCCCCCTCTCTGCTTCCTGGCTGTCATGAGTGGAGCAGTGCCCCTCTGCCATGCCCTCTTGCCATGATGCTCGCATCATCTTTGGCCCAGAGCAATGGATTTGGCCTGCCATGGACTGACCCTCTAAAACCATGAACCAAAATAACCTTTTTCTCCTTTAAGCGGCTCTTATTGGGTATTCTGGTCACAGTGATGAAGAGCTGATTAACAAAAACACCACAGTAGAGACAGCTTCCTGGCTGCAGAAAGTACATTTCATTGTCAAGGTAGTCAGTTCTAGAACAATTTAGAAAACTACTAGTTATTTTTAACTTAAAAAATGCATTCTCTATTTTATTAAAATATTTGTGGACTGTCATTTGTTGGTAATCAATAATTATATTTTTAAGTGCCCCATTCATCAAAGAAATGTAGCGAAACATTCATAGCATAATTGTTTACATGAGCTCTTGAGGATAAAACCATGTCCATCAAAAACATAATGGGTAACAAAACTGTGGCATGTTCTTATGGTGGGTATGCTCTACATTGGTGAGAATGGATAGCTCATCCCTACACATTGAGTCAGAGGAAACTCGGAAGTGTTTCATGTGATATGACTTCTTCTTCTTCTTCTTCTTCTTCTTCTTCTTCTTCTTCTTCTTCTTCTTCTTTTTTTAGTTGAGGATCTTTCTTCTTTTACTACTTCTTTAAATGCTTCCCACGCACCCCCCCCAGGCTTGAACTGAACCTCACTCTCTCTGTGAAATTGTCCTACCACTGAGCTATATTTCCAGCCCTTTTTAAACTTTTTAATTGTGAAATACAAAACACATAGAAAATATGTTATTTGGTCATTTAAAAATAATTATTAAAGAAAAACCACATAATCACTACCCATAAGCAATAGAAGGAACCACTGTTCTGAATTTAATGACTTTTCATGCCCTTGCTATTCTTTATTGTTTTATCTATACTTAAATACAATATATTGCTTCATTCTGTTTTTGAGTTTCCTCTGACTCAATGTGTAGGGATGGGCCATTCATTCTCACCAATGTAGAATATACCCACCATAAAAATATGTCACAGTTTTGTTACCCATTATGTTTTTGATAGACATTGGTTTTATCCTCAAAAGCTCATGTAAACAATGATGCTATGTTTCAAAATATGTCTCCTGGCATGGATGTTATAAGAGTTTCTTGGGGCAATACATCTGGGAGTGAAGGGTAAAGGTTCAATTTTATTAGACAATGTAAATGGTTTTCCAAAGTAATCACTAGTTCATATTCCCATGAGCAGAGGTTAAGAATTTCTCTTGTTCCACATCCTGGTCAACTTTCTGTATGTCTGATTCTTGCAAATCTGGTGGTAAGATGCAACATTTTTTTTCATATACATTAACCATTCACATTTTTCCTTCAAATGGCAGTTAGTGTCTTAAGCCTGTTGGTCCACAGTGTCTCTGTCCTTATTCATTTGCAGAATTCTTTTCTATGTTCTGGAAACCCAGTTATTGTCATTTATATGGTCTTCTCTATTTTGTGGTCTCTCTTGATTTGATACGTAGGAGTTCTTAATTTCAGGGTAGTACATTGATTTTTCCTTAAAATTGACACCTTTTGCGTCTTACTCAAAATTCTTCTCTGTCCCACGATCATGAAGCTATTTCTCTTTCTTCTCTTCAACTTGGCCTGGAACTGTCAGCTTTCACAAGAATTGTGTGTTTGGGGACTCTCTATTCTGTTTGGGGCCACACTGTCTGCTTTACTAAAGCTTTATAATAAGTCTTTATTACCTGGTAGGCAAAATGGAGCTCACTCTGAAAACAATTTCAGCTTTAAAAACAATATAAGGAAAGTCGGAACTAGAACTTACTTTGCTCTGGGTTGATGAACTAATCCAGGAATCTCTTTGTTAGTTTTAAGTCTTACATTTGAGCTGGCACTTTTTTCCTGAAACACACAAACACAAACATACGAGACAAGATCAGAATCCGCAATTAAACCATAGCATGAATTTTCATCACAGAAAGTTAGTTAGATCTGTTCAGGACTCTATACCGCGGCTGGTTCCTTCACGAGGACAAGAGTCCTTGCAAAGATGTCACACAACACGGTGGAGCCTGCCAGACATTTTAACAGGAAACACTGTCCAGAAGGAGGAATTAGCTTTATAACAGCCATGACTGTTTAGAAAACACTGTGCCGCTAGTGTTCAACTCCTCAATTCTAATAGCCAGAGAGTCAAAGAACAGAAGGTTCTCACGTCAAAAAGAGGAGCAGCAGTCAGGGTCACTGGCCAGGTGAACGGACTTCAGTGTGTTTTATTTGTGAAAGACAAACTGTAGTTACAGGGACATCAACTTTGCACAAGTCCCCAGCTGTGACAAGGCCAAGAACACAACTAAAAATAACGACTCTTTTCACCCCACAACAAGTAGTGGGATTGAACTCAGCTGAATTAATAAAATGCAATTCTAGACAGTATTCAAGAAGCATTTCTTTGGCTTTTCCCTTATCTGATTTCTTTATTCTCAGTATACCAGCCACGTGGCAGAGAGATGCTCTCAGATCGTAAAGTGCCACGTATCAGGAAGCACACTACCTCGACTACATGGCTCTTCTGTTGGGAAATGTTCAAAGTACTTCAAATTTCCTTACAAAGCTTAACCCGCCAACTAAAAGCAAAGACTGTTCTGACCCTCGGTAACAGGTGACAACAGATATTCAAGGAACTCAAGATATGGCCATGATTTAAGACCCCGTCTATGGGGAGGAATAAAAACTGCTGTGGTCCAGCTCCACATCATCACATGTGGAGGGACGTGAGATGACAAGTAGAACAGATGTCCCCAAATGGACTCTTTTACCTTCCTATTTCTCCCAAGACAACCTGAAGGTAGTTATGCCAATGAAGTTCCAATGACTTTTATGCTGTGGTTGTTATTTATCATCAAACATGAGCTTATCTGCAGCTCTCTAAAACATATGGTAATTTTGTTTATGTTTTTCTAGGAAAAGAAACTACCATAATTCTCTTGTCGTGTCTCCTATCTTCCCAACCTTACATTAAACTTAACGATGTTTTCAGGAGCATTTATGAAGTGTGAAATATATACTGCCTCCTCTGCTGCTGATGTAATGAACTATCTTGTCTTTTACAAAACAGGTGGAAGAAATTGGAAAACTATCATTGCACTAGCTCTAGAAGGGCAGGGCCTGTCCCTCTCTACCCACCACAGGGGGCCGGGATGCCTGGCTCTTCATGGAAGGTGCTCAGCATATAATGGCAGACTGACCGACTTTGTCAACAAACAATTTACTTCTCTTTAAAAAGATGAAAATAGCTCCCTGCAGGGCTGAGGACAAATGTCCTTCCAAGTTGTATATTTTCTCCCTTAAACTGTCTGTCCTCTTAGGTTCAATTCCGAAAATGGGTCTGTGTGAGATGGTAGACCCTGATCCTTTTTCTCCATTCACCCAATCTCCAAACTCTTTATTTTTTCATGGTACTGAGGACCAAATCCAGGGCCTGGCATATGCTAAACAAGTGCTCAACCACTGAGCTACATCCACAGCCCATCTCCCAAACTCTGTGAGCTTAAATGATGATACCAAAATTTTCAAAACTGCGGTGACAGGAAAGGAAACTTGTATTCTTAACTCTAAGAATCTAAGTGATATACAATTGTAGTCTATTTTTATTCAGTTTATTAAAAGCAAAGACTATAATTGCATTGCCTCATCAAATCTTCCTTGAATACCTATTGTGTAGTTGTTAAGTAAAGAAAAAATTTCCCAGACAACAGTGGCTCAATGGACAGTCAGGAGAGAGGACCACCTGTCCTCAGCACTGCATCACTCACAGGTATGTACTCCCAGGACCAGAGGGGCAAAGCCCCAGCTGAAACACACACATACACACACAATTACAAAATATTTCTATTATGCATTCATAATGTATTCATTTTTAATTCACCAAAACTAACAGTAACACTGAACACATACTATAAGTCGGGTACTATTCAAAATGATTTACATGTATTACTTTAGTGTTCATAAATATTTATATATAAACTCATTTCCATGCCTACAATACCCCTCTGAGAGAGGTACCATTGTTGTCCCCAGTTTATAAATAAGCAAGCCAAGGCCTGGAGATGTGTAGTACTTCTCTGAGAGCAACCAGTGCTAAGTAGAAGGATTGGGATTTGAAATTAAGTCCTCTGGCCCCAGAGTCCAAGCTGTTCTCCACCAAGCCAGTGGTTGTCTAACTTTTTAGTATCAAAGCCTTTTTACCTATAATCTTCAAATTTTGACACATTTCATTACACCATATGAATTTTTTTTTCATTTATTGATACCACTGTCCATCTTATCAGAAAATTCTTGACTGCCGCTGTCAAGCTCATGATGGTGGATATAAAAATTTTCCAAAATTCTAGTTTTGGGTTTACTATTTGACTTTTATCACTGGCAACAAAGATTGTCAATTATTTAATTGAAACTTACAAGCTCTCTTCATTCATTTTTGAGAAAATGATTAGCCAAATCCCCAGGTCTGAATATCAGTGATTTATCTTTTAGGATTTTTTTTTTTTTTTAAGTAGGAATGACATCTATAAAAAAAAGGACTGCTAGTTTAGCTGGCAACTCAATCAACTGTACAAGTTCTTTCCTCATAATAACCATCTTACTTGGTATGTTGAGGAAATGCATTCTGTGTATTTCCCATTTTATCACAAAGACTATCAAAAAGATGTGTCCAAGCTCTCCAGATTTACTAAACTAATAAAACTAAATAATTTGTACTGTTTCATCAAGGCCATTCTGAAATGAAAATAGTCTATATTTTTCTGCTATGAGTCCATGGTAGTGGTGAATACAATGACTACTATATTTGTCTGTTTTCTATTGCTATAACAAAATACCTGAAGCTGAGTATTGTATTTTAAAAAGAGGTTTATTTAGTTTAGTTTGAGGCTGAAAGTCCAAGATCAGGCAGCCCATCTGTTCTGCCTCTGGTGAGGACCCATTGGCTGCAAGACAACATGATCGAGAAACAGAAAGGGAAATAGCTCTGTGCAGAAGGAGCCAAGTGTGCATGCTTCATAACAACCCACTCTCAAGATAGTTACATAACTTCCTGAGACCAGCATTAGTCTTTTCAGAGGTCAGTGCCCCAGCAACCTAATGACCCTAATGACCTCTTCCCTCATACTGAGCCCCACCTCTTAAAGGTTCTACTATCTCTCAACATGCCACACTAAGGGCCAGGCCTCCAGCTCATGAATCTTTGGGAGGCAAAGCGCAATCAAATCATAGCAAATACTAACAAGGTTTCATGCCACTGCCTCAATTTAGATACCAGCAGTTTATGTACTGCTGCTATTGTACCACTAGTACAGATGTCACACAACGAAAAAGACAAATAGCTCCTTAGGGAACCCAACGGTCTGCAGACTATATATATAATTTTTTTTTCAATTTGAATTACTGGCATTTATTATATATAAAATTCTCATTAATTTACAACACATTTCAATGCCAGATGCATCTGAATAGTCACATGAATCACATCTCCTCTTTTTTTCTACAGCTTTGAAATGTGTCAATATACATATTAATTTAATTGCATATATTTATTTGCTATGCTATGCTAACATTCATGTTTATTAGCATGTAGAATTTCCCATTAATTTTTGAAAACCACACTTTGACCATAGTGTGTCTCTATTAGCATAGGAAAAAAACCCTGATTATTTAATTATGCTGTATACCTTACTTTTAAAAAAGTTTAATAACTTTACTGGGGTAAAATTTTATCTCCCATAGGATTTCCCCCTTATAATGGTACAATTAAACAACTCTGGTAAATGTAGAGCTGTGTGATCTTCTCTACCATCTAGTTTCAAAGCAATCATTCCCAGAAGCTGCCTTTCTCATAACCAGTTGCAGTTAATCCCTGTTCTTATCTGCAGATCCAGGCAAACTATAGATTTGCTGTCTATCGCAGTGAATTTGCATTTCCAGATTCATATAAATGGAACCATGATATGTAGCCCTTTGCATCTGGCATTTCACTTAGCATATATTTTTTTCTCACTACTGAGGATTGAACTCGGTCTCCTTGATGCTGGGCAAGCACTCTGCCACAGGGCTACATCCCCAGCCCTAGCGTAATATTTCTGAGGTTTGTTGTACCTTGGATTGGTATTTCATTTAATTGCTAAATAACATCCCAATGTACTAATATACCACCTTTAATCTCCTTTCCATCACTTGACGGTCATTTGGACTATTTTCAGTTTGTGCTGTTATGAATAATGCTGCTATAGACATTCACATGCAAGTCTTTGTGCAGACAGGTTTTCATTTCTCTCGAGCAGATTCCTAGGAGCAGAAATGCTGGATTCCATAGTAAGTTTATGTTTCGCTATTTAAGATATTGGCAAACTGTTGTCCAAAGGGGCTGCAGCATTTCACCCCTCCAACAACGAGTGATGATTCCAGCTTCTCCACGTCCCCTGCATTAGCACTTGGTGTCGTCTTTTTGATGATTGCCATTGGGTATGTAGTGGGGTCTTAGTGTAGGCTTTGGTTGTAAAATGTGATTTCTCAAAGGCTCATTCTTATATTTCTGTGTATCTCAAACACCTGGCACCTTACTACATGGGAGTGTTTGTGTATTTGCTGGCTGGCTGCACTTCTGAAAAGAAGTCAGTTTAATATTTGATTATAAACATCATTTAACTTCTATTTTGGGAATGTTTTGTTGGGGAAAGGGAGGTTTGGAGACATCTGCCTACTTTAAAAAACAAACAAACAAAAAAAGAACGAGGCTGTGAATGTAGCTTGGTGGTAGCTCACCTGCTTAGCACATGGAGGTGTCTGGGTTGGATCCCCAGTAGTGCAAAAATAAATATAAATAAGACACTTTTAAAAAGGAGAAGCAGCAGCAAGCCAGCAGGGCTGGAGGAAGAAGGAGAAGGAGGTCACTGGTGGGAGCGGTGGAGACATGAGGTCACCCCTAGAAGCAGCTGAGATGGAGCAGACCCAGTGGAGGGGGCTGAGAGCCATGTGACAGCTGAGCTGCTCCAGCAATAGGAAAAGAGAATTCAACTGGGAGATGGAAGAGGTGACTAAGATATTGTTTCCCTTGGCAAGACAAAAACGGTTTTGATGGTATGTGACCTTTGTAAACTAAGTACTCTATCTAAAATAAACCGGCAACCACAGGGACTAAGATGAAGCCGTCGAAAAGGGCAGGTTATTTTTCATGGTCCACCCACACTTGTGTCAGAACCATCTGGAAGGCTGATAAAAATGCACATTCTCAGGCCTCCCTCCAGGCACCCTGAGCATGGGTCTCTGTGACTGAGGCCCAGGAACCCGCAATTTAAACAAGAGCCCTAGGTGATCCTTTAAAAACGTTCGAGAACTTCTATTGCATTTCGGATTTCCCCATTTGCTGGTCTGCAGAGCAGTTTTCAAACTGAGCCCTGGGGTTCCACAGAGTTGCCTCAGGTCAACAGGAGGCTTGCTAAAGCAGCAACCCCTTGGATTTTCACACTTACAGGGCTCTGACAGTTGGAAAAAGCATCTATTTTTCAAAATTGTTGGCACCCTACAATCAGTTAATGATGGGCTTATTGAAACAGCAAACTGAACACATTGTTCCTTTGCTTGGAATCATTTCATTTCTTTGTGAACAGAGTACACTTGTCATGTCAGAGTAAACTTATTACTCCCGACGTAGTTTCTGCGATGCCGAAGATAGACTGACTGTGTTTATGCTGCTGCTGAAAGCCACCGTGGGAAAGGGAGCCTACCAGGAGGCGTCCATGGCTTCGATTCCTGAGACATCCCGCCAACCTCTCCTCCTCAATTCTCAAGGAGGCAATGCCATGTTAGGATGCTGGCAGAGAGCAGCTTCTCTGTTTGGGAGGGATGCAACTTCTCTCTTCTCACTTCTTGGCCTCTTTCGTCTCAGGGTGAGAGGACTGAGGAGCAGGAGCTCAGCCAGGTTCCCTTTTCTAGTTGGTCTTGAGTTGGAAGCCTGGTGGGGAAATCTCATGTTCTCCTCCTGGGCCCAACGGTAGGAAGTTCTGTCTGACACAGAATCCCCGGGGTCAGAAAAGTCGTCAGGGTTGAAGAACAAATAACAGCTCCTGGGACTGCTAATAAGATCTACACGCAGAGAAAGGACACAAAGGCATGAAATGGAAACTCTCAAAGGGTTTGCCCTACACATGACTCGTGTGTGTGTGTGTGTGTGTGTGTATTTGAACCACTGCATTTCAGAAAGTACATGAAAACTAGATAAAGTAAATACTATGGTAACCATAATCAGGAGATTTGGGAGTATATACACACATTTTAAAAACAGGAACACATTTGGATATAAAATAAATAATCCTTTCAGCTTTTACGGAGAAACCCCTAGGATGTAATCACAAGGAAAACAATCTCATTTGACATTGTGCATGTGATTTTTCAAGTGCTAGTAAGATGAGATTGGATGTGGTCGCTTTCAAGTGCAAAGAACTTTAAATTCTGTCTTTCCAAAAGCTGGTGATTATGTGAGCTGCCCTCACTCCACCAGAATCACTGGATGTTTGCAAATGGAAATGCCCAAGCCACCAGATGCAGCCATAGAATAAAAGTGGTGCTAGGGATCCAACCCAGGGCCTAGTGCATGCGAGGCAAGGGCTTTACCACTGACCTAGGTCCCCAGCCTCCAGATGTGGCTACTACCGTGGGCCATTACCATTAGGTGAAGTCAACACTTCATAATTACTTGCCCATGAAGATTATTAGAATTATTAGAATTTTGTTAGAATTATTTAATCACGATGAAAAATCTGAGCTTTTTGGAAATCTTTTTTTTCTATAAAATGAAAGAGTGTTTTATATCATGCTGTGCATCTCATTTTATATCAAACAATATAAAGTGAGGCAAATCAGTGTTTAAAGCAACTAATATTTTTCACATAGTTGTTTCTCAAAGTAGACTGGAAAAAATTTAAAAGAATCTTCAGAAACTAAATGGAGGTGTTAAGAAATTGCTCAGAACAGATTTAATTGCATACCAACAAATTTAGAACAAAGTCATTAAGTCATGATGTCACTAATTAATAGAAATAAGCAATCATGTTCTGCTGGGAATTTTAAGTTTAGGATATTTTGAAAAAATGCTGTCTCTTGAAGTTTCTCAAAGAAATATCACACACATGAAGAAAATCAGCGAATTTGGAGGAATCATATTCAATTTTTTGCTCAAGAGGCTTCTATTAGTAAGGATAAGGGAGATTCCCCAGAATCCTGACACTGGAGCAGAAAAGCTGCTCCCAGTGTCAGGAGTTCAAGGGAGCACATTCACCATCCAGGTCTAATGAAGGATGCAGGAGCCCTGCTTATCCCAGTCCCAGAGCACTCAGGCCCCATGTCAACATGTGCTTTCAAGGTCACTATGGCTGAAGTTGAGCAAAGGTTACATGCTCGTATTGACTTGACCCAAGTATGTCACAGGATTACTAAATTCAAGAATGGGGAAAACACAATCTTACTATGTATTTGACAGGAGAGCTAGAATATTAACATACATCCCTAATAGCCACCATCATCCTAATTTTAAAAAAAATTATGATGCCAGAACTACCTAATAGTGAACACAGAGCTCTTCCTTCTGTGTGGTCTGATGTCCAACTCTGCCAAGTATCTCATTTATATCGACACATATGTGCTTCATTAGGAATATGAAAGAAAACCTTTACTGAGGGTTTAAACTGAGACAAAATGCCATTTGGGGGTTAGAATTCAAAATAGGCTAAAACTACTTGGTTAGCTGACCATTGTGGTTAGCATTAGTGAATTATGCTAAATGCAACCTGGACACAACAAAATCTATAGTTTATACTCCAAAAGACCACACACACACACACACACACACACACACACCTTGGTTTCTCCACTTCTCATTTTTCTTTTCCAACCATCCAAAAAGCACAAATATTTGAGAATGGAAATCACATTCACCATATTCCATAGTAACAAGAGCAATGGTCTTAAGAATTCAACTGTCAACTATGCCTGCCTCCTGGTGCCTAGAAGATTGCATTTAAGATATGAGGAGCACAGAATTATCATGCTGTAAAACTAGACTTCTGTAGTGAGTAAAAACAGAGCTAGAAGAAAAAAAAAACAAAGTATATTTGATTGAAGTTGACAAAATAGTAGGACAAAAAATGTATCATCTACATGCATTAAATATTTTAACAAATAAAAAGCTACCATTTGTATAGAATTGCTAAATATTTCCCGTGATAAACCAAAATCTTAGGTTTTTCTCACTACACGGAGAAACTGCAAAATGTCAAAGCTAAAAACAAAATTAAACAATCCAGTTTTTCATAAAGGCATGATCTTTCTTCTTGCATTCGCCATGTTGTATAAGCCAGGCAAAGTTTAAACTCAGAATCCAGCCCTCCTCATCTGTCTGGACATACCCACAACTATCTTTAACCCCAAAACTGAATCTGATGTATTAGTTTCCTATTGCTGCAGTAATAAATTAACACAAATTTAGTAGCTTAAAACAACACCCATTTATTATCTCACACTTCTGGAAGTCAGATCAAAAATTGGTCCACAGGTCTATAAAACTTCATGGAGGCTCTAGGAGACAATCTGTTTCCTTGACTTTCCCAGCTTCTAGATACCACCTATTTTCTTGGCTCATGGTCCTCTTCTCTATCTTCAAAACCAGAGTGTAGCACTTTTCTCTTTTCCAACCTCTGTATCAGTCTTCTTTCTCTAACTCTGATACTTATAAGAGGATCCTTCTTATAAGGACCCTTGTGGCTATACTGGGTCTGTCCACATAATTCAAGATAATATTAAGATTTTTCATTTAATCAGTTCTGCAACGTCCCTTTTACCACGTCAAGAACTGTATCTATGGGTTCCATGGATTTGGATGTGGCCATCTTTGGAGATGTTACTGTGCTTCTCATCACAGTGTGCCCTCTGTTTCCCAGAGAGCTACACCCATTCCACATGCAAAATATATTTACCCATCCCAAGATCTCTCAAATTCTCAACCCATTATGGCATCTACTTAAGATTCAAATCCACCCAAGTCCCATCAGCTCCAAAGTTGTAAGTCTCATTATCCACGTCATCTAAATTCAATTGGCTGAAGCTCTGGCTACAATCCACCTTACAGCAGAATTCCTCTCCATCTATGAACCGGTGGAACTAGATAGCAAGTTATCTGCTTCCAAAATACAATGGTGGATATGCATAAAATGACAGCTATAAGTATTCTCATTGAAAAGAGAAGAAAAAGGGGGAAAAAAAAACAAGGGATCACCAATCCAAACAATTCCAAAATCTAACTGGGCAAACTCCATTAGGCTTCAAGGTCTGGGAATAATTCTCTGTGGCTTGGGACTCTGCCTTCTGGGTCTGCAACTCTTGTCTCTGTAGTCACTCTTTCTTCCTGAAGGGTAGCACATGTTTGCAGCTGAGTAGTTTTATCAGTTTGTTTCCTGCCTGTAGAATTTTGGAATAAGACAATTTTCTTTCATATAATCCTTTCGGTTCCCTTCAGTCAAAAGGGCATTTTCTGGTGGTCTAACATTCCCAAGAATCCATGAGCTTGGCTGGGTGTGGAGGTGCAGGCCTGTAATCCCAGTGACTCAGGGGGCTAAGGCAGGAGAATTGCAAGTTCAAAGCCATCCTCAGCAACTTATCAAGACTCTGTCACAAAATTAAAAAATAAAAAGAGCTGGGGATGTGGCTCAGTGGTTAAGTTCTCCTCCTAGGTTCAATCACTAGTACAAAAAAAAAAAAATTCCTGGGTCTTCTGCATTTATCACGGGAATTCACTCCACTAGACAAAAAGTTCCTCTACATATTTTCCTGGATAACCAACCCATCCCTATTCTTGTTTTTTACTGAGATGCCTGAGTAAATTCATAAATCACATGCCTAATCTATTCAGAGAGCCATCTGTGTGACTAAACACGTTGACCTTTCGATCCTTCCCAGGAATTAGCAAAGGGTTATCCAGCCACACCCTTGGCCTTTTCTCCAGAGCACACTTTCTTAATAGTCTCCTAGTTCTTAGTGTCTTCTGCAATGTGGATAGAACAAGAAGTTCCCAAACCATAGAGTGATGGTCCCTTTTTACATAATAGTTGTTTCCTCAATTTATCTCTTTCCTCTCAGATTTTACTATAAGCAGCAAGAAGTAGTCAGGCTGGGACTCGAATGTTTTGCTGGGAATCTCAGCCAAAGATTCAAGTTCATTGCTTACAAGTTCTGCTTTCCATATAGCGGAGAAGAGGTTCAGCTCAGCCCTTTGCTTCTGTATCACAAGGATCACCTCTTCCCCACCTTCCAACAACACACTCCTCAATTCCTGTAGATCTCTTGGGAATGCTGCCTTTCACCTCCATATTTCTTTTTCTACCACTAAGTTCCATCTCCAGTCCTTTATATTTTTTGAGATAGGTCACACTAAGTTGCTTAGCCTGGCCTCCAACCTGCCATCCTCCTGCCTCACTCCCAAGTCACTGGGACTGCAAGGTATGACATGGTGACCAGCCTTAGGTCCACATGTCCACCAACAGTCTGTCTGTGACAAATAGATATGAATTTTATCTAACATGCTCATCACTTTTCTCTGAGCCCTTGCCAGCAGAGTTGTCAGCGTCTGTTCAAAGCAATTTAAGCTTTTTTTAAATCATTTTCCTCAAAAATTTTCAAATCTCGAATCACTTTACAATTCCAAAGCCTTCATCACATTTTTTAGGTACTTATTACAGCAGCATCACGTTCCAAGTTGACAAAGTCTGTATTCTTTGCTTACAGCAACTTAACAAATGGCCACAAAATGACGGCTCAGACACAGAAAGAAGTGTAAGAAGTCTAAAACTGCTTTGAAGAACTGTCTTCTCTCTGGATGCTCCAGGAGAGAATATCTCCTTCTTTTTCAGCTTCTAGAAGCTGCATATCTTGGCACAAGGTTTGCTTCTTCATCCTCATGTTCCTCCATCTCCCATCTTGGCATTTCTCCTTCAGACCTCTGCTCCCAACTGTATATCTTTTTTTTTTTCCTAACTGTGATCCTTCTGCCTCCGTCTTAAAAGAATTCTTGTGATTATATTGGGTCCACCTGAAGAATTCAGGGAGCCCTCCCTGTTTCAAGATCCTTAATTAGTCACATCTGCAAAGTTCCTTTTGTCATGCAAGGTAACCCATTCACAGACTTTGAGCATTATGACATGAACATCTTTGGGGAGGGATAATCGTTACTCAGCCTATCCCACCTGCGACACTCCCTCCTCTCCGTCCAAATCAATATTAAAACCAGGTCCATGGCTTACAATCAAAAGCATATTACTAAGTACTAGTGGAAAACCATACTGGAGAAATTAAGGGGTCCATTCTTCACTAAAGCATTATTTAATGGTACTTAGGTGCCAGAAAGTGCTGGGAGGTCAGAGATACAATCCTCACCCACTAAGAACAAATAAAAAAGCAAACAGATGTTTTAAAAGGAGAGAGTAATATATGGCGGAAGCACTGGGAACAACTCTGGGAAGGAGGGAAACTTCTTGTAGGAGTAACCAGGCAGGTTGGGTCTTGAAGGGGGATGAATGGGGACACTTTAGGGAAAGGAGAGAGCGTGTCCTGGACTGAGGACCACCTAGAGTCTGGGATTGCAGGGGTGCAGGGGAGGATGGAGATGAGTAGAGGGCTGGGCCACCAAGCAGCTTAGACTCAAGAATTTGGATTTCCTTCTGAAACAAGGAGAAGCCACTGAGGGGGTTTATGAAGCTTTTGACAAAACGTCGGAACTGTGTTTCAAAGATGGATGCAGAAAGCCACCAGGAAGCAATGCCAGTGAGTCTGGAGAGATCCTCTGAGCAGCTGAGCTGTGCGGTTCTGCAGAGTAGATAGAGAACGGGCTCTGGAGTCAGACCTCCTTACCGCTCTACTTGAACGACCTCGAGCACCTTACCTGACTGCTGTGCTCCAGTGCCTTCGGCTATGAAGTGGGGATAAAAGCAGTACCTGCTTCCGTGGGCTGTGTATTATGTAAAACAAGCACAACAGAAGACCACTCATATTAATAAAAGAGCCGCTCTGGGAATGGAGAAGAGGGAGCTGTGGAGAGAATCAGTGAGTGCCTGTTACACACTAGGCACCTTGCTTGGCTGTGAGGGACAACAGGGAAAAGACAAATGAGATCCCTGTCCTCATGGAGCAACTGTAAGTGCCAGAGAAACAAAATCCAAATGGTTCAACAATGATAAGAACTGGTGTGGAGCGTGGTGGGGCACACCTGTAATTCCAGTGATTTGGGAGGCTGAGGCAGGAGGATTTCAAGGATTTCAGGAGTTCAAGGCTAGGCTCAGTAACTTAGGGAGACCCTGTCTCAAAAGAAAAAAAAAATAAACAGGGCTGGGGATGTAGCTCAGTGGTAAGTGCCCCTGGGTTTAATCCACAGTACAAAAAAAAAAAAAAGTTGATAAAATTTGAGGTCAAGAGAATGTATGCGGGGGAGTAGGGGATGGTAATAGTACACATTCTAAGTAAAGGCGTTTTCTGGGCAAGAAAAAGAACAGTGACTCTATTGACGCAGAGGTGATTTTTCTTTCTTTCTTCTTCTTCTTCTTTTTTTTAAGGTGAATAAAACTCAAGCTTCAAGACCTACACTTGGATGGCCCAAACAGAATAAATTAGAAGAAATAGATTTCTGCAGGAGTGGGACAGGTGAGAGCTGAGTCACATATGCATTGGGTTGGGGACACTGTCACAGCAAAGCACTGGAGACAGAGGGGACACTGGTCTGACAGCTTGGATACCCGAGGGGCGTGGAGTATGAAACAAAGACAAGCCACCTGGGCTCAGAGCTGGGTGCAGAGTCCAGGGCACAAAGAAGAAATAGATAGATGGGATGAAAGAAGAAATAGATAGATGGGATGAAGCCGAGCTCTGAGCCTTCGCCACAGCCCCTGGGCTCCACAAGGCAAATTAAGTCTTCTGGATTTTATTCTAGGAGTAAGGGAGAGCCTCTGAAGGTTTTTAGGTAGAGAAGTCAGGGGACCTGACTGATCTGAGTTCTAGAAAGATCACTCTGCACAGCGGGAGCGAGTTGGTTGCAACAATCCTGGTGAGGAAACAAGGGCAGGCTTTTTAGCTGGGCATTTGGATAGACTGTGGCTGTGTGGGGTGAACCCGAAGGTGGTTGGTAATAAAGACCAGAGAGGACTCTCAAGGGAAGTGCTGATGAGGAGACAGGAGCGGGTGAGAAGTGAGCTCAGAGTGCTTTGAGAACTCCATCTGTGTCTGTTAGGACTCTCTAGGTGAAAAGAGCCAGAAACTCAATTTGATCGACCTCAAGCAGAAGAGGGATTTATTGACTTACCTAACAGGGAGGGGTCTCTGAGCCTGCCTGACAGGCCCAGGTAGTCAGGCAGTGACCCCTCTCCCCCTCGCTCATCTTTGCTTAGCTTCCTGGTTTCACAGGTTTCATGAGCCCCCTGGAAGCTCTAGATCAATCCTTCCAACTCTGCCACTCGATAGGCAAGACAGTCTTTCCTGTTAGCCCCAGAGACAAGAACCCTAGGGAAACACTGGTCAGCTGGGCAGTCAGGGGCCCGCCACTGTCATGGTGGTGAGTGGAGGGTCCCCACCAGAGAGTGGGCACTGGCTGGGAAGGAAGCAACAGTCTCCCCATCTTTCATTCACCTGCCCATGACCTCTCTCTAGTACAATTTTTTTTTCTGTTAGTACATGTGAATTTATATAAGATATATAATCTCTGTATGTATTATGACTTTTTAAGTATGCTTATTTATTTTTATTTTTCTCACGTAATGGGTTTAAGTTTTGAACTGGTAAAAAAAAAATTATTTCTTTTTCCAGCACTTTTAAAATTTAATTTATTTAAAATTGATACACAGAAAGGTACAAATGGTACATATGTATGGGGGGGTGCCCTCTTGCCGCCCTTTTGTGGTAAGTCCTGGTTAATTTTAAATTCAGCTGTCTGCTTCCTATCAGAGTAAAGGAGGGGGAGTCGGTGTTTTAATGGTCCCTCCCCACCTGGCTTTTCAGCTAATACAAACATCAGTTCTGTTGTGCTATAACAAATTTACAGTGTGGACACAGTCAGCTGCTAGATTTCTATACACAGTCTTGACAGCCAGTAAGCAAATTTGGCATGTTTCATTATTAATGGCCTCTTAGCCCAAGTCTCCCAAGTACAGACCGGCTGTGGCTGGATTTGGGGGTTGAAAAACTCTTTAAAATGGAAATATGTTCAGGCAATAAACTGTGAACACCACTCTTTTTTTTTCTCTCTCTCTCTCTCTCTCTCCTTTTAGAGAAATGTGCTGCTAGAAATAACTTCATTATAAACTTTGCAAACAGAATCAATCCTGACATCCTTTCAAAGGGGGTGTGTTTAGCCAGGAGTTTCTAAACCTTCTAGAAAAGCTCTCCTATACATGTGCCCCCCAATTTGGTCCATGGGGGACACACTGCAGCCTGACACGGTGGCCTGTCACTTGAGAAAAGATCAGAACAAATGATCCATGTCACCGCTGCTCCCATTTCTCTCCTCTCTGAGGTTCTTTACAATTAGGGTTTCACTGCTGGGATAATGAGCCTGAGTTTCCTGAGTCTACCTTGTGTAAAACGGGTTCTGGATCTTTCATCTCATTTCCTCTCTTCTTCCGCTCCTTCTGGGTCCTACCAGGAAAATTAGTTTTCAGAGCTGGTTTGCTTGTTCCCTCACCCCTTGACCCTCACCTGCAGCAAAAGCTCTTTTCCTCCTGGAGTAAAAGGCAAAAATAAATAAATAAACTGCGTGAATAATGGGGCCACCTAGGTCTGAATATAAGATGATTTCCTGTTTTTCCAAAGAAATCCTCTGCAGCGTGTTTTGGCAAGCTTAACTACAAAATCCTTCAGCTGAAACCAGGAGGTGACCACTTATGCAGTGTGCCCAAAGTGAGAGTTTGGGGCCAAAAGGGGATAGGATCTCTGGGTTTTGCATCTCTTTCAATGTAGGAAGAGGAGGGGGACATTTTCCAAGTCCCTGCTCATGTTCCAAAATCTAAAGTTGAAATCAGTCTCTGGATGGGACACCCGATTTTAAGGACATAGGCCCCAACCCTGGAAAGGTCATAGGTGAGAAACAGTAACTGCTCCTTTCAACCCCAAAGAAGTCAAGGTCAGACAACATAAGGAGATGAGTGCCCTAGGTCAAAAACAGGGGGTATGGGGACCAAGTACAGCTGCTAAGAGCAGCTCTCTCCAGAGACATTCAAAGTCAAATTTTCTAAAGGATTATTTATGCTGACCAAATAAAACATATATCCAGTGTTGTGCTAGACCTGATTCTTACTAGTGAGAGCCAATTGTTAAATATTTAGGAATTTTCTAAGTCAGCTGGTAACAGTTTAAAATCAGCCGAAGAACTTACACTAAGGAAATTGGCAAATTGGAAATATAAACCAGAGGTTCCCCCATCCCTCACCAGCACTGTATATCTAAATCTCATTTAAATATAAGATTTGTTTGTTATGACTGCCTAATTCCTTGTTTTACACTGACTAGGATAGAATGGCTTTACTTAATTAGGTGGCAGTTTTCCTTTCAAATAGATATCCTCTATACGTGGTCAACTATAATCCCAGGGAATGTTTTGGATGGGTGACACTGCATAGTTATTATGCTGCTTTTTAAAGACCGGGTTAAAGAGCCCTCCATTCTTGGCTACTTGTGCTCGGCCTTACGACATGTGGTCGTGCCCTGGTCCTCTCTATAGCACAGTGACATCCTCCTGAGCCAATAACAGTGAGGTCCTTTTCCACCCTTAGCTCACTGTTATGTGAGCTAAAAAAAAAAAAAAGTACCACCTGGTCAGGACCAGTTTCTAGTTTCATGTCTTGTACAAAATTTTATTTTATTTAATAGTCCATTCTGGTGATTTTCTTTGAAAGGAGAGCACTGTCCCTTGGAGGTGAAGTAGTGTTCTCCTGTTTAACCTTCCAAAGAAGAGAAAATGAAGTCTCTGACAAAACGAGGCAAGTCACAGAACTCAACTGTGTGCACAAGAACTTTCCACCATGCTCTAGAAAAGCCGCACCCTTCCACTGAGAAAAGAAATGAAAGAAGTGGCCATTTATTTGATGCTGCATCCGCATCCTAATTAGGAACCACTGCCTGCTCTGTTGTTTCTCAATCACCTGAACAACCGAATCTTCCAGAGTCTACGTGAACAGGGAAAATAGCCTGTGCTCATCACCAGGTTACGAAGAAAAGCGAGAGGAAAACATCAGGAAGGAACATGGGGCGGAAAACCCTTTCTCCCTCTGTGTTCCTGACAGAGGCCTGTCACTCAGTTTACACACCCGTCTCTTATGATGGGCTGTTCCAAATGCAGCAGCCTCATACAACGCAAGCCCTTTACAGGCAGCGAGAGCATCTTTGTCTTAGGTAGCAGAGGCAGTGTTTGAGGAATGAGTAAAGAAACCTTCGCCCTCCTTCACTTCTGTGCTATGCTTTTCAGCAACATTAGCTCCACTCAAGATGAAGCTGGACATGGACAGGGCGGGAGGACCTCAGAAAATGAACCTGGGAAATGGGCAAAGGGTTTGGAGAATTTCAAGGGGAAGAAGGGATGGCACTTTCATTACAGTTGTGACTGTCATTGTGATCCCATGAGAGAAGGCAGCAAGCAAGAGCAGTCAGAATGAGAGTGACGAAATTGTTATGTGCAGTATAAAAATGGAACGAGTCTTGCCGCAGGTGGTGGCACACGCCTGTAATCCCAGTGGTTTGGGAGGCTGAGGCAGGAGGATCTCAAGTTCAAAGCTAGCCTCGGCAAAAATGAGACACTAAGCAACTCAGTGAGACCCTGTCTCTAAATAAAATACAAAAAAGGGCTGGGGATGTGGCTCAGTGGTCGAGTGCCCCTGAGTTCAATTCTGGGTACCAAAAAAAAAAAAGGGGATGAGTCTAACCATTAAATAGCATAATTATAATGCACCAATTATAAAAGAAAGAATCTGGAGAACAACAAGAAAAAAAAAAGAACATTCATCTAGGTACACGGGTCTCATTGCTTTTAAATTTACTTATAACAACCTCAGGGTATTTTTTTTTCCCAATATGTCTTAAGTAATTTCAAAGAGAGAGAAAAAAATGCTTAACATGCACCATTTCACTCCACGTATCTTTGCAATGTTTTCACTCTAAGTCTTTTGGGTCATAATGGCAATAAAAGTCACCTGTAACTCATTTGTAATATTGATCATATCATGTAAAATCTTTTTGCAAAACCCACAGCAACCTAGAGCAGTCAGTCATGGCAAATAGAATGGGTGTGGCCAGGGGGTGGGGGAGGGATGAATGGGATACGTGATTCATGGACATAGAGCTTCAGTTATGCAAGATGAGAAAGTTCTGGAACTAGATGGCAGCAGTGGTTTTGCAACAAGGTAAATGCACTTAATGCCACTGCACTGCACACCCCCCCCCCCATGGTCAAAATGGCAAACCTTATGTTAGGTATATTATTTTCCCTCAATTTTAAAAAAATGCACAAGGGTTGGGAGTTCTCAGCTCCAGTCTCTCCTAACATTTAAAATTATTTTCCCATTTGTTTCATCAAGTCTATTAAATGTTCTGTCCTTATTTTTATGTATTTCAAAATCCACATTAAAGAGAAAATAGATTCATTATTCCTAGATCTGTTAAAACATTTACTTATGTTCACACAGTCCTTAATCTCATAGAACAACTCGTGTGCCACACAATCCACTGGCCAACAGCGGCGTGTGGACCTGGCTGTACTGGAGAAAGGATGGCGCTATAAAGGTGTGATGAGCAGCACTTGAACAATGCGCGGTCTCATCCGCAGAGCCTTTGACCCGCTTGTAGACTTGGAGAACTCAGAGCAAACAAACTTTGCGAGGGAAGTATGGCACTTGGTTTATGACTCCAATGCTAATCCACCCGCCAGGGAGAAGGCCCACAGAATTTTCTAGGGAGAGAGATTAAAGTCAGACTAGAGGCCAAAAGCAGCTGGAGGAATCAGAAAGAGCCTAATGACCTGACTGGGGAAGGACCAGAGTTCAGAAGAGAGGTTCATGGCAGAGTCTAGAAAACCAGGGCTCTGGACGGGGCCAGATCATCAAAACTTAGACTCTGCCATTGACTGTTGATGAATTTTTAAGTAAAATAAACTCTCAGAGCCTCATGCATGTTAAGTGAATGCTCTTAACACTGAGCTACATCTCCAGTCCTTTTTTATTTTGAGATGGGTCTTGCGAAGCTGCCTAGTCTGGCCTCAAAATTGCCATCCTCCTACCTCAGCCTCCCAAACAGTTGAAATTACAGGCATGCCAATTTCTTTTTCTTTGTTTGTTTGCTTTAATATTTTTATTTTATTTGTTTATTTTTTAAATATGTGCTGAGGATTCAACCCAGTGCCTCATACATGCTAAGCAAGCACTCTACCACTGAGTCATAACCCCAGCCCCTCAATTTCTTAATCTACAAAACAGAGACAACAGAATTTCTCTCCTAAGCATTATTATTCCATACAATGAGATTAAATAAGATAATACAAGTCCCTAGAATATGATGGGTAATCAGTAATTCTCAGATATTATTATTTGTCTACACAATGTATTATCCTGTTCCTTTAATATAATAAGTACTGGTATACCCATAGTTCTGAAAAGTAACAAGGTCAACCTCAGAGTCTTCCCCTGAAATATTTTTTTTGTCTCAATGTTGTAAGGTTTGGGAGCAAGACACCTTTTAAAGATGGTGTAGGGTGGTCCTTTCTACATCAGTGGTAATTAATGTCTGGACAGACTAAAGGATTTGAAGGTCATTACTGGTTTGTTGTTGTTGTTGTGCGTTTGTTTGTTTTGCTGGGCTGGGGATAGAACTCAGGACTTTATTTTATTTTAGGTGCTGGGGATTGAACCCAGGGGCGCTTAGCCACTGAGCCACATCCTCAGCCCTTTTTTGGTATTTTATTTAGAGACAGGGTCTCACTGAGTTGCTTAGGGCCTCCTGGCTTTGAACTTACGATCCTCCTCCCTCAGCCACCCGAGTCGCTGGGATTAGAACTCAGGACTAGACACACTCCAGGCAAGTGTTCAACCACACCCAGCCCAACAGCCTGCTCTTTATTGAGGGCTCCTCCCTCTCTCCTGAGGAACTTCTGTAGGTAGGAGTTATGGGCTAGTGGATGGTGTGCCCTGTGGGAAGAGGGTGAAACACTCTGAAGGTGACTCACTCTGAGCCGCAGGGGCTGCATGACTGAGCGTGCGCTACGTGCTAGACACCACTCAGGAGATACCCAGGGGTGTGCTTGGAACTTGAGAGGAAGAAGCAACCAGTGAATACCCAAACAAAAATAAACCTCCTTTAGGAAGCCAGTATGACAGTCAGGTCCTATGTGCCTCATTGTACAGGTCTCCCAGTCCAACTTCAGGAGTCCTGGACCCCTGGCTCTCTGCTCCCAGTTACTTGTGGAGCCGGGGACAGCTGATTGGCAGCTGTGTGTACTCAGGTGGGCATGTGGATCATGGCTTCAGTGCTGGGAGTTAGTTCTGTAAGTTCCAAGGGCAGTGTGCTTGGGGCAATTTACCTTGGGCTCGTAAACAGAAGAGAGAAGGCACATCTCACCTCCTACCAGGAGAATCTACTCCTGCAGGTCCAGTGGGGAAGACGACAGATAGCCTTGGCATTCAGAATGTAGATTTCCACTTAAAATCTGACTTCAGTTTGGTTTCCTCGCCCTATTTAATAGCGCCTGGCTATAAGAATGGGGACGACAGGGCTGGGGTTGTGGCTCAGCAGTAGAGCACTCGCCTTGCTCGTTTGAGACCCTGGGTTTGATCCTCAGCACCACATAAAAATACATTTAAAAAAATAAAGATATTGTGTCCATGTGTAACTAAAGAAATATTTAAAAAAGAATGGGGACTACATCCTGGGAACCTGCTTTTTAAACAGATGTCCAATTGATACTCTTTGTTTTTAGGTCCTTCTTCTTCTCTATTTCCAATGGCACCTGGTGCTGTGTCCTCCAATTTCTAAGCCTTCTGTTGGCTGTACAGTGTAACTGGCTTTCCTGAGTTTGCTAAGTCAGGTTCTATCCTGTTTTCCAGCTTACAGAATGTTGATATTGCTGTCTCCTGTACTCTTTAGTCCCAAAGGATTATTATTATTATTCTGCATAGCTCATCTGCCATGTGTGGCCTGTTTCACCTCATCCTAGGCACTTTGTGTGTGTGTGTGTGTGTGTGTATACATTTTTTAATTCTCCAACTGTATGTAGTAGTTTTTATTATCACCATTTTAAGAGGAGAAAACTGAGTTTCAGAAACATGCCTGAAGTCTCTCAGAGGGTTTGAATTCAGGTCTTTCTGATGTTAGAACCCAAGCTGTAGATGACCATATCTAAGTGTCCCTGGTACAATGATAGTAAAGATAACTGGACATTCCCTGTGTGCATTAACTGCAATAGCTCCAGATGGCAGCCACCATTACTATGACCCCATTTTACAGGGGAGAAAACTGAACCACAGAGTGGTTAAAGAGCCTGCCCAAGAATACAAGGCCCAGAGACTGTGTCTTGGACACTCACCAACGACAGTTATAAATGCTGTGTCTACATTGAGGATTTCCCCAATCTACCTTAGGAATTTCCCTCTCCTCTGTTTCTTTTCTTTCCTAGATGACTACTCCAAAAACCATAAAATCCTCCTTAAGCTGTACAAACAAAGCAAAGGCAATGGACAGAGTATAAAAATATAATAATAATAATAATAATAACTGGACATAGTCAAATAAATCTATGGACAGAGTTAAGTAAAATCATTCTGAAAATATTTTTACGAAATATGATTTGGCTATATGATGCACCCTCTGTTCACGGTTACCTTCAGCCATTTAGTTCAGAAGTAATCCCAAGAATGTGCCATGCAACCGGACATATAGAAAACACACACTTTCTAGAAAAAGACAACTAGAATTTGCTTCCTAGTCTGACAGCCTAAAATTATGTATGCTAGGGGGTGCTGTTGAACAATTTTAGGGTTTTTGTCCATTTAGTGTTTAAATTGTATCCGGTATTACATGGGGGGTAGGGTGAGCTGTAATTTTTAATTAAAATCTGTTCAGCTACAGTCTGGAAACTGTTAACCAACACAATATCATACTGCAGAAAAAGACTTAAAAATAAGTTATATTCATTACATGTACATTTCATTCATATCTCTGCAGAAGCATTAATAATCCATTGTTTTCCCTCTCTACTTGCATGTCCAAGAACTTAATTAAAAGATAATGAGATGTAGGTGTAAAATGCAAAGAAGGTGGCCCAGTTTCTACAGCATTATTGGTGGTGCAAAGATGTGTGTCTCGCAGCAGTTAATAGAACGTGTGATGTAAAGGAGGAACAAAATCAAATTAGTGGAACCCAAACATTAACAATCAGGAAATCTTAGTTCTCACCCTCGTGCTCCACCATTAAACTGAATTACCTAAATACTTGTTGATAAATCACGATGCTGACACTCTCACTTCCTAAACAGCATCTGTCTTGGAATAGCTGCTCAAGAGATAGTTGAAGGGATGAATGAATCGGCATCAGAGAAAATAAATCACAATGCAAGAAATACAGAATAGGAAGGTTGGGACGCTCAGAAGCATCTACACGGTGCTGACACTATTTTAACCACATAGGCCAGTCAAAAATAGAAAATGGGATGCATTTAAACACATCAAAGGTCAAACAACACGTAGAACTATCCCAAGGCCATATGACGAGGAATGAAAGACACATACAAATATATGCCCTTCTCTGAACTTTCATTAGTGTCCTAAAAATTATTTGTTATAGAACTCTACTTAGCTCCATACAAAACCATTTTAGTAGTAAGTTTTTAAGTTTTTTTAAGAATAAAGATAATTATTTCCAGCAGTTACAAGTTTCCAGCCCTTTAGTACTTGCTTCCATAAAGGAAACGAGGAAGAATCATTTGTGTGGGTTGAAAGGCGCTGTGTAGACAAACGCCAGGGACTAAGGTATCACTGTCTTCCTCCTTATTCTCTGACCACCACACCATTGCTTCTCCCAAACTGGTGAAGGTCCTGAAGATGGAGGCCTTGCCTTTACCAGCTACTCTGATATTTTATGCAGTTGCTAAAGGAGCGCTTGACCAAAGAAAACCCTGTGAACATGTGCTGATTGATAACCTGTCCAGATGGGAGCTACTGTGGTACAGGGCTGATCCAAGTTTAGGGGAGCACTCCTATGGGACAGGGAGAGCTCTGACTACCTCCCTGGAGGTGGAGGTGGAGGTGAACGGCCTAATTCCATTTTATTATAAGAAAACTTTTCCTTCTTTGAAAATTACTCAGTTAAATGTTCACTTTTCTTTCCATTCGCCAAGTGGAAGATAATTTTTGCTAATGATTAGAAGAGAGCTTTTGGATTTTCCTACTATCCACGAAACCACATGAGTTTCTCCTTTTCTGGAACCATTTAGTTTGTTCTTGGAAATAGCTCTCGGCAGCACACACATCACACGGGCCTTTTTTTCAGTTGGCAATGATGAAACTACTATTCTGGATATATAGACTAAAAAAAGAAAACCTCAAAGCACTTTTGGTGGGTGAAAACTGATCCTAGATTTTTTTTTTTTTTAATAAAAAGAAAACTAACAGGAAAAAAAAAATTCCCTAAAGGGCCTTATTTAAAGAAACTCAGAAAACATATCTATCTTAAAAAGTAGTTCTTTTTTTTGTTTGTTTTGTTTTTGTTTTTTTGCATTTTTTTTCAAAACAGAAGTTATTTTTCAGGGACTTAGGAGATCAAACACTTACAGTGAAGTTTTGGGGGAAAGTCATGTGATCTGATTACATCCTTTAACCATTCATATCTCATGATCTTAAAATGCCCAATTTGGCCTCATCTCATTACTGAGTGTATTGCTGCCATCCAGCTAACACCTACCTGGAATGTACCAGGCCAGGAAGGAGCCTGTAGTCTGCTCAAGGGGGCTGGGTAAAGTTTAGCAGGTGTCCTCCTCCTTCCTCCCCTTGCAGCCATGAACTTTGTCTGTGTGTGTGTGTGTGTGTGTGTGTGTGTGTGTGTGTGTGTAAGGAGCGGTACGTGATTATGTCTTTAAGGAGAGCAGAGGGCTGGGAGAGAACCAGTTCTGAAATCGATTGACACGCCTTCTGACTGGCACTGGCAGGCTCACCTTGGGCTAGGCAAACCCCTTCTCTGCAATTTATTCTAAACATGGTAAATGCCTTTGTCAAGGTGCTCTTCCCTAAAATTGGATTATTCCACAAAAGCTGGAAATGTGTCTCTGCTTAGCAAAAGAGTTCTCACAGAGAACACAAATGGCATTGTAAACAAGAGCGCTTAGGCGAAGCTTAACAGAATTAAGAAAATAAACTGTTTTCCAAAGGCCCTAAAGCACATCAGAGACTGTCATTTCCATATAGACAATTGGAGCACTAATTAAAAATAATTCCTATTTGTTCACTAAAACAGGCAATTTAAGGGCTGCCATTAGTCACCATCTCATTAATCCATGATCAAAGAATTATTCAGGGTAAAGTGAAGAATTAATTTCATAGGGGCATTTTTGCCTTGGCTTTTTGGGGGTGGTGGGCCCAAGATCACATCTACTACACTGGAGAACCTACTCTTGGGGACAAGCCTGAAGTGTTGGGGGTGAAAGGCTGCAAAGGAGTCTGGTCCCCACCCTCCACTCCATCGTCTGTAGAAAAGACACACCAAACAATGATTTTCTTAAGCTCAGATTTCCCAGCAAGCAGAGTTTACTATATAATACATGAAATGAAAAAGTCTGAATTGCCTCATGAAGATTCAGGGTGCCTTTCCCCAAGGCTCACATGACCCAGTATGTTTTTCCTATCATGGAGGTTTATACAAATCTTCTTATACTTTCTAGTAGGACTTTCAAGATTCTGAATCTCAGGTTTACAAAAAGCATACAGTGTGTCCTTTCTTTGGTTCCTGGAGGCTCCAAACCTTAAGTATGCTCCCACATAATTTAATATCGATTACACACCAATGGGACAGGTAGAGTGCTATATTACCTCCCAAGGCAAAGCAAACATATTCTTCTCTTTGGGCTTCTTCAACTAGGAGGAAAATGTGACTGATTATGGTGTTTTGATTGTTTAATGCATATCTGCTCTGTACCAATATCTCCACAAATTCCTGCCAACCTTTTAAATAAGCTAGCATTTTACTGACTGCCTGTGACAGTGAATCTGTACTAAGGACCGAACCAGCTCCTTATTCATATTTTATATAGAAGGAAACTCCAGTTCAGAAAACAGCAGGTAACTTAATTTTCATGTTCAGAGGATCAGGTATTGGCACATTTTGGACTCCCCTTCAATCAGCTTGATGGGGGCCTTGCCTCTTTTTTCTACCCCATGATCATGCCTACAGAGCCAGCATTACCTTCTCCCAGTGATGGAAGAAGGTATAGTCTTGCCAGGTATAGTCCAAAGAGTTTGATGTGTATTGGCTGATTTAACACTCACAACAATTCCATTTCAGAGGAAGAAATGGAGAGCTGAACTACCTGGCCCAAGTTCATCCACAGGATCTGACTCCAGAGACCCAACAAAACTAGAGGGTGCAGACCAGTGAACCAGGATTGTCTTTCTCTCACCCTGGATGGTGTCAGTAGTCATTGGTCCCTGTGCTGGGATGCTGGAGAAGGGCAGATAGTTGCGTTTGACCTTCAATCTTCTTCCTAAAGATTCCTAGATGCTACCTGTAATCCCAGAGACTGAGGCAGGAGGATTACAAGTTTGAGACCAGTCTCAGTAAGTCAGAGAGATGCTGTCTTAAATAAATAAAAAGGACGGAATGTAGCTCAGTGATAGAGCATACTTGGGTTCAGTCCTCAGTACTGCAATAAATTTAAAAAAAATAAATAAATTTTAAAAATAAGATTCCTAGATGCTTTTACTCATGACCTAATGGTTTATGACTCTTTTGACTTCAGAATTCCTGTCATGTAAAATGGGCATTTTAAAAAATGTTCTGGTAACTATACAAGGAAATAAAAGAATGTGCAATTTGTCACCTGGCCAAGAACGAATGCTCTGAAAGCCTTGCAAGTGACATTAGCAGTCATCACTCACACAAATCAGGGCCACAGAAGACGTAAGAGCCTTGAACATTAAAGAGCTGATATTCTGTGACATGCACGGTGAAGTCTCCTCACGGGTGAGTGATGGGTCGAGGGAGCTGGTGGGTGTGCAAAACAGAAAGCTGCAGTGACTCCTCCTTCTAGGGCTGCTGATGAATTAATGAGAAGTGGTAACAAGAGGAGATGAACCGCTGGAGGAACCCGGTGCCCTTGGAAAGCTGGCCAGGGATACTGTAGCTGGCTGCCCTTTGCTTTTTCCATCTTGAATACCAAGCAGATAGAGCAGGATATAGGAGATGCTATATACAGACACACGCCTGAATTAAAATATAAAAAACAAGGGCTTTATCTCAGCGAAGGCTTTTAAGGACTGGAATTCCCCACTTCACATCTGACAGGCAAGCCCAAATCACAGGGATTTGATGGACAGTACGAAACTCCAACGGCTAGAGTCAGTGGCTACTGGTGGTAGGATTTTAAATTAAGACAAAATTGCTCTTAAAAATTAATGTATACTCAAAAACACCAAAATCAATCTAAATACTCTCTAAATAGAAATTAAAACCTGAAGGGAATCATGTTTTAAACTGAGCATCTATTATAGATCCTAGGTAGACTCTCTTCTTATCCAATATGCCAGAAATACATGAATCAATTTCATTTCCAAACAGACACATCTCTTTTCTAGGTCAAATAATAAAAAAAAAATAGANTAAACTGAGCATCTCAGACTAACCCGACACCTCTCAAGAACAACAATGATTAATTCATGATACCCCCCCCCCCCACATTGATATTCATGAGAGTCAGGAGCCTGGGACACACACACACACACACACACACACACACTGTGAATTTTGATCTGATAGGACAAGAATGGGGGCCCAGGGCAGCTCACAGGCATGCAAACAAACCAGCAATGATCCCTAAGTCGCTGTAATGTTTGCCAATGAGGAGAAACCATATATTGTTTGGAGCCAGATAAAAACTGATAGGGGAAAAATAGCCATTTCAGGAACAGCGTGGGAGGGGAAATGACACAAAGGTTAGTAAGTCTTGTGATGCTCAGGCCGCTTTTATCACAAGTGACTCAGTTGGACAAAAAATAGAAACGGATTCTCTAAGCCAAGACAGTCTTCCATTCACCTCCTCCTTCCTTAACAATATAGCCTCCTTCCTTAACAATAAAGGTCTTGTTTTTAAGGAGTGAGTGTGGCAGTATGTTTTACCCTGCCCTGGTGGCACAGGGCCCAGCCACTCTGCAGGTGTCCCCTTTCTACTATTAGTAGGTCTGATTCTGTCCCCCCTCCTGCATTCTTCCTCAGGACACTGGATTGTTCTAAAGTTAGGGCGTTAGAATTCCTGGTTCAAGTACTGATGGGACTGCGTAGGCCAGAAAACAAGAATGAGTAGCCAACACACCAGCCACGGTGCTGGAAGGTTCCTTCCTTCCTGTTTTGTTTTTAAATAACCAGGAGGTTGGCTTCGTTCCGTTGCTTGGGATGGGCCTGACCTCTGGCTGAGGTGCAAGTTCCTCACCTCTGCCCAGATGAGACCCAAGCCTTCTGGAACAATGGGTCCTTCACCAGCAGAGGAGCTGGGCCCTCCTTTGCTCTGGAAGAAGAATGAGTTTGGGGATGCTGTGAACAACCAAGGAGCACAGGGCACCAGGCAAGTCAGCAGTGACCAGCAGGGTCCTTGGGTCCTTTTGCAAAGTTGGACCCTCGAATGACCCCACAGCTTGGCCCCATACTTCTGTTCATTTGGCCAAGAAGCCAGACAAAACCTTGTGAGAATCTATACTGTGCACACTGTGAATGCCTGTGTGTGTGGGGGGGGGTGAGGGAGGAGAGCAATCACCCATTAGGATAACATTTCTTGCAGCTCTAAGGTACAGTTGGGAACAAAGAAGAAAGGAAGCAGCCAAGCTTTATCTCTTCCTAGCAGGAGGCCTGGCCTGGGGTTGCCATGAGTTCACCTCAGGGGTCTACTGTGTCCAGATGGCCTGGAGGGCCAGTGTGCTGCTTCTCACAGTGATAATTTTCAAGAGGCACCACCTCAGCTAGGGAAATCATTCTTCCTGCCACAGGCTAATTTAGCTAGCTCCAGAGAATGCCTCCGTTGGAGGGGAGCCTTCTACACACAGAACTTCTGACCTAGTCCAGCCTCATCCCCATCCCAGGCACCCTCTTTCCCTCCCTCATGCCTCCCCCTGATTTGAGAGTAAAACCAGAATGTGAGATTTCATCAGGGGAAAACAGTGTAGGAACACAGGAAGACTGGAATAGGAAGGTAACAGGTGTGTGTGCTTGTGTGTGTGTGTGTGTGTGTGTGCTCACTCCTGCATCACAGTACAGCACAGTTCCTGGGAGCAGTGGACTTTGATGAGGATCTTTCTGTGACAGAAGGAGCAGCATCAGAGCCCTGGGCTTGGACCTGAGAGGCTACTTTGGTACAGACATCAGCAGTACTGATAGGGCCTCTGCCTGGCACAGACTGATTGATGGCTTTTTGTGTCAGAGGTCCAGTAGCAGATTCCACATAGGGCCAAAGCAGGGCAGGTGCACGGCTAATCACATGGTAGTGTTGGGACTCCTCAAAGTCACCCATTAGATGGGGACCTCAAAATGGGGAAGAGAAAGTGTGGTCCCACATAACAGACAGAGGTGGAGACATTCATTCATTCATTCATTCGCTTCAATGGAGATGAGGCATTGTTCTGTGTGCTAAGGGTGGAAGTTGTGGGGGTGGGGCAAAACCCTGTGTCCTGATGGAGCTTTCACTCCAGTGAAGGCCAAGGGCAATAAAAATGAGCAAAGACACAAATAACAGCAAGTAAGTAGTGAGAAGCACTTAAAACACACACACACACACACACACACACACACACACACACATAGCAGGGTAACAGAGAATAGGGGCCAGGTGGAGAAAGACTATTCTAGCCCAGAAGGCAAAGGACTGCCTCAGGAGTCAGAGAACCATATGCATTACTGGTGCACACACTTTATGCACCAGATTATGTAGTCCATCTACTACATAAATAATAAAAAAGCTTAAACTTTTATTTCCCTTTTAAAGAATCTTCTAATAATCAAATTAAAAGAATCCTCTTTTATGCCAATAAGTTTCAAGGAATTTTCAAGAGAATTTCCATAATTTTTATTGTTCTTAGATTTTATAAATCATGACACAAAGAAAGTGAGTCCCAAACCACAGGTGACAAGTCTGTTATACAGACTTCCTTGAATGGCTGTCTGTTATGTTTGCTGAATGAATGAATGAGACTTGATAGCCCAGTTAACAGATGGATGGGTTCAAAGTCACCACTTACTAATGACTTCTAAGCCAATGTCTATAAAATGGGGGAAAGCCCATGACCATAGGGAAGTAAAGACAAGGACGGGCAGTTCATTAAAGCAGGTGCCACAAAGGCAGAAAGTAAAGAGGCAATGGATTTTTTTTCTTTTTCTTTCTTTTATTTATTTATTTTTTGATTTAAGAATGAATAGAATACAATTTACGTGGATTCAATGTGGTTTTTAAAATTATTAAAAGATAGCTCGTGGGCTGGGGATGTGGCTCAAGTGGTAGCACGCTCGCCTGGCATGCGCGGGGCGCTGGGTCTGATCCTCAGCACCACATAAAATAAAATAAAGATGTTGTGTTCACCGAAAACTGAAAAATAAATATTAAAAAAATTTCTCTCTCTTCTCTCTCTCTTAAAAAAAAATAGCTCGTGAAATAACTTCAGTGCCTAGGATTATTAAAGGAAATCCGGTAGATATTTTTAAGAAAAAAGTGGAATTAGCTTGTTTCCTTTGGATATTTGAATAAACAGGGCTAAAAACTGAATATTTTTCCTAATTTAAAAAGCCAAGCACGGAGGTGCATGCTTGTAATCCCAGCAACTTGTGAGACTGAGGCAAGAGGATCACAAGTTCAAGGTCAGCCTTAGCAACTTAGGGGACCCTGTCCCAAAATAAAGAATAAAAAGGGCTGGAGATGTGGGTTAGTGGTCAAGTGCAACTGGGTTCAATGCCCACTACCACCCCCGCCACCCCCCAAACCTCAAACAAAACAACAACAACAAAAAAACAAAACACAGCTTCCTTCATCCTGGTTATCTGTGAAAAGTTGCACCTAGACTATATGAAGAATCAAGAAAAAACCTAGCCTCAGCAACATAAGGAGACCTATTTAAAAAAAAAAATGTGGAGATAGCCTCATGTACAAGGGACATTGGCTGAGCATCTATTATAGATCCTAGGTAGACTCTCTTCTTATCCAATATGCCAGAAATACATGAATCAATTTCATTTCCAAACAGACACATCTCTTTTCTAGGTCAAATAATAAAAAAAAAATAGACTTTAGTTTGATAAACACACCACATATGTTATTGCTGATGTTCTTCTGATATCCCAAGTAATCTTCACATTGTAGAAAATAAATCACCAATTATCCTACCAATTAAGTGCCATTAAAAATCTAGGATATTGACCAGGTGTGGTAGGCACGCCTGTAATCCAAGCAGCTCAGGAGGCTGAGGCAGGAGAATCATAAGTTAAAAGCCAGCCTCAGAAATGGCAAGGCACTAAGCAACTCAGTGAGTGAGATCCTGTCTCTAAATAAATACAAAAATAGGGCTGGGGATGTGGCTCAGTGGTAGAATGCCCCTGAGTTCAATCCCTGGTTACCCGCCCCCCCCCAAAATCTAGGATATTCCTTCCCTCTTTCAGTTTTACCTCTTGTCTCTCTACTGTCTACAAATCTACACAGTTGTAATTATGTAATAGGGAATTTTATACAAATGACTTTTAGGGAATTTTATAAAATGACTTTTAGTTGCTTATGCTATTCCAGTACATGGATACAACATTCATTAACCATTAGGGTAATATTGGGAATTTAGGTTATTTCCAGTTTTTCACCATCACAAGAAAAGCTGCACTAACCATTTTTGTACATAACTTTGAATCCCATTGTCTTAGAAAGATTATTAAGTGATATTTATGACTTTTTTTGGCCTGAAATATCTTTATCTAGAAAGCCTGTACCTATTTATACACTAAGTAGCAGTTTATGAGGGTCTGACTTACTCTTTGTCAAAAGTGACAGCATCATTTTAAAAATAAACAAACAAAAACCTCACAAACTGTTGCCAGTTTCCTAGACAAAAAATTACGATATTCTTAAATCTACATTTTAAATTACTAATAAGATTAATCTTCTCTCTTCCACATATACCTTTTTTTTTTCCCCCTGCAAACTGTCTGTTCATATCCTTTACCTATTTTAACAACTGCATTGTTAGGAATTCCTATTGTCAGACAAAAACACTTTTTGAGTTAATGATATTAATCTTTTTTCTCCTGTAATATTTGTTGCAAATATTTTCCCTGAGTGGTATTTCTCTTTTAAATGTTTACTCTATTTTCTCATCTAAGAAGCTTCAAATTTGCACATACTGGGCATGAGTCATCGCTGCCCTGCCCAGAGACTCTGTCCCTTTTGCATCCTTAGAGAATTCAGTCCCGCTCAGAGGAGGCACTGGGTCTGCCCTCCATCAGATGTGGCGGATCAGAACAGGAAGCGCAGCTAACCAGAAAGCAGCAGACCCAAGTTGTGCAACTGAGCTTCATTAGTAATGGGCCTAGCAGGGGAAGAGCCTCTAATCCAGGGCTCAGATCCTGGCCCTTCCAGAATCTAGAGCTGCCTCCTTTTCAGTTTGGAAGGTCTCGACCAGTCACAGTCCCTGCCTTAGGGTTAACCTGAGATCTAGTTGTAGTAACTCTTTATTTCTTTGCAGTAATTTGAGTTAGTTTTGTTCCTCACACGCAAACTATTTTTATTAAAACAGAATGAAATAAAAGAATTCTTTCTCTTGTGATTTCTTCTGCATTTATATTCAATCGACTTCCCCATCCCAACATTGGTTAAATACTCACCCACTTTTTTCCCTAGATTTTTAAAAACAGGATTTTTTTTTAAGACACACAATTCTCTAATTCATCTGTGGTTTATTTTGGTATTGATGGTTTGCTGAACAATCAATGTATGTTTCCCCCATTTGTCTGCTGTGTTCCAGGGATCACATGCTTGTTTGTGTGTGTATGCAAATATGCATGCCTGTGTCAGTGTGTGTACTTCAGGGCTACTTATTCTGTTCCGTTTGATTTCCATGTCCACAATACACTTTTTTTTTAACATTGTTTTTAATGATTGTAACTTTATTACATATTTTAGTGTTTCAGATTGCAAGTCCCCCTTCAGTGTTCTTTTTGAAATTTTGTCATAGCTATCTTCTCCAGAACTGTTCTGTTATCAGAAGATATCCTTTTTTCTTTCATCAGATCACTGACTGAAATGTTTCAATGTTTGATTGCTTTTGTGATGCTCTACACATGAATTTTTACACGTCAATCAAACAAAAAGAAAAAAAAAATGGTACAACCACTATGGGAATTTGCATGGAGGTTCCTCAAAAAACTAAAAATAGAATCATCCAGCAATGCAGTTTCTAGGTATTTGCCCAAAAGATTTAAAATCAGTTTGTCAAAAGGACAAACCCAGGGACACTTTACTGAACTACATCCCTAGCCCTTTATATGTTGAGACAGGATCTCACAAAGTTGTCCAGGCTGCCCTTGAACTTGAGAACCTCCTTCCTTGGCCTCCCAAGTAGACGGTATTAGAGAGGTACACTGCTATGCCCAGCTTATTTCGGTAACTTAAATGAAATATGGAGACATCTGTGACTTCCACTGTTGAAAACTCACAGAAACAGCTATTCATAACTGGGTTTTGTTTGCTGAGTACCTCTTTTCCTTCTCTAAAGGAGGTTACCCTGCACATTTGTTCAAATCAGAAGTCAAATGTCAGACATTAGAGAAAATAAAGATGCAATATTTTGAGTACTGTACACTTCAATCTTCTTGAACTGTGTCTATAGAATTCTTGGGAACTCTGGATTCTAGCTACGGACTCACTGTAGATTCCATGTGTACCATTTCGTCTACGCACACATCAGCCGGAGTCTATGATGAGTGTGGGTAAGGTGAATGAGTAAATGAAAGTTCCCACCAAGCACCGAGCTGGGTCAGCCACTCTTGGTTGATGATTCATTTTCTCTTTCAGGGCCAGTTTAACCAGCTCTCTTTCCCTAACTCGAGTGGTGGGTGATGGGGATTGTGAATGTCGACTGCTATGCCTCCTAAAAGCACCTTATCTTATTACCCGACCAGTACCTGTTACCAACAGTCCCCTCTCCTCCAGGGAACCAGCCCAAGGCCACCAGGAGGTGTCAGCAGATTGTGGGAAACACACATGGACACAAGGCCCAGCAAGAGGAAGGGCCTGAGCAACGGGCAGCAACGTCTGCGGTGGACAGAGGGGCAGCAGCAGGTGTGTGTCCAATCACTTGACTTGTGTACCTCAGAGTGCCACATTTCTGATGTCCTGGGTCAACATCTCAGATTGTTATGAATGTCAAACCAGCATTACTCAGATTCTTGTCTGATATTCACCCACACTGTCTTCCTAGAGAATAGCACATGTTGGTTTTGATCTTTCTCCTCCTGAACGACGAGATACATTCATTTATTTAATCTACTCAATTTTTATAATTACCCTATGAGAGTTGCCAAAACTCTAAATACTTGAAATGCTGCCAAAGAAAAATAGACAAACACATCTGGCTTTATTCTCTCGACTCTGTATGCTGGGGAGAACATTTCCGTGTTTGTGTGCATGTGTGTGCTGGTCCTAGGGAAGGGAAGAGAGCGTCCTCATGATTTCCTCCTTGTAGTTCCCAGAAACTGTGTTCCTAGCAGCAAACCCAAGAACTTGCCTTGGGTAGCCATGCCCTTTTTGAAAAGAGAAAGAAAAAAAAAACCCGAAGTTTGTATATATCTTTAATTGGTAAGGAAGTACTCTCATAGACGTTAACTTAAATAAGCAAAGAATGATTATACATAAAGACAAAAAAGGAAGCTGAATAATTCAGAGCCTTCTAGAAATAAGGCCAACAAGGCCACTTTCAATGTGGCCATAGTGACTGTGTCCTGGGAGGTCCTGCTCTGCTCTGCCCACTCTTGCCCTCCTTCTCCTTCTCCAGCCTAGGTTCCTGGAGTAGGCCAGCCTCTCTCCAGTATGGTGACTCTTAGCATCCAGTTTTCTCTGCCTGGAAGACCATGGATGATCACCCCATCACCCCTCATCCCTCTATCCATCCTGCAGGACTCATCTCAGATCTCAGATCTCCCCAACAGGTGCCCAGAATGTGGACATGCATTTGGTTGGGCAAATGGTTCTGATTAAGAGTTTTTAGTCAAGGAACGAGGAGGAAGAGGGTGCTGGTCAAGACATGCACCCTGATGCTGGGCTCTGTCCAGCTGCAAAACGCGAATCCTTTGTGCGAACTAGAAAAAGGCTCGGTCGGTAGCCAAACTATGTGCCCAAAGGTTTGCACATACCTGGAAGCTGCCTGTAAATCTGCCCACTTTGGAAACAGGTACACTCATACATTGCTGGTGGGACTGCAAATTGGTGCAACTACTACAGAAAGCAGAATGGAGATATCTCAGAACTCTTGGAATGGAACCACCATTTGACCCAGCTATCCCACTCCTCGGTTTATACCCAAAGGACTTAAAATCAGCATATGACAGTGACACACCCACATCAATGTTTATAGCAGCTCATTTCACAATAGCTAAACTGTGGAGCCAACCTAGATGCCCTTCTAGAGATGAATGGATAAAGAAAATGTGGTACATATACACAATGGAATATTCCTCAGCCTTAAAGAAGAAAGAAATTATGGCATTTGCAAATAAATGGATGGAACTAGAGAATATCATGCTAAGTGAAATAAGCCAGTCCCCCAAATCCAAAAGCCAAATGTTTTCTCTGATAAGTGGATGCAGATCCACTGTGGGGCGAGAGGGTGGGTAGGGATGGTTTGTATAGGGAGGAGTGAGGAAAGGGATGGGGCTGTGGGGATGGGAAGGATGGTAGAATGAGACAGATATTGTACCTCATATATATGTACGATTACATTACTGGTAGGACTCCGCACCATGTACAGCCGGAAGAATGAGAAGTTGTGCTCCATTTGTGTACAATACGTCAAAATGCATTCTACTGTAAAATAAATATATAAATAAAAATCTGCCCACTTCAAGGGCAGGACTTTCCTAATTTGCACAAGGCACTGTATAACCTTGATGGATGCTATGGGCCTCCCTGATTTACATATGCACTGGCCTTTTAATTCATAGCACTTAGTGGGAGTTGGTAGTCATTGACATGATGCTTAACTGAGTGGTTCAGACTTTCCCATTGAGGACAGTACGAGCCATTAGGACAGGAACCACGGCCTTCTGCTCACAGTTACCTCTCCAGTCCCTAGCACAGTGTTGATGCTGAATGCACATTTATGGAATGAATAAATAAAAAAGAGAGCCATGGAGATGTTTCAATGAAAGAAATATCCCAACTTGGGGCATGGCGGAGGTGTCTAGCAGATTTACTTGCACTTAACTAAATAAATGAGGTGCACAAATGAGGATCCAACCCAGAGTTGGCAGAGCAAAAGCTGGACTCCATCCGTTTATAATCTGAAGGTGAATTTTCACTGAAGCATTTCCCCCTAGGGCAGCAAAGAAATAAGCTGGTTCTAGAAACAAGTGGAGTCTGGCCCGGAGTACCTCGAGGCCTGCTTGGGGCCACAGGGGGTTTCAGAATGGATAGCAAGCTGCAGGCAACCCAGTGAGACAAAGCTCTAGTGACTCATGAGATTAGAGATCGACCAGGCATCTGGGAACTCGCAAAACCTGTTGAAACAAAAATTCTCGCCCAGTTGGCTGTGGATACTGAGGCCGAAAGCCTCTACCTATCATTCCTTCCCAACAACAGCCTGCAAATTAAGAGCTGAAGCCAGTATAGGAACAGCTACAGTGAGCAGCGCTGCAGTCCTGGACTTGGAAGGATCTGTGTGACAATCACTGGTAAGTTTTTCATTCTGGAAAAAAAGAATGCTACACCAGTTTATATGTATGTATCTATTTGAAAGTTTATATAAAATGTTTCCAATCATACATCAACATCATTTCCTATTCGTTACTCATTAGTATAGATTACTTCATATCTGCACATATAGGTCTCATTTTTTTTTAAATAGCAGCAACACAAACTGCAACATGATACATCATTATTTCACGTACAGATGGCCATTTAGCTCAATGACACTGCTTAGGTGTTTGAGACTAGCCTCTGTGTTAGGAGGCCCTAGGGAAGCTCCCAGTCTCCAGTATTCACACTTTTCGAGGTCCCTTCCCATAGGACTGGTCTATGTGGCCAACAGTTCATGGCGAAGACTAGAAGATGAGGTTTGGAAAGTCTCAGCTTCCCTCTGTGGAGCTCTCCACTGGCTCTCTCTCTGGATCATTTGTTCTGGGGGGAGCCCGTACTTGTCACGAAGGAGCACAGGCAGCTATGGAAGGAAGTGAGGCCTCCCAACAGCACGAGTGAGCCTGCAAATGAATTCTCTTGAAGGCCACCTGTGCCAACGGCTTGACAGCAACCTGGTGAAACCCCTCAAGTGGAATCAATGCTGAACCACTCCTAGTCCCTGACTCAAATGGTGTGAGATAATATTTGTTGTTTTAAGCTGCTAAGTTTCGTGGTAATTCATTATGCAGTAATAGATAACTATGACACCGTGGCTGAAAACGTCCTAGCGGTAAACTCCCAAGATATAAGGTGCATGCAGTCAAATTTTGAAAGAGGTTGCCAAATTGTCTACCAAAGAGGTGGGCCCTACAAAGCAGGGGAGTTCTGAGTTTCCCTAAATCTTTGCCAGCACCAGAAATTCTCAAACAATTTTGCTAAACTAATGGCTGATAAACAGCATCCAGTGTTTTGATTGATGTGGTTTTGTTTTTGTTTTTCCAGTACTGGGGACTGGACCCAGGGGTGCTCTGTCATCAAACTACCTCTCCAGGCTCTTATTTTGAGAAAGGGTCTTACTAAATTGCCCAACGTGACCTCAAAGTTGGGATCAAACCCACCTGGGTTTAATTCTGAAAGTTCTTTTTTGGAAACACACCACACAATAACAGAAATGCAAAGGAAAAGGTGCAATGATAAGGTTCCAAACGGCTTATTGCAAAATGAGAGCCTGGGAGCTGCCATGCCTGGTCCTCCACATCATTTAAAAATTTCCTGCTTCATCATTTAAGAATTTCCATTAAAAATTAATTTTATAAAATAATAAACCACTGAATTTGAGTATGAAAGAAGTGTCTTGTTTTGATTACTGTCTCAAAAATGCACTCGCCATTAAGTGATGATAAGAGGCATAACCATGAATCTCTACCTATAAACCTCAAATCGGAAGTGATCCAAATCCAAACATGAATTCCCTTCAATCATGCCAAACAGGAAGTTCAAAAACAAAACCAGACTGAATTGGATCAACGAGAACTAAATATTGACATATTTAAGTGGACAGAAATGAAGTATCACAATAGTGTCTGTTATAGTTTGGATCCGGAATGTCCCCAAAAGCTCATACGTGGAAGGCGTGGTCCTCGGTGCTTCGATGTTCAGAGGTGGGGCTTCTCTGAAGTGACTGAATCAGGTGGGCTCTGAGCTCATTGATGGATTGATCCATTGATAGGTTCATAATTGAATGGACTATTGGGAGGTAGTGGAAACTATCCGAGGTGAGGCCTAGTTGGAAAAAGTAGATCACTGAGGGCTTGCCAAGGGAGGGTGTATCTTATTCCTGGCCCCTTTGCATCTGTTTATCTCTTTCTCTGCTTTCTGGACACCATGAGGTGAGCAGCTATGCTTTGCCGTGTGTGTGTTCCCCACCTCAATGTTTTACTTCACCAAAGGCATAAAGCAAAGAGGCCAAGTAACCATGGACTGAAACCTCTGAAACTGTAAACCAGAATAAACTCTTTCCTCCTTTAAATTGATTTTGTCCGGTATTTTGTCACAGCAATGAAAAGCTGCCTAACATAGTCTCAAATCCAATATAAACTCAATTGAGTCTTTATTTTGTTTTTGTTCCTGTTAAGAATAGATGAACCTGGGTGAAAAAAACCAATCTATCTTTTATAAAAATCTATAAAGAGACCAGGTGTGGGGATGCACATCTATAATCCCAGCTACTCAGGAGGCTGAAGTAGGAGGATTGCCAAGTTCAAGGCCAGCCTGGGTACTTTGTGAGACATTGTTTCAAAATAAAATTTGAAAAAGGGATAGGGACGTACTTCAGTGACAGTGCGCTTGCCTAGCACATGTAGGCCCTAGGTTCCAATCATGAACACTGCGGGGGAAAAAAAAAATCTGTCAAGAAGATGTGAAGCCAGTGATGATTGAGAGAAGCAAGAATAAATGTTCCTCACTAGAAAAAGGCATGTGAAATCACTTCTGTCTTCCACCCCCAACAACCTCCAGTACCATACTAATGAAGACAAATGTATACTTAGTATTTTTGCAAATTAACACTATTCTCAATGACATGTCACTAAATTATTAAATGCATCTGTTTATCCTGCCAGAAGTCATAAAAAGTCATGTTTATGACAACACACCAACCTGTTGTAAAGATGCAGCAGACACAGCACACCAGTGAAATTCTAGACAGCATATCCCGGACCTTCAGGGCCCCAAACCAGGACAAATTGGTTTGCGGATGATTTCAGATCATCACTTTCATCTCATAAATGAGCAGCTTAGAAGGTCTTGAATGGCTATTAAACTAACTACTTGATTTCTCACTTAGTACATGAGTAAGTGACAATATAATTTAATTATCACTGCTACTTTCCCAGGCTACACTGGTCTGGGGGAGGGAAATTAAAGGGCACTGGCTCCCTCAGGAAGGCCAGGCCGTGCGCTCAGCTCCCCAAGGCGGGAGTGGGAGAACGTTTTGCTTGCGCTGTGCAGTGTCATCCCCCAAAGCACTCTTCCCTGTTCAAGGTCAAAGGGGGTTCTGGAGGAGGCCACGGAACAGTACCTCTTTCTTTTCTCCCCAAGGATGCAGTGGCCTTGGGAGGCAGAAGTCCCTGAAAAGCAGGAGCGGGGGGAGCTCTGGAATCCTGACCCTGAACTTGACTCTCCCTCCCAAAGCTCTGCTGGATGCTCAGACAGGTACAGTGACGGTCACCCCTGTCTTGTCACTGGCACTTGCTGCACACAGGCTGCACTCACATTTTCTAAAAACCCATCCATATATAACACTGCTATGTCCTCACAGGCTCTGCGACCTCTCCAAGTAGGGAGGATTCAGGATTCTCCAGCAAGAAAGTTTCTCATCCAGCGGTAGGACAGGATTCCGCCAGGCTTGCCAGAACCTATAACCTCAGTTAATAATAATAATAATAATAATAATAATAATAATAATAATAATAAAATCATACTATATTTTGCTAAAATAGGCATTCCTTCCTCTGAATCATTACTGATCCATAATTCACCATCCTCAGCTGCGACTGGGTCCTCCCAGCTTCTGCAGCCAGACTGCCTGGGTTTGAATCCAGTTCCATCTTTCACTGGTTGCTTCCCCCAGGCAAGTCACCTAAGTGCTGACGATTGTCTTATCAGGAAAGTAGGGATATGAGGAGCACATTTTGAGTGGAGGCATCAGAGGTGTGCAGGACTGTGCCTGCCACCTGGCATTTGCTCTCAGTAGCTTTATATGAATTGTCCTGGCCTCAACATCCCCACCTCTGACAGGACCTTCAGGTGAAATCCTGTAGAAGGGCCAGGGTTTCTGCTCAGTTAGGCAACTGTAAGTGGCTAAGCTGATGAGCCTCCCAACAAGTTGTGACAATAAAGTGCTGACAAGCTAAACAGACTGCACCCTGTTGGAAGAGGAATTTGCCTAAGAGCAAAAACAAGAGCATAGTTCAGGCAATTAATCATCCTTATCCCTCCTTTCCCAGAACTTGAGCAAACTCAGAAATTCTGCACTTATAAAATTGTAAGAGGACGGCTGGCCAAAGTGACATACCACCCCCACTGAAGCTGCATAAAATGCTGTCACCTTCCCACTTGAATTCAGAGGTCTGAGTGGCTCTGCACTCCAGTACGTGGTACCACGAGTCTCCAGAGGATTAAACGAAGCACACTCCCGGGCATGCTTTTCTCAAGAGCCAACCAAGATGAGATTCCCATTGGGACTGCCAGGTTTCCTCTGCTTATCATGCAAAAGAAGAAAGCCAGACCACTGCTTTAAAAGTTTTAACAGAAGAGCACCATAAACATTTTAGGCTCTTTGGGCTCCTGAGTTCGTAAGACCATGATGAGATCTCTAAGCAAATATGCAATGATATTTTCTTCCTATAATTTCTGCCAATTTGAGCACAAGATTTATACCCTTATTCTGTAGCCTAAGGACATCCAAAAAGACCAGCTGTAAATAGACTTGGCCCAAGACGTGAAGAGTAGGCGAGGTCATTATTTTGTCAGTTAGCAGGGGAGAAGAGAGGGCTAGACAGTTACTAGATCAAAGCTAGTTTTGTTTTGTTTGTTTGTTTGCTTGTTTGTTTGTTTTAGTACTGAGTATTGAACCCAGGGGCACTTTGCCAACCGGGCCCCTTTTTTATTTTGAGACAAGGTCTCACTAAGTTGCCTAGGCTGGTCTCAAATTTGCAATCCTCCTTCTTCAGCCTCCCAACAGCTCAGCCTCCTGTACCCAGCTCAAAGCAAGTTCTTGTGGTGATGATGATGATGACTGAAAGCTTAGTCATTTAAGATGATGAAGCGAAAATCACCAAGTATGTTGTCCCTTTAACCGCTCACTTCAAACAAACCAACAAATGAATAAAAGCTGGGATTTCCTGAGAAAAATCACACACTGATTGTACCAGGAAAGATGTGTAATTTATATTTAATCTGCACTGTTGATGATGTGGTTGGGCATAATCAATAAAAGATGCAGGGCTCCCAGGCACCCTTTTCAAGAGGCAGGAAGTCACAGTGGATGTCGATGGAGACTCAGGGCCAGACAACGTGGCTTCAAATCCCCACCCCCTCGACTCCCCACTTAGGTGGACCTCAGTAAGTGTGCTGGTTTCACTATGCCTGCGTTTTCTCATGTAAAAGGTGACTGTCAGGAGGATTTTATGAGATGGTTTATGTGGTTGACTTAGGACCCCTGGCAAGCAGGAAGCAGACAATAATGTTAGTCATTATTATTTATTCTTGGAATTGGCTTTCAAATAGGTAAATTAGTTTTTTACAGTTATTTAAAAATGTATAAGTATACTTTGATGGTTCTACCAAATAGTTGAAAATGATAAACACGTAGAGGAGGAAACTGATACGTAAGCACCACAACGTATATACCCTGTACAGGTTAAAGATCAGAAAAATCAGCTATTATGCTACAAATTGTTGGTCACCAGAACTACATGGAGATCTTTTAAACATAATGAACTTCTCCAAAATGAGTTTAGAAATTTCTGAAGCCCAACTCAAAATGGTGTAAAGTGCAAGACCAAGGAAATACCACACACCTGTCAATTTCTTTTATATATAGCTTAAAAATTATGTTCAGTTCTGTGATATGAGTTTACTTAATATATTATTACTACTGACTACCAAGAAAAGACAACAATTAAATTGAGTTCAGTGATTAGTGTTTGAATTAAGTGTTTAGAAGGAACAAAAATATGCATGAAGTACACACAAGATTTCTATGACATTTATGGACAGTGATGAGTCTTTATTTAGTGAGTTAACTTTCACTGACATTAATAACTGATCCCCTATCATTCATCATTCACAGGTAGGGTGTCACTTGTATGTATCAGTCAGTTATGCTGTGATAACAAACATCTCCCAAACTCAATGGCAAAGGTCTATTTGTCAATTATTTATGTGTGCATCAGGTCTGGAGTGGGGTGCTGCTCCACACCATGTCCTCACTCAGCGATGTAGACCAAAAGAGACCAGTAATCCAGAACTTTGCTAGCCTCCATGGTAGGCAGAATGGAATCTGTAGACTTTTGCAGGAGATCTTGAGGTTTTCCATTAGATGTGACACATATTACACCTCCACTCTCATTCTGCTAGGTAAAGTAACTCAGGTAGTTCCCATGAGGACCTGGAGATTTAGAGTGTTAGTGGCTGCCACACTGCGTAAAGGAGCATTGCAGGAGTCTTCCACTGTAACTTAAGAAGTTAAAACACCTTGAGAAACATCCTGGGCCTGAGGGCTTCACTGTTTGGCTTCACCAAACATTTAAAGAAGAACTAACACCAGTCCTTCTCAAACTTTTCAAAAAATTTTGAAACTCATTTCTAACGAATTCTGTAAGTCTAACATTACACTGATACTAAAGCCAGACAAAGATACCACACAAAAGTAAACTATAGACCAACATCCCTTATGAACACTGATGCAGAAATCCTCAACAGAGTATTAGTAAACTGAATTCAAGCCATATCGAAAAGGATTATACCCCAGAACCAAATTCAATTTACTCCTGGAAGGCAAGATTCCAGAAAATCAACTGTTAGAAGAACTTACTACAAAATTACAATGATCATCAGCATAGTGTAGTACTAACACAAAGACACCCAGAAACAGAATCAGTCGGACAGGACAGGAAAAAACCCTGGCATTTATGGCAAAGGGATTTTTGACAAAGGTGCCAAGACATTTCAATGAGGAAAAGGCAGTGTTTTCAATAAACTTTCTGTGAAAACCGGACATTCCCATGCAAAAGAATGAAGTTAGACCCTTACCTAACACCATTACAAAAATTAACTTCGCGTGGATAAAAATCCTACATATAAAACTTAAAAGTGGTAAAACTCTCAGAAGACAGCCTAGGTGATGTTTTGACAATTTTAGATCGTTCACGTATGACACCAAAGGTACAGGCAACAAAAGAAAAAATAGAAAAGTGGGACATTCGGAGAATTAAACATTTTTGCTAAGGAAAAAAAACCCAATAAAGTAAAAGGCAAACTACAGAATGGAGAAAGATACTTAAGATCTATCTGATAAAGGGTTAATAACCAGAAGAGATCAAGAATTCTTAAAGACACAGCAACAATTTAAACAACTCGATTTGAAACTGGGTAAAGGGCTCAGCTGTACCTAACTCAAACATCAGACACAACAGAAGCCTCTCAACAGAAACTTAAATTTTCCTTTCATGCACAACAAAACTTGGGTGTGAAAATATAAAAAAATGAAAGTCCCCGTTAACTCATTTCTTTTTTTTTTTTTTTAATTTTTTATTGTTGGTTGTTCAAAACATTACAAATTTCTTGACATATCATATTCCACACTTTGATTCAAGTGGGTTATGAACTCCCACCTTCACCCCATACACAGATTGCAGAATCACATCAGTTACACATCCATTGATTTACATATTGCCATACTAGTGTCTGTTGTGTTCTGCTACCTTTCCCATCCTCCCCCCTCCACTGTATAACCCTGAGGGTCTCCTTCCATTTCCATGCAATTTCCCTTCTCTCTCCCTTTCCCTCCCACCTCTCATCCCTGTTAAATGTTAATCTTCTTCTCCTGCTCTT
>NW_026000019.1:9898768-9904459 GCF_001458135.2 Marmota marmota marmota
AACCAAAGCAACGGGTGAGTCCTGACCAGCCCTCAGCAGGACCCGGACCGAGAAGCAGTTTCCGTGGGCTCCTAGCCCTGGGCGAGGGCAGTTCCGGGAGCCGGAACTCGGCCGCCCCGCGCTCGGTGTTCGCTCCGATAAGATCAGGTTCTAAGAAGCACCCAGGCGCTGAACCCTAGCAATCTGTCTGCAAGCCGCAGGCGAATGGCAGCCTGAAATTACCTGTTCTATGGCTGAATGAGCTGCGGTCAGTCGAAAACAGGGATGGTGACGTCAGCTTTCCAACATGGTGGCTGCTGGCCTCCTCTGTGGTCTGACCGGTGTGGAGAACCGAGATGGACTGCTTCCTTCCCCCGTCTCAAACCCAGAATTCAGCCCTGAGTACGGTGCTTGCACGGCTGGCAGAAACTGTAGCGCTGTAACCCTGCATCGCTATCTCCTCGTTTCCCAGCGCGCACTGCAGACTCTAGCCGCGGGGCGATTTGCTGAATAAGCAGTGTTATCCTCCGTGCGACAAACCTCTCGTGTTTGAGTCCCCATAGCCGATCCTCGTGTGATGGAAATCCTTCCTCCAGGTTCCGGAGCACCCCACTATTGCTGGAAATTCCTAACAAGATAGCCTTTAGCCGTCCTGACTTGTCATACTCCCACACAGTGAAGCAGCACACGGGGGCAATGCACTCCCCTCGCTGCCATCTTCCTCTCTCATTTCTTGATAAGTTATGAGATTAGGTACAGAGAGGGGAAAGTAGGCTTTTTATTTGTTTTCCATTTTTTCACATAAAATGAGCACGCCATCAAGGTACTTTCTTGGGTTTTAAAATGTCACTCTAGTTGGCCTTTTCTCCATCTACCCCCTCTGCTGCCACCACCACCTTCAAATACTTACCTGCACAAGACTGATAGTGTCTGGTTCCCCCCCACGGGTTGGTAGGCAATAGACACAGAACTTTCATTCATTAGTAGTATTTATTTTTAAAACTAGAAGTGAATTCTGATGTTGGGGCAGGAGACTGCTGGTTGTCCTCAAAAATCTACTCCTCACTCATGGGGCAGGTGTCTATGACCACTGTGTGACACATTCTCTCCCAGTGGGGTGTGACCAGGTGACAGCATTCTGGCCAGAGAGGTATGAATGGAGGTTGTGCGTCCCTTTATTTGATCATGCCTCTGAAGTGTGCTGATTGTGGCAGAGGAGAAAGATGGAAGGAACCTGAGTCCCTGAACTATGAAGCTTCCACAACAGCTCTATGGTACGTCAGCTAGCACTACCCATGCAAGCAATGAGTGTTTGATAATACGGGGCTGACTGTGCCTCTGTCAGCTGGTTCAACTCTCTTGTTTTCAGATAAAGAGATTAAAAGACACACCCAGGCTCATAGAACTATCATCTGTGCAGACTAATTCTCCTTTATTGACTTAATGCCATACTCATACAGCACCAGAATGGCAGGGCTAGTGATAGAACCTTTCTTTTTGCTATTTTTAAAATTTGCTCTTTTTAGATATACATGTCAGTGAAGGTATTTTGACATATTATACATACGTGGAATATAACTTATTTTAATTAGGATCCCATTTTAGTGGCTGTACATATTGTACCTAACTCAAACATTCTGTATTCATATATAAACATACGAAAGTTATGTCCGATTCATTCTATTGTCTTTTTTATTCTCATCTCCCTCCCTTCCCTTCATTCCCCTTTGTTCAATCCACCAGAATGAACTTCTACCCTCTACCTTATTGTGTGCTAGCATCTGCATATCAGAGAGAATATTCAGTCTTTGGTTTTTTGACATTGGCTTATTTCACTTAGCATGATATTTTATTCTCCGGCTCCATCCATTTGCTGGCAAATGCCATAATTACTTCTTTTCTTATGGCTGAGTAATATTCTATTGTGTATATGTACCACATTTTCTTTATCCATTCATCTGCTGAAGGATACCTAGGTTGGTTCCATAGCTTAGCTATTGTGAATTGAGCTGCTGTAAACATTGATGTGGCTGTGTCACTGTATTATGATGATTTTAAGTTCTTTGGGTATACACTGAAGAGTGGGATAGCTGGATCAAATGGTGGTTACATTCCAAGTTTTCTGAGGAATCTCCATATTACTTTCCAGAGTGGTTGCACCAATTTAAAGTCTCACCAGCAATGTATGATTGTACGTTTCCTCCACAAGTGATATAATTTAATGCTAAGAATAACATCATTTTATGTTTCACTGGATGATCAACATGTCCTATTAATATAAATTATTTATTTAATCCTCTGTAGATTGTTGAGTCCAAAGTTAATGGGAAATTCTGAAGGTTTTGGTCAAGGAAACAACTAAACTAGGAGATGCTTGGAGTACATTTCCTCAAGTCACAGGAAGATGGCCAGGGAGTTGTAGTGCATCTGTATTTCCTTCTGAGAAGGGACAGTAAGGCTTCAGATATGACTGGAATTTGGTTCTGACGATGAAAATGACCAGCTTTCAGCCCACACAGACCAAAAAGCAGCAGCCTTACTCAACTAACACCAAGCCAGCCATGATGCCACGTTTGCTTTCAGGGAATTTTTTTCATGAGAGAGGAGAATGCAAGTTTGCAATTCACCATTTGCTTGGTATCCTCATTTGCTGTTTTAAATGACACTCAACAGGAATTGTGCTGTTGATGTATTTCATGCAGCTGATGGTGTAAGGAGTTGCAAAAGGGCTTGGAATTGTTTCAGAGAGCAAAAACACTTCTCCTCATTGGTTTGGGTGGGCTGGTAGAGCACTTGCCTAACACATGGGAGGCACTGGGTTTGATCCTCAGCACCACATAAAAATACAGAAATAAAATAAAGGCATTGTGTCCATCTACCACTAAAAAATATTTTAAGAGGGGTGAGGGGGCTGGGGATGTAGCTCAGTGGTTATGTACCCCTAGGATTAATCCCTGGTACAATAAAAAAAAAGTTCACTCTTATTTGAAATGAGGATTGCAATATAATTTCGTTTTTTTGCATGAACAAATAGCAGAAAAAAATCATAGTGGAACATTTATTTTTGAAGTTGTTCATGAAGCATTGCTTCTTGGTATACAACCTGGCTAAGTTGTAAGGATTAGGAAAAGCCAAAGATGGCCTCCTTTTACATGTGTTAACAATGGCATCCATTCATTCATCCCATGAATATTACTGCTTTTGATCACCTAGGGCAATAAACTATATACTGAAGAAAGGGCTGTTAACAGCTAGACGTGGCCCAGAGCAAACAGGACTTCAAAGACAATGGTGGAAAAGGTTGCAAAGGAGAAGTACAGGGTACCAGAGCCAAAATGAAATCTGTAGGGAAAGAGGGAATGGGGGCAGGGTCCAGGGGACAGTCAGGGGAGGGAACAGTGAGAGACAGGCTCTAGAGGGGATGGGGCTTGACTACAGATGGGTCAGAAGCTGCCTGGTGGACCCCAGAGACCAGAGAGGGGTCGTGTCCTCTGGCGATCACACAAGAACATTAGGAAACCACTGTGGGAAGGGCTTTCGGCAGAGAAGTAGCATAATCAACTATTAAAATACAGAAAGAAAAGATAACTTCAATAGCCAGGATAGTGCAAGGTGCATACAGAACTGGGCGGGATGAGTTGGGGGTCATCACTATTGCTCAGGATCCCTTCCCGCGATGGATAAAGATGTGAAGTGTCTAGACCAAGACCACACAGAGAGATGATGGCTGGGTGTCCCTGGTCTGACTTTTGGTCCAGTGTTTTATTTTATTTTTTTCCCTAAATTAAAAACCATAACTGTCAAGTTGCAATCATAGCTCTTCCTACTTTGGTTCACATGTACACAATCTTAGGACTGACTCTGCTTCCCCTCCACTTTGAATTTAATGATGCTAACAGCAGCAATCATTTATTAGGCACTTGCCAGGTGTCCGGCGACTTGTTAGGTTCTCCTCGGGTCTAATCTTCATGACAGTCTTGTACGATAGATGTCACTCGACTGTTTTGCATTTGAAAATATTGACGCTCAGAACTATGTTTCGAACAGCCCAAGGTCACACAGGCAGTCAAGAGCGGATCAGGATCCAAAGCCATTTTCCTCTGACTCCAGACTTTGCTACCGCACCATGCCAACCCTATATTTTTATCATTAACAAATGCTAAACCTTGTTTTTTCTGAGGAAAATCAGAATGAGAAGCAAGAACTTTCTTTCTCTAAGTAAAAAAGTATGTATGTATATAAACATATATAAATACAAATTGCCTGAAAAGTTATATATATGTATATATAAAATCCACAAAGGTTAAGAATTGAGAAAATTCAGAAATAGATTTTAATTTTATTTTTAACTACCACATGAATAGCACAAATATTTCAACATTTTGCGGGGTAAATGCTGGCAATAACCCATGGCTGGGACAAGGGAAAAAAGTCCCCTTAGAATGATCTGATCTATAATCTCAACTGTAGGACACACTACTGACCCTCAAAAGGATGGGGCAGTGGGGAAAAAAAGAGAGAGAGAGAGAGATCAGTTCTGACTGACCTGTTCTTAACACCCCTCAAGCAGGAGGAATGGAAATTAAACTCATCTTCCATATAGCAGACACTTCAAAAATTAGAAAGTATAAGAAAATAGGAGGAAAAAATCTGGCCTTAATGAGAAAGTGATGTAGCACTAAAGAAAAAGGAAAACTGGAAAGATCTTAGAAGCAATTGTAATTCCCCTGAAATAAACCTTGCACATCATGCAAAAAATATTCAGGAAACAGCTGTTATTCATTCTTAGGGAGAGAGAGAAAAATATTCCCATTAAGAAACAAGAAGAGGCCAGGAGGCGCTCACTCTATCACAGAAGTTAAGGTCATCACTGCCTGAAGTCAACACAAAAAGAGGGCTGGAGAATAAGAACTGGATACGAGAAACATAAGTGGAGAGTTGAAAAACATCAGAAGATGAAAGGAAGGTGAGGGAAGATGGTAGACACAGAAATCAGAGAGTGGAGATGTCTTGCAGGCAGGGGGAGTCCATCAGGGAAGAAGAATAGGGAAGAGTCAATTTTCACAAGATTTAATGCCAAAGTCAAATACAAAAAAAAAAAAATTGTGTTCTATGTTGTAAGCAGAAAAACACACAAAGGCAAACAAAAGCATTGTTCAGTGTAAAACCAGATCTTTTTCAATTGGTGAAAATTACTAGTTTTCGTTTTTTCCCTTGTAGAAATGGACAGAGTAAACAAAAGAATGGGAAGGATTCGAGACCTGTGGGGAGGGAAAACAGCTGTATGCTCTCCAAGTCGCTTTTGTGTGCACCAGGAGTGCCCCAGTACCTTTCTACAAAAACCAGAGAATGTTGCCCCAAATCCCAGGGAAAGAAGAAAAGGAGAAAATCTCTTAATGGGGGCTACTGATACTGAAAGGCTTTAGGAGGTCACGGGATCAATTTTCCATTTGGCAATATGTAAGCATGATCGTCAGTTCAGGGAAAGACAGCTGCTGATTTAAAAGAGCCACACAATAAAAAGAAAAGTCCTAAGTATTGGTCGTGATGGATTCTAATAGTGACAAAATCACTGAAACAAAAGTGACAGAAGAGAAATATAAGGGAAACCTCGGGAGAAAGAACAAATGATAAAGATCCTCAAGATAAATTAAGGAAGTGTGGGCAAGGATGGTGAAAGTCAAAAGACAAAAAAAAAAAAAAAAAAAATTC
>NW_026000019.1:9904515-9987291 GCF_001458135.2 Marmota marmota marmota
AAAAAAAAAAAAAAAAAAAAAAAAAAAAAAAAAATTCCTTATATTTTCCAAGTGGAGTAAAGACATTTGGTCCAAAGAGAAAGCAGCTATCAACATCAATATCATCATCTCCTTTATTGTCTTCATCGCTGTTGGCATCACTATTGTCAACAAAGCTGTTACTGATACAGTACTTATTAGGTGGCAGTTACCATTCTTTGGTGTTTTAATCCCCAAAATAAATCTATGTGATGGGGGCTATTGTCTCCATTGCACAGATGAGGAAACCGAGGCCCAAAGTGATAAAGTTATTTGCCCAAGGCTCAGAGCTAAGTCAGTGGGATTATAATTCAGCTTTTAACTGCTTCACTCTCCTCTTTCTCTATGGCTAGTTATGACCAGAAGAACAGGGCATGTATGGGACACATCTTCCTTTTAAAAATCACTTATTTTGTGGTGCTAGAGGTATAATCCAGAGTCCCATAACTGCTAGGCAAAGCACTCTGCCCAGCCCCCTATTGATATTAAATATAATATTTAAAGGAATAATAATAGTTTTATAGCAACTACTATGTACAATGAACCTATTATGTGTCAGGCATTGCATTAAGCATTTGACATCAGTTTATTTAATTCTAACTGCTCTGTAAGTTGTTGCAGAGGTGAAGAATATGAAGGTGAAGATATTGTAAAGATACTATAGCTATTCAGATTCTTGCTCAGTGTCACTCAGACAACTGGCCAGTTGCAAAGTCATCATTTGAACCTGGGTCTATTTGACCCAGAAACATAGCCTCCTCCTCTAGTAGGCTACATCTCAGAGAGAGGCAGATGTTTGCACACTGAATGGCATTAAGGCAAACCAATATCAGGCTGTCTTTATTTTTTAAAAAGCTACAGGGACTGGTTTTGTCAAGATTACCAAGGACCTCCTGACAGCCACATTCCACAGACACTGGGCAGTCATCTGAGAGATCACTACTCTCTTGTCTTTAAGCTCCTCCCCCCACTGCTGTCTTCTCATCTTCCTCCCACCTGTTTGCCTGGCTCTTTTCATTTATTGAGCAGTTCAGTCCTAAACCATCTCCTATCTTTTGGCAAGCATTTCTCTTGTCATCCCATGATAATGATGATGGATTATTATACATCTCCATATTTTTGCCCTGACACACACACACACATGTTCAGGCATTTAACTGCCTGTTGAACACTCAAGGATCCAGGCATGGTGTTGCACACCTGTTATCCCTATTCGGGAGGTTGAGGCAGAGAGATCTCAAGTTCAGGGCCAGCCTGGGCAATGCAGTGAGATCCTGCCTCAAAATAAAAAATAAAAAAGACTGTAGATGAGGTGATAGAGCACCCCTGGGCTCAATCCCCACCATTGGGGGGGGGAGACAAAAAACAAAACAACTTTAAAACTAGAAAAGAAACATATTAAGGGTTATTAAAATAGGTGACAATACATTTCACAGAATTAGTAATCAGAGCATGCAAAAAATAAAATCGCCATGAAATATCATTTGTATTAAAAAATCTGTAGGAGTTTTTAAAGAAAGAAAATATCCATATTAGTGTTAAAATTGGCAGTCTCCATACACTGCTGCGTGGAAGACATAGGTAATGTATGTCAAAAACACTATAATTATTCATAACCATCAACCCAATGAGCTCAGTCCTGGAAACTTAAGGAAATAAATCAATGGAAGAAAATGGCTTTATTTGGGGTATGCTTACAGATGCATTATCTACTATATAATAACGAAAAACAGGAAACACAGTGATACTCAGCAGTAGAATAAAAGCTGAGGAAAATCAATTACAGTACTTTTGCACATCCATTAAAATTTAATATGATGACTATAAAGGAAAATAGAAAATGATGGAATGCTAAGAAAAAAACTGGAATGCAAAATTTAGGCTGGCTAGGACTACAGTTCCTGATCAAAGTTGGAAAGCATCTTACCAAAATGGAAAAAAAAAAATGTGTTGTGATGGTACGTCTTTTAAATCAAATTTTAAGATGCAGTTGTCATGATATGAAATGAGACACAGGTTGAATACTGGCTCCAAACTTTATTAGCTGTCTGACTTCAGGCAAGAAGTTCAACTTCTCTGAATTTACCTTACTCACTGAAAATTGAAAAAGTGACATTTCTAATCCTCAGCACATTTGTTTAAGTTAGACTGAGATATAAAATAAACAGGCATACAGCATTTAGTACATACTTGGCACTGTTCTAAGCACTTCACAAATATTAGCTAGTAATTAAATAATATTTAATTAAGTAATATTTAATCACCATCAATAAATTTTAAGATGATGCACAAGGAGATTCTGGAATCTGGAGTAACCATAGCAGGATAATAACTTTTGACAGCTTTCCAAGGTCCATGGGGTAAAGTCTAGCAGTAATAGCAATTTGCCAACATTTATTGTGTTTGCTATGTGGCAAGCATTGCTCTTCACAATAGTTCTGTTATAAAGTAACTGTAACTGTGTCCTTAGGAACTCAGGTTCTGCCAACACTGTAGCATCTTTTATTATATGTAAAGGATGAAGCACAGGATCTCATGGTTCTCTGTACTGGTTTCCATGGAGCCTTAAGGCTGGAGGTAGATCTGCTAAATGAGAACATAAGGGGACCACTCCACCCAGAAGGCTCCCTGGGCACGCTAAATTGGCTTAGGTGTGGTAGTACCATGTGTTCCCCCATTATACGGGTTGGCGTACTCCATGGAAACTGTGTGCTCCCTGGCTGGCATCCTGAAGGATGGGGCTGGGTATTCCTCATGATACCCAAAACCAAGGACAAAAACTGGAGATTAATGATTACTGGTTTCATGAGTGAATGGATGAAAGGATTAATGGGGTAGAGGCATTATCTTTCCCCAGGATCCCAATGTTTCCATTTGTAGCACGCAACTATACCAGTGTCAGACTTGCAAGACCTTGATTTTCGGGTGCTCCTTGAATTCTGTGGAACTATTAAATCAACAACTTCAAAGGTTACACTACTTTATATTGAATCTTTCTGTCTTCTCTTTAACCTGAGAAACTGTTAAGAACTCTGACCCCATAAAGAATGTTTTCCCTTTTAAAAACAGAATTTTTACTTTGGAGAAAGAAAAAAGAATTACTGAAACATTCTTAAATACACCAAAAGAAAAGATTCATTTGGTGGACGTGCTCTCTTCCTCTTTATCCTCAGATCAGTTCAGGGCTGAGGAACTATTATTAGAAAGCTCCGTTGAGGAGGATGCCTTGAAAAGGGAGATAAGATGTGGGACACCCTTGTGTTCAAAGCTAATTTGAATTATACAGGCTTCTGGGGTTACTGAGATACGCCAAACATTTAGCTAATTAGCAGGCTCTTGAAGCAAGAGGGCTGCCTAGAGGTAGACACAGTTTTTCCTCATTAGTGAGTGATCACAAACTGTATCTAAATATGCATTTCCACTCCTCTCTATAAATTCACTTAATTTGTTCTTTCTCAAATTCTGATAACATGAACTAATTTAAACTTGAAAGTTAAAGATTAAGACTAGGGGTATTCCACCTTAAACACAATGATCCAACATCCACTGCCATATGAAGACACTTATATAGAGGAGTAAGATAAAATGTTACTATTATGATACTATATTTATACTTATGTTTGAAGATCTGAAATTGGAATTAATTGGAATCTTATTTTAAAAACTCTATGGATGATGTTCAACAAAACAGTAAAACAATACTTAACAAGCAGAGGTGCATGGAACCTTCTAGAAAGTTGAGGGCACATGATATGGAAACTAAGAAACAGAAATAGGAGGAATAATAACTATCTGTATTCAGTACTTAACTAAGTATCATAGTATACGACTGGGTATTTCACCAAAATCACCTAATTTGTTCCTTAAAACAACCCAGAAATGTCTAGCCGCCATCTGATTTTATAGACAAAGGATCATGATTCATGGAATTTAAAAGAACATCTGGTTAGAAAGCAGCTTGGCTAGGTTCAGTGCCAAAGCCTTCTTTTCTTCGGTTCACCATGTGTGTCAGCCAGTATCAGAGAAGATTTGATGAACAGCATAATTGATTTTGTCTCCTGGGATTATATGCCTTATGCCTTTTGTGTATCTGGTATATCTGGTACTTAAAAAAAGGTGTTTCCCCAGTACAGAAGTACAAAGGGATGTTTCTTTATCAGCGTTTGCTTTTTTCTTTTTTTGATAGTACTGGGGATTGGACCTAGGGATTCACACATGTTGGGTAAGAGCTCTACCACTGAGCTACATCCAGGCCTTTTTTTATTTTGAAACTGGATCTTGATGTACTGCCTAGGCCGGCCTTGAACTTGCCATCCTCCTGCCTTAGCCTCCTGAGTAGCTGGAATTACAGGTGTGTATCACTGCAATGTGCTTATTAGCTTTTCTTTTAAAATAGAAATTAGATTAAAGAGCAAAGTCCAGGTTTTGGAAGTCAGTCAGCTTTCTCATGATGCCAATCCTGTAAAGTGGTCTCTATCCACCCACATATTTGAACAAGATGGTAACTGTACCTCCCATTCCCTGTGTTCCTCTGCAATGCAACTTTGCCACTCTGCCATCAAGAGGAGGAGTTTGGATTTCCACCCCCTTGAATTTGGGAGGCTCTATGACTGCTTTGACAATAGCCTCAAAAACAGGGCCACTGCCTGTAAGAAGACAGTTGTGAAGCACCCTCAGAGACCACCACGCTGTGAAAAGCCCAAGCCACACAGAGAAGTCATAGGTGGACACTTGTCCTAGCTGAACTCACGGCCAACATCAATTGCTAGCCCTGTGGGTGAGCTGTCTTGAACTTCTAGCCCAGCTGAGCCTACATCCTATTGCACGTGCAGAGACCCTAGCAGGAACTGTCTAGCTGACCTCTGTCCATCCATGGAAGCATGAGAAAATAAATAAGGCACTGTATTTTGCAGTAGTCAGTTATGCAACAACAGATCATCGGGACAGAGATGTTGATGAGGGTATCTTTCTTCCAAGGTGAAGCAACCATAGTTCTTTGAAGCAAGTAGGATCTTTTGGTCAGGGGTGTGTGCGTGGTAAAATACACTACATGGGGCCTGGGGTTGTGGCTCACTGGAAGAGTGCTCGCCTAGCACATGTGAGGTGCTGGGTTCGATCCTCAGCACCACATAAAAATAAATAAAATAAAGGCATTGTGTCTCAATGAATAGAAGGGTTATCTTCTAAAGTTGGTGGTTTTATTTCTATCTAGAAAACAATGTGGGTTTAAAGAGATATTAAGAGTTAGTGTACCATTAGGCTGTTAAATTAGTCAGCTTTTCATCACTATGGAAAAAAAATGCCTGATAAGAACCACAGAGGAGGAAAAGTTTATTTGGGCTCAGTTTCAGAGTTTTCAGTCTGTGGTCAGCCAGCTCCACTGCTCTGGGCCCGGGGTGAGGCAGAACATCATGGTGGATGGGTGCGGCAGTTGTGAAGCACAGAGAGGGAGGGAGGGAAGAAGGGGCCAGAGACAGATATAGTATCCAAGGTCACAATCCTGATGACCTACTTCCTCCAGCCATGCCCTGCCTGCCTACCATTACCACTCAGTAGTCCATTTAGCTATCAATGGATTGATCCAGCAAATGGATTAATCCATTGATGAGGTCATAGCCCTATTCACTGCCTAAAAGCTCCACCTCTGAACCTTGCTGCATTGGGAATCATGCTTTCAAAGCATGAGCTTTTGGGGAGATGTTCCAGATCCAAACAATAATGGCTGTCAAATAATTCCCTTTTTTTTTTCTTTTTTTAAATTTATTTATTTATTTATTTTTGTATGTTATCCTTTTATTTTTTTTTTAATTTTTTTTATTGGTTGTTCAAAACATTATAAAGCTCCTGACACATCATATTTCATACATTAGATTCAAGTTGGTTATGAACTCCCAATTTTACCCCAAATACAGATTGCAGAATCACATCGGTTCCTTTTTTTTTTTTTTTCTTAATTTTTTTCTTTTTTGTTTCTGTACTGGGGAACTCAGAGACATTGTACTGTTGAGCTGTATCTTTAGTCCTTTTTATGTTAAGACAGGGTCTCAAAAAAATTGCTGAGGGTCTCAATTAGTTGCTAAGGCTGGCCCTGAACTTGCGATCCTCCTGCCTCAGCCTCCCAAATTGCTGGGATCATAGGCATGCATCACTGTGCCTGGGAAAATTCTCATTTTCTAAAGCAAAAAAAAAAAAAAAAAAAATCACCTAGTACCTGACTAGCATCAGAATGCTGATGGCATAATTTTTTTTTTTTTTAGTACCTGCCAAGTTCTATCCAAGCTGACAAGAAATTTCAGCACTAATGATCCCAAGAAAAAGACTGGTTTCTCTCACATAGTAATATGCATTTAACACTCACCTATATTTTCTCACAGCTTGGTTTCTCATTCCTTTTCATCACTGAGTAATAGTCCCTTATATGGCTGTACACACTTTGTCTACTCATCCCTGAAGGACATATTGGTTGCTTCCCATTTGGGGTGATTATACATAAAGTTGTTACCAACAGTCACATGAAGGTTTCTATATGGTCACAGGTTTTCAAATCAGTTGGAAAAACACCCTTGGAACATGACTGCTAGACATATGATATGACCATATTTAGCTTTGGAAGGAATTAAGATCTATTTTTGTTTAGGAAATATTGTATTTTCTATGTGTATTAGGTATAAAAACATAAATGGTGATTATGAGATGTATGACTGATTTTGTTTTTATTCACTTCTGCATTTCTACAAGAATGGCTTAAAGTAATTCACGCAAGTAGAATGTTTATTTAAAAAAAAAAAAGGAAAAGTTAATTTTAAAAATGCAATTAAACAACAGGAGGAAATGAAATAAATACACTAGCTACGCCTAGTTGACTTTGGCTCACTGGATGGCTGGCTCCTGGCAGCTCAGAGCCTTTGATATGAGCTTAAACACTGTGTGTGTTCAGATGTCACTCTGGAGCACTTGACTGGAATGAGATTTCCCTTCTTTTTATCTCTAGCTGCTGTTCCCTGCCATGCTTTTCAGGCTCAGCATGTCTCTGACTCTGGAGAAGTCAAAGAACCCTTGCTAGTCGGACCAGAATCTTGTCAGTCCTGCTGGGCCCCGTCCTAATGATGAGCCTTCTACTTTGCATTTGAGATGAACCCCAACCTCATATCCAGTTCCCATCACAATACTCTTGACTTGTTTCCAGTCGAAGTATCCTTAACTGTAAAAATCCATAAAAGAAGTATTTATTTGAAATTAGGCAAATCCCCAAATTTTTCAGTTATGAGCACAAGTTTGTCAGTAAATGAGAATCTGTGGGGTAGCATCTCACACGACACGATCCAAAAAAAAAAAAAGAGTCAGTTCATTAAGTTTTGGAAAATACATTATCAGTATCAATAGTTTCACTTTTCAAAGAAGAAAGAAATCCGGCATCTACTATCATACAGAGCACCGAGTAAATAAATTCAATTAGTCCTATCCTGAATGTGAGGCAGGCAGGAGCAACGGCACCTTAATATATCTATTATATTGTTGACAAGCTAAACAATACATCTTCATGTCTCCAAAGAAGATGCATGAATTTTTCATGGCTGGTTATTTATTTCCTTCTTTTCTGAATGACAGCTATAGAATCATCTTCAGAATCATCAAGAACCCCTGAAAATCATGAGGCTCCTGATTCCTGCACCTCTTTTAACAATGGGTATTATTTGTTCACAAATGACGCCCAGAGGGACAATGACCAAGTCCAGGCCCTTGAAAACATTATGGCTTCTTTCGAAACTCTCTCCTCCAGGGCATAAATTATTAATTCTGGGTGAAGCTATCTTCTCTCACAGAGTTTGCCAACAGATGCATGAAACTTATATGCTTTGGTTTTACTTTTAGTATCCCATAGATGATAAGGCAGAAATTTGAACAACCTGCAGAAAAGACACCCAGCCATGTCTAATACTGGTGTCCCAGCCTCAGGTGTCACTCATTTCCCTCATTCCACTGTTGTATCTGGGCCACTGAGCAAAAAATGCCCAGGTTTTAATAATATTCAGATCCAACTTCGAAGATGACCATGTGGATCAAACAGAATCAGGCCTTGATGAAAGTTCTTTCCACTTTCTATTTAAATGTCAGGGTTCCACTCTTGAAGAAGAGTGCAGAAATCTTAATCTAAAGTATTGCTTGTGTTTGTGAATTTCCAGAACTGAGCAAGAAAAGTTTCAAGGGACAAGTTAGAGGCTATCATTTATTGGGCAGGAGGAGGTCAAGAACAAATAGGTCCAACAACTTTTAGATGGACCTTGTTTTCGTCAGTTTTTTCACTGCTGTGACTAAAGGGTCTGACCAGAACAACTGCAGAGGGGGAAAAGTTTATGTGAAGGCTCACAGTTTCAGAGGTCTTAGTCCACAGAAGGCCAGTTCCATTTCTCAGGGTTTGAGATGAGTTGGAACATCACGGAGGAGTGTGGGGCAGGCCGAGGGAAGCAGCTCACATCAGAGTGGTCAAGAAGTACAGAGAGAGACTCCACTCTCCAGATATAAAATACATACCCCATAGTCATGGCCCACTTCCCATCTCCTCCAGCCACACCCTACCACTTCAGTCAATGCCATCAGGGATTAATTCACTGATGAGGCTAAGGCTGTAACCCAGTCATTTCTCTTCCAAACTTTCCTGCATTGTCTCATATGTGAGCTTTCGGGGGACACCACATCTAAACCATAACAGACCTTGTAACCAAGGAAAGCATGTTTAAAAGCAATCACTCTTGTAACAATGCTGGGAAAGGGAAGTCATTATCACACCCTCAATCTTTTAATCAGAGCTGCAGAGGCCTGTTCTATTTATTCTGTAGTTACAAATGCTGCAGACTACTGGTAAACCCGAAATCAGTATGCTGACAAGAAAGAAAAAAAAGCGACATCAACCTGCCAAATAAACACTTCACAGTATATCCTGTCAGTCTCCCGAACCACTCATCATTCATGCCGCGGCTCAAACTTTTCCTTCTGCTTGAAATCCCTTCCCAACTTCATCTGTCAATCAAAACCTGGTTTCCTTCACGGCACAGTGAAAAGGCAACCTTCTGATTTTCCTCAGATCTCCCAGTTGGCACCCACCATTCCATTCTGGTTCTCCCGAGACTTCATCAGGGCCTCTATTTGCTGTGTGTGTCCATCTCATCTAGATTTTCCGGAGTTACCCCTGTGCTGGGTCAATCCTTACACTCCTTTCAGTGCCCTCACAAAGCCACACTGGTAGTGAGAACAGAGTACAATGAAATAGGGACTTGTTCAAGAGAGATATGGCACTGGGATCCTAACAAACACTGTTCACCTGCATTTGGTCAGTTCAGTGTAAATAGGGGTAAGAGAAAAAGTCATTTGAGATAGGATTTGTCATGCTCTGCTACCCCCTCCTTTTTGGATGACTGTAGAAGTTTCTTCAAAAACCACCTTTAAGTGGCTGGGGATGTAGCTTAGTGGTAGAGTGCTTGCCTAGCATGCATGAGGCTCTGGGTTTGATCCCTAGCACTGCAAAACCAAACCAAACCAAACAAACAAAACACCCTTGCGTCATTGATTTCTGCGTACGTTAAGCTGAGAAACACTTTAACATTGCCATTTCTTCATGGGAGACTGAAGTCCACTATGATGCCACAGCTCTTTGTTCAAGGAAGAAGGGTCAATGCTTACTTAAAACCAGAAGTATGCCGTGCCCTGACTGTGTTTCTATTAAAAAATACCAACAGAATACCAAACGAATCCAGGTGTCCTCTTAACCAGTAATAACAACAATCATTGTAATCTGTGTTGGGCTTTATGCGTACAAAGCACTTTTGTATGCACTATTATCCTTGTAACATTCTGTTCCTGAATCAGGAACTTTGCTTCTGTCCCACACTTGAAATTTAGAAGGCTGATTCAACAAATCCCTTGTCCTTAGAGAATTAAACACTACTCCTGCTCTAAAACAAATTGCCACGTGCCAGAATAATATCTAAGACCTGGAATGTGCTTGGCTCAAGTAACACAAAAACGCAGGGTAGCTGGAGAAAGGAAGTCTTTCAAGACAGATGAAGAGGTGCCACTCTTCCCGCCTGTTCCTTCTACACACAACAAACATCATGGAGGAGAAGGACACTGCCAATGCCCTCCGCTCACGTGAGCCGCTCAACTCGTAAGACACTAAAACGCTCAGGGAGATAGCATCTGGGATCCTGATGCTGTTTCTCCAATTTCTTGGATGAACTTCAGGATGATGTCAAAGCCTAAGAGAACAGGGAAGGAGACCCAAGAGATCCTATGGGATGACTCTGGCACTAAAATGATATTTATGTTCTACCAAAGGGTGTATCCTGTCTCTTTCAGACACCCAGAACCCCTCTCCATCTTCACTCTGCTTTGGGGAACTCCCTGGTCCTCTAGAGGCCCCCAAACCAGGAAGTACCCCCCTCAAGTACAAAGCCCACTCCCAACAACTCACCCACCCTAACCTGATCTCAAATCCAATCCATACCTGGAAGGAGAGAAGAGAAAAAAGAAGAGGTGCTCCACATACCAGGACATTTTGTTTGCTAATACCAGCTTCACTCTTGTCGGTTTATTTTACCTTATTCTCAAAAGTGCTGCATGTTTTTAAATGGCCTGGGAAATTGGGATGATGCAAAGTCATAGTCTTTTGCATTATTTGATTTCTAAAAATAATTACTTGACTTTGCATTTGAGGACAAGCATACAAAGGTAAATAGTCTTTTCTAAGATCTGCAGAACAATCTTTAAATAGAAATGTCAATTTGCTACTATATTAGTTGCTCTAAGAATCACAGAAAAAATAAAGACGGTAGTATTTGTTAAAGAGAGGTCAAATGGACTCTTATAGAGTTCCTAATTATGACAACGCCTATATGGGAATGTATGTATCTGATTCATTAACAAAACGTTTTATCAGTGACTAAAAGTTTACAACCTTCATTCATGTACCTTTTATTCCTCCCAAGGTATACTTTGATGATGACAGTGATACAGTGACTGTGGGCTTGAGCACCTAGCTTTCCTATTGACTACCACTTACTGAATGGAATTGCAGAACATTCTCTGGTTTGTTTCAGACTGTCAATCAATTCGGTGCTTTGGAGAACAGGAGCTCCTCCTTAATTACAGGGGACTGCTTTACCCACAGCATGTTCTATGGGTCAGGGCTGCTTCCTAGTTTCACTGACTGATGCCACTGCTTGGAGGAGGAGGCTCTGATGGGTTGCTAGAGCATTCTGTCTCATCAAAGATGTTTCCTAATTTCCAAGTCTTCATGTCTGCAGCCGGATATCCTGATATTTATTAGAAATTGAATGCACTGGAGATAGGTATGGAAGCTCTCACAAACTCACCAGGCCCAGGGGTAAAAGGCCCCCTGGTTCTGAATCTAGTACCAATGGCGAGAAAATGTCCAAATACTTAAAGATTCCAAAGTAGTCCAAATTGGAATTTCTATGCTATCCCCCTTTTAATAAATCAATTTAAAATGAGAATTAAAACATTAAGTGTAAGGATAGATATCCCCTTGACCACACACTCAATTCTTTCTCATTTCCTCCTTCCCAGCACAATACCCTAATAAAAATAACATTACAATAACCAACAATGGCATTTTCTATGCTGTGCTAATATCTTATTTAATTTTCACAACTTCCCGTTAAAGTGGGTCCAATTATTATCTCCATTTTGCAGAGTAGGAAACACAGCCTCAGTGTACTTCAGTGCCTCATCAACTGACGAACCCATTACTGATAGATCCACCCAGGTTTTGTCTTTGAATCTCTACAGAGATATGGATACTCATGAAAAATGCACAGTGTTGCTGTTTTATTTAATTAAACAATCTTAGCAGGATATGAGGGCAAACGCCTGTAATCGGATGACTTGGGAGGCTGATGCAGGAATATAAAAAACCTGAGCTCCTTAGTGAGACCCCTGTTTCAAAATAAAAAGGGGTGACGATGAAGTTCAGTAATAGGACTAAGTCCCAGGTATCAAAAAAAAAAAAAAGACAAAAGCCACAACAACAATAAGCCCTCCCCCCCACACACAAAAACACCTTAAATGACATCATGCTAAAAATATCAATTCTACAATTTGCAGAACATTTCCATAATAGTTTGTATGGTTCTCATTTTTTAATAATTATTTCCTAGTATGGTGTGCTGTACTATTGTCCTACTGACAGGCATGATGGTTATTATTATTTTTCACGGATAAACAATGTGTAGTGAATGTCCTGAGTGAGCCTCCTCAGGTACCTGGGTAAGTGCTTGAGTGCAGAGCAAGATGTGGAAGTGCTGGGTGAGGCCATGCATGTTTAAACTTTCATAGATACTGCTAAACTGCCCTCCGTGATGTTTACCACCAGTATGCAAATACATATTTTCCTATAACCATGCCAAAATTTGATATCATCAAATGTCAAGTCATTGCCAATCTAATGGGTGAAGAATGGGATTGTGTATTAATTTGCATTTCCCTGATTACCATTAAAGTTGTATTAGGTAACACCACCCACACAATTAAACAAGACAGTGAGTTAAAGATGGGTAACACAAAAAAAAGATACAAGCACATGCAACATATTTTATTTAAAAATACACAGATGTGCATTTCTTCTCTAATCTCTTGATATAGGAACCAGGTTTCTCCTTTCAGTAAAGAACCATTCCACATTGGGCTTCACATTAGCCATAGCCATAATGCACATCCGAGAGTCCCTAGTTTGGTTTCTTAAGTGAAGTGAGAATGTAAAGACCTTGTGAAATAGTCCGAGTTTAATCTAATTTAACAGGAAGCTTTTAGTAACTTGCCTTCATCAAGACTTTCCAAAGCATTCAATTTAATTTTCACTGAAACAGCTCTTTCCACACTTGTGTTTCATTGGTTTGCATATATTTAACTAAATTACATAATTACAATGACATTCAACCAGTAGAAACGGATTTGGGAACCAGCACATCAGTTCTTGGAAAACACAAAATTAACTGTGGGAACAAGAACAGCGAGGTGTTCCTGAGAGCAGCCCCCAAGCCGTCCAGTTGAGCATGGCTTGGGCAGCGGTTTGTATCTTCAGAGAAAGATGCATGGCGGTGCACACCCGTAAAGGCTGCGACAGGAGGATCCCAAGTTTGAGGGCAGCTTCAACAAATTAGTGAGGTCCCAAGCATCTTAGCAAGATCTTGTCTCAAAATAAAAACTAAAAAGGACTAGGGATGTAGCTCAGTGGTAAAGCAACCCTGGCTTCAATTCCAAGTACGAAGAAAAAAATAAAAGAGCTGGGCATGGTAGCATATGCCTGAGGCAGGAATATCACAAGTTCAAAGCCAGCCTCAGCAACTTAGAGAGGTCCCAAGCAACTTAGCAAGACCCAGTCTCAAAATAAATAAAAAGGGATGGGGATGTGGCTCAGTGGTTAAGTGCCCCGGGTTCAGTCCCCAGTATCGGGGACGAGGTACTGTACTAGTGATGAAGATGTGTTTTCATATGCTATCCTCCACATTTTCTACTGTGAATCAACTGCTCATTCACCCATTTTTCTAATGGATTGCCTTTTTCCTAATTATTTACAAGTGTACTTCAAAGTCTCAGATATTAATTCATTGCCTTATAGCCATTGTAAATATTTTCTTCCAGGCTCTTACCTACCAATTAACTACTTTTTGCAGTCATCCTATTTTACAAAAGTCTCCAGTTTGATGTCACAAAAGAAAAAGTGTTTTCTCAACAGCTTTTGTGTTCTCTGTCTTGTTTAGTGAAACTTCCCTTTGCTAAGATGTTAAACATAATCTTCCACATTTTCTTCTAATACTTTTAATAATTGTGTTATCTCCCAGGTTCCAGATGTGGAACTTGAAGTTGAGAAGTTTTAGATATCTGGCCAAAATTATAAACCATGGCAAAGCTACGGTCCATATTGAGATCTATGTATGTATAATCTTCAAAGCCAGTGCTACTATTTCAGACCACCTTCCTTAAGAAGGAATTAAAGTCTCAGAGAAGCAAAGTATAATATATGGATGTTAAGCAGTGATGAAAATTGGAACAAATGCAAATCTTGGAATTGAGATTGCATAAATGATTGACATATAAATGATTCATCATTAGTCTCAGACAACCAGCATAATCTCCTCCAGCCACAGAAACAGTGGTCACAGGGCCAAAGTGACTGGAGGTCTTAGGCAACTATGAAGTAACAACTAGGTGCTACACACTGTTAGGTGCTGGACATTTAACTATAAACCAAAATGAAACAGTTTTACCCTCATGAGCTTACGTTCTAAAAGAGGAATATACATTAAGCAAATTACTCAGAGGTATTCCAAAACAGCTATGTTGAGTACTATAGAGGAAAACACAAATATAGTCAGGGAGACTAAAGGAGAACTAGCATAGCTAGTGAGGTCTAGAGGTTTCTCTTAGAAGTGATACTTATTAGCCTGTGGTTTCAACGATAAGTAAGAGTGACCCAGGCCAGGTATGGTGGTGCACGCCTATAATCCCAGCAACTTGGGAGGCTGAGGCAGGAGAACCACAAGTTTGAGGCCAGCCTCAGCAACTTAGCAATACTTTCAACAATTTAGCAAGAAATTGTCTCAAAATTAGAAAAATATATAATAAAATAAAAAGGACTGGGATGTAGCTTAGTGGTAAAGTAACCCTGGGTTCTACCTCCAGTTTAAAAAATAAAGTCTGATAATAATAATTTCTACTATTTAGTTACTGTTACCTTTCCCTGGGTTTTAATGTTGATAGTAAAATATATCCTCATTGTAGGCATGAATCTCTGTCACTAAGTGATACTTTAAGATCCAAATCTCTCTCTCTCTCTCTCTCTCTCTCTCTCACACACACACACAACACACACACACACACACGATCCAAATCACATTTATGAATCAACATTTTATTATCAAGAGTGTTTTCACTTTTAAAAAAGATCTAATATTCAAGCCGGGCGTGGTGGCGCACACCTGTAATCCCAGTGACTCTAGAGGCTGAGGCAAGTGGATCAAGAGTTCAAAACCAGCCTCAGCAACTTATCGAGGCACTTAGCAACTCAGTGAGACCCTGTTTCTAAATAAAATACAAAAAAGGGCTAGGGATGTGACTCAGTGCCCCTGGGTTCAATCCCCAGTGCAAAAAAAAAAAAAAAAAGATCTAATATTTACTTGTTGATACTTTAGTTCTCATGCTATAGCTCATGCATTCAGAAGAGAATAAAGATAAAACAAATAGCCTCTAATATTCACTAGAATATCAAGGAAAATGATAACCTTAAACAATCATTGTGCATTGGTTACTATCTGGCCAACTCCCTCTGCTATAACAGAAATCAAAAGATGAAAACTGCACATAATAGAAAGAGGAGTTCAAGTGAAGTGGAAATACTTTACGATATTGCAGGCTTCTTAAAAATACGTTCACTCAATCATGAAAGGAAACAATTCAAGAATAAAATATACATAAAAAGCTGTTTGGCACCAATACAACTGAATAAATGTAGATTCTCAGTTATTTGTAACCTCTTTTAAGAAATCATCTAATAAGACAGTCAGCTAAATATTTTTATAGAGATGGAATATTAAGGTATATATTGATTCATATGGAAAAAAAAAGTTCCTAACTTCCTATTTCCTATCATTACCATTTCCTGCTAACTAACTCAAAACCCACATACCTTTAACACTGTGAGTGGGGGGCACTGACCCTGGGTGGAGACCCACCCTGGAAGTACGTTATTTTCCCTTGAAAGGCAACTTTATCAATGGCATTACACGCTCAGAATACGGAAACTTTACCATTCACCTTGACCTGGATAAGAGTTAAAAAAGGGGGAGTGGTAGAAAAAGCCCCAAGTGAACCAAACCTCCTCCCATAAATCTCAATCCTGCACCATCCCCCCCCACCTTTAAATTTAGAACTTTAAAACATGAATAAGTGCACTGCATTTTCCGGGGTGCACTTCCATCAAGATTAAAGAAGGGCTTATTCAGACAAACAGGATACAGGAGTAATGGTGCAGCTTCCAGGCAGGCTATAAATAACCACAGCGCTTTCAAGAAACCCAGAGCCAGTGTGTGAGTTGCAGCTGAAACATGCAGTGTGGATCCTATTACAATGGTATCACCAAAATTCATTGTCAAAGGAGAAATTCGATTCTTACCAAGTTTTCTTGGTTTCTGGCTGCTATTTTCTGCTCCTCTTCTGCCCCATTTTTCATGTATTTGACCTCTTCCACTGGTTTGATCCTATACTCATCTGAGTGCCAAAAAAAGAAAACACATCTTGTAATTTTTCCCACAATGATGGAAAAGTGTCAGTTAGAAAAGCCCAGTGCGTGATTTGTTAGACCCTTTCCCCTGCGGCTGTTTTATATGTGGTTCATTTGGAACAATCTAGAAGAGGCTTAACCGGGGTCTTGGATCCGGTCCTTTTAGGAGGTGTTTTTCTCTGTTGACTGGAGAAAGCTCAGCTAATGACAGTCTGACTGCTTGGCTCCTTTCAGAGAGAGTAAGTGGTGAGTGGAAACAGGTTATTCTGTCTACTTGGACTATTTGGAACCCACACATACCGAGACACCTCACACAATGCCCCAAGAAGACTCGAGAGAATGATCTTATTTTCCCCCAAGAAAATATTAGTCCAAAATGCCTATAGCAGCAATTTTCAGCAGTACATCTGGACCTTAATTTCTCTTTTGGAAAAACCTAAAGCATTGTTTAAAACAAAAGAGTTGGGATGATGAACAAAATAGACCTTAACAATTGGGAACAGAAATGTTCTATGATCCTTATATTAAATTTGAGCATGTGACATTATTTCATTTCTTTATTATTCATTTGATACGCTTCAGGGCTGGGGATGTAGTTTAGTGGTAGAGCGCTTGCCTAGCATGTGTGAGGCCCTGGATTCAATCCATAGTACTACAAAAACAAAAACAAACAAATAATACACCCCACATATATACTTTCATTTCATCTCTGTAAAGTCATATATGTGAAAAGCTGCAGTATTTATCACATAGATCTATCACTTAAGGGTAGAAAGTAGAGAAGGGAATGGATGGGACCAAGACTTTGCTATAGCCAGAGAGGGGACACCAATCCCAGATCAATACCCATTACAGAACAAACTCAGGAAAGCCCACAGCTAATGAACTTCTCTAAGCAGAGGGTTGGTGACAACAGCGATGACATATTCATCAGATTCCCGTCAACAGGAAATGACTGGAACATCCTAAGTTCAAAAATAGGTGTGACTTTGAGTCATCTTTAATCCAATTTGTGGGGGAAAATTCACACAAAGTAAGGCATTAGGAAATTTCATCACACACACACTGACGACTGCATAGCATATGGTAAGAAGCAATGTCTAACTATGATAGACAGCTATCATAGAGCATTATCATAGATCATTGAGAGTTTGGGCTTTTGTTTAAAAAGTTGGAATGTATTATTGTCTGATTATTTGGCTACAACAACTATATTCTTACATAATGCCTTGCGTTAGGATTTCTAATGCCAATTTCTAATGTAGTTTCAGGTTTTCTGATATTAACCCTGAACACATTAGCCCTGAAGACATTTGTGATGGCCACATTTCTCCAAGCAATTATGCTGGTCAAGTGTTTCCACAAATTATCATCCTTAGGAAGGTGATTCATTTGCATATGTCCACATAAGAACTCCATGTTCATGACTAAACCAATTGTTTTTTCTATCTGACTATTCAAGATAGGTATTGGTGCTGCTTCTTTCCAAAGAAAGTTGAGAAACTAGTGTGAGAATTCAGTAATAAGCCCTTCAAGAATTCCAAGTCCTAAATGCATTAGCGCGTTATCAGTGGATCCTGCTGCGCAATTACAACACAAAAGGATTTCACATTCCAACTTTGATTCAGAAAACAGTGAAAGTAAATTAATAATCCTGATCTATTTAATTAAGGATTATTCACTCAGGAGTTGGAAAAACAACTGTTAATTTAAAAAGAAAAGACAGTGACAAATCATGGCTCTGATACAATTACACAGAAATAAAAATAATGGTTAAAAGAAAGTTACAACAGGCCTCCCAACTTCAGTTTGGGGGGGTATTAATATTTGCAGGGGCATAATATTTGTAAGTCATGACTCAGTGAGCTAATTACAAATATTTAACTGAATTCAACTGTGATTTTTAGTTGTTTCTAACAACTCTCTAATGACTTTATATATAAATAACATGTTAGAGATGATACATAAAATTCATGTCATATTTGTATTTATGTCGAGTGTATATGTATGTCTATATATATATAGATGTGTACACACACACACACACACACACCACAATTCTAGTGGATTCTATTATTTTTGCCTATAAGACCCAAATTCTCAAATGGTAGGATTTTAGGACCTATATGCTTCTGCATGTCCTTTCCCACGTGCCAAGACAAACTCAGTGCGGATGCACTCTGAGTAGCCGGGCAGTATTCAGTCTTTATTTTCTTATCCCTCCAGGGAACACAACTGAATTGGAAGTAGCAAACTATTAATATTTTTCTAATATTTTTCTCCGATGAAATGGAAAATGCTCCTGGCAATGTGACTTCCAAAGTAGCATTCTTCCAAGCGCAAGCTTTTTTTTCCTTTCTTCTTTTTACCTCAAGACAGACTCTCCTCCAATTGAGAAAGAAGGGAGGTTTCAACGTGTCCTTAACAATCCCGGCTGGCCAGCCCCGTCAGAGGGAGGGGAACACAAAGAGAAAACAAACAGACATCGTGCCTGCTCACAGGACACCCTGCACAAAAACCCATCACAGCCTAAAACCAAAAAGACCCTCGGAGCAGCCTCAATTTGTACAAAGCAAATACTAAAATCTGTCAGATTTCTCAACGGCCGGCGGCGTGGAATGGCGATGTCCATCTGGAAAGAGACAACTCGTCAACAAAGTGTCACACATTTCCATGGAGATGCAGCTGTCAGGAACAGCCCTCCTCAGAAGCACTGGGGGTTGTGACAGCCAGGCGATTGCTATGGAAATCCAGTTTCCTCTGGCTGGAGGCTCAGGGGAATTCGTTGGGAACTCTAGGCTCCCTTTATCAGAGCCCACACCAGGGACAATGAGGGCAGTGTTACCAGCCAGGGGGTCCTGGGAGCCTAACAGTGTGGGGACTTGAGTCAGAGGGGGAGGGCAGGGTTTCTCTTCCTCAGGCTCCCTCACACCTGTTCGCCACGGATTTTCTTTTCTTCCTGTTGATCTTGTCAGGTGGCTTATTAAAATGCACATCAGGAGCAGTGGGTTGATTCCCATCCCCTCCATGTAAACAGTCACAGGCTGTGCTAGTCTAAATAGATCTGGGTCAAAAGCAGGCAGTGCTGATATTTTTAGTATTTTACCCTGATATTATAGCAGGGAGGGGCTGGGATTATTTGTCATTGATCAAAAGAAGACCTTAAGAAGGTGTCAAAGTAGATTGGAATTTTCACACACATCCAGCACCTCTCTCCTTCTACTTGATTCTTTTTAAAGTCAGTTCTGTTAACGATAAAGGTAACTTGGGAGCAGATCGTCCATCTGCAAAGCCAACGAGTTCTTGGCAGCCTCCATTGATAGGCAACACACAGAAGGCCAATCCCTTCTGGACCCACTAATGACACTATATGGAAATGGGAAATTGACCAAGTCAAAGATCTGCTTGGAACTAAGAGAGTGGCATTTTCTAACAGTGAATGCACCTGAAAGGAAACAAAAACTACAACAGTCGCAGGGTCTGCACTCTGAAAAGCATTTCTGCACAGAAACTACATAAAAAGAGATGGTTTTCTGGATTTAAAGGAACTAGCAATGTCATGAGAAGATGATCACCCTGGACTAGGTCTCGGAAGGAAGTGGGCTTGGGACCCAGACAGGGAAAGAAGGAGAAAGGAAACATTTTCTCTTTACCTGGATGGAAGGCTGGGCCTAGGCCAATATTTTAAAGAGGCAAAGTGTGTCTTTGAGGTCAAACAATCTCCTCTTCTTCCAGAGTTCTAAACCTCTGTATGACCCCTCTTTAAGTTTCCATTGCATTCTGCAGCTTTCCTGGACCCTCCCCTCGCCTCTCTTGGAGCACCCCACTAAGGCAAATCTCCAAAGCCCTTTCTCAAACTTCTCTTTTCCCACACTTTTTTTTTTTTCTTATTGGTACTAAGGATTGAACTCAAGGGCACTGGACCACACCACTGAACCACACCCTCAGCCTTATTTTGCATATTATTTAGAGACAGGGTCTCACTGAGTTTCTCAGCTCCTTGAGGTTGCTGACGCTGGCTTTGAACTCATGACCCTCCTGCCTCAAATTCCTGAGCCACTGGGATGACAGGCATGAGCCACCGCACCTGGCTACCCACACTGCTCTTTATGCCCAATTAAAAGATGATTCTTGTTGAATTAGCAATCTCTGATTGGTGCCCTTCTAGGAATGCAACAAAAGGGAAGACACTGAGGTTGCATGGGTGGCGTGGATCCAGGGTCCACAGCTACTTTTTAGGGCAGGACGGTCACCACTGGGCTAGCCAGGCACACCCAACCTTTAGCCTCTGGGGGTTGCTGCTTTTGACCAAATTCAGAAAAAAAATTCAGCTAATGTCTGTCCCTTCCTTCCTTCTTCCCTCACCCTCCCTCCCTCCCTCCTTTCCTTTCATTCTTCCCTTTCTGTCTTCCTTCCTCCTTCTCTCCTTTCCTTTGTCCAGGGCTCCTGAATGTCGGCTTGGGAATGATGGAGCTGGGATCAGGTGGTGTGACTTCAAAGCTCACATAATCAACCTCTCTATCACACTTTTATACTGGTCTCTCTTAACATCCTAATCTCCAAAACGCATTTTTATACTCCTCATTATTTCTAGCAATATGTCAGTAACTAATATTTATTTGACTAAAGAGAAGTTTAACAGCAGAGGCACTGAAGAGCAGAAAATAAATAGTTCAGGCTCTGATCGTATCTGGGTGTCCAGGCCTGGTTCCCCTCTAATCGATCCTCATCTTCAAAGCCTCTCAGTACGGTCTAAGCACCTAGGATGGTCTGGGCTCCATGAGAATCAACGCCAGGGGCATGCAGGAGCCCAGGAAATGGGACCCAAGGAAAACCAGCCCTTTCAGGGGACAGCTCCTTCTCTGGGAGCATCTCCTGCTGAGAGCACACTCCTCCTCGGCCCAGTAGATGAACCACGTTCCACTGCCACAGTTCACCAGGACAGATTCTAAATTTGGAACAAATTCATATACAAAGTAGACGCGCAGTTGAAGACCCTCATAAAACACGTCCCTTCCCAGAGGCAGGCAGTCCCTTCCCAGTAATTACGGTCAGCAAACTTGTTGGAAATGAACTGGTCAGCTCCAATGTGATAATTAACACTAAGTAATTTCTAGGATAATTCCAAACTGCCCATTTTTAGTGTTCTGAACATTTCTCAAGCAAGGCTTTGGCGCCTTCAATATAAAATAACTCATTTCTTTCCAGAGTTTGTTTCAAATCAAACTAATGAAGGAAAACTAATTTCAAAATAAGATTGTTTGACACATTAAATTTTAATAATCTGGGCTGGGGTTTGTGGCTCAGAGGTAGAGCGCTCGCCTAGCATGTGTGAGGCACTGGGTTTGATCCTCAGCACCACATAAAAATAAATGAATAAAGTCATTGTGTTCATCTACAACTAAAGGAAAACAATCTAAAAATTCTCAATGATCTAAAAATATAAGTTGTGCAAAAATAACAAGCAGGAAAATTATACTTTGAGACTTTAAATCTGTGGAGATTGGGCATGAAAGGTGCCTAGCCATAATTTCTACCAGAGGAGGTGCAGGGATGGTACATATTTACATTCAGGCCCCTTTAGGACACCTCATAATATAAATGCTAATGTCACCACCACAGCAATTCTCCTATGCCTTTGATGTCTTCCTTTATAGTAAAACCCAATGCTCATTTACATTTAGACAGGAGATAAACAAAGCCAGATACAAAGGCCTGGTGGTATCACCTACTGTTGCTCCGGTGCTTGCTACAGCTTGAATGGTGGTGTCCCCTCCAAAGTCCGTGTGGAACTTAATTCCCGCTGTGATGGTATGGAGAAGTGGGGTCTTTGGGAAATGGGATTGATGCCATTATAAAATGGTGCTGTGGTTTGGGTCTAGAATGTTCCCTAAAAGCTCAGGTGTTGAAGACTTGGTCCCCGATACAGCAATATCCAGAGGTGGGGCTCTTAGAAAGTGATTGGATCCTAAGGGCTCTAACTCCATGGGTGGATTAATCCACTGAGAGCTGAATGGACTACTGGGAGGTGGCGGAAACTGTGGGCAGGTGGGATGTGGTTAGAGGAAGTAGGTCACTGGGGGCAAGGCCTTGGGTTATACCTTGTCCCTGGCCCCTCTCTTTCTCTCTGCTTCTGGGCTGTCATGAGCTCTGCAGCCTTCCTCCACCACACCCTTCCTCTAGGATGCTCTGTCTTGCCCCAGGCCCAAAACAATGGCCCAGGCGACCCTGGGCTGGAACCTCTGAAACTATGAGCCAAAATAAACTTTTCCTTCTTTAAGTTGCTTATATGAGGTATTTTGGTCACAGTGGCCGAGGCTGACTAACAAATGCCTTGAGGAATGAGATTATCCCTTTTGTGCTTCTGTCGTCTGCCATCTAAGAACACAGTAGGAAGGTCTTTACCTGATGCCAAATGCCAGGCCTTGATCTTGGGCTTCCCAGCTTCCAGAATTCTGAGAAATAAATTTTTGTTGTCTATAAAGTACCCAGTCTGTGGCATTTTGTTATAGCAGCACAAAAGGACTAAGATGGAGATATAAGACCCATTTCAGTGCTGCACCCTCACTAATAAAGGCCATTATCCTTTTAAAAAACATACAATGAATTGAAAGGTAAAAATGGTATCTAATTTTTTTTTTTTTTAGTTTGATGTGGCACTGGATGCTTTCCCATGTGCTAATCATTCATCTGGTCTTCTTTGTGCATCTTTTCCTATTCTTTGCTCTTTATTTCTTAATGGAGTTGCAGCGTTTTTTCTTATTGACTACTATGAGATCTCTGTAAATTACACCACTTTGTGGATATCCTTCTGGCCCAACCAGGTATGAACAAAAACCTCTTGGTTTGATTCTGGGCAGGAAGATGAAGGGAAGGATCTATTTTCTGACCTTGAGTCAAGTGCAGGGCTAGCCCCGGCCATCCGTGCTGTGTTTCTCTCTTTCCTTACTTCAACAATATTTATGGAGCACCTACTACATGCCAGAGTCATTGCTCAGTCCTGGAGCTGTATCTAGGAAAAGGAAGCCATCCTGTTCTGAAGGTACTCACAGCAGGGGAGGGGAGGACATAAGAAAACAAGCAAGTAGAGTCAGGAGTGTCCACGGCCATGAGAAGCACACTAGTGGGGTGGTGGCTGTGGAGTGGAAAGGAGGGACCCCGGTCAGGTTAGGGAGAGTCTTGGAGGAGGTGACAAACTTCAGTTCCCCAGGACTGAGGAACACGGATGCTTGGGAGGAGGACTGGTGGACGGCTCAGCAAGGGGACAGAGAGTTCAAAGGTGGAGAGAGTGTGACAAATGGGGAAGTGTAAGCAATTCAGTGTGGAAGACACAGGGAAGTCCAGAGGGTGCAGAGAGAGGTCAAGGACAGGGCCAACCAAAGAGCCAGGTCCAGGTGACAAGACTCAGCCAGAGCCCAAGTCCTGAGACCACTGGTATAGGCTAAGGCTCTGCCCTTGGTCCCTGACCATCTCCTCTGGACACACCCTGGCCAGCCTGGCCCAGGCCTGTGGACGGTGTGTTCTGTTCTCATTCTTAGGACCTTGTTCTTGCTTTTTGAGAGGACGAGATGAGCAGTGCCCTCAGCTGCATAGAGGGTGACCTTAGGCCTCAGAGTTTCCACAGAAAGGACCCAAAATGACAAATCCTCTCATCACGGCACCTTTAATAATTAAGACTGGACCCGCAGGCCTCCTTCCTGAATCATTCAATCAACCCAGAGGCCAGACAAGCTATTTCCTTCATTCGTTTGGGGTTCATTATTCAGTGACCAAAGAACTATTAGCCAGTCATTAAGGGCCCCAGAACATTCATCTTCTGACAAACTCTGACAGAGGCACAAGCAGATGCAGAGCCAGCCTAGATTCCTTCAGGAAAGCGCACTCAGATCCAAGGTCTAGTGATAACTGCCAGACTGTCCCCAGAGAGCGAGGGTGCCCTAGGTAACCACTGGGGGATCAAGACCTGTCCAGGCATCATGCTGTCCCTGTTTAGGCTCCATCCTCCCCGGGGCTCCCATGAGGCAGCGTTCTAAGTCCCCGCTACAGCTACAGGGAGAGTGGCCAGGTTAGGGGACAGACAGATGCGGAGAGTGGGAACACAAGGTCAAGGGAGTAAGTCCATAAATGGGCCCACTGTGCTGACCCCCATATGCTTTCTTTTTCAAGAAGCAATTCACCTGCTGCCCTGCCTGGCCTCAGTGGACAGGATATGTCACATTCCTCAGCAAACTACTTGCTCTCTGCAGAAGAAATGCAGACCCCAAATAATGTCAACAAGAGGAGCCCATGTTACCCTGAAGGGGGAGACTTTTGTGACCCTTTTCACAGACCAGATACTGGAACTCAGGGAGATAAGGATAATTCCTCCTAACCATAAAATCTATGAATTTAAGATCTAAGAATGTACGGTGAAGAATTCAATTAGAACCGGTCAGCCTGGGCCAAAGTGACTGAGAGTTGTCATGGTAGTGGGGACTTGAAAATCTGATGTCACCCTGCTGTCAGTCAAAAGTGAAGAGGTACACCTGGGCAGGACTCTCCAGAAACTTCTCTGAGACCTCCAATAAAACTGGAGTGTAGGAGAGGCCCACTGTCCTTCTCCTCTTTCAGAGGACCTCTCCCTTGAGAGTGTCCCCTTTCCCTTTTCCTTCAGTTGAAAAACTCATTCCTGTTACTCTGAGTGTCACGTCTGAAATCTTTCTGACTTGATAACAATTTTGATTGGGGGATCTTCATGCTGCCTCAGTTTCCTAGAAGGCCCCAGCTCTCTAACAGCCAAGTGGCAGTGCTGGGTTCAAGCTCAGGCTGGTCTGAGTCCAACCCCAGGCTCTTAACCACCACCACATCAGTCCTTGTTGTTTAAAACCACAAAGCACAGAGAATAATTTCTTCAGGGCATGGTATAGGCATTAAATATGTAAATGGATTCAGAAAAGATCAGGGCAACTTTGAAAACCACAGAGATATGAATAAGAGCATCTAACCTTCATGGATACCACCAGGAAAGCTGTCATCTCCTCCCTGGTCAAATCTCTGGAGCCTTAACCAGTGGAAAAATGTCATTCTTGACCTACTTAAGCGAGGGACCCACATGCCATCTGAAGCCAGTACTGCAGAGTGCCATTCTCTGGTGATCTAAGCACCGCTGCACCTAACAGCAGAAAACTGAAGTGTTCCTCTGCTATATAGCAACTAGAACAATGTCTATGGAAAACCTTGCTATCTTAAACGGTGATTTTGTTTGCTGGGTATGGTGGCGCATGCCTGTAATCCCAGCAGCTCAGGAGGCTGAGGCAGGAGGATTGCAAGTTCAAAGACAGCCTCAGCAAAACAGCAAGGTGCTAAGCAACTCAGTGAGACCCTGTCTCTAAATGAAATATAAAATAGGGCTGGGGATGTGGCTCAGCGGTGGAGTGTTCCTGAGTTCAATCCCCGGCACCCTCCACCCCCCACCAAAAAAAAAGATGAACCTTTTCAGATCAGGCATTTAAAACACACACACACACACACACACACACACACACCACAGACCGAGCATCCCTTATCCAACAATCCCATATCCAAAACTTTCAGAGAACCAATATTACACCACAAGTGGAAAATTCTACACCATGGAATTTTGTTTCATGCACAAAGTTATTAAAAATATTGCATGAAGTTACCAAATTACCTCAGGCTATGTGTACAAAGTGAGTGTGAAACATAAATAAACTTCTCATCTAGACTTGGGTCCCATCCCCAAGACACCTCAATATGCATTTACAAATATTCCAAAATCCAAAAGAATCCAAATTCTGAAACTCTTCTAACCCTTCTGCTCTGGAGCATTTCAGATAAAGGACACTATACATACGCAGCATACAGTGCAAGCAGTGGTATTCTTTTTTTAGGGCAAACTATACAGCAGTAATAGAAAATATGAGAAGATACTAGCACAGTTTCTCACATGCCCTCCTTTGTAGATAAAATTATACAACTCCGGCGTCATCAGGGGGCTCTGAAACATGAGTTCTTTTTCCAGGACTGGAAATAAATTTCTGCAGCTTCATCTGTAGTCGGTTCTTCACTGTCCCCCTTGTCCCCCACCCCCACCCCCACCAGTGGTCATGAATCTACAGGATGGCTGATTAGGATTAAGAAATGATTGAACCATTTCAGAAGCTCCTGCTCACTCAAACATTCAACCATTTGGGTAAAGGTGTGTGTGTGTGTATACACGAGCACGCACGTTTTCGCCTGTGTTGGGGAAGAAGCCCATCTTAATGATCTCAATGCCCATCTGCCTTAATTCCTTTAATTGAGTTCTGACTTCAGTGAATTTCTGGTAAAGAAAAGATTATCAGCATCCAGCATCCAGGGACCTCATCCCCCAGCCACCTTGCAGAGGAGAGCTACCAGATGGGCCAGCAGGCTTTTGTGATGCAGATTGGAAGGGGTGAGGTGAGCTGAGAACCAGCAGCCAGGATTGTCACGGGAAGAGCTAATGAGGGGAGAAGAACAGAGCCCGCTTGAAGCAGGGGACCCTGAGCAGGCTGGGCTGGAGGGAGAGTTGGGGAGATTAGAGAGAAGAGAGGATGTTTGAGGTACAGGCAGAGAGGGACAGATTCGCAGAGGGTAGATTTCAGAATGCTGCGCTGTGGCTCATGAATTGAGATGCCCCTTTGAGTTCTTGGAGATTATTCAGTAAAAAATTTAAATAGCTTTCCAAGGGTATCCAGGGTTTCCTCTAAGATGTCTCTGCACGGAAGCTGGCTGGGGGGGGGGGGGCGCTGACTGTATCTGGGTTATGCAACTGTTGAGAGTGCGGTGCAGCAATGTCATTACCAAGAGCAGGAAGAAAGGGATGGAGGCCTTTTCAGCTCAAGTAGTTCCCTGGCAGAAGCACTACCGTTGCATAGATGCAAACTGGAAAAACACACCTGAAATCTACTTTGTGGGAAAACAGTGCAGTTTCTCTACTTGTGAAAAACACTCACGACCGGGTTTCACTGCAGATCTCCTGGGAGCGGCCGCGGGGGAGGGGCAGAGCGCGGCTCTTGGACAAGCCCGTGCCTCTTCCCGCAAGAGGCATAAAGCAAGAGATCATTTCCAGTGGATGGGGCTCGCCAAGTTATTCTCCCCTCCGAGACTGAAGTGTGTCCCGATGGGACCGAGAGGAGCTCTATGGGAAGGATGCCTTGCAGGAGCGCGGGCAGCGCGTGCTCCCTGGTCGCTTAATGGTGAGCAGCGCGTCTCAGAGCACTCTGCTGCATCCCGGTGGGTTTGAGCGAGTCTATTTTAGTAACACATTCTGCTCAATTTGTTTGGAGAAGATGGTAGCGGCTCTGAATAGTTCTCTCTGGGCGAGAGGGAATGAGGATTCATTCAAGTAAATTCAGATCAAGCATCGAGTAGCAATTGCCAGCTAGGCCCCGTCCTGAGAGCCCTAGGACCTGAGCGGATGGAGACAGAGGGGGTCCTTAGGAACCCTCGCCCACCGTCTACTTGTAAGCTATTGAAAGCTACTAAAATGCAGATTAAGAAATCTGGAAATTCTGAAACCTGAATTCTGCTTCCCCAAAAGAGATGTGCGTAACCAACAGAACTGTAATTTCTAAGATTTTGGATGATTTAAATCAGATATCTTCAAACTACAACAGAGTCTGAAAAGACCCTACAGCAGGGCTTGGTGGAACACCCCTGTGATCCCAGCTGCTGGGGGAGGTCAAGGCAGGAGGATCATAAGTTGGAGCCAGCCTCAGCAATTCAGTGAGACCCTGTCTCAAAATAAAAAATAAAAAGGGCTGGGGGGTTGTAGCTCAGTGGTATAGCACTCTTGGGTTCAATCCTCAGTACTACAAAAGAAAAAAAATTAAAAAGAAATAAAAAATAACAAAATAAAAGGGCAACATAATTCTATACAAACAGACAATGGGAGAGATTGGAAGTTGGCACATCTTCTTCACTGCCTTCTCACAAGAAGAGATTTATCTTTCTGAGATGCTACTTGCACCCCAAAGTAAAATCACAGAGTTCAAGGATTTTCAATTATGATGCAGAAACCTGGACATGAAGTTTCCCTTGCTTGGTTTACATCTGAATCTGCACAGAAGGAGTAAAAAGAGCCCCTTCCCCCTGGGAAGCCAGTGGGTAAACAAGGCTTCCCACTGCCCCTGCAGGATTGGACAGAGCACTCTGGGGGTCACAGCAGCACATACTCAGTGAGATGTCTTCCAGACAAGAAGGGGAAGACTTGCAGGCTCAGTGCCTTTTAAACCCTCACCAACCACATGCACCTGTTTCCAGAAACAGTAAATATGGCCATGGGAGGCAACTGTCCCCTACAGAGTTGTCCACTCCTCCTTTCAGCCTTGAATCCTCCCTTTGGAAGGACTTCAGCATCTCTCTCTCTTTTGGTACTGGAGGGTTGAACCCACGTGCTGCTTTATCACTGAGCTACATCCCCAGCCTTTTTAACTTTATATTTTTAAATTTTGAGACAGGTTCTTGCAAGTTTCTGAGGCTGACCTTGAATTTGTGATCCTCCTGTCTCAGCCTCCCAAATCTTGGGGATTACAGGCATGTGCCACCACACCTGGCTTAGTATCCACTAACCAGAGAGGAGGATGTTTCTTTAGGGATGTTCTATGGGTGGGCCTGGTCTTGACCCACAAATCCCTTTGTTACCTGCTCCCTTTTCTACCTATTCCGTTTGACCATTTGACTATTTTCACAATTTCATCTTCATTTATCATTTATCATTTTCCTCTTCTCTTCTTCTATCTGGGGAGGCAAATCAAACAATCAAACCTTCAAAGTCCAATTTTCTAAAAAAAAAAAAAAAAATGAGTGCATCTGACAGGAAGCTTATGCATTTACCATACCTCACTACAGGGGATTTTTTTCCACTTCTATAACATTCTGCTGGGTATAAAAGAGCATCCTTTGCTAAGCACCCTGAAGACTACATACTACTCTAAGAAGAATGTGGTAGTGGGGGAACTGTGCCGGACTCACTTCTTTCCTTAAAAGGTACCAATGCAACCTGGAAAAGACAAGAGAGTCACAGTGATGAATCCTCGGGGGCTTGGTTTGCCTCCACAGAAAGCTATGCCTTTTTTAGACGTGGGTCTCTCCCGTTGTAGGAGGCTGGGGAGAATGGGTCTGAAGTGAAGTGAAGGGTCAGAGAGGGTCCTCGAAGGCAGAAACTGGAGCCCAGAGTGCCATGAGGAACCAGAGTGCAGGAATGAGAGGCTACCACATCCAGGAAGGAAGAGCCTTCCACAGGAAGGGAGGTGAGACCAGGAGTGGGCCTCTTCAGACACCCTGGCCCTCAACCAACACCCCAAAACTGAGCAAACAAGGCCAGTCTGAAAGTCCCTTTTCGCACTCAGGGTTGAAGGAAAGGAAACATAGTGATTTCTGTGAGATAAGATGAAGAGCTGGATAGCCTCTTGCCCCAGGAGGTTCTGGAGACCAGGAGCCACCCTGCATCTGGGCCAGCCCTGGGCCCATGCACAGCAGGGCTCTCTGCTGAGAGCATCAGTATCAGCACCTCTCTGGACGTCCCAGCTAGCATCAGATGACCCCTCAGGAAGGTAAAAGAACAAGACAGAAAATGGAAATGTAGAATTTGGAGCCTGTCAACCCTGTGGCCCACCTTGAGCAAGACTTTGCTTTTACATCCTGTGGTGCAGACCTCAGTACACGGTTGCCTCTGAACATAAAACCAAGGAGGAGCTTTGTGCAAACTCCCACCCACCTCTCCCACCCCTAGCTGAGAAAGCCATGCTCTCAAACTTAACCATTCGCCAAATAAATTCCAGCTCTGACCCAGGTTCACCACCTCCACCAGTTCCCCCAGTCCAGACCCCACTTGGCTCGCGGGGACCACAGGACCAGCCTCTAACTGGCCACCAGCTTCACTCCTGCTGCCCACAGTTTATTCCCTACCCAGTAACCAGAGTAAACCTTTAAAATTTTATTTTTTATTTCCGAGTGACACATGATTATACATATTCATTGGACACTCTGCGATGTTTGGGTACGGGTATACACTATGTAATGATCGAGAATCAGGGTAGTTAGCATTTCTGCCAGTTTAAACACTTCAGTTCTCTGTGGCGAGAACATTCAAAATCGCTGTGATTTTGAAACCTGCAGGGCCTTATTGTTAGCTGCAGTCACCCTGCTGAGCAGCAGAACACCAGATCTCAGTCCTCCTGTGTGGCTGTAACATTGCACCTGTTGACAGATCCCTCCCCATCCCCAGTGAGCCTTTAAATTAAGAGTCAAGCCAGGGTGCATCCTCTCCAAACCCTCCTAGAATAGAATCCAGAGTCCTCCAGAGCCCTGGCTGCCTCTCTGTGTTTATGACCAGAGAAACTCTCCAGGCACAAGAGCCTCCAGTGTCCAGCTTCCTCCTTGGAACCCCTAGCTGGCTCCGCCCCGCAACACTCCGTTCCCAGGTGCTCTTGGGGCTGGCTGCTTCCTCCAGGACCTGTGGAAAGCCAACGCCTCCCATGTGCCTTTTCTGAGAGATCAATCTAAAATACCCATCCTGTCACCAGCTGTCCCCCTTCCATTATCCTCCATGTCCTTCTCTCTGCCTGGCCACACCGTCTGACCCTCTGGCTATTGACCAGCTCACCCCCCAGAATGTAAGTGAAATGAGGGCAATCATGGTCTTATGACAAGTCCCATTCCCTAATAAAAGCCAGTTTATAGTATTGGCTCAATATTTCTTGAATAAATAACTGTGATTTTCAGACATCTATCAGAGTAAAAGCACAGTGTTTTTCGTTGGAAAACTCTGCTATTTAACAGCTGCATCTGGGGAAACAGGGCAAGGAACAAAAGAGGAAAGCCACCCTCAAAACTCGAGATCTTCAGCATCTGTAAATGAAGAGATGCTTCTTGAGTGAAAGAAGGCAGTGAGAACTGAAAGATTAATAAGGGAAATTACGCTACACGGACGACTCAGTCAATGCAAAAACGCTTAGTGTAACATTAAAAATGAAATCCCACTGAACATGTTACTCAACAATTTCTTCTGTGGTTACAGATCAAAATCAACAGTGACATTTACACAGTGAGGCATGGATATCTGTAGCTGGAAGGAAATTCAAATGCAATGTAGCTCATCTAGAATGCGGTTTTCAAAATGGAAATGAAACACGGTCTAAATAGAGATTTGTACCTGTGTGGCTTTATTTCACGACTTGAAGAAATTCTTTAGTTTTGTAGGTGTGCTGTTTTAACACTAGGCCTTTTAATTTCACCCTTCATCTTTTGCCTTCAATTCTTAATAGCTATGCACATGAGCTTCTGAAAATATACTCTAAATAAAAATTTAAATATCTATGTATATCATAACTCAAACATGAACTATCACTAGTAAGGAAGAGGACTATAAACTGCATTCCCTTAGTCTCTCTCTACTGGCCCCTTCCCCAGCTATGGCCCTTCTTTCTAAATGTTATGCAACTTTTTAAAAACTTTGTATAGTTTAAATATTCCTTATTAGTTATATATTACCATATATATATATATATATATATATATATTACATACATGTATATAGTTTTAAAAATATACATATAGTCATAAAACTATTATCATTTTAATATCCTTTATTATCTTTATTTAGAATTTGACTTCCTGTGAGTTTAGGGTTTTTTTTGTCTGTTTTTATTATTATTTTTTTGTACTGGGAATTGAACCCGGGGGTCTCTACCACTGAGCTGCAGCACTAGCCCTCTGTATTTTTATTTTGAGACAGAACTGCTGGGCTTGGCCTTGAACTTGCAATCCTCTTGCCTTGGTCTCCTGAGTCACTGGATTACAGGAATATGTCACCACTCCTAGGTAGCTCAGAAACTTTTGAAGCCACAGAAGACACTGATTATACTTCTTTGTAGTTCTTACAAGGAATAAATTGTATTAACAAGAAAGCAACAGCTCCGTGGACTTTGCGTCACAAAGCTATTAACAGCTGAAAACTACCACCAATGTCATCTTTCTAAAAATAATCCTCATGACATTATCATATATGTGTTTTTTTAAGGGCCCCATGGCTGGGGAGAAATAGACCACACAGAGGAGTGAACTGTCCAGCGTCTGGGGCACAGGTGAAGTGAAGCCTTTGAATGTCAGCACTTAACATTTCAGCAAAGATCACTCACTTTAACCTTCACTCCCAAAGAGAAGCAGAAGATCCCACCATTCACCAGCAGCTTAGTTCCTCCTCGGTGGAATCCAAACACAACCCAGATCTACATCTGCTAAGTCAAGGGCTTTAGGCTTACCAGGCTGACCATCTGATTTTAATTAATTTATTTTATTTGTTTGTTTTGCAGTTGTGGGGATTGAACCCAGGGCCTCCCACATTCTAGACAAGCACTCTACTGCTGAGCTCCACCTCCAGTACTTTTTTATTTTATTTTGAGGCAAAGTCTTGCTAAATTAGCTGAGGCTGGCCTCCAAGTTGTGATCCTCTTGCCTCTGCCTCTCAAGTAGCTGGGATTACAGGTGTGTGCCATGGCACCCGGCTTGTTCTCAGATCTTATGCAACCTGTTGGGTACAGGGTTGAAAACCGGTAAAGTAAAACAAAACTGCTTAACCAATGTACTGTGTAAGCCAAAGTTAGAACCCTGAAGTTCACTGTCATTCAGTGATTTCTGGCATTGAGGGTGGCCTTGGGAGGCACAGACCAAAGAAACTTTGCTATCAGTAATCACTCCTAATGGTTCATTAGTTACAAAAACAAGGGCATGTATTATGGGCAGTAAGCAAATAAAAATGCAGAACAGAGTTTTTTTTTTCTTAATAAACGGGGGTCTCAACTACACTGCTGTTCTTATAACTGCACAGGCAATGACCTTATGCCAAGAAAGGACTTGCATATAAGGTTGCAAGTCATAGAGATTTAGGGTCTAAACTGACAGGTTCCTCATTTGTAAAACTGTAACTTACTTTGTAAAATGTAATGAAGATTTAATGAATTAATAAATAATAAAACACTTAAAATAGTGCCTGGCACATAAAAAGTATTAAACAAACAAACAACGGTTTGGAAACTTCTCTATGTCATTTTCTCATAAATAACACATTTTCATCTTTGCAGAAGTAAAATTCACCACAGTGATTTTTTTTTTTAAGTTTGCAATTCCTCAAAACACTATCCTTTAGAAAAGGAGATGTAGAATATCTTGGAAGTGCAGAAGCAGCACAAAGGCTCACTGTGAGGGGCACCAGGAGAGAGAATCCTTACTGACCTTTCCTGGTCAGCACACACCTGGTGACTTCTGAAGCTCATGCACGTATCCACTGAATACACATTCTCATTTAATAAATGGAATCATTCTACATATCTTTCATAACCAGTTTTTCCATTTAACATTAAAGCCTTTATCATTAAAATATTATTTGTATTTTAATGCAATGAAACAAATAAAAATCCTTAATAAAAAAATTAAAATAAAACATCAACTCCATATACCTAGCAGACCCAAAAGGGTCTACAAAGAAACTATTAGAGCTAATAAATGAATTCAGCAAAGTGGCAGGATATAAAATCAACACGCATAAATCAAAGGCATTCCTGTATATCAGTGACAAATCCTCTGAAATGGAAATGAGGACAACCACTCCATTCACAATATCTTCAAAAAAAATAAAATACTTGGGAATCAACCTAACAAAAGAGGTGAAAGACTTATACAATGAAAACTACAGAACCCTAAAGAGAGAAATAGAAGAAGATCTTAGAAGATGGAAAAATATACCCTGTTCATGGATAGGCAGAACTAACATCATCAAAATGGCGATATTACCAAAAGTTCTCTATAGGTTTAATGCAATGCCAATCAAAATCCCAACGGCATTTCTTGTAGAAATAGAGAAAGCAATCATGAAATTCATATGGAAAAATAAAAGACCCAGAATAGCAAAAACAATGCTAAGCAGGAAGTGTGAATCAGGCGGTATAGCGATACCAGACTTCAAACTATACTACAGAGCAATAGTAACAAAAACAGCATGGTACTGGTACCAAAACAGGCGGGTGGACCAATGGTACAGAATAGAGGACACAGAAACCAATCCACAAAACTACAACTATCTTATATTTGATAAAGGGGCTAAAAGCATGCAATGGAGGAAGGATAGCATCTTCAACAAATGGTGCTGGGAAAACTGGAAATCCATATGCAACAAAATGAAACTGAATCCCTTTCTCTCGCCATGCACAAAAGTTAATTCAAAATGGATCAAGGAGCTTGATATCAAATCAGAGACACGCCGTCTGATAGAAGAAAAAGTTGGCTACGATCTACATACTGTGGGGTCGGGCTCCAAATTCCTCAATAGGACACCCATAGCACAAAAGTTAATAACTAGAATCAACAAATGGGACTTACTCAAACTAAAAAGTTTTTTCTCAGCAAAAGAAACAATAAGAGAGGTAAATAGGGAGCCTACATCCTGGGAACAAATCTTTACTCCTCACACTTCAGATAGAGCCCTAATATCCAGAGTATACAAAGAACTCAAAAAATTAGACAATAAGAGAACAAACAACCCAATCAACAAATGGGCCAAGGACCTGAACAGACACTTCTCAGAGGAGGACATACAATCAATCAACAAGTACATGAAAAAATGCTCACCATCTCTAGCAGTCAGAGAAATGCAAATCAAAACCACCCTAAGATACCATCTCACTCCAGTAAGATTGGCAGCCATTATGAAGTCAAACAACAACAAGTGCTGGCGAGGATGTGGGGAAAAGGGTACACTTGTACATTGCTGGTGGGACTGCAAATTGGTGCAGCCAATTTGGAAAGCAGTATGGAGATTTCTTGGAAAGCTGGGAATGGAGCCACCATTTGACCCAGCTATTCCCCTTCTCGGTCTATTCCCTAAAGACCTAAAAAGAGCATGCTACAGGGACACTGCTACATCGATGTTCATAGCAGCACAATTCACAATAGCAAGACTGTGGAACCAACCTAGATGCCCTTCAATAGACGAATGGATAAAAAAAATGTGGCATTTATACACAATGGAGTATTACTCTGCATTAAAAAATGACAAAATCATAGAATTTACAGGGAAATGGATGGCATTAGAGCAGATTATGCTAAGTGAAGCTAGCCAATCCCTAAAAAACAAATGCCAAATGTCTTCTTTGATATAAGGAGAGTAACTAAGAACAGAGTAGGGACGAAGAGCATGAGAAGAAGATTAACATTAAACAGGGATGAGAGGTGGGAGGGAAAGGGAGAGAGAAGGGAAATTGCATGGAAATGGAAGGAGACCCTCAGGGTTATACAAAAGTACATACAAGAGGAAGTGAGGGGAAAGGGAAAAATAATACAAGGGGGAGAAATGAATGACAGTAGAGGGGGTAGAGAGAGAAGAGGGGAGGGGAGGGGAGGGGAGGGGGGATAGTAGAGGATAGGAAAGGCAGCAGAATACAACAGACACTAGTATGGCAATATGTAAATCAATGGATGTGTAACTGATGTGATTCTGCAATCTGTATACGGGGTAAAAATGGGAGTTCATAACCCACTTGAATCAAAGTGTGAAATATGATATATCAAGAACTATGTAATGTTTTGAACAACCAACAATAAAAATTAAAAAAAAACAAAACATCAACTCCAACAACTTCTGTGTGTGGTCTTCTTATTCCTAAGCCTAGAGAGTCTGGGGTGAGTTATCCATTTTACATGTGGGTATATTAGTTATGGAAGGCACACAGGCTTTCCTCTGGTCCAAGGAACCCCAGAGCCAAACATGCCCATGAGCCTCTGAATCAGAAGTGCCCTGGACCTCCCTTGGACTCAAGCTCCCCAGGCTCCAGCAGCAAGAGCTGGCTCAGGAGGGAGGTGACATCATGAGGGCATGTTTTCAATGTTGAACACGGCTGACGACAAGGTGTGCTCTTTCTTTAGATCCCCAAAGGTCCCTGTCATCTGATGATTCGTGGCAAGAAGTTGGCACTGAGGGGTGTGGGCCAGAGGCATTAAGTTATCAGTGCCCACAGTCAGGCCAGTGCCCAGAAACCCCACCCAGAACAAGCTCAATCAATCAGCATGTGATGATACAACAACCTGGCAGCGCAGGAAGGATGGGCGACCTCAGGTTTTGTGCTTCCATCAAATAAAAAGGATAGGCATATAGCTCAATGGCAAAGTGTCCCTGGGTTCAGTTCCCAGTACTACCAAGCGGGGGAAAAAGCACACGATGTTCCCTGAGGTTTAGAAAGAAGGCAAGGCCAAGAACCCGAGCAGATATGCACACCATGACCTGTGGACCCTGAGGCAGGCCACTTCCTCCTCACAGCCTCCCCTCACCTTAGAACGTGCATTGGCCAGTAAATAACAGCTGTCATTACAACCAGGACCTGTTCATTAATTATTGAGCAACTATGTGCTGCACCAAGGATGTGTAATTAAATTATGTACATTGTCTTCAAGCTCACAATCAGTGGTCACAAAACAACGGCCGTTAACTGAAGAGTGGCTAGCTCTTTCTCCAAGCAGGGAATGTCTTTCTTTCTCATAACCTCTCCCTATTCCGGAAGCAGGCCTATGCTGACTTCTCCCACTGCCCACTGTCTTCCTCAGCTCAGCTGCTGTAACAAAACACTAAGCCAGGACTCCTTCTGGCTTACAAACAACACAAGTCTCAAGGTTCTGGAGGCTGGAAGTCCAAGGTCAATGGGTGTGGCAAGTTCATGTCTGGTGAGAGCTGCACCAGCCCTATTCATGAGAGCTCCCTCTGGGGACCCAGTCACCTCCCAATACCGTCACAGTGGGGATTTAGGATTTCAATTTATGATTTTGCGGGGGTCAGGGGTTACCAGGGATTAAATCAAGGGGAAGTGCTTAACCACTGAGCCACATCCCCAAGCCCTGTTTTGTATTTTATTTAGAGACAGGGTCTCACTGAGTTGCTTAGCGCCTTACCATTGCTAAGGCTGGCTTTGAACTTGCAATCCTCCTGCCTCAATCTCCCAAGCCACTGAGATTACAGGCATGCGCCACTGTGCCTGGCTCAACATATGAATTTTGCGTGGATAATCAGACCCTAGCACCACCACCCTGGTAAACATTTTATGGGAACAGAAGCCCAGTATAGCACTTTGGTACAGTTTTCTAGTCTCAATTTCCGGTGCATAAATGTCTTCTCTTTTAAAACTCAGTAAACTCTCTGAGGACGGGACACCTGGTTTTGTTTCTTTTGTGTCCCCCACCTTCAAGCACGCAGCATCTGTTCATAAACAGGCATTCCAAGGGAACCTTTCCAACCTTCCGATCAACAGCCCCTGACGGAGGACCATTACTGAGGGCGCACTTCACGGTTTGAAGCAATTTTCCTCACTGTTAAGAGCGCTGTTATCAGAAACCAACTGTGATGACAATTTATGATCATACACTTCCAAACCAAAAACACAGTTCGCAGCTGAGGAAACGCTGGGGGAAGTGGGTAGGTGGATGGTGGTCCTTCCTCCAGCTCTCCCATGGGGACAGAGAGGCCATGGACCCCTCCCACAGGGTCCCACCTACCCTCTAAAAAAGAGAGCCAAGTCTCTGAGAGCTCTCCTGCAGCAAGAGCCTACCTGCCTCTCGAGGAAGTGAGCAGCATCTTGGTTTGGTGTTTCTCGTTCCACCACATGTGACACACATGTGACATATGATGCACAGGGCCACAAATGACTACTTTGGGGAGAACACCAACGCACAGTAGGAGTCACGTCTAATCCCACAAGGGAAGACTACCACATCGTCACACCCTGTCTTGGGTGGGTGGTTAGATCATGATTTAATAATACAGCGTCAGCACACACGCAGGGCTGTGTTGGGGAATTATTACTTCAGGGTCCATAATTATCTAACCTGAGTTGAAGCTGACCACTGACGGAATGGGCATCAAATCTACACTCCAGAGTTTCCCAAATGTTGAACCAACTTCCACTTCCCTAACACGATTCTTGTACCGTTCCTAGGACCCCTTTTTAGTTTTTGGAGGGGGCGAGTTAGTGTAAAATTCCCAAATCTTTAAGCTCAGTGTGAGCTGTCTCCAGCTGGTTTGGTCAAGGTTCTCAGACTCCCTGTGACATACTTTACAGGCACAAGCATGGTGGACCTCTGAGCCTTTGTTCTCACAGTCCCTCAGCCTCAAACTCCCGCCCCACCTCCATTCCTTTGTTATTCATCTTTTAAGACTCAGCGGAGACTTTCATCATCCTCTTTGTGGGTCCTGTGTCCCTGGGATAAGAGACCCTTCTGCATTATCGCCACAGGATACTGACACTTTGTGTTGAGATGCCCATCTGTCGCCCCTTTATAAGTTCCTTAAAGGCAGAGACCAGATTTACCCATCACTGTAGCCTGATGCCTGGCACGATGCCTATGGCAGACGAGCCAGTTAGCAAGTGTTTCAGAGTCCGAAGTGAAATGCTAGGATTTAAATGAAACCCACAAGACCCGGTGCTCAGACCCCATCTGTTTACCTGGGCAAACCTGCCCATCAGTGGAATCCCTGCCGCCCTGAGGCTGTTTCCAGTGATAGCACTTTCTCATCTGGGAGAGATTACACATTGCCCTGAAAACACAACCGAAGCGGCCCCTTGGAAGATGGAAACATCCAAATATATAGTTGCACACAATGATAAATGTGAACTGTGAGAGATTCAAGTCATACAGAAATATACAAAGAAGAAAAGAAGAATCACCTGAAACTCCACAACAGAGAAACTGCCACTGTTGAAGTTCTGGTGGATGGACAGCCTTTCAAGCTTTTCCTTTATGCACGGACACAGAATTTTGCATACGTTTTTTAAAAAGAAAATGTGCAAGCAAGATATGCTGTGGAAAGGTCCTCTTTTCACTTATATAATAATTCCTAACAGTGGCACTACTGGAGCAAAAGACATGCTCATTTAAATGTGTGATATATAAGTTACTATTCTGTGCCCCAGAAATTTTGTTCTGGTTTGACATTTCCCCATTGTAACACAAGACAGATACCCAGTCCTGCCCAATTAGAGGCTAACAAAATGTTTGTTTTGCTTTGTTTCTGTTTGGGGGGATTTGGTGTGGTTTACTATACGATTGAGAAGTTGAGTATATTTTCCATGTGTTTATTGGCCTTTTTATATTTTTTTCTTTTTTTGAAGTGCTTGGTCACAGATTTTTGTCCGTATTCCAATCTGATTGTTCTTTCCTTACAGTATTGTGAAGGGCCTTTTTAAATATTTATTTTATTTAAATATTTTATTTGTTCTGCAAATATTATTCTCAGTTTGACCTCTGTCTTTTAACCTAGTTTATGGAGATTTGTTTTTTTGCCGTGCAGAGATTCAAGACTTTTATGTAGCCCAATTTATCAAATCTTTTTCTATTTCTATTGGATTTTGCATCATTATGAAGAAAACATTTTGTAACCTAAAAAGCATTTACCTGTATTTTTTAAATATTTTTTTAGTGTTAGTTGGATACAATACCTTTATTTTATTTATTTATTTTTATGTGGTACTGAGGATAGAACCCAGAGTCTCACATGTAATAAGTGAGTGCTCCACTGCTGAGCTACAACCCCAGCCCCATTATCTGTATTTTTAAAGTACTTTCACAATTTCACATTTTCCAGTTAAAATTTTAGATTCATATAAAACAATTCTAACATGATGGGCTACATGGAGAAATTCAACTATAATAACATGAATAACCAAATATGTTTATTTTTTCTTTTTAAATTAATCAATCTATTTATTTATTTATTTCAGGGAATTGAACCCAGGGGCACCCTACCTCTTTTATTTTTTATTTTAGGACAGGGTCTCACTAAGTTGTTCCAGACCTCACTAAATTGCTGTTGCTGGCTTTGAATTTGTGATCCTCCTGCCTCAGCCTCTTGAGTGCTGGGATTACAGGTGTGCACCAAATATTTTTAAAGAATAAAATGTGAGTTGAAATAGTACCTAATTTGTCTTTTCATTTCAGTTGGTTACAGATGCATTTTTCCAATTATAATCACAAGGGTATCATCTGTTCCATCCTGGCCTCTTTATGGTGTTTTAAAAGAAATAAATGTCCTTACTTCTACAAACATCCTCACTCTGCCTGACACACACAAATATAGAAAAATGCTGGGTTATATCCCCCTATTCTTTTGTACTGATTTAAAAATAAAAGTAAAGTTTGTTCATCTTTATGGTGGTAATTTTTAAATCCACGTTTCCACAGAAATATGGATAATATTATATCCATGACTATGTGATAAATCTTAAGTCATATTCTTTGTTCTTTTGGTTGAAAGACACATGCTTTACACAGAACAAAATCCAGTCTAGGTCAAAGAAAGAGCCAACCATTGAAACACAAATCTCTTGAAATCCAAAATAAAAAGATTGTGTGATTGTGTGATAACTGGCAAATTCTTTTAAGTTTGGAGAATTACATATCTGCCAGAAACACATGAAGCATTTCCCCAAGTTTGATCAGGGAAGACCGGTCAACCACTTTCAGAAGCTGCGAGGAGATAGATCAGAGGCCCATGCGTCCTCAGGCCTCAAGGGTGATGGTAATAATAGCAAATGGCCTCACTGGGTGCTTCTCATCTGCTGCCAAGTTGCATTCTAAGGCTTGACGAGATAACGTGAGTTTCACAACAGTCCTTCAAAGACAAGCAAGTACTAGTAGTTCCCACAGGTACAGATGGGGGAAACTGAGGCAGAGAGAGGCTCAGTAATTTGCCAAGACTACATGTTAGTGAGTAGCTCGGCCAGGATTTGAAACCAATCTGCCAGATTCCGGAACTGTGCGGTTACCATGACACTGCGTTTCAGGTCAAACATAGCCTTAATTACCAGAAGAGAATCTCCAGACATCCTTATTTAAAAGCTGAGGCTGAGCTCAAGCAGCTAGTTAACAATTACTTCCAAAAGAGTCCTGAGAAAAGAGTGGTTCAGATATGGCACCTTGCTCCTAAGGGGTTATCTTCCTTAGGCATGAACCACCGCCTCAATTCTAGCCGCAATTTTACTTTTTTATTGAATTGGGATGCTTCTTAGCTTCAGTTTCCTCTTCTACCAAGTGGGGAAAATATTGATAATAACTGCATATGAGAAGCCTTACAAACTGTAACGTATGAGTCTAACTGTGGTGGTTTTGATTTTTGTTGTTTTTATGGCACTGAGCATTGAACCCAGGGGTGCTCTGCCGCTGAGCTACAACCCCGGCCCTTTGTTACTTTGAGATAGGATCTCATTAAGTTATTCTGGTTGGTCTTGAACTTGTGATCCTCCTGCCTCAGTCTCCTGAGCAGCTGGGATAATAAGTGCTTGCCACTGCACCTGGCTAATAGTTGTGTTTTGGATGCTGTGTAAAAATTCAGGGGCAAAAGAAACAGCCAGGTTTCAAGCCCCTGGTGCAGAAGGCAGGGGCTCTGCTGGTCCCCACAGAGCAGACCTGCGGCTTCAATGAGGCTTGAACGTGCTGGGCACGGAGGGGTGGAGGCTGCCAGGCAGGTGCTCATGGCAGAGCGGGTCCTTTCTGTCACACCAGCCAGGATTCCAGGAAGCAGCCTCTGTTTTGAATTTCTGAATTCTGTGATGTCACCCAGGAGAAAATAACTCGAGGAGAACTGCTATGGGTAAAGAAACCTCCCACCTCCACTCTTCTGGTAAGTCTCTTTTTTAGAACTTCCCCCAGCACCGAGCAAGCCCTGCCCACAGCTCCAGTCCTCTGTGCCTTTCACTGAATGATGTGAGAGGGCTGGAGGCGCCCAGCAGCTCCTCCACCAGCTTCTCCAGGGTCAAGTTCACTTCCTTCTGCCTGAGGACACCAAGCAGCTACAGACACATGAGGCCCCTGAGGGCAAGAAAGCAATGGAAGGAAACCCCAAGGGGCTCCCTGGGTCTCTCAGGTGCCACCCTGCCATGATCCTCAGGACTCAGAGGCTCCCTCATCTTGCAGTCAGGTGCCTGGCAGCAATGAGTGACAAAGGTATCTGCCACTAATAGAACATGACCCCGAGTGGCAAATGAAGGAAAAGCGGCCCTTGGATTTTTTCTTTTTTTAATTCAGAATGCATAGAGCATTTTTTGACTGTGTTAGAAAACTCTTCAAAGTAGAAACATGTACTAGCTTTAACTCAGCTAGACCAAACTGGACCAAAGCAGCCACCTGCATGGTGTATATTTTATGGTGGTCCAGGGCACAAGGGTGAAGAGGTTGGGCAGTGCATTTGGGCAAATATCCTTACAACTAATGCTGGAGTGCTCAGTACCCGGCACCAGGCCTGTCTAGGCACCCTGTCCTATAAACTCGTTGGCCCTCCAGTAGGCTCCACATGGTGAATGCTGCTGTTATCTCCATATTCTGGATGTGAATCAAGTTACTTGTCAAAGACAAGATAAGCACTGGTGGGCAGGAATCAGAGCCTGGCTGGTAAGACCAGAACTGACAGCCCTCGGCTGCATGCTCCCATACACGCCTCCTCTTTCCCATTGAAGCAAGCACCCATCAGAGTGGCCAGGGGGAGGGAGGACTGTGTCTGTGTCAGACACTGGGCTAAGGGCTCAACTTAGAAAATGCAGTTAAAACCCTTGGCCAAAGTGGACTGGCTATGGTTTCACGAGGCCCCTGTATACTTCTGACCTTTAAGAGCTTGGTGAGGCTCAGCTGAAGACATTGTGGAGTCCTCATTTTTTTTGTACCATGGAGTGAATCCAGGGGTGCTTAACCACTAAGCTGCATCCCCAGCCCTTTTTTATATTTTTATTTGGAGACAGGGTCTCACTAAATTGCTGAGAGCCTCACTAAGTTGCTTTGAACTCAAAATCCTCCTGCCTCAGCCTCCTGAGCCATTGGGATCAGAGGGGTGAGTCTACCACCAGGCCTGGCTCCTCACTTATTTTGACTAAAAGTTTTTCAGCTTTTAGGACTATGATGTAGCCCTATTACAAACCCACCAACACTTCTCCTGCACTTAGAGCTCTTTACCATCCCTTAGACTCCTAAAAACAAAAAAGAAAGATTTTTTGGAATGAAGATTCCCTTTCTAACCTTAGGGGAATAACAACCTCAGAAGCCAGTGGAAGGTTTCCCACTTGGCAAAAAAAAAAAAAAAAAAAAAAGAAAGAAAATTCCATTAGAGATGGCTATCAAATGCTATTAGCACCAAGAAGATCTAGTTAGAGAGCTTTGCCCCTTCTCATGGGACAAGTCACCTCCCAATCCCTGCCACCTGTCCTCCCTCTCCCAAAAGAAATACTATGTGGGTTCTGTTCTATTCTATCTGTACTGGGAATTGAACCCAGGGACACTCTACCACTGAACTACGTCTCCAGCCCTCTTTATATTTTATTTTGAGACAGTGTCTCACTAAGTTATAGAGGCTAGCCCCCAACTTGTGATCCTCCTGCCTTGGCTCCCAGAGTTGCTGGCATGAGCCTGGCATGAGTTACATTTTAATATTTCTGGTAGCCACATTGAATAAAAGCAGGAGAAATTAATTTTAAAACACTTTTACCTAACCCAACATATTCAAATTACTATTTTGCCAATAATGTAATCAATAGCAAAATTATTAATAAAATATTTCACGTTCTTTTTCATATTAAATGTTCATTAGTATGAAATTTAAAACTGCCCTTTATACTTACAGCCCATCCCCATTTGGACTAGCCACACATACCTAATAGCTACCATACTGAACAGCACAGACACCATTTTCTGTTACTGTCTTGCACATATAGGTATCTTTAATCTTCCTTTTATGCAATGAGAAATTATTGGAGGAATAAGCACTGAACTATTACTTTGCCTGTAACTGCATTCAATTTTTAAGTATGTCTGATGTATTTTCTCATTTAATCTTCACTGCAACCCTGTGAAATAGGTCCCTAGAGAAATTTTAGGTGGGTAGCAGATTGGCATAATGCCATCTCTCTCTCTTTCTCACACATACACATGCAGGCGCGTGCACACACGTCCACATCCCTGTTGTGAATTCTCAGTTTATGTCCAGCCAAGGATGGGAACTTAACTGAAGCTACATAGCAATATAAAACTCAAGTGATAGATTACAGCCAAATTCTTGCTGGCTTTCCTGCTGCTCAGTCTTGCACTACCATTCCAAAAGAATTTATTATAGTAATCCAGGCACCTACTTCATGGGGGTGTTTATACACATCAGACTCACTTAGTCCTTAAACCAAACTGTGCAGCACTTGAGGTCACCATGGTCATAAGCAGGCACTGGTATGGTCTGTGCCCAACCCGATTCCTGAGCAGGTCCTCTGCTTCCTGCTCCCTGGCCTTCTGGGAACCCTGGGTCCTCTCAAGATCACAAAGCCCCTGCCACACAGGGGATCACCAGTTCACTAAGAGAGATTACGCACAGAAATAAATACTTCAAACAAAATGAGACTACAAAAAAGGTATTTTAGGATGGCAGGAAAGAGAAATTTCTGCAGGTATCAGAATTCTAAGGTTTTATACAAGAGTCTGCATTTGGAAAATGCTGCAGGATTTAAGAGATGAAGGCAGGAGAAAGGCCCATGTCAACCAGAGGTCACCATGTCCTGAAAGGCCTGGAGCACAGAGGTGTGGGATGAGGTCACAGGGGTGAGTCGTGGAGTCTGGCTGGAAGAACAGAGCATGAACCGTGGCTGGCAAAGTGCATATGAGCCACCTTCCGAGGTCCTGAGTGTTGACGAATGACATGGGATTTTACTAGAGAAGATTAGGCACAAAGTTCTGGAGCAGAAGATTCAACACCAGTGGAGGCATACTTTAGAAAAAGCAACCTAACTGTGGTGCAAAAACACAACAACAACAACCACAACAACCAAAAATCTGCAGTTAACAACAGCAAAGAAACAAATAACAAAGAAGACTAAGGAGAGACAGTTCCAAGGACCCTGGAATCCTCTGGGTGAGGGGCTACAGCCACCTGATCAACCACAGTGATCAGAAAAGTGACACTAGAAGAAGAGGGTAAGATTCACGAGATCTGGGAACAGACAAGAGGCAGAGTGACTACATTACTGGAAGAATAGAAATAGAAAAGGCACAAATAGGAAAGTCAAAGTGTGAGTTTCTTTCCCTTGCAGATACCCTGAGAGCTCAGGATCTCAGGTTTTGACATGTTAATTTCCCCACTAAGGCCTGAATCTACCCCATACCCCTACTTTAGTCGGCTCAGTGAATGACTGTCGAAAGAAACCCAATACAATTTGGCTCCCTTAGAACTTGCTTAACTAGTTCATGATAACTTGTTCAACTGTTGGTCATTTATTTTTTTGCAAGCTGGTCTTGGCAACCTGCTCAGCTGTCCTCTGAATGACCTATCCAGATCTGCTGACCACTGTTCACATCTGCCCTGACCACTAAGGGGAGGAAAATTCCAATATGGAGATGAGCCTTTTAGCCGGGATCTGACTTTTGAAAGGGTCACGGTACGTTAAAGCAGAAGTTGAGACCTGAAATCCTTTATGCTTGAACATTGAAAATGTAAGAAAATGTGTAGGTTAATATCAGTGATAAAATTCCTCATCAAAGAACTCCTAAATTCTTTGAAATCTAGGAGTCAGGATCAAAATTCAGATACACCATGATTTCTGCCAGGTGAGGTTATGCACACCTGTAATCCCAGACAGGAAGATAGCAAGTTCGAGGCCAGCCTGGGCAACTTAGCCAGAGCCTGTCTCAAAATGAAAAATAAAAAGATCTGGGGGCATAGCTCAGTAGTAGAGTGCCCTGGGTTCAATCCCCAGTACTACCAAAAAAAAAAAAGATGCCCATTTGTCACTTAATCCTCAATGGCGGAATTTTCTACATAATTCTGTCACACACATTTGGAGTGGTTTGTCTCCTAAATAACCCAAACATCATGGAGACCAAACTGCTTCACAAAAACAGAAATTACTATTTGTATAAAGACACTGAGCCTCAAAATTCTCCAGTTTGTGTCTTTGGAAACTATGAATTAACACCTTTAGGAAAAGAATCTACTACGGGCTGATACTAACTCTCAGAGACACTTGATTGCCATCTCCAATAAGCCACCCTTCACAGATCCTGTCAAATCTTCAACAACAGGTTGTAATAACATTTTCAAAACATTGAGTTTTTAAAAAGTGAATGAGACCATTCTAATCAGTGAAAAATATGCCCTGGTTGGAATAAAACCCAGTCACAGGGCTGTAATTACCTTTCCCCAAGGGTACGGAACCCTATGTAAAGACGGCTCCCCAAACTCCTTCCCTCCTCGGGGATGGAGTGCCTCTGTGCTCCCTCGGCTGGTCTCATGACTTGCTTTGACCGATAGAATGCAGCAAAAATGACATTTTTGGACTTTCCAGCTCAGGTCTTAAGTGGCCTGATAGTCTCCACTTCTTCTTAGATGACAGTGGCCATGTGAAAAGTTTGTCTACCCAGCTGGGAAGAGAGGTCTTGCAGACAGAGGCCGGAAGCTATGGTGGACAGCTGAGTCCAGCTGAGATCCCAGCTAAATGCAGCTGCATGACTGAGCCCAGGAGAGAAGAGCAGATGAACCCCAGCCATCGCACAGAATCATGAGAAATAAGACGCCAGGACTGTTTCAAACCTTCCGGTCATTTATTATTCTATCAAAGATCACCAGAGCAATGGGTAACCATAAAGACGAGCCAGACGTATCATTCATCTGCTACCATCTGGAATCATCTTGGGATTCTGCAAATGTCTCCTTGCAAACTAATTTAAGTAAAGTAACACAGGCAGGACCTTCTCTTGTCATATTTAAACTCAAGCAGACAGTAACATCTAGAGTCCTGGCACTTAATCTTGACATTGTATTCCATCAATTCTACCCTCAGAACCCTGGTAAAGCTAGAAAAAAAAAGTCTTTCTTGACTGGTGAAGCTCTGTTCACCTTTATTTAACACCATATTACAAACTTGCATATATTTATGTTAGACTAATAAGATAATAATGCTAAGTAAGTATTGTGGAGATGAAGAATATTAAGCAGAGGACCAAAGTGCACCTATGGGTACAGACTATATGGAGCCACAGAGACAGCAATGACAAGGCAGGTTTGGAGGAGATGGTTTAGCCCCAGTTCTTACTCTCCTCCCTATGTCCACACCCTGTGCCATGAATGTGCCGTGGTCAGAGTGTATTTTTCTGCCTCTTGACCTTGGGCTTGTTTGTGTGACCTGCTTTGGCTGGCAAAATATGGGTGTGAGTGACAGCAAGCTGGCTCTAAGCCACATTTACAAAGCTTCATGTGTGTGGCTTGCACTCCTGCCTTTCTTTAAGGGAAGGAATGCCCTCAGTTTACTGCTCCTAGAACTAGGAAAATAAGAGGGAAGTGGGTCAGTGCCACCCCAGCTAGCCCACCAACTCATAATATGACCAAGAAAGAAATGCTTACTGTCTAATGTCACTGAGATCTTATGGTAGTCTAATACTCAGCCAAGTTGACTAATACAGCATCCTTTATCAGATGCTAACATCTGCAAGATGCTTACGGTTCACTAGAACAACAGAGTCTTCCCGGCTATGTGATTGTGACTAAATTAGGAAATAGGTGGTTAGGTGTTCTCATCACTAAGCAGACTGTAAGCACAATATCTCTACTATCACCAAATCTTGTTCTTAGAGTCTAAGTTATCCTTCTCAAGATTACAATTTGGCATTTAAAGTTCTCTCTTTTTTTAAAGTATTTTTTAGTTGTTGATGGACTTTTTGTATTTTTTATTTATACATGGTGCTGAGAATCAAACCCAGTGCCTCACGCATGCTAGGCAAGTGTGCTAGCCCTGAGCCATAACCCCAGCCTGCATTTGAAGTTCTCTATTTAACCCTCAGTTCTCTCCCACTTATTCTTTACATTCCGTGCAAACTGGATTATTATAATTCTTGAATACACCTCACATGACTTCTAGCCTTTCCTCATCTAGGTTCCTCCTGTGCCCTTCATCCAGCAGGGTTAGATTCCCTCAGCCCTTGAAGGCCAGGTTCAGATGTTGCCACCAAGAAAGCTACTCTGATGCTGCCGTCTCAGCAGGGCTGCCAGTACTCTGTCCCCCATCCTTATCTTTCCCTCTTCTGGTACATGGTGTGTTCTGCCTCACAACACGTCCTTATCTTCTCATGAAGTCCCACATAGCACGGTTCAGGATTATTTACCTCTGTAATCTCGATGGCATGTAGCATTACACCTAGTACACAGCATTAAAGAATGAGTGACCAACAGGAGATGACTGGGCATCGGGAAACAACATCAATAAAGGTGGCTGAGTGTGCTAGTGCACACCTGTAACCCCAGTGACAAGGGAGCCAGCCTCAGCAACTTAGTGAGGTCCTGGGTAACTTGGCAAGACCCTGTTTCTCAAGATAAAAAAACAAAAAAGGGCTGGGGATGTGGCTTAGTTGTTAAGTGCCCTTGGATTCAATCCCTGATACAAAAAAGAAAGAAAAAGAAAAGACAGGTGGACAAATCTGAGAGAGAGAGAGAGAGAGGCTGTCACTTAATAGACAGGCAACCTTCAACCAGCTAGCATATCTGTGTTTCAAGCTCCAGATATGCAAAACGGATGGCACATATTTCACAGGATTGTTGTGAAAATTCAACATGAAAATGAATGTAAATGCCTCCCGGGTCTGACATATGGTGGCAGCCCCAGACATAGGAGCACTATCACAAAAATGATATTGACACAGAGGCCTCACATGGAAGCTAATTCTAACAAATCCCTGATGTTAGATTATTTTCTCTTAAAAGTTAAGCATTTGAGGGTGACAGTAATGACTCCAGTTCCAATTAGCTGTTTTCCCAGAAACCACGGTTTCAGCAACCCGGATTCTAGTTTTATTAAGATGCGCATACATACGTTATTTTTTCTATAGGCAGTCACCAAGAGGGGCAAATGTGTCCCAGCCAGCAAATGCATCTCCTTAAAACAACAGAATAAAATCTACCTTCTCATTCAGACTACTCCATTTACATAAAGCATTAGCTCTTAAATAGCATTCCAATTCTTCATAGAGGACCAGAACGGTTACAATGGACTAAAAGCTACAGCCCGTACAAGCAACGGAATTGTCTGACAGTGACCGAATGATGCAACTCAATGCAAACATTATCTCAATGAGGTTCCTTATCCAGCAAGAGATGAAGAGGGGTTTTTATAAGTAAAAGGGCCACGTGAATGTCAAGTGGTAGATATTATTGGTAAAGTCGTTCAGCAAAAACTGCTTCTCTGACTTCTAGGGCCTGGAATTGTGTACACGTATCCATACTTCATCAGAGAAGTAATTGATGATTCCAGGGGCAAACTCAAGATCAGGAAACTCAAGAGGCTGTAAGTGGGCAGGCAGGTAACTGATGAGTAGCCTGGGCTTGGTGTGCTTCTGCAGGCAAGGGTGAGCACTTCACTGGGTGCCCCAGGCTGACTGGAAGGACAATTGCTACCCCACCCGCTGAATGTCACCTCAAGGAGTGAAGACACAGGGTTGCAAGAGCTTCTGAACATATTTGGGGTTTTATGTGAAACATCCTGATTTTTCAGGTGGAAGAGGAAGCAAAGAAAATATATTCGTGGCCAGATGGATACTTGGCAGTTTGTGACCTTTGCACTAGATATCATGAGGGCAATTTGAATTATCATAGAGAAGTTAAAAAATGACTACAAATTCATCGCCTGTGTATTTTAGAATATGAAAACATGTAATTCACTCCATTAACCCTGAAACACCCCTCCCTCCCTCGTTTATAAATCCTCACTCATTCCCTTTTTGGACTTTTCAGTCTTACAGTTCTTCCCCACGAGGACATTCGATGGCTGCTGTCCTATGCTCCTGTTTAAATCCTATTGGTTCTTCAGAACTCGATCTAAATGCTAACTCCTGCAAAAGACCTCCATGATCTCCGCAAAGCCCCTATTAATCATGATGTGTGGTCAGGAAATAGAAGGTCTGTGTTGATTTTGGGTCTTGTCACCCCTTCAACCCAACGGCATAAGACTCCCATGGCTACCGTTGTTCACCATCACCAAAGTGAAAGGCCTAGAACCAGCCATCAGGGTTGCCGTGTGACAGCACTCACCGCCAAACGCGTCTCCGTTCTGGTAGCTCTTTCCTTTCTGGGCTTCCTCTTCATTTTGAACAGTGGCAACATGCTTGGCGGAGGCACAGCCCATAGTCTCATTCGGTCAGCTTCAGCCGGGCTGAACTGCAAATCATCTCTACAGACACGGGGACATTTTTTTTTTCTTTAAACACGAAGAAAATCCACCTTCTGCTGAGTCGGTCAAGATGTGCGCACCTGCGAGAGAAGAGAGTTAGATTAGCCAGGGAGACTCCAGCAAAACCTGTGGGGTGGAACGGCTCTGAGCCTGTGACCTGTGACATGCTAGGACTCATGCAGAAGCCTGTGGCGCCAGTTGTCAGGACATGGCGCTGAAGAACAGAATCCCAGTGTCCTGTTCTCAATTGATTCCCACTTAGAAAGCAAGATCTGAGGACACTCCCCCCTCCCCCAGGGGTGAAGTTTTAGGAGAGCTATAAGAAATACATATTTATTTACACAAGTAAGTATTTGAGCACTACTACTTGCCACACATGCACGCCATGTATGTATAGGTTGGCTGAGGCTCTGGAACCTCAAAAACCTTCAGAATAGGCAAAGCGTGTTCCTGAGACCCAGCCAGTGCAGGGGGCTGAGAATGGCTTTTCCTCTCCCTCATCCTCCCCCCCGAGGCCACCTCTTCTCAGCCCCTCAAAGTTTTCCGGGAGGAAGTAGCTGTCCTGCTCAGAATGAAACAGGGTCTGGTTTACACCTTTCTCACTGGGGCTGAAAACAGTTCAGTATTTTATTTTACCGGAGGTGACACTTTTGGAGGAAGGAGATGGGACAAGGTCTTAAAATTACTTTGGATGATGTTCTGCTTAGCTGTCTGAAGGTTTGGAGGATCGAGCAGAAAATGCAGGGATAGGAAGAAAGGCAAATAGCTGTCCACCCCTGGAAGGGCCTCTACTGGCCTCTCACGAAGGCGTACAGAGCACTTAGGATACACCATGAAGGAGATGATGCTCAGGCCAGCTGAGTGATTCGGCCTTCCCCTGCCCCACCCAACGAGCCGTCAGAACCCTCAGCGTCTGCAGAGCTCACCATGACCATTGTTGCTTTCTATTTTCCCTCCTTTTTACCCAGCCATCGCAGTCCTGTAGGTGATCTACTCCAGCCCTGTCCACTCCTTCACCTCCACCCATCCCACTGGGACACAGGCCTCGCCTGAACCCCTGTCCTCCTTTAGCCTCCATCAGCACCGGCACCCGCCGCTGGCTATGAAGGGCCCATGCTCCTGGGGCTCACAGACAGCGCTACCAAGTGTGGCTAGGAGCTTCCCACAGGGGCTGACCCTACGCCCTCCTGCCTAGAGCACTCAGAGCATCCACAGATCAGGAAACCCAATCATTTAAACCATAAAACCTCAGCAAAGAGGATTTTTCAAATTAGCCTAATGCATCCAATACCTGAACTTAGATACAAAGGTAATGATCTTAAATTAAGCCAAATGTAAACTGCAATAAATACCAACTGTAAAATTATAGTCTGTATAATTCTTCAACTTTATCATTGGTTATGTGACATCATTAATAGGAAGTAGAGGGTTGGGCGGGGGAGAAATTTTATAAACCCAGAAGCATTTATCTCTTTATACTTAGGTAACTCCACGTTAATAAATTTCTTTTCTCCTTTATGGTGGTATGGGAAATTGAACTCAGGAACATCCTACCACTGAGCTATATTCTCAGCCCTTTTTATTTATTTTGAAACAGGGCCTTGCTAAGTTGTTGAGGTAGACCCTCCTGCCTCAGCCTCCTGAGTCGTGGTATTATAGGCATACACCATCAGATTCGGCTCACATTTTCATCTTTTTAACACTAAATGAAATCCAGGCCTATAGGTAGGCGTGCACACACACACACACACACACAAATTATTTAGCAGTAATATCTTTGAAAGTTATAGTCTTTCTATTTGTTTATTCATTTGTTCTATTTGTTCATTCTATTTGTTTATTCATCCTGGTGTGCAGAGCTCAGGAGTCTGACGGGAGAGAGACGCGACCCAGTGCAGTGTCATAGGTGCTGTGATAAAGGTTTCACAAAGCCCTCAGAACTCAAAACAGCAGACCACACCATGACTGGGTGGAGTCAGGAACTGGAAAGAGGAAGTGGGTGTTTTTTGGGGTCTTAGAGGTTTGGTAAAAGTTCATCAGCCTGTCGGGACCGTGGCAACAGGTGGGTGGCAGGACCCGTCTGAGCAAGAGCCTGTTTGTGTGTGTGTGTGCTTATTTTAGGAGGGGTCACTTGGGGGATGGGAAGAGGCCGGACCGTGGGCTCTTCACTCTTTGTGAAGAGCCTGGAGAAAGCCTCACTGCCCTCATCCAGCTTCATAAACCAGGCCCAGGGGGTCTTTCTGATCCAAATCTGCACACACGGTGAGAAATAGTGCATGAGTGTGGAAATCCATTCTGCCCACCTGTCTCAGTTCCTGAAGAAGCATCCCTGAGTATGGGAGGGATGGGAGAAGGGACTGGGCTTCAAGGTAGGAGGAGGGTCAAGCCCTCCTAACAGGAGGCTGCGAAGGGCGGGCACTGTGAGGCACTGTGATTCTGCTGCCGTTGCTCTGTGCACACCCGGTGGGCACTTTCCCTCCTCCGTCTCACCTCCAGCATCATCAGGGGAGGTCACAGGTGTGGGCTCCCAGGCAGGAGGAGCCTCACTGTCCCAAAAGGAAGCGTGAGGAAGCAACCTCACATGTCCACAGGGAGGGGGCCAAGTGAGAGGGGAAACCTGGCCTGGCCCCACTCTCGGCTGCTACCTCTTTAGACTAAAAACAGAAGCAAGAAGGGGAGATGCTAGCGAAGCCAGCAGAGGATTTTCAGAAGGAAGAGACAGTTCACAGCCACCCTCTCTGGTAGTCTTCTCCCTCTTCTCTTCCTCATTCCTGTTTCATATTTGAAATGCCATGTTTCTCAGTTATCCAAGAAGTATAGTCACCTCACCTTCCTCCTTGGGGGATGAGTTTCAAGACCCCAAGTGGATGCCAGAGAGTACCAAACAAGGTGAACTATGTTTAATTTCCAAATCAGACACAGTAAGACATTAACAGAAATAACGATAAAATAGAACCATTGTAATAAGATGATATGATAATTAAATGAACATAGTGTCCCTTGAAAGAGTCAAGACCAATGTTAATATTTTTGTTGACTCCTAGTGACATCAACTGTGGAAAGTGAAACTGCAGACAAGAAGTTAAACTGCCAATGTCAAAGAGTTTAAGATGAATTATCCTGTGCTACTTTTGAAAAGCATTCCACGATGTTTCTTCTGTGTCCAAAAGTTTTGTTGATAACAACAACAACAAAAACTTATTGGAATTGAAAAAGTCGACATCACATGAAAATCAAATACATTCAAGAAGGCTAACAAAAAGAAAACTTAAGAATTTTAGTTGCTCATGGCACATGCCTGTAATCTCAGGTACTCGGGAGGCTGAGGCAGGAAAATTGCAAGTTTAGAGGCCAGACTGGACAATTTAGGGAGACCCCATCTCAAAATAAAAATGACTGGGGTGTAGCTCAGTGGTGGAGCTCCCCTGGGTTCAATCTCTGGTACCACACACACATAAAAAGACTGCCTCTGTTATTCAAGTATTGGGGTAAAGGTCATGTTAACAAGCAGATTCGACACAGTTTATATCCAATGAAAACAAAATTACTTAGGAAGTTTAATTAGATAGGTTCTTGTTTTGTTTTGCTTTGCTTTGTTTTTGTTTTTTGAGACAGGCTCTAGCTATGTTTCACAGCTGGCCACAAACTTCTGAGCTCAAGAGATCCTGTCTCAGCCTCCAGAGCGGCTTCGAGCGTAGGCGGGCACAGCCATTCCTGGCCATGTTTGCATGTTTTAAAGAGAACTATTGTTCAATCTGAGCTTTCTCCAAGTCATAAGCAGGTGTAGATTTTGTTTCTGGAACAACTACACTACATGTCTTACAGTAATTAATTTAAGAGTGATATTTTCAAGTCTTATAAGTTCATCAGAAATATATTTTAATTATGAACCTATTTGAAGGTGCTAACTATGAAGTCACCTGAAGGGCAGGAGAGCACCAATTCATCAAATTAATCCTGGATCACTGAGGCAAGTTTTTTTTACAATGTTCCTTAGATCGTGTACATAAACACAGTTATTTAATCAAGAGGTATTTGTTGAAAACTACTAAGTGCCAGATGTGTTTGTATACAGGTATTAGGTTTACAGTAGTAAACAGACAGGAGTTCATATTCTCTCCATAGAGATGAACTCCCAGAGAAGGAGATAATTGGGAAGACCAGCTTCGCAGCCAAGTGGTCCAGTTACCCCAGGTTAAATAGAGGATGCCAGGGCATTCGCTCCCCAGGCACCTGACTCGGCTTTGGGAAAAGGAGTGACAACAGATGTCCGGTTTGAGACCCAACCCCAGTTAAAGACATAGCACTAAACACCCTTGAACTGCATCTCTTCATGGACTGAGGCAACGTCAAGGTTTCCTTTCCCACCCCCCAAATTTCTTTCCACTTAACCTCAACCCACTGAGACCTGCTCACAGAATTTCAGAATTCTGAGCACAATCATCTCTGCTCAGAAAAGGGTCCCTTCAGTTAAGCTCTGTTTTTGTATGTTGTTTTGCTTTGTTTTGGTTTTTAGCTTCCACTTTTCCATTAGCATCTAGGGCGTTCTCTCCCCTCCCCCTCCCCCTTCTCCTCTATTCATTTTTCCTCTTAGAAACCACAGCACTTAGGTGCGGTTGAGGGTGCTCCGGGCGCTCACGCAGAGACCACAACATTGAGCCTCTGGGAGAATCTCATTTTCACATATTGTTATTAACAGTCTGCTATTTTTCTAGTTGCAGATTACAGTGTGAAAATTAAACTGAAGCATCTCTTTGATGTTTGATGTGAGCTTCTAAAATGAAGTTTCACTGAGGATGATTTTTTTTTAAGCTAAAGAATCTAGCAATAGGACCATCAGGCACCTCTAAAAACATGAGATTCAATTAATTACTCAGGGCTTTGTGTAAAACCCTCCCCATGGGGTTGTGTCCACGTTATCCTGCAGCAAGTATAATCCACAACACCACAAGCTCACCAAACGCGATGCCGTCTTTATAAGCTATCTGTCCTTCTTTGGATAAAATAAATCAGCAAGATTAGAATCCGATTCAAATCCAAAAACAGATTTTAAAAATGTGCAGACAGGCAACAGAATCCTTCTTCTCCTCATACCATGCCATAAGCCTCTTTAAGTGTCCTATGGGGAATGTTCCAGAATGTTCTGTGTTACACCACGGGAAGGTCTCTCTCCCCAAGTCTATTACTTTCAAATGAATACGTTCTTTTCTTTTTCCTTTTTTTTTTTTTTTTTTTTTTTTGNCTCTGGGCCCAAGATGAGGCAAAACATCATGGCAGAAGGGTGTGGGAGAGGAAAGCTGCTCAGTTCATGACAGCTGGAAAGCAGAGAAACTGTATGAGGAGCCAGGGACAAGATATACAATCCCCAAGTAGGTCACCCTGTTGACCTATTTGCTTTAGCCACACCCCTCCTGCCTATAGTTTCCACCCAGTAATCCATTCAGATAATCAAACCACCAAATGGATTAATCCACTGATTAGGGTTACAGCTTTCATAATCTAATCACCTCATCTCTGAGCATTTCTTCATTGTCTATCACATGAGCTTATTAGGAACCACCTCATATCCAAACCATAAAATTCCACTCTTGTCCCTCAAAAGCCTTTTCTATCTCAAAATGCAAAATGTAATCAGTCCATCTCTAAGAATCTTCGCAGTCTTAACAGTTGTGGTATGGCCCAAAAATCCAAGTCCAAAGCCTAATCTGAAACTCAAGGCAAACTCTTAGTAAGCTCCTGTAACAATAAAGAAAAAAAAATTATATATATATATATATATATATATATATATATAATCAGTCTGTTTGCCCATCTGCTTTGCTTCGCTATAATGAGTGTTAATACAGCAGCCCACTGGGGGGAAGAAGAAAGGAAGCTTAAAAGTGATTTCTAATCTTGAAGCTTTGGTATCCTTGGGCTACTGTTAACACCATTTCACATTTCATTGTGAACATTAAAAATAATACATACCGGGATGTCACGTTTGACATGAGGATAATCTGGGAAAGCCAAACCTTCCTGTGTGCCTGCAGTTAACTGACATCATGGTGCACCGGCTCCTGGCCTCGCACTCTTTTGGTGGCATGACAGGCGACAATATGCTATTAACTCCAAGGATTTGTGGGTATGGACTTCTGCTGCTTTATGGGAAAACTCGCAATTCTGCAAATAATGATTGCACAGAGGTGTCCCTCAGAAATGTGACAGTAATAAATACTATGTAAGAGGACACACTGGTGCTGGGAGATGTGGGAGCAAAGAGACACTGAGTCAAGTGGAATGACCACTGGAGTGGGCAGGAGAGTACCAAGCTCCGACCTGACCCTTCACACACCTGCCTTGGGACAAAGCTCTTGGCCTCTTGCTTGGATTTTTATGCCCAGCCAGAATAAAGCAATCAAATTTTTCCAGAAGCCCTAAAGGGCCTGAAAGTTATTACCAATGATGTTTTGGCCCGAGAATGTTGATTTCAACTGTGAGTGAGCTGGAAACAGAACAAAGCTCAGCTCCCTATTTCCTCTTTTCTAACCTTCCTTTAATGAATAAAATTAACAATGTTTCTTTAAGGGAATTGGTTAGAAGGTTTGTGGAATAACTGTTCTTCAAGCTAAGGATTTCAGAGTTGTGTGCCGTTACCTTGCACCTTATTTGGGGGTTACCTGTACATGTACACAGAAATTTGTCTAGGGGATATTATTTCTGAGGAGGTGAAGGAGGAAAACATCAGCTCCTGATTCAACCACACACCCACAGCAGTGTGGATCTACGCAGAAAAAAATGTGTGGATTCTCAGCAGCCGCAGCCAATGGCAGATACTCTTTGACTTCAAGTTCTTTTTCTTCTAACACTTTCAAGACCAAGTGTTTGTAGGAAGTTGTCAACTTGTGTGTGTGGGAACCTTCTATACCCTGGGCTTTTACTAGAAGAACCTACGACTGGGATTTTTGTGACAGCCATGCTGCTGGTTCCCCACGTCTTCTGGGACAAATCCATGGGATCTCCTTGTCAGGAACCACCATGTGTCTCCCCTCCTTTTTTGGATTGTTTAGAACATCTAAGTCTATGATGAATGCTCTGAAAAGCACTTCCATGTGCAAGGCCACGTTCTGTGAGTACATCCCCAAGCCAGGACATCCCCATCAGACCCTCTGCGTCCACACTGGGTGAAACCCACCTGCCCAGAGGGTCTTGAAGGTAGGTCTGCTGGCCTAACCCAAGCACACCCAGAAGCAGATGGAGAAAATGAGAGAAAATACATGCAAAGGAAGAATGAGAAATCAAGAAGCGAGTGGAAATTGAAAGTAGAATAAGTATGAATTACTAAAACAAAAAACAAACAACAACAACAAAAAAGCCACACATTTTGATTTGAATCAAAGCAAATAAGCCATGGTCCTTTCAGATTGGCCAGTGACCATCCAGGGCAATCCATGTGTTGCAATCTAAGGAACAGGTATAATTCCTGACCTTGATGGGCTAGCATCTGGATAGGGCTCACAGATCAATAATGTGATAAAATAAAATTCCAATGACTAGTGTAAGCTGCAAGGAACAAGGCATCAGAAGCATTCTTGAGAGTCAGGAGATATTTCAAGCTAATTTAAATAGTGCTGCCCCAACTATATTTTATGCCCCAAGAGGTGAAGAATGCCCAGCAATGTAGTGTTGTTAGCAGAGCCTCAGAAGCATTTGCTGATGGCGAGGACAGCAAAGATGCGCTTTCAGTGCTCAGCTGCTGATCCTCCCTTGCACCACAAATCACAGCACAGCACTGTAGCTGAATGGACTTCTCAGAAGACTCTGGGTTACCTCCATGGGGCCAGGACAAGGGTTAACATCAGCAACCCCTTTCCCATGCACACATCTGAAAAATAGGTGTGGGGCTCCATCACTGAGTTAGAAAGCCTCTAGGTCTGCATGCGTCCAGCACAGTGCACATTTTCAAGTCAATTCAATCCCTAAGTTTTCTGCTGAAAGGGCTTGTACCTCAGCCTTAACCTGCATACTGTGGTGGATAAAAGGCAAGGTAGGCAATAGACACAAAGATGATGAATCACCTAAGCTAGTCATTGCAAGCAAATGGAAGAATAGTTTAAAAACAAAAAAAGCCTGCTTGTATTTATTTGAGGACTTAATTTGCTGTTTTTGAGTATGGATATGTTTCCTATGGTCAAAATTAGCACTAGTTTGATAAAGTAATGCATTACACTTTGGAAAGATCTGAATGCTAGAAATTTAAAAACAATCTGAACACACATCCCTCTTCCTTCCCCAAAACCCTTTCCCTCCTATTTCCTCCTCTTCTTACTAAAATAAACAATATTATCCAGAAGGGATGAGGTGCTCCCTCTGGCCTAAGATCTCTCCCTCCCTATACTGTGCCTCAGCACAGGTCTGCGGAAAAATCTGTGGTGACAAAGATTCAGTAAATCACCCCATCTGTCGGATAGAGGACTGCTAACTGCAAGAAACACCTCTAGAAGACTCTGAAATTCTGCCTCCTGGAACCTTCAAACTCTATTTAGAACAATTCAAGATCTGGAAGTACCTTACAAATGTAAAGAAAGCAAACACATAAAACATAAAACTTTCTTGTGGGTGAAGGAATTTGTCTCCTCCCCCTCCCCACTATCAAAGTTCTAACAATGCAAAGATTATACCCAGTATTTTGTGGGAAAAGAGTCACATAGCTTTGGGGAAGTTCCTTCCTTCACAGTGCTGTGGGCCCTCATTTATAAAGTGGGATACGACCTCATGAATCTTGAGTGGAATAGACGAGATGCTATATGGAAAATACTTAGGCCAGTATCTGGCACATAGCAAATAATCAATAAGAAAATAAGAGGGAGCTATTGTCATTATCACCACTGTCATCACTATTACTTAATATCATGGAGATGAGCTTTCAGATGATACAAGCAGAGGCAAAAGGGAATAGAAAGAAGAGATGGGAAGAGAGATGACTGGTTAATCTGGGCAGCGTGGTGGTTTTTAAGAATTGGACCAAAGATAACTGCAGGTGGACGGGACACGGACAGAAATGGAGACACAGTTCCATAGCAGGAGAAGCACCTGGCCCATGTGCAGCACTGACAGATGGCCCTGAGAAGTGCCCAGTGCTTCTGCTGTGGGGGTGGGTCAGTCACCTCTGCGTGGGATATCCAAAGCTCTAAAGGCTAAGGCTGTGTGCCCACAAGTCGAGGGTCAGGGGCTTTCGTGGGGTTTCTTGGGCTCTGTTATGGCCCCCATGAATGCAGAGTTCACATCAACTTCCTGTTACGTGCTGTGTGTCTATCTCCTTCCCCAGGCAGGTTTCCAAGGTCATGACCACGTCCTAATCATTCCTCTTTGAATTACCCACCCCTGCACCCCAGCACACAGTGTCAGGCACACAGTAGGTGTGCAATCAATGTCTAGTGGATGAAGTCTCTTAGAAACCTCTTTTAACAAAGAAATGTGGGGAGCTCTCAGGGAGTGATCTCCTCTCCACTCCATGTCCTAGGTCACCTGCACAGACAGTGACTTCTTAATATATCACGAGTGACTGAAGTTAAAGATGTTATGTGAGCCATCACAGGTGATTTAAAACTATGTTCAGTATTCACACCTTAAGAAGGTAAGAAAGGAGTAATACGTAATATTATCCCACACAATGGGTTTCAGAAAGCTTTTATCACTTGTATGGTTGGCTCTCATCTGCCCTACAAAACTGTGCTAATTATTTCAACAATGAATTTTTGAGAACTTGCTTAGTTCTTAACATTCCACCAAGGACCAGAGACTCCAAAATGGCTAAGAGAGCCTGTCCTTGGTGCATTTTCTCACTTTCAATCCGAGTCCAGATGTTTAGCAGTGCTTCTGAAATTCACCCATCTGAAAAATCAAGGTCTTTGTTTGCTTGTTGGTTCTTGCTCAAATTTAAACTTTTGATTAGCTTCCCATAACAAAGAACTATTTAAGGAGGGTGTCCTCAGAAGGCCCAAGAGACTGAAATGATAAACGTCATTTTCAGATAGCACAAACCCAATGCCCTCTACTTCCTGTGTTAAGAAAAAAACAAAAAACAAAAAAAGCATCTCCATTTTCATACTGTTAAGAAATGCATAAGACTTATGGGAAGTTCATTGATTTTGTAGCATTCAGCCAAAAACATGCGCTCTGCAATCATCTATTAAAAGAAGGCAAAAAGTGAGGGGTTGAGAGAACAGACCCAGGAAGACAGGGTCAAGTCAGCTGAGGGGTGGTCACACCCTAGAGTGCCCTGCACTCTCCTGCCCCCGCTGAGCTTGCTCATGACTCCGGACCAAGAGTCCTGCAGTCATTCCTGATGTTTACTGGGGGTTGAGAGACAGACTATAGAAGAGAGGGCAAGATGCCTGGCCTTGGAGCTCTTGTTCAGCCACTGAAAAGCTATTAAGGAATACACAGGGTTACAGGTTTGAAGCTAATGTGACCTCGTAAAGGTTACCAAAAATGACAGGGTATACTAAAATAATGATCTTAAATCTGCCCAATGTTCCCCATTTAAAATCGCATGGCTAGTGTACAAGGTATTCTTTCCTGATTATTCCCAGTGTGTGCTTTGAGAATGAGACCAGAGTGACAAGCTCAGTAGAACTGGACAATATGGGGCAGAAAAGACACAAGGGGGACCACAGCTCAACATCAAGACGCGGCAGTCACACTCCGTTCTGGTCTGAAACGTGTTTAATGTCTTTATCTGAAGAGAGCACAAGTGTGTGGCTTGATGACAAACTTATCCAAAACAGAGCAGAAATACATTTAACTGAGGATGTGACCACTTTCTCTTCCCTCAAGGCCTTGGCCCAGATGTCTTTTTTTTTGGAGGGGGGGAGTACCTAGGATTGAACTCAGGGGCACTCGGCCACTGAGCCCCATCCCCAGTCCTGTTTTGTATTTTATTTTAGAGACAGGGTCTCACTGAGTTGCTTAGCACCTCGCCGTTGCTGAGGCTGGCTTTAAACTCCGGATCCTCCTGTCTCAGCCTCCCCGGCTGCTGGGATTACAGGTATGCACCACTGTACTGGTTTGGTCCAGATGTCTTTCAGAGACCTCCAATGAGTAGCCCATGACAGTTGCATTCTTGCATATGACAAAAGTATATATGACCAATTGCTTAGTATTCCCTTGTCTGGGAGGATTGTGACTCCACCGTCACCTCTGGTTCCACACTGTCATTACCACTCCAATAACAAGCCTACAAAAAAAAAATTATTTTTAAAAAAATTTTAGGATCCAAATTAAAATTGGTATTTGTATACTGTTTTCTACAAACCTTACTTATTCATCAGCATTTTCTATGATACATTTTTTGGGGGGAGTTGTTTTTTGCTTTGTTTGAAAGAGGAAAAACACAGTCATATTCAATGGATTTCAGGATGGTCCCTCCTAGCAGTTTTTAAAGTATCATAAAATAACTAGAATCTTTAGTGAAAATTTTACTTCTTATAAATTCATAATTATCCCATTTATTTTATACAACAAAGACAAATTAAGACAGTTAGCATACTGATTCTGTTGGGTCCTTCTCCCATCCCCAAATCCTCCATTCTCATTAATCTCCAGGGTAAAGACTGAGGTACCTGGATCAAGGTAGACACATCCTCAGGGACAACTGAGGTCAAGGTTCCTAATATTATGAGTGAAAATTGATGGCTAGAAATTCAGAGAACTTATTGGACCGTTTGCTAGGATCCAGTCTTGGCAACCCACTGTTGCCTCTTCCTATAGCTCCAAAATAATTAGCATCGACCAGACCACCCTTGTCCCTTATCTGCTCACGTCCAAACCTCTGCTTCTGCAAATGCCTATCCATTTCTGGGAAGGAGGCTTCATGTCACTACTCCATGATGCACTTCAATTTGCTCTTCCCTAAACTCTTAAAAACTTAATTATTTGGTGTTTTGCAGACACCTCTAAGTAGATAACCCGAGGGTAGTGGTGCTGTGAGGGCAGAAACCATCTCCTGAATTTTGTCCCCTGCCATGTTGGGAGCCCTGCTATGCAGAGGGCAAGACTCAACAACCCATCTTCAAAATGGGGAGCATAGACTGTCTTGTCTCCCCACCTCTGCACCTGCTACCACCCAACCCTGCCCAGAAGGCTCTCCTTCCTCACCTTTGCCTGTTAAATTCTAGTGTGCACAAACTGTCCCTTGCCAAAGGTCCCAGAGCCCCTGATGATTACCCTTCATAGTCATCTTCATAGTGCAAGATAGCTCTAATTCCTAATTACCTATCTATCCTTCCCATGAGTCTACAGTGTAAACTCTTTGAGAGAAACAGCCTATATATTTCATATTCCCTGTTGTATCTACAGCCTCTAGCAGGGCTTGGCTCAGAATATGTGCTCAGTTAAAAATAAATAAGCTGGCTTAGTGGCACATGCCTATAATCCTAGAGATCTGGGACACTGAGGCAGGAGGATCACAAGTTCAAGGACAACCTTAGCAACTTAGCAAAACCCTCAGCGACTTAATGAGCAAAATAAATAAACAAACAAACAATACAAACAAATAAATAAAAAGGGCTGGAGGTGTAGGTCAGTGGTAAAGCATGCTTGGGTTCACAAGAATATTACTAGATGAAAGTTTAAACTCCTTCCCAGAACTTTAGGATTTTCATCTACATCTCTAATCCTATCTAGCTTTATTTTTTTCTTTATTTTTTTCCCCTTAGAGTAGTGGGGATTGAACCTGGGATACTCAACCACTGAGCTACATATTTTTCATTTTTATTTTTTATTTTGAACAGGGCCTTGCTAAGTTGCTGGCTTCGAACTTGTGATCCCACTGTCTCAGCATCAGCCAGTCCAATCTCTATATACTAACCCCTCTGTTCAAAGCTGCCCCCTTATATACATGCGCCCTCCCCCCATCTCTGCCTGTTATTCAAATTCTACCCATCCTTGAGAGTTCAGAACAAATCTTATCACTTCTAGGAAATGTTGCTCCAAGCCACAGATCTTCCCCTTCCCTAAAGTGACCAGAAAATACCTATAGAGCCCATTTATCACCTATCTGTGTGGCTACATGTCTTCAGTTACCTCTCCATCTCAGTCCAACTTGGCCCACATGGAGTGTCCTCCCTCTGAAGTCAGCCCTGACCTCTCATTCAGGAAATATGCATAGCCTTGGACCATCTCCTCTACTGATGTTTACGTTGTTAACTTCTGTGCATTTTTTCCCCTTGAGGTTCTAATTCATTTACAAATTTTTGAAGGCAAGTCATGTTTTCCACGTCTTTGATCCTGTGCAATCCTTTGCACAAAGTAGCAGATTAATAAACATTTCGTTACTCCACAAGCTGGGTTAGAAAGCAAAGGTGTGCAGGGTGAGAGAACTATGGAAATTGTTTCTTTAAGGAAAAACAAAAAAACAGCTTTTACCACAAGTGTGTAGTTGAAAAAATCTAATTATTAAGAGATTGTTTATAAAGGTCAAATGTGGTTACTATAATTACACCACAATTTGGTAAAATTATTCTCTGAATAAAAGTTATTTTTAAATAAAACTTCTGTCCATGTGATAAAAAAAAATTATGAATAGAAGAGTAGAAAAGGAATAAAAGGGAAAAAAAGAAAAACCTATATCCAAAATTGACAACCCAACCCTGCCTCCAACCAGAGGAGCGGACGTGGTGCATCACCTAACTTTCATTACAAGGTCTAGTTCACGACTGAGCTAACACCATGACGGTACAAAGGCTTGCCCAGCAACTAACTCCCTGAGCTCAGTGATTCTACATTGCCTGGAGAGGAGGGGAGAATCAAATCTTTCAACTGGTTTGTCATAAACATTTGCTTATCCTCATTTTTTTGAGGAGATGTGTCTTAACTACTTAGTTCTATTCATTTTATATCTCATTGTATTGCCCTCAAAATATGCACAGTGGCTGCTTTCAACCATAAATAAAAAATTTTAGAATATGGATGCTAGGTACAAGGTTCAGTAATTGAGGGTTCCGTAACCTAGCAACAGAATGTCAAGAGATCGCCTTCTAATCTGTGCCCTCGGTGGCGTGCATCTGCATCCCTCCAAGAACGGGCCCGCGAAGTCACTGCCAAGTCAGGTTTGGCTAATGACAAATCAATATTGGAAACAAGCTCGCAAAACACAGAGGCCTGTTGCCAGGCTCCAAACACCTGAGATCAAGGGACATATACAGGAAGTACACACAGCACTGGGGACCAGAGGCTACAAGGCCGTCATTTAAGCTTCTTCCTTTGGAAAATCAAATTAACTAGCATTCATAACCTTCTACTAACCAACACCTCCGATATTTCATGTGGCTATTTGCAGGCTAGATGAACATGAAAATGAACAAACAGACCCATTACCAGATACATCCTCCTGCAAGATGAAGAAGACAGGAAGGAAAGAAGAGGGCACTTTAATTTTTTTTTTTTTAAATAAATGAATAAAAGTTGATTCCTTCCAAGATAGGTCAAGAAATCAAGTCTCCTGTCTCCTTCCTGTTACTTGGTTTGGCTTATCAGCTCATCCATCTCACTTTAATGGGCTGTGGTTTCTCCTGGGCAATTGCAGTTAAGGGTCCTTCACCTGTTAAAAATATGGATGTGTCTTTTACAGCGTTTCCTTCCCTATTCCATTATGAAGGTCATCATATAGGAAAGCAACATAACAAAGTGCTTTTTTTTTTAATCAACTATCCCAGCAGCAGCAAAAATAAATGCAACAACGTGGGAGGCTGTTTATTTGTACATCAAAAGGAAAGGGAGATTCTCTACAGGGTGACACGATCATTTGTTTTCCCCAGTGAAGCAAACAAATCAAAGAGGAATAAACCTTCATCGTTCATGGAGTAATGAGTTCTTGCAAGATTTAGCCATTCTCTTTCCCTGTTATCCTCACTCCAAAAAACAGATGTACAATGACATCAGCAAAACAGCTAAAGACCATCAATCTTTAAGACAGGAAATGCAGCAGCCAGAGAGAGCATCCTTTATAAACATCGGCTGTCTCCTGGCTGGTGGCTCTGGTTCTGCAGAATAGGAAGGGGGCCCACTGAGGAGACATATCTTTGGGAAGCAGTAAGGGCAGTGGTGTCCTAGGAAGTAGAGACCAAACCTCCCACACCTCTCCAGACCAGGGAAACCTATGTGGAACGCCCAAGGTCACAGCGCCCAGATAGGGTACTTTTATGGTACTTCCCTTCCCACCAGCTCACATGACCATTAGTAGAAGTTGCACACTGATAACCTTCTGTCTAGAAGGCCAATGACAGAGTGTGTAAGGCTTTGGGGAGCCTTGTCCACTGACTTCAGAATAGTTCATTAGATGGACTAGGCCACCACACTTTGCAAGAGGAACAGGCCAGTCCAAAGCCTGCTTGGTTGAACGCTCTGACTGTTCCTGGGTCACAGGAGTGGGACAGTGCTGCTGTTAGTGGTGATGCTGAGAGTTTAAGATGACAATAGGGAAGCAAACCTCAGCATGTTCTCCACAGCTGGCATGGAGGAAGGACACCTGTCTCAATGTCAAACAGTGACGGAGAGCTTCGGAATTCAGAGCAAAGGCTGGTATCCCAGTTGCAAAGTCAGTCAATGCTTATTCACTGCTCTACCATCTGCAGAGCCTTTCACGACCACCAGCCCCGTCGAGCTGCCAGAGTCCTAGCGAGACAACTTAAAAGACACAGCATGCCTCGAGATGCCAGTAAAGTCAATCCAGATCTAGGGTGCTCCTAGTGAGGTGAAAGAGAAGCCCTACCTTTAGGAAAGAGGGTACTCCCCCTGTTTTGATCTCCTGCGCTTGGGAGTAAACGTTTTAGTAAACAAAAAAGTCAAGTGAGAGTACTGGAGCTTTTTCAATGTCATTTATAACACCTCCAACCTTATTACCTCTCGTTGACACCTTCACAACTCAGTTTCTGTTTTCCTTTCTTTCTTTCTTTCTTCCATTTTTTTTTTTTTTTTTTTTTTTGGAGGGGAGGATGCTGAGGATGGAGCCACGCCCTCGCGCAGGCTAAGCAGGCACTCCATCACTAAGCTATACCTCCGGTCCCAACACAACTCCATTTCTAGTGAATGTCTGTTGAAGCTGCCTATTGGTTTTGATGCAAACAAAATGGTAGCAGTTGCCCACACAAGCTGGACCAACACTAGAGTCTGGGACTTATTGAGTGATTTTCCTCCTCCTTCTTGCTGGCCGACACCCCTCTAAACTATTTCAATCTCCACCTACCAACAAGATTTTGCCTGTCTACACACAGGCAGCCATGATTCCAGCCTTCCACAGAGGAGCCGTGCCTTCTTCCAGGGCACGCATGGCTCTGCTGTCCTGGGCGTGGAAGAGGCCCATGTGCCCCGCAGGACAACCAAAAGAGCTGGAGAGAAATGGGGAGAAGAACAAGGTGGGCTGAGCTGCTGTGGGAGGCTGAGGAATAGTGAGAGATCAAAGTGAAGCCTTCTGGGACGCCTCTCCCTGCCAGGGCGACGAGACTTCTCAGACCTGGCTCCAAGCATCTGCTTCCTGGGAAGCAGCTGTGACCCCCGCCCCACCCCTCTACAGTGCCCACCCCGCCCTGCACCTCCCTGACTGGGGTCCTCACTGCCCTCTCCTGTGTCTGCCTCCCCAGCCAGACCCTGAGGGTTCAAAGCCAGCACTCTCTCTTGATTTTAAACAACTTACCTTCAACTCCGAGCGCTGCAAGGATGCACAGGTGGCCAAGGCCCGTTTGCCAAGACCAGCTGATTCTCAAAGATGAAGATGTCAATAAACTGATACTGGCCATAACAATTCCAGAGCAGCTTTGGGATCTTAAACCCTCGAACAGTACAATGAAGAGGAATAAATTTCTTGTATGAGAAATTCAGCAAGTCATTCAGTCACTGGGAAATGAAAGGGAGCTCAGTGCTGCTTCTCTCAATATTCTACAAGTTCAATTTAGGCACTTTACCCCCACCCCCGCATCAATTCCTTACCAGTACAAATTTAACACTTTATATTCTGCCCTAAAAAAAAATGTTAAAGTAAACCTTAAAAGAGGCTGATTTTAGGGGCTGGGGTGGAGCTCAGTAGTAGAGCACTTGTCTTGAAATTTGCAACCAAATCATTCTAGCATGTGGGAGGGCCTGGGTGTGATCCCTAGCACCACACACACACAAAAGTCTAATTTACTCTCCAGCCTCTGCTCCAGAAACAACTCATAATTAGGAAAATACAGCTTATTCTGTTAAAAGTGATAAACCCCTTGGGATGTCAGGCTATTTATTATAAACTACTCTCCACACTACTATCTATCTACTCTTCCAGGGAAGATGGCAGAAACTGAGGTGCAGGGTTAGGACCCTGGAAACATCACTATAACGGTCAATGTTCCCCAGAAAGCGATCAAAATGCAAATAGCATAACATGAAACTCTACACAGAATGAAGTTAAATAACGCCTAAGTAAATATAATTACTACTGCAATATTGTTTAAAAACACACACACATTTTATTCAAGGGATGGGAAAACATTTGAAAGAATTATAGAGACAATAAAGATATATGAACACTACTAAAATTGCTAGTAATTTAAATTTGCAACCAAATCATTCTTGCAGGCATTACTTTCTCCCTGTTTGGAGTTCCATCATTCTGTCGTCCTTTTGTTTCCCAACACAACTTGAATGTCCCTTAAGCTCTGAATTAGTCTAAGTTTGATTCTTTTAAAGTTCTTTTTAGGGCATATATTTAGAAATGCATTAAAATTAACTTTGTTATAAGAAAATTCCCAAATCTCTTGTGAACAACTGGCAACGAGTCAGATTGTTATAAAAGTCAGAGTTGGTATAAGTGAAGGAAGATGTTAAACTAAAGTACTTTTGAATTCAAATTACAGCAGCGTTGAAACCACACCCAACTTCTATTAGGTACGTGTGTTAGGCACATGACATAGCTCTTTATTGCATCACAGAGTCTAGATCTTTAGTAGGTATATTAACTCCTTTAGAGATGACTCCTCTCATTTTCTTTTTCCAACAAGACCCAGCACAGATGAATGAGCAACTACGGGATTATGACATACATTGTCTCCTACCTGACACTCATCTGGGTGCCGGAAGAGAAGCAAATACTGCAGAAGATGAGCAGAGGGCAAGCATCACTACAGCAAACCCACACAATAGAAGAGTGATAACCTCCCCTATGGAGTTAGTGATCAGCCCTTCAAATACCTGGTCCCCAGCCCAAACTCTGCCACCTCCATCCTTAGCACAGAACACTCAACACCACCCGTTAATAGGTTAAAAGACAGAACCAGGAAATTGAAAGAATTCTGAAGCCAAACACACTGGGGTGGAATCAGCCATGAGATCCAGGGAAAGTTCCTTCATCCCTCTAAACCCCCGTTTCCTCTCCTATAAAGTGGGCATAATGCCAATTACCTTGTAGGGTCATTCCGAGGATTTGAAGCAGTATACACAGGTGTTTACAAATAAGTGAACACATATCAGGAAGGCTTTAAATGATTTTTTTAAAAAAAGGCTATTATTGTCTCAACTAACTTTTTACTAAGTGTCACACTCAGAAAAATGCTTCGGTACGCTCAAAGTTGATGCCATCCCACTTCTCCTTGATCTGTGTCACAGCCCACTACAAAGTCAACTGGGGAAAGAGAAGAGGAAAGCCAGCACACGGACACAGCCAGACAACCATCAAAGAGGCACAAAGAACCAGGGCAGAGGCAAGAGTCCACAAGAGCCCAGACAACGCCATACGGGGCCAGCAGCTTTCAGGGGCAGAGCCCCAAACCCATGATCTTGTGAATGATCACAAAGAGGTCAGGCTGCCGGCTGATCGGGGAGAGAAACAGAGTCTGCTTAAGGAAAGATTTCTATCACACTACTTGTCCTCGACTCCCTTCGGCTGGAATCCATGACCCCTCCCTTTGCTTCTCTGCGACAGAGCTCAGCACCGCCTGTCTGGCTGGTCTAGGCATCAGGAGACCATAAAGCCCTGGGAAACGCGTCAACAGTAGTGCCATTCATTTTTGCTCATTATTTCTCTAACATACCAATTTATCTTTCAAGATCACAGATGAAATTCTAGTCACTTCTAGTCCTCCATAAGTTTTCTTTCCTTTAAATAAGAACTATGTTAGAATACTCTTGTGTCTTTAGTTTATTGCTTATAGGGTAACACCGTCTAATGAATCATTTATTTACAACTCTAAAACACTGAGAGTGATGTTACCATAATTATAGGTCAAGAAATAAAGTCAAACCAAATGATCACCCTTGCCTTCTCCAGAAAATTGCCCCCAATGCTATTTTCTGCCTGGTTTGCTCTTCTCCCTTCCCCTCCAATACTCAAACCATTCATATGCTAATCTTTTCCAGATCACATGTTTTACTGGTCTGAGCCAGCACTATACTAGGCACACCCAGAGGTCATCAAATGTAGACAGGAAAGATTTGTCTTTATAAACTAATCCTCAGAGGGTAAAAGATGAGCTGGTAAGAAACTGCAGCACGATAAGGTGATTGGCTTAACCAGCATCCATCTGGTACAGGAGGTGAAGTTACAGAGGGTTCTCTGGGTGGAATCAAGAAAGACCGCAAAGAAAGTGGAATCTGAGTTGCAGTCTGGAGAATTTTAACATGAAAAATGTGAGATCCGGGGCTGGTAAGATCACAACTGTTCCTCAAGAGGAAAGGTGAAAATACCTTTCCCATAAAAGAATATGGGTACATCCTAAGCTTTCTGAAGATCATCAAGTTTCTATCTCAAAAGCAAACTTTTCATAATGCCTCTAAACTGTCAGCTCTGGTGATGGAATTATCTAACTTGGTTAATTAAAAAGGAAGTTAAGGGCTGGGGTTGTGGCTCAGTGGTAGAGTGCTTGCCTCAGATGTGTGAGGCACTGGGTTTGATTCTCAGCACCTTATATAAATAAATGAATAAAATAAAGGTCCATCAACAACTAAAAAAAATTATTAAAAAAAAAAAAGTTAAATGATAAGCACACAGCACCGAAAAGAGAGCAAAGGGACAATCCATAGCAGACAAGAACCAAGTTTCAGGACATAGACTTGATACCTCTACCCAGAGAACCATGCAGCTTCTTGGTGTGCTCCCAGGGACCACTACTAAAAACACAATTGAAAACCAAAAGTGAATGGGACTCATAACACCCCAAAGTCAAGCATTAGATACTCACCCACCCCTCACCTCACTCAACAGATATTTGTTTATCCAGGGCCCAGCATGTTCCAGCATTAGACACGCAGGAATGTGAGGAAAAGAAAAAAAAGACATGAAGTTTTAAGTGTTACTTGGAAGGGTTTTACAGTAGATCTTAATATTAGCAATCCCAGAAAGGTTAACTCTTTGTGGCATTATATTCACTGTGGACCCCAAAGGGGAAACTACTGTTGACCAAGAAAACAGTTGAGAAGAATGTATAAAGAGAGAGTTTCTGATTTGAGGGTGGAAGGAGACAGGGTGTCTCACGCCACTGTCTAAGACTTTGTTTCTCAAAGTGTGATCTGGGGACCAACAGGACTGAGATGCACCTGGCAGCCTCACCCTAGAATTCAGAAGCTGCAATCCCTCCAAAATCCCAAGTGATTCACAGGCACGCTGAAGTTTAAGAAGCATGGTTCTCATAGATTTTATTGACAAGTGTAGTGGCTACGCAGCTTGCTTAGTAATTGGCAAGACAGACCCCTGAAGCTCCTTGCCACATTCAAGAGATCAAGACTTTGAGAACTTGACTGTGAGGAGGTGAAAGTTCATGGCTGGGCCTGACTGCGAGTGTGCCATTTCTGAATGACTCCAGGTGGTTATTCACTTTGGACAGAACTGATCCTCATGAATAGATGAGTAAGAAGATCACGACCAAGGGCCAGTTTCTGCATAGAAGAGGTAACCAAAGGAATCTGAAAGCCACCTGTAATCAGCTCTACATTCCCTCCGGCCCTTTACAATGACAGTGGTACCCAAAGTCTGACGGGATCCCATCCGCCCTTGTGAACTGTCAGGTCATAAGGTGAGGGACAAACCTGCAAACACCTTTGCTATCATTAACAGCAGAACTTAGAAAAATTCAAAATTCAGATGTCAGAATAGTTCTATTATTAGACACTCATGACTAATCACATCTCATTAAACTTTAATTCCTACTTTCAAAATCTAGACTGTTTTGAAAAAAGGATATAATTAACTGATTTAAAATGATCTATATAAAAGAAAGGTATTTACTACTTTCCAATTCCTCCCAAAAAAAATGCAGGTGTCTGAGAATAATTTTGCACTTGTTTCAGATTGGTGGCTTATCATTTGGAAGGAATTTGGGGTAAGGATGTCATGATGCTGGGAACCTTTCAAAGGACCCAGTCTCTCCCACATGCTACTGAATAGGGTTTTCTTGTCCACTGCTAAGGGACCTACCATTAAATTGACCCTAAGTACCTGTGACTGTAACTTCTGGCTCTACACACATCTGACAATAGAATATCCATAAAAAATAAAAAGTTTCTAATTCGTTCTACCATATCCTACTGAAGTATATAAAAATATACCAAAACTTAAAATAGCCATATCCCTTTTTTCAATTCTATTTCAAAATACTGAACATGGGTTAAGTTTTATACATCCAAAATTTTCTTCTCTCTACTCACAACTTTTGTAAATAAACAAATAAAATCCATCCTGTACATTTTTTTTCCTTCTAGCATCTTCCTATGGATCTGCTGCCAGTCATAGATTATTTGCATAAATCTACTTAAAGTCCCCATATGATTGAATTTCTTTCCATAAAATAATTACTTATCTTCAAGAAACAAAGTTCAATCTCTCCAACATCTGCAAAGGAAGACTAAATATAATCTCTCTTCTCTTTCAGAGTTCACTTTTCAAACTGTAATTTAAAAAGCACGATCCAGACAGAGCAGGGGGGACAGCTTCCTTTAGGCTAAAACTCACCTAAGTAGATAAAGACTGTGAGGAACCAGCCCTCACTGTCCCTTCACCTCTGAGGTTTCACACAGGAACACTCATAGCTGTTGTCTTGAAGAGCAAGTCAAACATGACAGTTCAAACCAAATAACCAAATTAAAAAAAAACAACAAAAAACAGTTCTGGTTGAGATTTCTTCAGAGATTAAAAACTAAACTAGGTGACAGCATCTAGCAAAGTCGAGGCTTTTTAGAAGATTAAGAGGATATTAACATCAGTACAGTCATCAAACTAATGAAAAGACAGAACATTAGAACAAAGACCAATATTTACATTGAGTGGTTCCCTTTAGGGAAACAAAACCCCAGTTTCCTGAGAACAGCAGTTCTAATAAAAATGTGTTACTACACGGGCTATTACGCAATGCTTCAAACCAACATTTTATAAAAAGCAAAGAAGCACTTGCAAACCAAAAGCTGAGCCTCCAAAGCACCAGTTCCTTCTCTACCTGTGCCCCAGGCAATGAATGCTGCATTAATGGGGTGGGGGTGGGGGGGCTTCCAGGTGCAGAAGTCTGAATGCAAAAATCAACTAAAAGTGTGTTCTCCAGTATCTCTGCAGAAGGAAATGGGGTTCAGCTGATGAAGACGAGAGTGTCCATAGCAACTCTAGCTTCCTCTCCTCACCGTGGCTGTGGTCTTCATCACTTAGAGATGTTTCATAGAACGATTCCCAGCTAGAAGATCTTTCTAGAGGCAGACCATAGCTCCTGGTGGGTACTGTTTAGGAGGGAAATGGCCCTGGTCGAATAGAGACTCACTGCTTCTGGAACACAGCAATGCTGCCAGCAAAAGGTTTCATGCTTGCTTCTGACTGAAAGTTTTCCACTTACAAGGCCAAGGAAAGCTTTTAAGGTACAAAACAATGGAGTTGAGGAAAAGCTACTGAATTTTTTAAAGCCCTTAAGAATCTCTCATCCAATAGAGCGGTTTATGATAAAACCATATTGGGTCACTGGGAAGATAAAGCAAGCTCAAAGCAGGAAAGGACAGAAAAAATAAAAAAGGAAAATTGAGAATTTGCTCCTGCTCTGTATAACCCAAACAATTTCATCGATTTTTTTTTGTAATACCATCAAGAACCTTTTTTTGTGTGCTATTTATTGATAAAAAGATCATCCAAAATTTGTTCTGAGCCATGAGTCATAGAGATATATGACGAAAAATGTATGAACTGCCAAGCGTGGCAGCCAAGCCTGAATCCCAGCTACTGGGGAGGCTGAGGCAGGAAGACAGCAAGGTTGAGGCCAGCCCGGGCAACACTGCCAGACTCTGCTTCAATAAAAGAAAAGGTACAAATCACAGCCTTCCTACGTGCAAATGATGAACATGGTGGTTACCCCTTCCCCTTGTCACTTGGCCATGATGGGGTGAAGCTGATCTTATGTGGGGGAAAATATGATCTTATTTCACAAACACAAAAATATGGAGTTTGTTCCTGGTGTAATCTTCGTTTTGCTATTTCTGACAAACAGGACGATGTCCACCGACCTATCTCCAATGGGGACCCTGTCAATGAGCTGAGACTGATAGAGTTGTTCTCACACACACACTTGCAAAGAGAGAAGAGATTTGGCTTGGTACCAGGCTTTGGGGACTCTAAAAACCAAAACCTTAAGCCCTTCCTGGGAGGCATGATGACCACCATCCTTCACTGCGTTCCAGCAACCCACTTCCTATCCTGTGAATAAGAAATAAGCTCCTCCAGGCTCTCGATGGGTTCTCATGTGGAACACTTTATTGTGCAAAGGCCCATGCCAAAGAGTTTTGGGAAGCTTTCCATACACCACCAAAAGAGAAGTTTCACAGAAGTGATCGGCTCTAGCTTTGACTTGTGATTTCAATGTCACAAAATATTTTGCATTCCAGGAAAGCAAATGATCACTTGGGGACTGATTAGCACTTTTATTCCTCTCCAACAACAAACTAACATTAACATTTATTTCTAAAAACAAAATTATTTATAAAGAATGTAATCATCAGTGAAGCATTTGCTCATTAAGTTTATAAACATGGGGAACTTGAACCTTCAGATGCTTATAATTTGTGAGTGCCCTTTTTGTGAACCTGGAGCAAAAGAGGCCCTCAATGTACAAGACACTCATTTGGGGGAATATTCTATAGCTAGATTTTTTGGAGGGCAGGAGGCAGTACTGGGATTGAACCTATGACGCTCTGCCTGTGAGCTCATGACCATTCTTGCTCTTCTGTATTTTGAAACAGCGCCTTGCTAAGTTGCCAGGGCTGTTCTGGAACTTGTGGTCCTCCTGCCTCAGCCCACCAAGGATTGCTGGCATGCATCATCAAAACTCGACAGTTTTGGGGGCATGCTCTGCAACCCCACTGCCTAACATTTAGGGAAATCTGTGAATGTGGACAATGGGGGTGTGCACTTGTACGTGTATGTATATAGAATGTATTAGAGCCACTGCATTAGAATCACAAAATATAATATTACAACTACTGATGGACAGATTGAGATTAAAACCAACATTTCAAACTGAGAATAACAGGCAAGTCCATGATTTTTATGTAGTTCTTTTTTAAAAAAAATCAGAGTTTTAATAAAAAATTTTTATACTGGTGATAACTTCAGGAGTTACCTGAAACTTTCTTGCTTTCATCCTCACTTCTGATTTTGAAGATTAAAATAACTCATTAAGTCTAAATCAATAGGTTAGGTTCTATCTTAACCTTTATAAATACTTACATTTACGTAAAATTTCATTAAGTATGATATTGACATGGCCATAGCGGAGGACAGGAAAGCTAAAGCGAAAGGACAGGCGATATGGTTATGTTCAGTTTGATGACCTTTACCTGGAGGGGTGTGTGTGTGTGTATGTGTGTGTGTGTGTGTGTATGTGTGTGTACAATTCTGGGTGTGCCACACAACCCTCAAAGCAGGTATTTCAATGGGAATAGCACCTCTGCTACTTGTCACCATAAAGCTCACAGATGTCTCATTTTAAGGCACTGATGACATCCATTAAAATGTATACGTTAGCGGGCAGATGACACATTCTCTCGTTAGCACTGTTCTTATTCAGTGTTGCAGCAAGTTGCTCAGAGGCATGGGGAGTCCAGGACAGGGCAGGATCAGGGGCACTGGGCCTGGGGCTACTGAGAAGCAGAAACACGCTGTGCTCTTCACTTCACTGACTCCAGAGAGTCCGGCAATAAGAGCGTCTCCAGTTGAAGCCTGGGTGACCAGCCCTTCATGAAAACCCCCTGCAAGGTGATCCATACCCTGTCTTCCATGGCGGTATCAGGCCCCCACCCAGGACCCCACCATGCTTTCTTCTAGGCAAGTGACCAATGATGCCTGGAATTTAATACACCACACATTCTGATCTTACCATCAAATAGCCCCTGCCATCTTGTGCTCTGTCTCCCATGCTTTTTCCTCCCAAACAGGGAGGCTTTTCCGTGATTTCCAAGATCCAAGCCTTCTTTCCCTAATTTCAGGATTAATAAGTCCCAGTATCCACCGCCTTTCCCACCAAGCACAATGAGGTTACTAACTAGGAAAGGACAGCTACGTGGAGATACATAATACACAATTAGATAAAACTCAGAGTTGCTAATCCATGGATTTATACATATATTAGACATGGTGATCTTAATTTTGACTGGTATTATATATGTAACGTCAAAATCACTGACAAAGCCTTTTCTGCCTAAAACGGTTCTCAGAAGACTTACAATTTTCTGGGAAAAGGGGCCCACTGTCATTATTGAATTCAGTGGCTCCTGGATATAAAGGAATCTAGTCAAACCCTACTTTCATTGCTAAAAGTACTATAGCATAAATTTAAAATAGAATTTGATCTGCTTAATTCATTTTAAAAGACACATATTCAGGCAGGAAAATTAAGAAAACAGTCTGACTTCAAACCCTTTATTCACATATCTTACAGGGATCACTAAGAAAGGGAGAGAGCAGGAGAACTGGGGGAGGAACACAAGCCAGTTACCATAATCCAGAAGTTAAAAACTTCTGCTAAAAACTGTCTCTCACCACCCCTTCCAGGGCACACACTTCCTTTCTCACTTTCTTCTCCTTGGAGAATGGAAGCCAAGAGATAAAGCTCTATGGTCTCCCAGCCACCGGCTCCCTGAGAGAGCTCAAGGTGACCTCCACAGGTGGAAAAGCAAGTGCCTCTGGAGGCCCAGGCCACAAGCACTCAGCAACCACCCAGGGATTACAAACCCTGGGTCTCCAGCAAAGGCTAGGTGTTCCCAAAGATGCTAAGAAGGTACTAGCAGGTTAGTTTACAGCCCCGTGAACAATTAGAAAGCAATTAACCCTAATGAAAATCCCGAATGACAGTATTCGTGAGCGGAGTGCTTGAGAAGCAGAATGTCAGGGACACCTGAGCCAAGGGCTGTCTCTGAGGTGGGAAGGATCAAGTGGCATTACCCATTTGCCTCATTTCTTTATTTTCATTTTGTTTTTGGTTTTTTAAAATCAGGATCCAAGTAAGGTCCTCACATTGTAACTGGCCAACGAGGCTCTTCCATCTCTTTTAAGTGACGGGTTTCCCCTGCGGGTCTGCCTGTCTTTTTCTCTTGGTCATTGCGTAAACTTTGGGGGTTTGGTTTTGCTGTTCTGGGAGGTGGCTGACTGCATTCTTGAAGTGTTGTTGAACGTGTTCTTCTGATTCCTTTATATTCTGTAGACTGAACTTGTTATGATGTTTTAATCAGATTAGAGTTCAATGTTTTGGCAAGAACAATTTACAGGGAGTGCTGAATTCCACTGGAAGACACAAAAGTAGGATTTTTTTTTTTTTTTCCTAAGATGGGGTTGATGAATCACAGTGAAAAAGGTGAGGTAGAGGAATAAGAAAAAGCAAGCAATAAAAGACAGTGGATAGTGAGGAGAGAAATATAAAAAGCAACCGCCCGCTCCACTCACGAAGCACCACCCTCTGGGGCCATTTCAAGTAGCCCTGCACATTTGTGCACAGCAGTGAGGCCATAACTGGCACCCATCACGGAGATCCTAAAGGCATCAAGAAGAAAATACTATAGTCCTTTATTTTGCATTTACTTTAATCAAGAATCCTGAACATTTCCTAAATTTTAAAGTCTATCATTGAATTTGTCAAAATCAGACATTTTTATGCTTACTGTCCCAAGAAAATTCATGGAAAAGAAGTCTCTACCACGTCACTCAAATGGGTAACTATTTTTATCTTGTCAACAGAGTCCATATAATCACATTCTTTTTTTTTAATATTTATTTTTTAGTTATCAGCGGACACAACATCTTTCTTTGTATGTGGTGCTGAGGATCGAACCCGGGCCGCATGCATGCCAGGCAAGCGCGCTACCACTTGAGCCACATCCCCAGCCCCATAATCACATTCTTTCTATCCTGAAAGAAAAATATTTTGCCAAAAACATTGACATCATTATGATAATGAAATGATAACAGAGATTCAAAGTCATGTATACCCTTGTAATTAATTGTCACCATTATCCTTACAAGACATTTTCCTCCTAGGGATTTTACAAAATGCATCTACAAGACCCACAAGGCTCCACTAACTACTGCCCACCCAAGGGACACACGTGAGGCACCTTAGACGGTGTCCCTCCTGGCCTTGGAGTTCTCTTTCGTCCCTGCCTCAGAAGAACACACTGCAACACCTCCAGCAAGTACGTTCCAATGCATTAAGTGTTCCACATACTGTGATCACTCTGCCTTCAGAAACAACTCCAGACTTAAAAACAAAGCCTGCTTTGACTTGGAGAGCAGGCTTCTCATGAAAATGGGTGCAAATAAACTAACAGATTTTTTATTCTAAAATTTTATACCCTGAAAACTTTCTTCTGAACATGCCTGTTTTTAATGCATTTTACAGACACAACTGTGAGGCAGCTTTATTAGGATGAATGCACAAGTCAAAAGCTAATGCAGGACACCAGAACCGGGAGGAGTGACAGTCCACCGTGAGTGCAAAACATAAGGGCAGCGGATTACGTTTTTCATAAGGTTACTCATCTATCAAGGTCCATCCCAAAGTCACCTTTGCTGGGAGGTCTTTCTACCCCCCATGAAAGTGGTAATCCACCCTCTTGCTCTTTTCCCATATTGCACCACATATTACAGCACAAACTATGCCCCAGTGACCACTGAGCAAAATGCTCTACCCCTCTTCCTGCGAGGATTCCACAGGTAGAGGCAGAACTGTCTCTGCCTGGAGGAGTCCAGGAACAGTCTGCCTCTGCGCTCAGCCTGACCCCTACCTGGGCTCAGCATGTGTTCCTTGAGCGCCAGGATGAAGCACTTTCATGATTTTCTTCGCAACAACCTCTGACATGGGCATTCATTTTTATATAAAGAAATGAGGCTCAAACATAATGTGACTCCCCCAAAGCCTCACATCTAATAAGTAGGCATGCCGGGACCCAGTCCATTTTGAGAGTAGATGGATGGGAAGAAGGATTGACTGGGATGGCTACTCTAACAACCCTGGGGTTATTATTATTAAAAGTCCCCCTTGGCTTGCTGGCTAAATCCTGGGGTCTTTCTACCGCCTTCATCAGGAGGCAGAACCTTCCAGAGACGCAGGCTAACCATCCTGAGATGAAAAGCATTTCTGGAGTCTGTACTCCCACCAGAAACATTTTTTAATTGAAAAATATTTCAATTACCAGCTTACTCTGAAAGGTCCTGCTGTACTTCCAGTTACTACGGAAAGTGCTGCCCAGGTACAGGGCCACTTGTCAGGTCTGGGTCCCCTCATCTCCTGCCCAGGCAAGACACATCTCCAAATGTAGTGGAATGTGGTGCGCTTCAGACTTTGCTATGATTTCTGTGCCTGATACCCCCTTTCCAGGGACTCCATGCCCAGGGAACCTACCTTGTCTCGCCATCCCTTCTGCAGGACAGCTGGATAAAGTGAAGGGATGAAACAATAAAGTTCCAGAGACTTCAGTATGGTCCCCCAAGGAAGAAGGGGACAGCTCTGGGAAGGAGGGATACGGACCCCAGAGAAATAATACAACAGGGTAATTACTGGAGAAAAAAGTCAGAGTGAAGAGCTGTCCCAGCGCACTTTAAGTGACACCACGCACACATTTAATCTTTACAGGTAAAGGAAACTTTGTGTTTATAAAGAAAATTTTGTTTTTTGAGATCAACAAGCCTATGTTCATGAGGAATGATGCTACAGTGGATGAACCCGTCTGAGGGAGAAGGGAGGAAAGTTAACCGGGTATTTATAGACTTGTTAGGCAGAGGAATATAATATCTGGCACTCAGTGGTGAACCAAATTTAGGATTTTAAAACCAGATAACTATACATCTCCAAACAGGCAATGTATTCTCCAGAGTTTTCCAAAACAGAAAAGCAGGTTAGGGAATAGCTTACATCACACATAATCATTTCACCCAGAGATTTTCATGCAGGGCACACAGCAGTAGTCCTCAGGAATCAAATAAATGTGCACAGAAAAGTGGAAGGGCTAAGTAAATGACGAGGGACCTTGCACCCAAACCCCAGGGAAGAGCCCTTAAGGAGGGAGCTCCCTTGAGAAAAATGCACAGGAAAGTCCTTTATGTAGTGGCTTTCTTACTATTTCTTCCCATTCCCAGCCCTGCATATTACTATTGTGATTACTGACTTCAAACTATAGTGCTTCATGCAAAGTTGGGCAGGAAGGGAGAAGCAGAGAAGGGGAAAGAAATTAAAATGTCACACAATGTCAATTATTTAAAATACTGATGATCTCAATATCAAATTCTGAATCACCAGCAACAAATGCATACTGAACCTTCCAATTCACATGCTGATGGAAAGGGAGGCACTGTCATATTCTTTGGTTTGGAATTTTTTTTTCATATACATGAACATTTTTATTTGGCACAGAATGTACCCAGGAAGATAGAGATAAAGATCAGCTACAGAAGAATAAGAACTTCAATCTTAAAAATCAAGTGAATCCTTTGTTTCCAGAGTTCACCAAAATCACCAACCCAGAGAACAAAAATAACTTTCTCAATCAGACCAAACTGGCAAATGTCACAGGAAAACCAAAGTTCGGTATAAAAAAGCTCTCTAGTAATTCCAGGACCCTAGAGCTGCCCTGTCCCAAAAAGTCATTGAGCAAAGGGAGGGGGTCCACACTGTTTATAAAGATCAATTAGTGCTGGGTGTGGTGGCACATGCCTTTAATCCCAACAGCTCGGGAGGCTGAGGCAGGAGGATCCCAAGTTCCAGGCCAGCCGTAGCAATTTATCGAGGCCCTATGCGACTTGGTGAGACCCTGTCTCAAAAGAAAAAAGAAAAAGGGTTGGAGATGTGGTTCCATGGTTAAGCACTTCTGGGTTCAGTCCCTGGTATCAAGAAAACCCCAATCAATTAGTGCTAAACACTTTCAGATATCAGACATAGTGTCTTTAGTATAATCCTTTGTTATGTTATTATCTCCATTCTGAGAAAATGCAAACTTAGACAAAGTGATTTAACTAGTCTCTAGTTAATTACTAGTAGACCCAGAACTTGTACTGTCTGTCTGACCTTTAATAAGATCCTTTCCAACTCATATCATATGATTATGATGAACACTATTAACAGCTACCATTTTATTGAATATTTATTATGTGTAAGGCTCTAAGCAATTCACATACATTTTCCTATTTAATTATTAGTTCCATTTTATAGATGAATATATTGAGGTTAGAAGGACCTTCTGCAAGGTCATTGGAGAGCAACGAACAATTTGGGATTCGGATTAGCTCCACGTGACCTGAAAATCCATATTTTCAGGATATGTATTATGTATTATGAGTCTGTTCCATTTACCGATCACAACATAATGAAGTCCCAGAATCTGGCTGTGACATTCATTGACGTCTTTCACACTACCAGTGAGTGTCAAGTCCTACAAACATCAATCCTGCTGGATGAGAACTACAGCAAAAGGGGCCTGCACCCTTCTGTTACTGTTGTCAAATTCTTTGACCTGCTTCTGAAAAATTCCATTATTAGCTAGGACTTATACCAGCTTTACATACACCAATAAATTTCCAAAACAAAAAAGAGCTCAGAATTAAATATTTACTATACAATATCAATAGGCAGTATAAACACAGGGGTTAAGATGACTAGCTCTGCCTCCCCATTGATTAAGTGGAGAGGATACAACTAACTGATCCCATGACGCTGTCGTGTGCAATTTAAGCAAAGTCGTGCACGTGGGGCACACTGTAGTCACTCCACATAACCATCACACAGCACTGCTAGTGCTCTCCTATTTTGGGATTGGATCTAAAAGCAAAAAAAAAAAAAGTGATTTTAGGTCAAATAAGAATAAAGGAACTAACCAGGTGTGAACCTGGAATCAAGCTTCTTATTTCGGGACAGATCTGATATCCGATTTCTAGACAAACCAGATGTTTCTCTTTTTCTTTTTCTTTCTTTTAAGAGAAAGATAAAAATGTTTCAAGTATCTCTCAGTGTAAGAAATGTTTTAAGAAAAGAGCTGTGGGAATTAATTAATGGAGAAAGAGAAGGAAAAGACATAGCATCGTTAAACAGGGACTAGGGGAAACATGGCAACTCACTAAAAATAACTCAATCACAAAAACGAAGAAGCCTGTGTCGAGGTGAAAATGCCTACGTATGCTGGGGATGGAAATTTCCATGAACAAAAGAGGAAGCTTTCCTCCTTCAGAAGAATTTCAAGAGGGCACTTCTCCCCTGATGCTTCTCTGAGGGAGTAAGTGGAATTTCAGTTTACTTAGGAGGTAGAGGACCCTCCCAGTTCCAAATACAGGGAGAAGCCCCTGCCCCCATCTCTGATGTGTCTTTGGCACCAATGTTCAAAAGGAAATGCAAAATCTTCCCAGGACTTGATTTTCTTACAGAAACTAGAATCTGGCTGGCTTCTCAGCCAGGTCCCTTAAATTGAAAAAAGATAAACCCAAGCTTCCTGATAATTTTTTAAGATAAATTCTGAAGGTGTAAGTTAACAGGTATTTTTAAGTGACATATACTTCACAAACTTCAAAGAACAACCCTCTCCTGTCTCCTTTTACCCTCTTCCTCCCTTTCTTTCTACACACACACACACACACACACACACACACACACACACATTCTCATGCTGTCATACTGGGGCCTCTACAGAATCAGTGACATTTTTCCATACTTATTGTCTTGCCAAACTGGAATGTGTTTGTTTAACTGCTTAGTAAAGTTCTTAAAAAAAAAAAAAAAAAAAAAAAAA
>NW_026000019.1:9987313-9989809 GCF_001458135.2 Marmota marmota marmota
AAATTAAAAAAAAAAAAAAAAAAAAAAAAAAAGCTGATAGCATTTTTTAATTTCCTCAAGGCAAATATTTAGATTCCTCTAATTTTTTTTTAAAAGAAATCGACATGTTTTCTGATGCTATTGTCTTAAAAGCGATTCTCCTCATGCTGAGTTCTACCAAAGCAATCAGTATCTATTGTGTAGATATCAGAAATCACTTCCCACCCCCTTCTCCCAACAATCATTTAAAAATCCGTCTCAGTGGCTCCTCATTCTCATGAGACTCAGCCCCACTCAGAACTGGAGAAGTAGAATCAAGAGACATGTCTACTATCATTTCTCAGGGTTTGGTTTCTTTGGAGTAACTTACTACCAAGCTGAATTCTTATTTCATTTTAATTTTTCTGAATGAACAACCACAAACAACAACAACAACAAATAGTCAAGAAATCATCATACAATCTATGCCACTTTTCACGTATTTTTATTTTAATCATCTTTATAACTCCAAAACATAAAATAATGTCCAGCTGCACGTGTTGGGTTATTATCTCAAGTACTTTATAAATGGCTGGATTGATCTCTGGTATTTTACTTCAAATCTAAGCATTGTCAGCCAATAATCCAGTTTTAACGAAATCACAGAATCGTGCTGTTGCTGTTGCTCTGTAATCCCTCCTTCTCTTGTGTGTGATACATGTAGTGGCATAGGCCAGGGCTCTGGAGTCAGAGGGCCCTGGGGCAGGGCCCAGCCGCCATCACACATGAGATAACGCCCTTAGCCTCATGTAGAGATGGGGAAGCCGCGGGCCAGCCAGATGAGGGCAAGTGCTCACGCTGGAGTGGCCAATCGGGAGCAGACCAGGACTCAAACCAACGCTGCGGTGAACAAACAGGACAGGGACAAACGGAACAACAGTTTTCACAACATATCTTGACGGCAACCCAGGGGTTTATCTTTAGTTATCAACGAAGCTAATAGATCAATCTCTGTAGTCCAGTTTCCCCGGAAGAGACTTGCTGCACTTGAGGCACATATTCATGGGCTCCCTACCAGCTATAGAAACCCTTCTCCAGGAACTGAGGAGCTCCAGTTTAGATCTGGAATGTCCTCCAAAGGGTGTCCCAGTACAGGTGTGGTTGCCACTTTGGCACTGTTGGGAAGTAGTGGAAAGATGAAAGGTGGGGACAGGGGAGACGCTGTAGGGCAGTGGGAGTGTGCCTTGAAAGGCATCGTGGGATCCCAGCCCCTTCCCCTTCCTGTCTCTCTTTTGCACCTAGACATGAGGTGAATGGGCCCCTCTCACCATGTGCTCGCTCTAGGATGTGCTGCCTCACCACAGGCCCCAAAGCAACAGGGCCAATGAATCACGGACTGAAACCTCCAAAACTGTGAGTCAAGGTATACCTTTTCTCTTTATATGTTGAGCATCTCTGGCATTCGTTACAGTACTAGAAAGCTGACTGACACAAAGGAATTCAACAATGACCAAAACAACCCTTTACCTCAAAGAGCCCACAATCCAGTGGTCTATCTATGGGGCTGCCCCACCAGAGGGGCACCAATTGGTTGAAATTCTGCCCACATATTATCTTCTCCACCCTGTACACCTCACCCCCAGCCCCAGAGCCCAGTCTGTGTCTGACTTTGAGCAAACTTGCCTATTGACCCAGCATGGCTTGCTGATACGATCAGCTACGTGCGCTGCACAGTCAAAAAGGTGAGGAGGATTGCACTGTGGAATTCAAGGGGCTGGGTGGCAAGAAGCACTGCCACCAAGGAGGAGCCAAGGGACCTCCCTGGATGACTAGACAAGTTCCAAGAACCCTTCCAGCTCTCAGAATCCTGAAGAGGGAATACAACAGCAGAATAAGACTTTTAACACAAACCTAGCACCTGCTCAAGTACCAGGGCAGCGTGGAGTTTGGAAATGAGCTGAGTTCTACATTCCATGGATCAGGAGAAAGAAGAGACTCTATTAAATAGAGTTCCTGCAACTATGAACTCTTTAGCTTTCCTGATTTTTTTTTTTTTAAACTGGGAAAAGCCCATAAAATGTTGTTATGGCTGCAGATTATACAAAAGATCCTCTGGGCCCCACCCAGCAAGCACACAAACCACCTGCCGCCCACCTTTAGCCCACAGCTGCTGCGGCCTTTACACAGGGTGTAACCAGGGGAAAAGGCGCTGGGGTCATATAGGAGCCCACACGTAAGAGTTAAGATAGGAGCAAAAACAAGAGCCAGGGAAGGTCCGGGAGGAACTTCCGGTTAGGGAAAGATTTTCTTATTTATTGCTGTTTGTTTGCGTTTCTGAAACAAGAGCCTTGATTTTGTGTTTCGGGTCAATTTTCTGTGTTCCTTCGGAGCAGGCTGGATCTGAATACCAAACCCCTTTTTCTGCTTACAGGATTGATTTTGTTTCCTGAAATGAAGAGTTTGATGAAATGCGTGTGACTGTGTGTGTGTGTGTGTGTGTGTGTGTGTGTGTAGACAGAGAGAGAGAAGGGACGGGGG
>NW_026000019.1:9989834-9998996 GCF_001458135.2 Marmota marmota marmota
AGGGGGGGACGCGGGTTAGGTTGAAATTTCTTCCATGGTGAGATTCAAACATTCTAACCTTCAGAAAAACAACCAAAAAACAATTCAAGGATTTCATCACCCCACCCCGCAGGCTCTCTTTCATCTATTCTCTCTTCTCCACAATGGACTGAAAAAAGTTCCAGGTTGTCAAAGATTCCCCCACAGGTGACTCTTCCTACCCTTCAGGTCTCAACTCAAAGGGACCTTTGAAAGTACTTGCCCACAGCCCAGCCACTCGATCTCACTGCCACTCAACTCAAGTTTATTGACTTTAGGGCACTTATCAGTGTCTGATAGGAGCAACGTGCAACTGTTTCTTTACTTGGAGGTGGCTGCCACCTCTCTTAGAACAGATGTTCCTTGAGACAGGGGACCTTCTACCTTGTTTACAGCCCTATTGCCAGCCCAGAGAACAATGCCAGCCACTTGTTAGGTGTTCCATGGATATTTATGGAGTGAATGAATAAGCAGGAGTTGGAAGGGAAGTCCTAAGAAGGGCAAAGGGGAGCAAAAGGTCATTACCTTCATGTTCTAACTGGTCGATCCAGTGGGGGTTGCAACAGTAAGGCACAGATCAGATTCATTCTTTGACCTTCAGGGAAATGTGTTGCTCAGTCATGGGATCTTCCTGGCAGACTTAGGTTCCAAAGCCATTCTGCCTCGAAGGAGAGAAGCAAGTCTTCCCTGTTCTGAACCTTTCTAATGGGCTCTTGGTTGTGCCACATGCCCTTACCACCTCCCCTGAATGTGCGAGTTGCCATTCCCCATGCTGATCTCTCTCAAATCTTCAAACCTCAAACACTTCATCCCTTCCTCTTGGCTATGACTATAATGCACTTCATCAAGAAAACAGGTGCCACACATAAAGAGACCTACTCTGCCCAGCAGAAATGCCACTAACTTAGCCACATCTACTCCCTATGCCCCACCTTCCAACTACTTAGAGGGCAAGAAGGTTCCTTCTGCTCAGGCTGATGGCCTCCCCAACCTCCTCACCTTCAAGGACTTCTGTGTCTTTCCCCATCTCCTCTTCCATCAGCATCCCCACCTCTGTTGGCTCATTCTCATCCTCAAATCCATTCTCTTCTCACGCTCCTGCTGGGTTTTGGTCCCTCTCTACTGCTGTCCTCACCTGGTACCATTCTTCCCACTCAGCGACGGCCACAGGGTCTTCTGTGTCAGGCTACCTCACCTGGGTGCAGGGTTGGTTGCAACCAATTGTTCTTTCTTGTTTAATTGGGAAAACATTTTTCAGATTTGTTCTTCCCAATGAAGAAAACTGCTCTCCTTCCTTTTGAAACAATTTCTTAGCTGAGTTAAGAGCGATCCCAAACTCTCCTGGCTCTTCCCATGCCCCCATCTTTTAGGTTCCTTTGCTCTGTCCTTCTCTTCTACCTGATCCCTCAAATTTGGAGGCTCAGTCCTAGACCTGCCTCTGGTTTCAAATACTATCTATATATGAGTGACTCTCAAACATAAGCCATCATCCTGGACCACTTTCCCGGGCTCAGCACTGGAATATCTAAATTCCACCAACGTCTCCCTCTCCCAAAATTAACATGGCCAAACCAGAGTTAGGGACTTCCCTTCCCTCAAAATCACCTTCTAACTTTCTCACTTCCGTCAATACACCCAATGAGATGCGTCCAATCCAGAGATTTATCTTGACTTTCTTCACATAGCTTACCAAGACTTCCAATTATATCCTGAATCTAACATGTCCCCATTTCTCATTGCTTCCACATCTGGTCCAAGTCATAACCTCTCTCTCTCATGGACTCGACAGCAATGGCTACTTATTTCTATAAACCATTTTCCACACAGTGGGGACAATGATATTTCTAAACCATAAATCAGCCAGATGCAGTGGTGCACACCTGTAATCCCAGTGGCTTGGGAGGATTGCAAGTTCAAGGCCAGCCTCAGCAACTTAGCAAGGCCCTAAGCAACTTAGCCAGACCCTGTCTCAAAATAAAAAGGGCTGGGGATGTGGTTCAGTGGTTAAGCACCCCTGAGTTCAATCCCTGGTACCCCCCAAAAAGTGTAAATCAACTCATACCTTTCCCTGACTCAAACCCACCAATGTTTCACAATACAGTTAGAATAAAATCCAACATCTTTCTTCTTTTTTAAAAAACAGGAGAAAAAGCATACAGATTTTTTATTGGTACAAGAGACACACTAAATATGGAAGTCAAAGAAAGACCAGAGAGTTAAAAGTTTAAACATTCTCTTCGTAAAAGAGGGAAGTAGGGGGATTCCGGGTAATTTTGGAGGGATAATCAGTGACGATCCAGCATCTTTCAACAAACTCCCACAGGCCTTGCCTCCACTCTGCCCTTCATCCCTCCACCGCTCTCCTTGCTTACTGCCATCTCCGTGTGACGATATTCTGTTATGTAGTCACGTCCAGCTCCTTCCCAGGAACATGTTCTACATATGCTGCCCGTTCTGGCTCTTTCCTGGCTCTTTTTATGGACATCTTCTCATTTTCTATCCCTCTCCACACTGAGTTCTCGGTCCAATACTGCTTCTTAAGAGGGTCCTTTAGGTACAAGGCCACGTCCCAACCCACACAATCCACCACACTATCTTCTACTTAAGCGTTTTTCAGTTGCCTGAAATGATCTCATTGGCTTACATATGTATAGCCCACCTCCCTCCATCGAATCTAAGCTCCCAAAGGGTAGCCTGTCCAACTCCCCAGAGTCCAGAACAGTCCCAGCATGTAGCTGGTAGGCACAAACAGTTGCTGACTGACAGACATGGAACCTCAGCCTCTGCATTCCTAGTGTTAATCGCAGTATCTACCTGGCCACGTAACGTCAGGATCAGGTAACACACAAACACTGACGGACACCACACAGACCCTAGCTGACACACGCCTGCTGCCGTTAGCCACACTGATAGTTCTTCCCCGGTATTCACTGGAGAGCCGTTAAATGCCAACTATATTCCAATACTGGGCTAAGTGCTAGTTAAAGAAAAATAAATAGGAAACAGACCCTATGACAAGGTGCTCACAGTCTAGTGAAGGATGGACACGGAATCAGGAAACTAATTACAGTAGGAGGAGGGGAACCTTGAAGGAGTAAGGGATGGGATAGAACCTGGGAGTGGAGTAAGCAGGGAAGGCTCCCAGGGAATCCACCTTCTAGAACAGGTAACATTGTAAAAGTCTAAAAGAAGAACAGGAATTCCTCAGGCAGGGGAGAGGTTCTTGCAAATAATCCCAAGTATGAAACAGGCAAGCACTGTTCCTAGGATTGAAGGGGAAGGTGGGGAATAGACTGCAAGGGAGCTAAGGTCAAGAGACTACCACTGGGAGGTAGCTTATGGCAGAGCATTTGCCCAGCATGTGCAAGGCCCTGAGTTCCGGGCCCATACTTGGAGGATGGGGAGGGAAGAAAAGTGAAGGCCAAAAGATTAGAACTTCTCAGTCCCATGTGGGAGCTGTTTGCCACACGCTGCTACTGAGTGCACCAGATGTGACTAGTGCCAGATGTTGAAATAATGTTATGGCTACACGGGATGAAATAAATATTTTATTAAAATTAATTTCATTTGTTTTTACATATGATAGTGTGACAACTAAAATTTTTAAATACATATGTGGCTTGCTTTATAGTCCCACTGGATAACAATGGTCTAGAAAGATAGAGAATGGTCTCTATCTTATACTTGGAACTGGAGTTTATTCCATGACCTTTCATTCTACAGGTAATAGAGCCACTGGAAGCATCTGTGCAGGCAATGTATGCTTTATATATTTGACTCAGTCCTCCCTCCGTCCTCTTAAACGAAAGACCTGGGAAAGAAAGCCTTCTGCACATGGACTCTTCTCTATGCCAGGCCAGCAGAGAGCTCTGGGCAGCCTGAGCAGAAGGAGATGGGATTTTCCATGGCTGAATTTAGATCATGAAGGCCATTAATAACCACCATGCATACATACCAAACTCTGTCCGTATGAGCAGGGAAAGGGCTGCCAGGCCTGCTATGCCACCACAGGCCAAGGGAAATGGCCATACTCTGTCCCCTTGGGGCATGGCAGAACTTCCTGCCTGGTGACTTCAGGCCTTGAAAAAAGTCCATCTACCTGTGTCTGGGGACAGTCTCAAAAAGAATGCTACATGTGGTTCTTCTCCCCCAGGAACTTGAGAGAACCAGCATGTAGGTCTTGGGTCTAGCTTAGATACCAGTGGTCCTGAGTTTCAGTATCAAAGAATGTGTGATTGAATGAGGATTTAAAAATGTGTGTGTGTGTGTGTGTATGTGTAACTTATCTATTGAAATCAAATACAACAATGAAAAACATCAAATTCATATTCCATGCCTCACTCCCCTTCACTAAAAACAGCAAAAACTAAGGCAGAGGAATTCCTAATTATCTCAAGAATTTTGCAAATCTCTCATGTTCTCTCATCAGGACTTCAGCAAATATCTTTAACTCACCAAAAGCCTATAAATTTTGCAAAGACATGGGGCTGTATTTTTCCTTCTTCCTCACAGAGGCACCAGATCTTAAAAGAAGAAATGATGAATGGGTAAAGTTATAAATATTCCAAGGCTAATGAGAACCAAAGTTGAACTGTAGAAAAATCTGGTATTTGGGGGATAGATGTTGGCGTGCACTTCAGGTAACAGGTCCTGACCCATATAAATTCCAGAGTGATTTTATCAGATAAGAAAAGGAAAGCCAAGAAAGCACTCATAAATTATTATAAATTCAAATTTCACCAAATACGGTTTGATTTTTTTAAAAGAACTGTTTTTCAAAATGTTAGTAACTGGCTGCTAATTAAGATAAACTTTACTTATGAACATTCTGAGAATTTTGATAGAATGGCTGCTCATCACTTCCTTAACAGCAGAAATACTCAACCTTGAGGTAAAAGAAGCATTAACCAAAGTCCCATGAACAATATAATGGGTTATGTTTGCAGCAGCAACAACTCTTTCTGTCTGAGGAGGGCCTTGGAGTAGAGGACATGCATTGGAGTTGGAAGAAAAGTTTCTTACCATTAGATAAACACCTTTTGCAGTGTTATGACCTGCACGGATGTGTTTGCAAGGTCACAAGTTACAAATAGATGCCATGCAGGGCTGTCAAATTTTGCAATAAGTAAATAAATAAAGATCTCCAGTAAAATTTGAATTTCAGATCAACAGTGGATAACTTTTCAAGTGTAAGTATATCCCAAAGTCAATCACATGATATATACTTATGCAAAAATTATTTTTTAATTATTGAAAGCAAAAAAATAATATTGCTGTTGTGGTGGTGGTGGTTATTATATACTATGCTTTACCTGGCAAATCAAATACTGTCTGGTGGTTAGGCTAAGCAACTATAACACTTCAATTGAGAATCAGAAGCACAGCAAATCCCTCTAAGTACCTTGAGTTGCCCTCAGACCAAAATCCAGTAATTCTATGCCAGATGGAGCCAAATGTGACTAAGCAGACACCTCAACACAACATCCACAGTGTCCATGGAAACACATTCAAAAACTGTCTGCCTGCTTTCCTAAATTAATTCAGAATCATACAATCACCGAATTTTAGAATCGGAAAATAGCAAAGATTCTTTTTTATTTTTTTAAGGAAAAAATTATGTCATTCGCAAGCACAAAGAACTTTCCTATGACCAGCCGCCAAGGTGGGGGTGAGGAGAAGGATGTGAACACCACAGTCAGCTTCAGGAGAGCAAAGACGCCATCCCCCTGCAGCCCAGATTCTCTTTACTCTTCCAACATTAGGACCTGAGGGTCAGCATTACCAGGTGGTGACATAAATAGGAAAGAAAAAGACTGGGAGCTTCTCAAGGACAGAACAGGTGTGGAATTCACCCACGAATCCAAGTGCTGGACACTCAGGGGCACCTGAGAGATGTCTGATGACCGAATGAGTGTGTGTGGAGTCTTGGGACACTGAGATCCAGTGTGTGCTGGACAGGGAGGAGTCCAGATGGGGAAGAGCACACAGGGAGGGCAGCCACGGTCATGTGACCACAGCCCCTGCCCTCAATCCGTTTTCCTAGCCAGATCCTTTGTTTATCACAAGCCTCAACCATGTAGCAATGGCATGGCACCCTCCATTTGGATCCCCAGGGAAAACAACCAAATCTCAGCTTGGGTTTAGCTCAGCCAGCCTCTTCCCCTTTCTGGACCCAGATTCTCTAGTGGGTCACAGGCTTCTCACAGTCCTATCAACACACCCGTGACTCAAGAAAAAGAACAATTAGCTCCAGACTATCAGAGGAAATCTGAACTGTCAAAATTAACAAACACTTGCTTAAATGTCTGCAAAATATCACTTAAGTAGATAATCAACTTCAACTCAATGCTCATTTTGTTAAATACGTGAGTACATTTCATTCGAAGTATAACCTGTCCACGTTACTTCCTCCCTCCCTTCTGTAAATGCTTTGATCCCAATGTACATCGCCAGATAGACCATGTCTCGCAACGTTCAGAAAAAGAATCGTTTCTTCTGGCCCTTCCCTGCCTCCTCTCCTCTTCCTCCTCAAGGCTGCTCAAGGTAGTAATGCTCTTCTCCATGCAGCAAATTTGTAGGCCTGCAAATCTTCATCCATACACAGTCTGCTACACAGCGACATTCCATACGGGACAGCTACAGAATTCAGTGTAGGTCTACTGGGAAAAGTCCCAGTGGTGGAAAAATGGAGAGACACAAATATTTAAAATGCCTAACTTTGATAGAGTGCCCACCATGCAGACATGACTGGGCTCAGTGAGGTACTAATGTCTCAATGACAACAGCTGAAGTGGGATCTATTATCTTCATTCTAAAGACATTGAGACGAGACTCAGAGAGGTGAAGTATCTTGCCCAAGGCCAGACAGCTGAGCCAGGACTTAAACTTGGGCCACTGGCTTCTATAAGTCATTGAGCATTCTAGCTCTGGACTGAAGCAAACAAAAGTCATTACCCAGATGTGGTTCAAATCTGGAAGAATGTTAGGATGGTCACGCCCCCAATGAGCTAAAAATCCTAGGAGAAAACAAGGTGGGGTTGGGAAGAAGAAAGACAGCCAGAACTTATTCAAGTTCTGGTGAAGATGGAAAGATGCAGACCCTTAAAATTGAAGACAGAACTACTCAGTCTATATTTTGGATCTAGAAAGTCAGTAGATTAGGAAGTAGAGCTTCCTAATACCGGGAGCTGCAGGCAGAACCAACAAGATCATTCATGTCAGCCACATCATTTAATAGATGAGGGACCAAGGCCAAGAAAGTTAAATATCCTTCCCGAGAGCACCTGGCCAAAGAAGACCCCAGTCTCCAGCTTCCAACCCAGGGTTCAGTTCCCTACGCCTGCTGGTGAGAAGTGAAAGGCAAAATAACTAGAAAGATCTAGGAGGGGGGGAAAAAAAACCAGGACAGATGAGGACATCCTGACCTTGGAGCCTCTCTGAAAAAGCTTTAGGGATCCACGGAGGAAGAGAAGCTTGTGCAAACACAAAGACAAGTGCCAGGTGTTTTTGCTTTTGTTGTTAAGTGGGGGATTCAGGAGACCAAACCTGTAGCCAGGTTTCTGTCAAAGCTGAAGAGGGCCTTTAGCAAATTTTCATAAGCACAAGGCTCTATCAAGGATTCACTGAGAATCACATGTCAAGTTAACTTTTATATCCTGCTTTTGATAGAGGTCTTGGTGGGCAGGAAAAGTCTGGTCCACACAGGGTGTCAAGAGTTTGGCAGTGCAGGCGACAGTCTGATACCTGGAGAGTAACATGGCGGAATATGAGCTGGATTCAGCTCAAACAGGACCACCTTGCAACACCTACGTGGGAAACTCAGCCTCTGGACTCCCCGGTGGACTCATGGAACTCGGGAAGATGGCATCTGCCAGGTAAACTGTGAGCTGGAGCCCCAGCCTGTGCCCACAAAGGGCTCTCAATAAATGAACCGGAATGGGTGAGATCACACTCCGCGTTTATGTTCATTCAGCTGTCACCTGCTGGGCATTGTGTGGAGCACCTTGCTTAGAGACAGACCCTCCAGGTCCCTGCCTACCCTGGGGGAACTTGAAATCTAATGGAAGGTTCAGGTAGTGAGTGGACAGTAATTAAACAAGTACTTATCAGTGCTCTGAAGGAGAGGCACCAGGAACTGTGAGCGGGGCATCAGGACTTCTCTGCAGAAATGACCCTTCCTGGTACTGGGGTTTGAGCCCAGGGGCACTCTACCCCTTAACGACCTCCCCAGCACTTCTTACTTTTTAGTTTGAGACAGGATGTCACTAAGTTGCACAGGCTGGCCTCAAATTTATGATGCTTCTGCCTCAGCCTCCCAGGTAACTTAGATTACAGAAGGAAATGACCGTGAAGCCAAGAATCAAAATAGGAGTTAGCAAATTAAAATAGGGAGAAGAATATGTCTAGAAGAACAACCCCATGAGTGCGTCCCAGTACGGGCTGAGAGAGGGCCAACCAGGAGGGGTGGCTGAGTCTCTTGAGAACTCCTGGTCCAAAAGTAAAAGGGTGTGGTACCGGAGAGCTTAAAGCAGAAGAATAATGTGAACGGACAGGCCTCTGACAAAAAGACTCCTCCAGTGGAAAAAGACCCTCCCCACTCCCCACTGGGAGGCTCCTGCAGTAACCCTGGCAAGTTTTGAATGGAAAGACACCAGGCTCTTACCATTCTAGGACTCACCACTACATCACAGTGGCACAGCTGGTCCATGCTTGGGTCATAATTTGGAGGAAGAGCTTCACAGGGCCACATTTCTCCTTGGTCCCCACCCTTACCAACATCTTTACCTTGATGGGACTGATGCCAAAAGGGAACCTAGGGAAGTTCCAGGCACATAGATCTGGGAGGCCACCATCAAAGGTCCCGCTGAAGCACTCCTTGACTTTCACAGGCAGGGAAGGGAAGAGCACCAAGATGAACACTCTACAGGTTGGGTTTTCAAGAACTCTCCAGCTGGGGGAGAGGGAGGTCTGGGCAAAACACAATGAAGACCCACTCAGGGAAGGGCTTTTGCGGGCTGTAAACACAGTCTGCATGAACACGCACTGGCAAGAAAAGTCAGTTCTGGTGGAGAAGGGAGGCTTTTCAAAATCACCCTCTACCCTTGCTTTTGCAGGTTAACTTTGTGTGTATAAGGGGGGGGGGGG
>NW_026000019.1:10000179-10012574 GCF_001458135.2 Marmota marmota marmota
CCCTTTTTTTTTTTTTTTTTTTTTGAGACAAGTTCTCACAAAATTGCCCAGGTTAGCCTTGAACTTGCAATCCTCCTGCCTCAGCCTCCAGAGTTGCCGGAATTGCAGGCACACACCACCTCATCAAGCCTGAGTAGTATTTTGAGGACTGAGAGGGGCGAGGGTAGGGACATTCTCGGCAGCAAGAATAACCTGAGAAAGTCAGCCAGAGGCTGACTCCAATTCACATGTTAAAACACAGGGATTAGTGTTCACTTACTGGTTTGGAGTCTTCCCACATACACTGTCTTGCCTCATCTCACTTCCACACTGAGGTCAGTACCACTGATCTCGACTGACATCTAAGAACGCTGCCACCCATCACCCAACCACGTGGGTCAGAGCCAGAAGACACGCCCAAGCGGGCCTCATTCGTGAGTCTTACTTCACTCCTGATCAACAAGATTGGGCAAAACCAATGTGCAACCTTCAATAGAAGTTAAACCCTCCACGCAGGTTTAAAAACTTCCAGAAGTGCCCCTCAGTGCCCCAATCTAAAGGGCTAGGCAACTGCGGACCACAAATTCAATATAGGACTCCAAAAACTAGGCTTCAGCTAGTGCACCTCCATTATGACATGCTCAGAGATGAAAGTGTACAGAAGGGCGTCCTGTGGCAGGAGCTCAGTGACTGACCTTGGAGTCAAAGAGCCCCAAGTCTGAGTTCCAGCTGTCCACTTCTTAGCTTGTGGCCATGGGCTGGAAACCACTTCACTGCCCTGAGGCTTCGTGTCTCCATCTTGAAACTGGCACACTACTGTACCCTCTGCGGGTTGCTGGGAGGCTGAATGAGAAAATCCAGGTGAGGCTGCGCAAAGCCCTGTCAAGGTTGGCTTTTGTTGTCTCTCATCTTGGCTTCTGGTCAAGGTCACTAGAGACACTACACTCAACTTTTTGTTCCACCTTTTTGAGCGATATTAAATATTTGCAGAACGTTTGGGAACAGTTATCAGGACAGCCAGTTTGAGAAAGCCCTGGAAGTACTGCAAGTCTGGACATTGTGCTGGTCTTGTCCCTCACTAGCTCTGTGATCTTAGGCAAGTCACAACTTATTTGTGACTCACATCCTACTTGTAAAGAGATGAGGGCTGAGGTATGAATTCTAAATGACTTCCAAAGTCTCATTCAGCTCCAGAATGCCTTAAATTTTACGAATTTGATTTAAGAGAACTGGGATTTTCTAAAAAAGAAGATCAGGAGGGTCTGTCACATAGTTTGTGAATACGATAAAAGCAGTCACATAAAAGAGGAGTGAACACCGTGTATGGAGAAAACCAGAAAAAGTAGGACCAGCAAGAGAGAAGCTTCAAGGACAGCAGATTTTTGGCTCAGGCTAAAGTAAAAAGAACTTTCCAACAATAACAATTATTCAATAATATGTAAAATGTGACCCCAGGATTGTGAAATCCTCAAGGCCAGGCCTATGGTATTCAACCTCAAGCTCCCAGCACCTACCCCAGTAACCCCACACAGGGCACTCTTAAATGATGGATTGATAGACGGACACATGGACGGGTGGGTGGGAAGGAGAGAAGGGAGGTAGAGAAGGGAGAGAGGAAGGGGGGGCTGCCTAAGTGGGTGGCACACCTCCTCTGCTGGGTGCATCCATCTTCAGCTGGATGACCATCTGTAAGGGCCACAATGCAGGGTGGATTTCTAAGTCACGTAGGAGGTTCCACTAAAGGTCTATGTGATATTTATTTCCTCACTTCTCTCCCTACTAACTCATCCTACATATTTTTGTCAGATTAATCTTCCTAAAGGACAGTTCTGTTGATGTCACCCTCCTACTCAAAAAATTTCAATGGTTCCCCATTGCCTATTCAATGAAGTCCACAATTCCGGCATTTGAGGGCCTCATTCCTGCTCTGCCTTGTGAATTTCTATTCATTTTCTGAAACCCAACTTAGACAGCTCCTCCGCTGCCCCCTTCCCCCCCACAACAGTTTATCCAAACTGTGTCTACTGTTGTATATTACCGCACACAAGTATGATGAATGCATTTGATGATAGTTAGACTCTTCTGTGAGACTGCAAAGTCCCTGAATGAGGGGACAATCTTTATCCCTGTACCTCCAACCAGGAGAAGAGGACCTAACTTTCAGCAGTCACACCAAAATTGTAAATCCATCAGTTCACTGCTTAGCATACACAGACATTCTGGTGTATCCCTGATGTGCATTAGCTCCTTGACCGTCTATAACTCTATCTTCCCCATCAAATAAATAAGGAAGTAGGGGGCTTAAGGCAGGACAAACAATTTGAATAAGACACAAAGCTAATAGACGGGAGGAACTGGATTTTAGTGAATGACTTCAAGTTCTGGATACGAGCTACTCCACAGTGCTGATTTTCCTGCAGCAGGACCATCGAGGCAGTCCAGATATTTTCAACAAGCATTGTCTGGGCCATTAGGGGACAAGTTCTGTATGTAGAACTTCTGCCCTCAAGGAGCTTACAGTCTAATGCATGAAGCTGACAAATAAATTACAGCCCATTGCAACAATGCTATCAGAGAATCATCCAAAAGAAGAAAAACCTCTCAGTCAAACGGGAAGGACAGGGAAGATTCATGATAGCAGTGAGTTGCAATTATGGGGTACCTACTGCATGCTGAACACAGTGCTGAAAACCATACCACAGATTCACAAATCAACACAGTGAGGCATAGCAGGGCTAGATGCAGTAGTCAAGAGCATCGTTTCTGGAGTCGGGTGCCGATGTTCAACTCTTACAGTGCTGCTTCTTGAGAGCTGTGTGCACAAACTTGTTCTTTCAGACCTTCAGTTCCCCCAGTGTAAAATCAGAATAAAACAGTTCCTCATTCGTAGGGATGTTGTAGAGATTAAAAGGCTAAACCAAAGCAAAGCACCAACAAAACTGCCTGGCATACAGCGTTATATGAATTTCACTTAATATTTAAGGAACTTGCTCAAGAGCACGGCAAATAAAAGTCTGATTCCAGTATCCATTCCAACCACAGTCTTCCTCAGGAATGCACCTGGGACAGGGTGAAGTTTAACCCGAGTTTTAAAAGGCAAATGAAGAGAGAAGGAGTGGAAAGGATCATGGGACCTTCAGCATTCTTGCCTGCCCCAGCATGATTGCTCACTCTTTTCTCTGCCTGATACTCCTTCTCCAGCAAACTTGACCCACTGAAATCTAATCCATCATCCAAAGCCATTCCATGAGACCTCTTGTATAAGAATGCTCCTCTGATCTCCTTCCCAAGTATTTGGTTGATACCTCTCTTGGTATACAGTTGGTATTTACCCACTTTTATGCATACAAATGTGCATACCCATGCACACATATGCCCAGATACACCAGAGCTCCCAGGAGCAGGTGATTTTATGAAGCACCACAGTAACTCTCTGGCTCAAGTTCAGAGATACTTGTTATACTTAATTACCATTCCAAAGCTGAAATTGAAACTATCCCCAAACTGCAGACAGCCCCGCTGTGAACAATATTTCCTACTCATCCAACTCGTTATCTTGAATTTTGACCAATGGGAGCGGTAAGCAATGATTTGATACTGAAAACTACCACTCCATCTAAGTAGATAAGGAGAACCGGAAATAAAGAAACCTCTACCCTCCCCAATACGTATTTACTAAAAAGTGACGCAGTTGCTTTCCTAATTTGCTTGTAAAGTGGAAGAAAGCAAGGAGAAATTTTATGTTTAAAATCATCAGAAACAATAGAAATTGCCAAATGCCAGCAGATGTTAAGTATTGTTGTTTTGTTTTAAAGCTTGAAGGAACTTCATTTTCTCAAAATCAACTTTTGGTTTGATCAAGCAGCTCAAGGACACATTCAAGAAGGGTAACAGCAGGTGGGGTGCGGAGCACAGAAAATGCACCTAAAGGATGGCAAAAGTATGAGGTTGTAACTGAACACAATGGGTTTGCATCTTGGTGAGAACAAAGCCAAAAAGCACAACCAGGGTACAAAAGAATGGAGAAACATTTATTACTCACAGTGAGTATGGAAAGCACTAGGGGCTCTGAAAGCCATGCTCCCTCCAAACATGGGAAAAATAGGGATTTGACGATGAGACCCATACATATTTATATAGGAAAGCCCAGGGGGTGGGCACTTTCCTGAGCATGCTCAGTTTAAAGTCACAGATCAAACATTTAGAAAGGAAAAATGGCGGACACATTTCTGTGGATGCTTATTATCAAGGTCATGGAGCACATGTTCTAAAGGGAAAGATGGCAGACATATTTCTGAGTAGGCTCAGCTCAGTATCACCGTTAGGTAGCTGGTCAGCCATGAAGGGATAAGCAGGGCAAAGATAATGAGGGCAACTGAAAACCACAGAGAGTCTTATCTGAGAGAGAAGTACCTGGAAGATCAGGGCTTGGTATGTTAAAACCTCCCCCGGCCATAATTACATACTCTTAAGACAAACTATTATTTTAAGATCATGTCACAGCCTGCCAGGCTACCTGGACCCTCCCAGTCTTGATGGGGGCTACTTAAAGGATAGTGAACTGATTAAGGGCAGGAAATTGAGGCAAAAACAGCAGGACTCCATCTTCTTAAAAACTCCAACTCTGAGCACCATACTCATCTCTCAATTCCCATGCTGTCAGTCAAAAGTCAGAAGGTGGACTTGGGCGGGGCTCTAGAAACTCCCTGGGACCCCTGATAAAACTGAAGAGCAGGAGGGACATGCCACCCTCTCCTCTCTGAGAGGACCCACCCTCTCCCTTCAGAGTGTCCCCTTTCCCCCATTCCTATTCCTCCTGGTAAACTCATGCCTGTTACTGAAACGTTTCTGGCATGATTGCAAGAACCAGGGGGAAGGGGGACCTTTGCGATGGCTCAATTTTGTGGCAGTCCCCAGCCCTGTACCATTATCATGATTACTGTAGGTGACCTAAAATAACAAGTCAAAGCGGCTTGGTGACCTTAGCTTATCCAAAGAGTTTTAGCAGAAACCAAAGGAAGGAACACCTTGCAAAGTGCATTTCCAGTCTCTTCAGGGGACAGCAGGGGTTTTTTCCCCCTCTAAGTGTAGGAGTTTGCCCCTAATGTCCGCCTCACTTAGCAGCTAACAAAGTTCATGGATACCAATGGATAAATAAGAATGCCATCACTTTCCCTTCAATCACAGAAAAGGAGTTAGGTTTGTGGTCACGAGATAAGCAAAGTGACCACAGGAAGCAAAAAAGACCAAGAACACCCCAAATTAGATAATCATTCCTCTCCCAAATGATTGACATCTGTGCACTGATTAATCTTTAATTATTATAACTCTCCTTATTTATCGCTTTTATTATTTATCTATCTATTTCTAATCATGGGCTTAAAACTTCAGAGCCAGGCACAGTAGCACACGCCTGTAATTACAGCTACTTGAGAGGCTGAGGCAAGAGGATCACAAGTCTCAGGCCAGCCTGGGCAACTCAGCAAGATCCTGACTCAAAACAACCAACAAACAATAAATAAAGAGCCGGGGAGTAGGTCAGTAGCAGAGCACTTGCCTAACATGCATGAGGCCCTGGGATCAATCCCCAGGACCACAAAAATAAGTTAAATAAAAACTCAGAAAATCATAACTAAGGGAAGAGTAATGTTGGGTTATTTTAGACACTAAACTATTTTTAACAACTTCAGGTTAAACATCAGGGAGGATAAAAGTATATTTTGATGCCAAATAAGACATTTTGGGGATTTCCCGGAAGCAGAGGAGAGAGAGTCTGAGAGGATCCAGTGTTGACCGCTGCTAAAAATGAAAAGGCAAATCCAGACTAAGCTATTTTTTCCTCCTATCGCTAAAATTAGATGCCTCAGCAATGCTACCTTTCTTTAGGTAAAAATGATGTATTCTCATACACCTCACTGTTTAACGCCACTCAGGCATTTTGGTCGTGGCTAACCAGACCTAGGGAATTGAAGTCTAATGACGTGTCATCACCAACCTAAGGAAATCCTACCTCTTACACGAAGTAGCCATCCATAAACCCAAAGCTGTGTGGACAAAGACCCCGAGAGACGACAAAAATGCCCCTGCTTTCATCCCCCCAAAATGCATCATCAGTAGAATAAATGAAATCAGCATGTCATTTTCCTTCTGGCCCAGCCTACACCCTGGCTCTCAGAGATAAACAGGGCAGTTTGAAAATGTCCCTCAAGATGCTTCGATTCTGGATGTCTGACACCCACAGTGGAATAGAGGCCGACTCGGGGTTTGAGCCCTGGCTCCAGAGCCTGTGCTTACCTGGGAGGGGGCTGACGATGTCCTCTGCTACGTGCACCCTCCAGCTCCACTGCCCACTCCCAGGGCAGCCAGGGGTGCTATGGAAACGGTCAGGTCATTCATCCCTCCGCTAGCAACTCCTCATCTTCTCAGAGGAAAAATCGCAGCCCTCCGATGGCCCCCCGGGCCCTATGTTCTCTGGCCCCTGTGCCCTCAGCCCTCCCCCACACTGGCCTCCATGCCCATGACCTCCCCTGTCCTGGCTCCCCGCCCCCAGCCCACCCCCGCCTAGAATGTTCTTCCCCAACTACAAGGCTAACTCCTTCAAATCTTTGTATAAATGTTTCCCTCACGATTAGATTAGTGTAAAATCACATGTCCTTTAAGCCCTATTTTTCCTTTTCTTTCTTTAAGTGTTAGGCAATACTTAATTAACACTTTCCAACAGATGGCAAAATTGACTGACTTCCTGTGTCAGTCGCTTACCGTCGGCTCTGAGGCTGGGGATTGTCTGGGTGGCTTACCCAGTGACATCTCAAGCACTTGGTATGTAGCAGGTATCCCATAAATATCTGTGGAATGAAAAACTAAGATCTTTTATTGCTTCAACTTCTTATGATTCTGGGAAGTACTTAGTATTCCTGCTTAGTAAACAGGTGACTGGTTTTTATTCCCTGCAGAAACCAACCCAAAAAAGAGAGTTACTCAATGCTGTGGTTTTGGATATGGTTTGCCCACTCAAGGTTCACATGCTAGAAGCTCAGTCCCCAAACTGGTGGTGCTGGAATATGGTGACTCTGAGAAGTGTTTCAAAGCCTTAAAGAAGAATCAGTGCTTTTCTAGGAAGCACTAGTTCTCCCAAGTTCCAGCTCCTGTGAGACTATGTTTGGACTTTCTCGACACCAGAATCATAAGCCAAATAAACCTCTTTTCTTTGTAAGTTACCCAGCCCTTGGTTTTTTGTTACAGCAACACAAAACAGGTTAAAAAATACTAAAGAACAGGAACACTTCACTGTCACCATCTAATGAGAATTCATTATGCCCCAGGTTCTGTGTTGAACATGTTTTCTTATTTCAACTTCACCAAAAGCCAGTGAGCAAGACACTGTTATCCTAATTTTACACAGGAGGAAACTCCGCTCAGAAAGATTAAATAAATAAACCAAGACCACACCACTGCAAATGGTCCTGCTGGGCTTTGTACAGATTCAGGGGTACAGATCTTGATATCAAAAGAGAAAGGTCTATGTGCAAAATCAACAATCTACAAAGGAAAGCTACTCTGTAAATCAATCTTTGTGTGTGTGAGTATGTGTAGCCAGGGGACCAAGGATTGAACTCATGGTGCTCTGCTACTGAGCTATATCCCCAGCCTCAACAACTGCTAAACTGTTGAGGCTGCCTTTGAACTTGTGATCCTCCTGCCTTGGCCTCCCGAGTCACTAGGATTACAGACATGCACCACCATGCCTGGCAATCATTTCTTGATCACAGTTTGTGGGGTTGGGAGTAGCTGGAGAGCCCACTCCCAAGCCTAACCAAGCAAAAGCTAAGTCAACTTGGACAGCTGAGCCCAGCAGGTCCCAGAGGGCAGCAGGAAAAGTGATGATAATCTTATTGGAAGCTCTGTCCTTTGAATCATCACACTGGTGGACCAAAGTCTTAGTGGACACCCAGCCACAAAGGAGACCAGGTCAATGAGCAAGTTTCCTGAAGGGTTGGGGTTCTCTGCAGAAGGGCAAACAATCCAAACCAGTCACCCACGTTTGGCTCAGAATAGGCTGCATGGGGAGAGAGACTGGGAAGCCCAGCCAGAGGTAAGGCCACCACTGACCTAACATCACCTTCCCCAACTCCTGACAGACACGGAGGAAGGGGAGAGAGGCCAACACCATCACGGAGCATGGTGCCTGGCCACCTGTGGGGCCTCCTGTCCAACAGCATTCACCGTCTTCTCCTCCTCCTCGTTCACCTGTTGGTTTCTCCATCAGACACTGCATAAGAAAGCATCTGCTGTCACCTTTCTGAGATGGGAGGTGGTGATCTTGGTGACTAGGGACACAGGCTAAAGGGTAACCTAGCATTTCCGTGTTTGACCCTGCCTGATTCAGGTGAAAGACGGATAACCCAAGTTTTCCTTTTATTTGTTAATTCTACATCTTGAGATCAAAGACTCAAATTAGATTTGATTACGCAGAAATGCCGAGAATTCCTTTTGTGATAACTGTTAAAACCCCCAAATTTTAAATCCCCACTCCAACTGTTTTAATCCAGATAGCAATCTTAAAATACTAATTTTTGAGGTCTATAATTTGCAACGATTTTTTTTTCCTTGTTAGAAATGTGAAACAAACACGCTGTCCTGAGAGGGGGAAAGATTTTAAATGAAAAGCCTTCTATAACCATTCTGAGAGCTGTCTTGACACCCGGATATGTTGGGGGGAAGGGTGTACTGAGGATCTCACTGTACTTAAAAAATAGCATTGTCGCTATGGAAGCAGCTCTAAATTTTGACTGTTTTTTCCCTTATACTAGCAAAGGCCATATTCTTTATATGCAGCTTTTCTTTTCACCAAAAAGGGTTTTGACAGTAATCCAACTAGTTTGCAGCATGCCCTGCCTTGCCCTAGTCTGTCACCCCCTCCCTCTTACTACCCAGGTATTGCTAAGCCTAAAACAGGAGGAGAGAGCAGAAATCACTGATGACAGAACATCAATGAACCAGAATTCTCTTCTTTCTCTCTCTGCCATGCCCCCCTACACACACTCACACACACTCTCATTCAATCATTCATTCCTCGAAGAAATCATAGTTTAACTATGATTAAGGACCTGAATGGTGCTTGTCACTAGTTAAACTGGCTTCATTCCAATCTCTCATTTTCTAGCCCTTCATTAGCAACTGCCAATCAAAGTCAATCAAAATTATAGACATAAATGTGAACAATTTTTGTTTTAAAGTGAGTGCTTCTGAAATTTTACATTGATGTACACTGGCCTTTCCAAGTGGTCCTCTTTAGTATTTCAGTCTCCCAGAAACACATGACACATTAGTTGCATATCTCTGAAACTCTGCTAAGCTGCCTTCACAGCCTGTGACCCCTTCCCATCGCTCAGGGGCAGCAAACTGCCACTCTTTGAAGATGTACTTGACTCTGGGAAGCAAGCAACAGACATTCAGAGCCAGTCTTGCCAAACAAGGCAGGTACTCATGGTGAGGAGTGCTGTTTTTCACAGAAATGAGATGTAACCGTGAAGTCATGAAACTAGCTTTCTCGTGAGGACCATAACTTGACCCTGAAGGGGAAGTCCAAAAGTGCCTGGTGATGGACATTCGTGGTTTTAGTTTGTTTTTACGCAGTGGCAAGGTCTTTGGAATTAGCACACAATCACCACAGCTACACTGAAAACATTTCTCGTCTAGACACATATGCATACATGTAATGAATAAAATGAATGATTTCTGCTAGCTGCCTCCTACTCTAACATTTTGATTATTTTTTCACAAAACTTGATTATTTGCCCACTGTCATTCTCTTAGGTTAATGTCCTCTACTGAATGGAAATGAAATATTAAAATACATGATTCCTTCAAGGAACAAATGATTAAATAAGTATAAGTCTTACCTGACATCTTAGAATTGAAGTGTTTAGAGAGCCTTCATCCAAACAACACTATTGAACAAATACCAGCAAAGAGACAGGCAGATGTACAGTTTGCCAAGAGTAACCATCCAGACCTCCTTTCAATAAACCATCTCTTTAGGAGGATGATTTTGGTCGTGTGAAAATTTTACCTCAGCAATCTTTTCGGTCTGGAACTGCTATTTATGTTATTTGAATTGTTTTTAACAAGTAGAAGGAAGAAGGGCCCCCTATTACAGCAGTTCCACCTTATTTGTGGTAGGTACATTCCAAGACCTCCAAAGGATACCTCAAACCAGATTGGACATCTCTCATTTTGTGTTGCTAGAACAAAATACCCGAGGCTACTTTCTTTATAAAGAAGAGGACTGTCTAGCTCACAGTTCCAGAGGTTCAAGAGCATGGGACTAGTGACCTGGCAAGGATCCACCAGGCTGCATCACAACATGGCCAGGAAGCAGACAGGAACAAGCTGAGTGCAGAAGGGGCCAAGAACAAAAGGTGGCATTTCTTCCTAACAGTCCACTCATGAGAACTAAGCCACATGCAAGGCCATCATTAATACATTCCCAGTGTGAGTGACCACATAATCTAATCACATTCCACAAGGCCCCACCTCTGAAAAGTTCTACCAGCTCAACACTGCCACACTGGGGACCAAACTCCCAGAACATAAACCTTTGGGGACAAACAATTTCTAAACCATAACAGTAGAAAATCTTATGTATTCTCCCCCCCCACATACATACCTATGACAAAGTTTAATATATAAACAATAACTAATAACCATAGAACCATTACAATGATACACTGCAATAACTTATACTATAATATTTATTATGTGACAAATAAAAGTCTCTTCTCCACCAAAATGTCTCATTGTATTTTCACCTTTTCACTTAAAGGAAGCATTATAGCTTCTCTTTGGCATACCCAAAATTGCCAGAATCACTACTCTTGCACTTGGGGCTCTCATTGAATAAAATAAACCTGAACACAAGCACAGCCACACCATGACTGTTGTCTAGTACAAGACAGCTACTAAATGATTAACAGGTGGGCAGAGTATACAGCATGGATACACTGGACCAAGGAATGATTCACATCCCCAGGCGGAATGAAGTGGGATGGTGCAAGATTTCATCACACCAATCAGAATGCATGCAACAGAAAACCTATGAATTGTGTATTTCTGGAATGTTCCATTTAATATTTTTGGATCACAGTTGTTCACAGGTAACTAAAACCACAGATAAGGAGGTTGTACTGTATGTCCTGAGGAGAAGACTTAGGAATGACCTTGTCACTCTGTGTTATCATACTGAGAAAAATTGCCCCAGCGATGGTGGAATCAACAAATGTCGTATGACAGTTCAGGAGACCCTGAGAGAATGAAAACCCCTGTAACAGGCAATTTCACCTTCTTGAAATAATCAGTTCTTCCGGAGAGAGATGAATTTCAGTTCTTCTACTGGCACATTCAAGTCAATGGCCTGTGAGGAGGCATTACCGTCTTTTCAAGGCACAGGGCTGAGAACTGGGTTGCTGCTTTCATACATGCCTAAAACTACAGACAGGCGCTTTCTGACTGTACTGATATTCATTCTATGATGCCCCGGATATGCTTTCTTTTCCTTCATTTTTTAAATGGCCTTTCAAAATCTACCAAGTTGATGTCATGACTCATGAATGGGTCACCTCTCACAGTTTGGGAAGCACAAGACCCACATTGTGTGTTTGGGACCATGTGCTCCACAGACCACCTCCACGGGATGGTGCAAATCAGCACATCCCTAGGCTCCACCCCAGGCCTACTGCAAGAGAATATTTGCTGGAAAAGCCCAGGACCTGTCTTTTCAACGAGCCTCCCAGCTGATCCCGCTGTGTTCTAAAGTCCACACCATTATCTGGTCATGAGTCCTAGGGAAAATAACTCCGAAGAGGTTAAGAGATTTTTTCAGGGTCACACGTCTAATGAATAGCAAAGCCAACAATGGGGACCCTTGCCTCCTGTCTTCTGGGTTAGTGTTCTTTAAACACATAAAGCTCCTCTGACTACCCAGGCCCACCTCTAACCCAGTACCCCCCACACTGCACTCCGCGGTTGTGCTCCAGAGCCCAGAATCCTGAGTGTCTGGGTGAGAGTCAGGAAAGCCATGGGATCAGATGTCCTACCATTTTTAAAATGTTCCAAGAAGACAAGAGCCAAAAAATCACATATATAGCCAAATACTAACTCCTACTCCAGTTTTAGGCTTTAGGGAAGTGGGGAGAGATCCCCTCACATCACACTGTTCAGTAAGTATTGATCTTCAAATGCACCTCTGACCTAACAAAACAAATTATCTCAGGAGATGATAAATGAAATAATGGTGCTTTGCTTTCCCTCTAAGATTTTAGAAAAGTAATAATACCAACAAGAAGCAGTCAACTTCGGTTGTTCAATAAAGCTATATATATATATATATATATATATATATATATATATATATATAT
>NW_026000019.1:10012598-10017623 GCF_001458135.2 Marmota marmota marmota
ATATATATATATATATATATATATATATATATATATATATATATATATGTAATTTTTTTGACCATGGAATTGGGACCTGTATAGCCAAATCCTAAGATTGGGCTGGCTTTATGACTTTGCCTTTCTAATATCATTTTTCCCCAAGAAGGGCTCCCCAACTTAGATCAAGTTTACCGAGTCAAGCTTTGGTATTTTACACACACAATAATTCCCACAGTAAGGCCAATGCTCAACAGAGATTCTGCTAACTAATGTTGGCCCTCTCTTCCAGAAGCAGCCCAAAGATGGTTTTCCCAGGGTCTACTCATATTAATCCAATGAGCATTTATTGAGCAACTTCTAACTTCTGGTCCAGTGTTAGGCCCAGGAGGTGGGAAGAGATGCTACAGTTCTCAAGTCACATGTTCTATTTCTGAAGACCACTGTGTGTCCATGAGCATTATGTTATTATTATAAACCACACAAGAAGGTACACAGTAGTACCCAGGATTCGCCTGGGTGGCAGAAGGAAGCAACTTCAGCGTGCACCCAGAGGGGAAATAGGCGAATGTGAGACAGAGTGACTTGCTCCTGCTCCTCCTCTCTGGCTTTGAGACTCCTTCCTCCCTTTTCTTTTGACATATCTGGCAAAGTATAAATAGAAAAACAGGCCTGAAGATGCTGCAGTCTCTCTCTCTCTCTCTCTCTCTCTCTCTCTCTCACACACACACACACTCTCCACACTCTCCAGGGTCGAGAAGCCTCTTCAAAGGCTGACATGCCCTGTCACATCTCCTACGTCCCTCTCCCAGAATCCCTATGGATAGACAGCCACTCGCATCCTCAGACCCAATGCCTCAGGTTTCTGAGTATTTTTCAGTATAAAACATCCTCCCCTGATATGGTCAAATGTGACTACAGCTATTTCAGAGATTTACTGACAAGCTCTGTAGCTGGGCAAAACAAGAAAGAAATAGTCTACAGATTTCAGACACATTAATGAACCTTAAAAAACCCCACAACTCTCGCATCATTAACCTATTAATTCAGGACCTCCATGCTAATCCAAAGCAAACTCTTCATTCTCTTACTTCAGTCATTCTTAATACTGTGAGATTTCATGCAAATAATTTCTAGAACTGACTACAAATACACTGTATGATTTTTATGGGGATGTGAGATGAGATTTAATCTCTGCAGTAGGAAGACAAAGGTTAGCATTTTAAGGAATTCTCACACATACATTTTACTCTGCACGTCCACACACAGGAGACTCAGCATGCATGGAGCCCCAGGCACTCCTCTGCTTGAAGAAATTCAGGCACGGCTGGTGGGGTCACTGCAGGATCGCCCCAGCACACAGGTCCACGGAGCAGAGAGCAAGAAGAGCAGCAGAGATTCAGTTTCTTCCACTTGCTCTTGGGACTTAAGTTGACTATATCCTGAGAGTTAATTCTTCCAGATGTGTAAAATGTGGTGTCTTACAATGCTCCCTGCTGAACTCATCAACAGAATTATTTCTAGAAAAGCTCAAGAAGACACCTGGGTTTTCCCAGCAAAGTTAAGGTGTCAATATGCAGTGTCCCTTGATAAGGAGAAATTTCACTCTGTGAGTAGCAGAAACAGCCACAGCTGTCCAAAGCAATGGTATATTTTTATCTTATAACTAAAACTTGTAACTGATAGTGTTTTTTCCTTTCTTATGACTACAGGGAAACTCAGGGCTGAGATTTATAGACTTTTTTACTAGGTCTTGCTAAGTTGCCCAGGCTGAACTAGAACTGGAGATCTTGGGATCCTCCTACCTTACCCTTCCTGAGTAGCTGGGGTTACAGGGGTGTGCCACCAAGCCCAGCCACAGACTACCTCTAATACATTAAGAGACTTATAGACTATACTTCTGGATCCAAGCCTAGGTGTCCATCAACGGATGAATGGATAAAGAAAATGTGTTATATATACACAATGGAGTTTTATTCAGCCATAAAAAAGAATGAAATTATATAATTTGCAGGAAAATGGATGGAACTTGAGAACATTATGTTAAGCAAAATAAGCCAAACTCTCATATATGGACACTAGACAAGATAAAAGAAATAGAAAGGAGGGGGAAAGGATCTCATGAATCAAAAGCTTCTCAGTGGAGTAGAGTAAAGGGACCAGGGGAGGGAAAGGGGAAGTACTGGGAATAGTATTGGCCAAATCCTATTGTTATATTGTGTGCAAGTAAAAAGATGTTAACAACAAATGCCACCATTATATACAACTATAATGCATCAATAAAAAATACGGAAAGAAACTTCTTTCCATTTCATCTGTTGGATCTCTACGCCCTTTTTGTTTTAACTTCTTTGTCTTTTCTTTAAGAAACAAGCAAGTAAATAAAAACCTAGACACTGCTTCCCCACTGCAGGCCTTCCTAAGCATGGAGAGGTACCTGTGCTATCCTGAGTCACCTTCAAGCTCACATTCCTTATACAAGAAGACCCATTCCTGGCCTGTGAACAGCACTGGGAGGTGACCTAACCTGGCCTTTGACAATCACTGGGAGGTGACCTAACCTGGCCTTTGACAATCACTGGGAAGTGACTTACCCTGGCCTTAACAGGGGTGGCAATACCATGTTCTGTTAAAAGGGAATTAAATGTGGCTTCATGTTTTCTAAGACAGTCCTTATTGGATCTCACAGAGATGTCTTCTAAAGTGGAGGTTAAGGAATTTAAAGAACTAAAAACAAAGGAAATGGAAAAACCACCCAATGACAATATTCTCCACAGAATCCATCACATTGGAGGCTGGGGATGGGATTAAGTGGTAGAGCACCTGCTTAGCAAGTGTGAGGCCCTAGGTTCATTCTCTAGCACCAAAAAAGAAAAGAAAAGATAGGAAGCAGAAGGAGAAGAGAAGGAGGAGGAGAGAATCCACCATCATCTTAAGTAGCCACCTAAAGTCATCTGTACTTCTACAATAAAGCAAGAGAGAAGTAGATATAAAGTATGTTTCTCCCAGTTTCTCTTTGAACTTTTATTAGATGATGAACAGCCTTATTAAATAATTTCTAAATATATAATTCTCTTGCATAATTTTAGGTATCCCAGCTATATCATTAGCACAACAGGAAAACATCAAATAAGTTCGTATCTCACATCCAGTCCAGAACCCTCTAAGGCAAACTTGGCGGATGAAGGATAAATTCTGGCTTGTGATAGAGCAGAAGCTGATGGTCTCTGAAGACATGCACAGAACCAACTCTTTAATTATGTTCACTTTAGGAAAAGATGGCCCTGAACATCATGATTTGAAAATGACCTGAAAAGTGCTCTGGAGCCACACTCCACGCAAAGAATAAATAAATCGACATGTTTCACAATCCTTAATAAGGGAGCAACATCCCCTAGCCTACCAGCAGAAGAGCTCAGACAAGCCAGCAGGTTTTTCCAAGGCTGTTTAAAGACCAAACCTGGTAACGAGATGGAACCTCAAGAACTTCAAGGGTCTTGCATTTGATCACAAACTTTTCCTTCTGTTCCCTATATTCGTTTTTAAATAAAGACATATCAGCAGTAAAACACAAAGAACCAGCTGGAGTCATGGCACATATCTATAATCCCAGTGACTTAGAGGGCTGAGGCAGGAGAATTCCAAGTGCTAAGCCAGACTCAGCAACTTGGCGAGGCCCTAAACAACTCGGCAAGACTCTGACTCAAAATAACAAATAAAAAGGGCTAGGGATGTAGCTCAATGGGGTAAAGCAACCCTGGATTCAATCCCTCTTACCAAAACGAAACAAAACAATCAATGGGGCATTTTTGTCTAAATTGGAAATATTTCATTTCAATGTAGCGTTTTGGTGTTGCCTAAGGGAAGTGACTCTGGTGGATGCAGAAATTTAGGGAACAAATATTGTTGGCATATTATCAATGCATCAGATAAAGGTTGTATTAGAAGAAAATCTGAAAACTGACTACAAGCTCATGTTCAATACCATCATGAATCACAACCTTTGTCCAAATAAAGTTTACTGTGACTTATTTCAGTTTACAAAAATATGTCTGCCTGGTAACAAACGGACCAGGTTTGTTTCAACATCACAAACCAAACCAAGGTTGAAACTATATTTCTTGTGCTATTACAAATTTGGTCAAACTCATTCAACATCTCCAAAACTTCGGACGAAAGCATAAAATCCAAGAATCTCCCTGAAAAACATCCTGTATTTCAGCATACCCTAATTTTTACTACTCCAAACATCTTTACCTAGGTAACTATCAGGACATTACCTCCAGAGCTGTATTTCCTAAACAGACAAACTAGTCCACAGATCTTTTATTTTCCCCTTTTATTGACTAGAACAATAAGTAAAAAAGAACATTGCAATATATTTACTAGATACTATTTTAAAATATCTGATCAGATGCTTTATTTCCATTCATATTGAAAAATAAATTTCCTACTGTCCCTATAGCTTCTTCTCCATAGAACAGGTTAATACATCACTTTTATTTCTCATGTTTGCCAATTTTTCATACTTTATCCCTATTCTGCTGTATTTCTGTCCTTGCTATTACACCAATTTATATCAAAGTTTTGTTTCTCTTCTGCTGGTAGCTCCTCGGTAATGCTGCTAGGGAGGGAACATAAATAAGAGCAAGGCCAACCAGAGGAAGAGCTTAGGACAATAAGTCACTGAGATGGGAAGTGACAGTGACTATCCAGAGCCCCTGGCGTCATAACACTGAATTCAATTCAGCAGTCTTTGTTCAGAAATGAACCAGGGTATGGGGGGTGGGAGATGAGCTTCAAAGGTGGGGCAGAACATGCAGATCAAGGTTCTCCTCTGCCAGTTAACTGATACCCTGCAAAGAGTCACTAATTCATGACCAAGAGGAAGATCACGAGTTCAAAGTCAGCCTTGGCAACTTAGCGAGGCCCTATACAACTTAGTGAGACCCTGTCTCAAAAGGGCTGAAGCTGTGGCTCAGTGGTAAATCATCCCTGGACTAAATCCCCAGTACCAAAAAAAAAAAAAAAAAAAAAAAAAAAAAA
>NW_026000019.1:10017648-10075696 GCF_001458135.2 Marmota marmota marmota
CCAAAAAAAAAAAAAAAAAAAAAAAAAAATTAAAAAGATCTTTACTCTGTAAAGATCACATTCTATCTGTTTTAATTCACCAAGATTTTCTATTACAAATCCCTTTATTCTAGTAAGCCACCTAAGACAGTACTGGTGCTGAAAATGTGCCTGTGGGTCACTTTCTGCAGACATCCCCCCCACCTCCAGCCCACGTTATACACTCCCCAAATTTCCATCACTACCTTAATTCATTTACTCCCTCAATACTGTGAGGTGATTTCTTCCTACAAAAGGTCAAGATCAGAAGCCAATCCACATTTGAAGAACCTTCTACCAAGAATAAACAACCTATTTCTGGGTTCCTCAGCTGTACCTCATCTGAGCTAAGAAGAAACTAGAGCAAGACCCCACCCCACTTTAGCCCCCTGCTAGCCAAGGTCATCACAACACGAAGGAAGAAACTTTTCTTTGAACACTGAGTAAGAAAGAAAAAGAAAAGTGATGAATAGGAGATAAAAGAGTTGGAAACTGCCCATATTTCACCTTCTCTGCTACAATAACTCGTGGTAGAAAGAATGTTGACATCCAAACCCACCTGTTAGAGGTCACTGCAAGAACAGCTATGTGACAGAGGCACAGCCTTTGTTCTAAACTTTTCTGAGGGACCATTGTCAAAATTCAATGAAAGGATCCTAACTGGCCACTCTTGTTATGCATGAGACTTCATCAGATTGGGATGCAAGAGAAGGGGTGGCGAAACCTGACCAGCCTTACAAATGCTTTTTTCAAATGTCAGACGACTATTCCCAAAGGATGGTAGAGCCTGGGGAGGACATGCCTTGACATTCAATCTAGCTAGCAGCAGCTCATGCACTATTCCCATTTCCAAGTGCTAATCGGGAATTTCTCACTCCTCACCAACACCTCACTCAGATTTAAAAAAAAAAAAAAATCCCTCCTTGATAATGAACATTTCAACTGATAGCTCAATTTAGCAAAGCTGCAGGCCCTAGCCAATGATCCAAATGATAATCCTTTGTTGATATGGATTCAACAAAATTAATGATGAATGAAAAATAAAATCAAAGCAATAAGATGTCCAGTAGAGCAGAGCCGGCTCTCCACTCAGATGGGTCCCACTGATGGGGTGAAGGAGTCTTTGGGGGTAGGGTCTGCTCCAGGCACAAATCTTCCCAGGGTGCCCACTGTAGCACCAATTCATTTGGCTGTCTGTCTACTTAATGAAAAGTAATATTTCAGTTCAGGCTTTATGTTTGATTTGAGAATCAACCACCGTCAACAAAAATAAACTGTCCCCCACTGTGATGAAATAATATAATGCTTACACATTTTCCAGTTTTAATACAGCAATTTGAATGTTTTGCTAAGTGTACTGAGTCATCTACCTACTCAACAAGGTGATACCAAATCGCTGTAATTTCTATTTAGGATATTTTCTTCTTATTCTTAGCTGCCTAATCTCAGTCCTACTGAATTATTAATTCCCCAACTGCTCTATCTTGTGTTTATCATCTGAGATAACAACGTTAGAGGCCATGTTAATAAAAAGTGCAAATAAGAACCAGACTCCCTGCTCCTAGCAGACGGTTTCAGACTCCCCCGCGCTCCCCCCCCCCCCCCGCCACACACACACACCTTGGTGGAAGATTATGGCTTTCTTCCCCAGATATCCATTAGTCCAACTACAGTAAAATCCGTCTGTCTAAGCAGTGCAAAAAGTAAACCCTGGTTCCTCTTCACACTGTTCCCTGTAACCAAGATAGATTGATAGATAGATGGGACTTTTTATATGTAGTTCTTTACATTTAATAAAAGAAAGATAAATTGCTATGTCAAACACAATATTCACTTGGTATCCCGATAGTCATGAATGATTTGCTTGCAACCTAATACATCTCCTTAAATGCTTCTGTCCAACTTTTCCCCCATTCCCACCAAAGGCATGATGTTTCACAGGTGATCAGTTAAGAGATTTATTAAAACCATCAAAATAACCCAGGATGATGTATTTTATTTGCTTCTGGAGGAAACAGTGCTTGTGGGTTTTTGGACTAACATGCACTCGCTTGTTTAACAGGTGTCTACACTGCACTAAGTGGATACGGCAGAGTTCAGGATGTGACCGGTAAGCGGGGTGGGGCTGTTCATGCAGCTGCAAAAGAAAATCTTACCTGCGAGATTTTCAGAATTTTTCACATTAAATGCCACCAGACTAAACGCAATTGTATATTCATTCAATTATGGGAAATGCCATTTCGATACCTATTTAATTTTCCCCCTCATTTTAGACATATAAAATGGTATAGCTATAGTTAATTCCACATCAAAGACTCAACTCCATAGAGAAGGAGAGGTGAGAAACAATCAAAAGAGGGGGAAATGCATTTACTCTGATGAACACATCCAAATTTGGAGCTTGGCTGCCCAGATTTCCTCTTACTCCTCCTCACAGGTGAGGCTGACCTATCAAAGCCCCATGAAGAGACAGAGAAGGTTCAGGTCCTTCCTGAACAGCCCTTTAAAGGAGCAATCAGGATAAAACACTGTGAATGCACTTCACAGTGTACATTTGGAGGTTATCTTCAGGCTGCGTGGAGACAAGGGGCACTAATCCAGATGCATGCCCTCGTGATTCTGAGCCTCCATGGACTGAACGAGTAACCTGCCACATCTTCTAATGCAAATTCTATCTTATGACCATTATTTGGTCATAAATATCAAGGTTTCCTTTCCTTCTTTTCGAAGGACATTTCTCCCCTGCCCTCACTCTAATTGTGATTGTCATTTAAGATCTAAAGAATGGTCCCCAACGTGATCTGACCAGGTAGCCAAGATGGACCTCAGTGCACTTCCGTTCTGGATACACTCATTCACGGGAGTTTATCTGATTCTCTAAATGAAAATCTGGTTCATTTTTTAAATTGAGTAGTCTGAGACATGATGATTTTTAAAAAGTGAAAAATCAAAACACATGTAAGAGATTTTATCTGGAGATAACAGCATCATCAAACTTTCATTAGAGATGACATAAGGAGGGGGTGGGCATGCAGCTCAATGATGAAGGGGCTTACCTCACATGTGTGAAGCCCTGAGTTCCAGCCTCAGCACCACAAAAGGAAAAAAAAATTAAAAGAAAAGAGATTGTACTAGAAGAAAGTATTTTCCTCAACATTAGAACCTAGAGCAAACTTGGCAGAGACTCAAACATAATGAAAACAGGAAGAACATATAAAGATGGTTTCAGAGTCATTATAAAATCTCTCCTCCTGGGCATGGAGTGGCGCACAAAGAACCACAGATCAAAAGATCAGAAGAGAAATTTATCATTTCTCTCTTACACTGACCTCCTTTTGATTAGAAAATCATTTTTTGTTTTGCTGGTGCTGGGAATGGAACCCAGGACCTTGTGCATGCTGAGCAGGTGCTCTACCTCTGAGCCCGGCCCCAATGCCAGCTTTATTGTCATTTTCATTCCCTTGAAACAGCAAGCCCGAGGGTGCCCAGGAAATTCTGCCAGCTCAAAGCTGGAGGTGCACCAATGTAAAGAGAATGGCCAGAGACCCCAGGCAGCTCCTCAGTGATTTCCACATAACTGGTGGAAGTCACCAGTTCTGTGTAAATGGTTCCCTAGCAACCCAAATGCTCATTTGCATACTTCCCACCCCATCCCTTATATCAGCAGCATTTTCTGGTGAAAATATCAGAAGGAAGGATTGGTAGGAACAGGAGAATTGTGGAGATAATCATCTACAAACTTCAAAGCAAAAAAAAAGAATTATTAGTGCTGAGTCTGATTAAAAACATGCTAACTAATGACACAGATAAAAGAGGGGAATAAGTTTAATTAGCTATTACAATCTGGGATACACAGGTTATTCTTTAAGAATGAAGATACCACAAGAGGTGCTAAAGTCTGACAAGTTGGAGAAATAGATACATATAGTCTTAATGCAAAAATGGGAAAATGGACTGCAAAGGTTTTGCACAGGCCGACCACAGACAGGTTTTTGGAGTTCAGGCTAATCTTGAGGATGCAAAACTAGGAAAGGCTTCATACTAGAAAATTAAGGAGCGAAACCCAGGCAAGTTTCCCACAGTCCAGTCAATCAAATTCTTTAAGGCCTGCAAATCTGCAAAAGTCAGAGGGGTAGAGAACAACTGCCTAATGGTACTACAGAGAAGCAAGAACTCCCTTAGGGGGCTGAGGTTGTGGCTCAGTGGTAGAGCACTTGCCTAACACATGTGAGGCACTGGGTTCAGTCCTCAACACCACATAAAAACAAACAAACAAACAAATAAATAGAATAGAATAGGATAGAATAATGGTGTACAAACATGAAGTATAACTTATTCTTTAAAAAAAAAAAAAAACTCATTTAGATACTGCAAGAACTGCCCCAATATAGTCAGGGATTTCCTTCTCTGAAATTTTGAGAAGAGCTGAAACAAAATTTCCTAGGATGGGTCTCAACATCTGAAGTTCTTAATAAGATACTTGGAACAGAATTTATGAAAATGGGCTTTGAAACCAGATAAATCTGCATTAAAATGCCACCATGTATTTCCTGTGTGATTCTGGACATGCTGCTTACTCTCTCTGAATATCAATTTATTAATCCAGAAGAGGAACACTGTACCTAATTATTCACAGGACTATTTTCCAAATTAATGAGTTAGTGCACATGCTGCATCTGGTATACAACATATGCTGAATAAGCACGTGCTTCAATAATCTTCTCTTAATAAATAAAGTTTAAAATTGGCCATGATGAAGGCAGGCATGGTGACACACAACTGTCATCCCAGCAACTTGGGAGGCTGAGGCAAGGAGGATTCAAAGTTCCAAGTCAGCTTCAGCACTCAGGGAGGTCATAAGTAACTTAGTGAGACCCTCTATTAAAATAAAAAAATAAAAAAGAGTTCAGGGGTAAAGCATCCCTGAATTCAATTGCTGGTACCAACAATTGGCCATGATGATATTTTGTGTAAGTGGTACCAAAAAAATTATTTAATGTCAAAATACCCACAAACACATGACTAGTTGTACCATGTAATAGTTACTTAAGTGTGCATACCACACGATGACAAATTTCTTGTTGCTTGACACAGACACTAAAAGCAAATTTTTGTTTTCGATCTCCCATATAACCAATCAAAAATTACTACTGCTAAATAAGAAAAAGAGCCCGTGTTTCATCCCTGACAGAAGTTCTTCTCAAGCATAAATTTGGTTATCTGAGTTCTGGTTGGCCTATTCCTGGGTCTGGATTTTTGTTATTGTTTCTCTTGTTAAAAAATAACCACGTGATACACATTTATCTTAACGTATAAAAGCAAAATGAGTATCTATGTACCTACCTACCGATCCGATCATCACAAGTACCTTTGAAGTGTTGTGTGAGTCCCTTCCAAGCACAACTTACCCTTCACCCCAGAAGAATCTACTGCCCTCCTGCAGATTATTTCAATCATCCCCTTGTTTTTCTGAAGTCTTCTCACATGTGAACAATACATTGCTTTATTTTAGCATTTTTGAACTTTACATGAATAGAATCATACTGCATTCATTATTCTTCTCTCTTACTTTTCCACTCAACATTCTGAATCGCAAAAGCATAATGCTGGGTGGAGAAGCAAGATAGAAGAATAATACAGTATGACATTCACACCTGTGGTTACTCTCACTATGCTTTAAGATGAACGCAGCACAATGTCCTTATTCAATGTACTACTGATAGACACGTGGGCTGCTTCAAGTGTCTTGCTATTATGAATGGCTCCGCTTGCTCTGTTCGTCCTCACTCACGTGTCAGAGTTTAAGCTCTTACGTGACCCAACTCAAATGAAAAAAATTATAATATTTGCATGGCAAACAGAGTTATTAGAGAAAAACTCTCCCACTCCAGCCTTACCTGCTCAATCAAGAGCATGCCCTGCCATGCTGATGGCTCAGGGGAATCAGAGGACCATTTTTCAAAACATTCCAAGCCTCTTTCCAAAACACTGAACCAATTTATAATGTCGCCAGAATCATTTGCATATTCCTTTTGTTCCACATTCTTGCCAAAAGCCTGAGATTGACAGGTTTGCCAATCTGGTAGACAAGAGATAGCATCACACCATGAATGGTTATAATATTAAAACATATTATACAGCTCTATGATTAATACAGCAGGGCAGTGGAGCATGAAGAGACAGAACTAAATAGAAAATGAAAAAATACAGCTGATTGTGTATAGATATTAATTCTATAATGAAGCACATCTCAAATCAGTGGGTCAAGATGGACTTTTTAATAATGTTTGTGAAACCCAGATAATCATGTAGAAAAAATATAGCTAGATCCATTTCCAGTACCATTCATCAAAATAAGGTCAGAGGTTTAAATACTAATGATAAAACCACACAAGTACTAGAAGAAAATATGAGTGACCCTCCGTATTATAATGCTCTCCAAAATGGCGGCCACTGTTCAAAGGTGGCTACTGAGCACTTAAAATGTGGCAAATGTGACTGAGGAATTGAATATCACTTCATTTAACTTTAAATTTAAATGGAAAAACTGATGATACAGGTACTGGAGAACTTTCAAGTACACTTGGAACAACTTGGATATGTGAAATCTAAATACAGATAAAACATTTAAAACAAAAGTTTAGTGACCAGATTGAGGTATGTCAAAAGTTAAAACACACATCATTCTTAAAAATTTACTGCAGAAAACAAAGAATGTAAAATATCTCAATTCCTTTCAAATATCGATTACTCACTGAAATAATACTTTTGATATACTGGATCAAATAAAATATATTATTAAAATTAATTTCACCTGTTTCTTTTTACTTTTTTTTAAGGTAGCTGTTGAAAATGCACAGATGTGGTTTGGATTATATTTCTGTTGGACAGTGCTGTTCTATAACCTGGAAGTAAGGGAATTTTTTTCAAACCAACTCAAATCCATGAGGCAATTAAAGACATAAAACTGACCACACCAAGGGAAATAATTTGTATAACAGGAAAAAAAGCATAATTGGAAAAGAAGAGAAGATGTTAAACTGAAAAAAAAAAGTTCATCAAATATTAGGAATAATATCCCTATGAAAAGATAATTCACAGAAAAAGAAAAGCAAATGATCTATAAAAATAAGAAAAAGAGCTCAAGCTGACTCATGATATTCGAGATACAAATCAAAGTTGCATAAGATTATCATTTCTCACTATCTAGATAACAAAGACACAAAGGTTTCACTGATACCTGTTGGTGAGGATCCAAAAATACCAAATGTGAGCATCCACTTAGTGTGAAATAAATATTTTGCAAGTTCCAAATAAATTTTTTTACAGTATAATGTTTATAATTGTTCTATTTTAATCTCTTACTATTCCTAATTTGTAACTTAAATTTTACCATAGATATGAACATATAGGGAAAAAACTGTATTTACAGGATTTAGTAGTACTAAATCATACTTCCAATTGGGGTTGTGAAACTATACCCTGAGGACAGGAAGGGAATACCATATCTGGCAAAACTGAAATGCATTTATCCTCTGATCCAGCTACTCCACTTCTAAAAAACTATTGTAAAGATAGATTGGCACCAACATAAATATTCCCAAGGCTGTTGTTCATTACACAGTTAGTTCCGCTATGCATCTAATTCAGCTCAGGTTTTAGCTTCATTTGCAAATAAACCCCCCTCAACAAAAATAAAGGCTCTCCACTACAATGCAAAATCAAAACACTAGAAACAACCTAGTTTATCCAAATAAATAACTTAGATACATTAACACAACAGAATTTTTGTTGCTGTAAAATGCAGTGACAAAATTCCATATATGGCTCCAGAGTAATCTCTGAAATATGTTCTTTAGAGCAAAAGGGAAGATGTGTAACTACAGTATGCTACCTTTTTTCTAAGAGGAAAAAAATAAAGATGATGTTACAGTTAACAGAAAACAACATGCAAAATGCACATATGTTTATGTACATGTGTAATGTCTTACACAAATGCATACATAAAAACATATATCTACATATACATCAGCTTATATCTGTGTCTCAGTAGATAGATATGCATACATATATATTTTTCTAATTTTGTCCACTGAAAAAAACCTACAAATAATGACTGGCCTTGAGCAACGAGAGCCCCTACAACATGGACTTTGGTCTCTAAATACCATTTACCACTACGAAGAGCTGGGGTAGATAAAGTACAAGATAAGTCTGAAATAGCCTGAATCTCCTGAATAATAAACCAGAAAGTAAAGAAGCTATCAAAGTCTATTATACTCTAACAGATTCAGAAGCCAATTTAAAGAGTATCCTGCTGACCAAAGACAATTTGAGCTTCAAAGGAAATAAGTGCAAGGAATTGAAACACATAAATATTATTAAAATCCATGCATTCATAATGATACTTAAACAAAACAACCAAAGATACCTCATTGGTTTTATTTGGAGAATACTAGAAAATTAACTTATTCTGATGGTGGTTAAAACTGATGGAAGAAAACCAAGCCTTAACCTTCCCACACAAACAAGAACTCAAGGTAACCTCAGAATTGGTGCAATTAAGTTATTCTTGAGGGAAAAACTCAAGCTAGCAAATGTAGAAGGGAGAACAGAATATCAGGATTTTATAACCCTTACTGAAATGACAGGGGCCACCAATGGTTTCTAAGGGCCTGGGACAACTTCATTGTGGGAAATCAGGCTGACAAGGCCTAAATCCAATGATCAGTCTGAACTTCCCCAAGAGGCTGTGTGTCCACAAATGCAGAGGGACCGTACATAACACTTTCTACCATGGACTTTTACCCAAGCATCTGATCAAGCTTCCAATTCAGGTCAAACTACCAGATTACAGGAAATATCAGAAACACAGGAAAATAAAAGAAGCAGCAATCAGCAAGCTACACGATGCAAGGAATCCTGTAGGCCCAAAAAGGGGGCTTCTTCCACAAACTTGTAGGGACGAAAAGGAAGAGGGAAAAATAGAAAATGGAAGACATAAATAAAGAGTATCCTGCTGACCAAAGACAATTTGAGCTTCAAAGGAAATAAGTGCAAGGAATTGAAACACATAAATTTTGTTAAAATGCTTGCATTCATAATGATACTTAAACAAAACAACCAAAAATACCTCATTGAAACACATAAATTTTGTTAAAATCCATGCATTCATCTCTCAGGTGTAGAAACTGTTCAGATCCTGAATACGACAAAGTATCATTAATAAACAACTGTGAGACAATCAAGGAAATTTGCTTCCTGACAGGATATTTGACATGAAAGAACTATTGTTTAAAAAATTTAGGTATGGTAATGATATTATGGTTATCTTAAAAGAAAAGAGGCCTCATCTTTTAGACATATCTATTATGCAAAGACAAGATAATACAATGTCTGTGCCTGGCTCCAGAAAGATCCAGTAGGTAAGGGGAAGTTGGGAGTGGGAGAGCAGAATTGGCCCAGAGTAGTTGATCATTAAAAGCTTTCTGGAGAGCAGAAGATCCTAGATTCCTGTTCCACCACCGCCAACTTATCAGCCATAACACCTTGGTGAAGATCCCAAACATAATGGCCCTTTTAGTAGTTGTTGTAACTAGTGTTGCAAGCAGTAAAGATGATAATACATGTCATGTACTTAACACACAGTACTTGAGCACAGAGTAAGCACTCAAGATCTGTTAGCTTCTATTATTACTGTTTTCAATTATTGCCATTGTTATTCAGAATCACCAAGATAGAGGAAGATGAACTGGGATAGCGTCTGTTGAACCCAAAGCCTCTATATCAAGAGGCCTCCCATACCTCTAAGGGGAAACTCTCAGAGGAGACTGAGAACAAGGACAGATGATCTCTGCAAAAGATTTCCCTATTTATATGACACACCCTTAATGACACTGCTTCTCAGCCTCCACTTCTGGAATTATACAATTAACCATCCTTTGTTATAAAGTTGAAGTTTAATGTGTCGCTACTGTTGACGGTTATTCATCTGCTGGGATGTAAATACCCATTTTTTTTTATTCCCTTATAAATCAATACACACACTCATAAATGATTAAACATGCTGTTTCATTATCCTCCCAAAACATTGCTCCAAATTTTTACTACATCAGGTGGTGGCATAAATTAGATAAGGCATACAAAACTAACAAAGTGATAAAAATTCAGACTCCCCATAAGCCAATATAACATCACAATGCAAAGTACCCACACAGCTTTTTAAACAGTGAGGAAATGCCTGGAATCCTCCAACATAAGGTAAAGATTTCCACCTCTATTAGTAACAGACATTAAATCCTGAGGAACCCTCTTAGGTATCATTTTATTTCTCTATGCGAGAATTCTAAGTGCTTAGAATTCTACCAGAACTGGTCCTCTTTCTTTCCTGACCCATACCTGGCCTGGTTCTCCTGCCTCTGAGGCCCTGCCTGCACCTTTCAAATTCCATCCCCATCCTTTTCTATCACACATCTTACTGCGTAGCCTTTCCTGGAATTCACTGGATCTGAGTGATGGATCTCACATCAACCCACAATGGTGACCCCATATTTGAAAAGAACTTTCATTCATTCCCTCGTCTATTCAACAAATAGGTGCTGCACTTCATTTGTGTGATGGGTGTCGTTTTGAATCGAGAGGATTAAAAAAAGAGGTAAAAACCTTATCAGGATTAATGATCGTCAAAGAATCACAGAAATGAAGGTGCGGTTATAATACTGGGAACACATGTGGGGGAGAAGTGGTGGTGCAGCAGGAGGGCCAGGCGGAGGGACCTGACCTCACCATGGAGATCGGGAGATTCCCTGAGAAATCAAACTTGTACTCTATCTTAAACTCTCCTCTGAAATTCAGGTCAGAATGTCCAGTATCTCCACCTAAGAGAATACATCATTATTTCAAACTGAGTTAATTGCCACTTCCCCACGCAACGCCATGACTGCCCACCTCAAGTAGGATCCATCCAGAAATTTTGCAATTATCCTTTTCTCCCTTCATCACTCTGAGTAATGCCCAGTTTTACTGAGACCTACCAATTCTGCTTACGAAATTCTTCTCCTAAGTGCTTCCTTTCTCCACTGGAAGGGATTAACTCAGCTCTCAGCATGGCCTACCAAGTTGGTACTAGAATTCACCCTTCTGTCTCTGTCCCTATTCTAGTCACTTACCTACATTCACAAAAGAACCATCTGTGGGAAAATTCTGTTTCTTCCTTCTTTATAATCTTTCACCGTCTTCCATTGAATGAATGAATGAATGAATGAATGAATATATATATATATATATATAATTTTTTTCTTTCTTTCCTTTTTTGGGGGGTAGAAGGGGAGCCTAGGGGTACTTTACCATTGAGCTACATTCCCATCCCTTTTTGTTTTTTATTTTGAGACAGAGTCTCACTGAGTTCCTGAGGCTGGCCTCAAACTTGGGATCCTCTTGCCGTAGTCTTCCAAGTCTCTGGGATTATGGGTATGTGTCTCCCCCACACCCAGCCCACTGCTTGTATTTTGAGCAAACATCAAACCCTATAATTTGACCTAAAGGCTTCGTATGGTCCAAGAGCCTCATCTCCCCAGTTTTCCATCACACATGGAAAGTCCAGCCACAGTGATCTACATCCATGTGGTGTGTCTTCTGCCTGAAATGCCCTACTTCATCTTCCCTCTGCCCCCAAACCTTGTGTCCCCAAATGTCAATCTACAAACCAACCTACAAGTCCATAGGAAAATGATAAAAATAAAACTACTGAACCAATGTTAGTCCCCCAATACTTTTGGAAATGTAAGCCTTAGCCCAGAGGACTCCTGTGCAGCTTTCAATAGAATAGCCCAAATACCTCCTTCTCTGGAGCCTTCTATGACTTCTCGATGCTGGGGAACCCTATAACCTATTGCCCAACCTGGAACCTTCTTCAAGAGTAAAGGGGTGCTATGATTAACATTTGGACAGTGAGAATAAACCAAGACTGCCCCGGGGAAACTGGGGTGTACTGCTGGCCTATCTCTAGACCCAGCTGGGTATTTTCTTGTCTCAATTCCCAAAGCACTTCTGTCTATTCACTATACATCATGGTTCGCATGTCAACTCCCCTGCTTATCTGAGAACTGCACCAAAGCAGGGCTGGGCCTTGTTATCTCTGTATCTCCAGCATCTCTCTAGTGCCAGGCACCAAGATGACACAAAGCATCAAACAAAAGTAAATGTTTGTTCAATAAATTATCTGAGCTAATAAGAAAGATTAGGTGCCTTAACCTTGACCAACAATTTTTTTTTCTAATTCCCATTATCTTTTCTCAGTCCAGACTCTACTTCCTCTTTTGGTACATGAGAGCAAGATTTTCAAAGAAAAAAAATCCCAAGCCTCAGATCAACGACTAGCTGTCAATTAACCAATAGCTACTTATTCAGCACAATTGACCCTTCAGGCTTAGAGAAAAGATAGAAGAGTTTACATTTGGTTGGGGCCAAAAAAAAAAAAAAATCTAGAAATCATGGTCTGGGGTATAGCTCAGTGGCAGAGCATTTGCCTAGCATGCACGGGGGCCTTGGGTTCCATCCTCAGCACTTGCACAAAAAGAAGTATGTAAATGAAAAATAAATAATGAAATAAAAAAGACAAAACAAACTTCACAGGAGTTCATGGAAGGAATAGAGAACCTAATCTTATGGTAGAAAAAGGGTTCCTTGAAAAAGACGGGATTTGAGCTGAGATTTGAGAAACTGCTTCAACCTCAAGAGAAACAATAAAAGGGAGATATCCCAAGACAAGGCCAGGGCTGGTGTTGGGGAGACCCTGAAGCTAAGTGTAAGATTTGTTTGGGGAGTTGTTATCTAGACCATCATGGACTCCTGGACAAATGTCAGAACACTGAATTTTCAGCAAATATGAAGCAACTCAAAAAGGTTCCTGGTTGGTCAATTCCTTCATCAAAATAGTGTCTGCCTGAGACATGGGACAAAGTATGTGCTGCTTATTCCTTTATAACCTGTTACCTGTAAGAACTGTTACAAAAACTATCTTGGGAAAATTACTTTTTGGAAGAATTTCTTTTTAAAAAAGTGTTCAAGTCACATGCTCCTTGGCATGTATGAACTATCTATTCTCGAAAAAGCTCTGTGAAGACCTCACCTGAAGCATCTCCTCCCTCGACCTTGGGCCTCTTGACCCTCTCATGAAAGAAATGGTAGTGTGGCTCTAGGGGCTCTATCACACACATAGACCTCCTTGTTGACTTTGGGGTTTAAGGGGTGGCTGTAGCACACATGATATCTCCTAAATTGTTGCTGACACTGTCACTTACCACTTGCATCTGTGATGGCCAGTATAAAAAAAGTCCCCCAAAGCTGGGGGTGTAGCTCACTAGCAAAGCGCATGCTTAGCATGTGTGAGGCACTGGGTTCCATCCTTAGCAACCAAGCCAGGCGCTGTGGTGCACGCCTTTAATCCCAGCGGCTTGGGAAGCTGAGACAGGAGGATTGCAAGCTAAAAACCAGCCTCAGCAGTGGCGAGGCACGAAGCAACTCAATGAGTCCCTATCTCTAAATAAAATACAAAATAGTTCAGTGGTTGAGTGCCCCTGAGTTCAATCCCCAATACCCCCCCAAAAAAAAAGTCCCCATATCTTAGTGAAAACTACCCACTTCTCTCTCAGTCCCCTTTTCCTACCCAGCTCCGACTGGCAAAGCCATAAATCACCAAGAGAAGTGAACTGTGTCTTTAACAATGAACTGAAACTACAGCAATACTCACCATACTCGAATAGAACCAGCTTCATTTAAAAAAACAAAAACGGAATTCAGCAAGGTTCAGTGGCACTTGCCTATAATCCCAGTGACTGGGGAGGCAGGCTGAGGCAGGAGGCTTATAAATTAGAGGCCAGCCTCAGCAATTTAGGAAGGCCCTGTCTTAAAAAAAAAAAAAAAAAAAAAAAAAAAGGACTAGGGCTATAGCTCAGTGATAGAGAGAGAGAGAAAGAAAGGGAAATCTTACTTCACTGCAATCATCTCCCTGCTTTACCTAAAGCTCCTTCTTCCAAAAGCCCTACAGCACTCAGGATATTGCACAATTTGCGTTAGATCTACTTTTTCAAGTGCAATTTTCTAAAAAGACCAATCCACATTCACACACATAAGTTAATGAGGTATGTTTTTCCAGTAGTAATCCTCAATTTACCACTCCCCCCCCCACTCTCTCCACTAACCTTACTAATAAACTCAACATAGGCTACAAACTTACAGGAGAAATCAACAAAGTTAGGTCTTAGCCAAAGAATCTTTACTTGACATAAATGTGCCCTTGTGAGCTTTACAAAATTTTCATGAACAGCAGTAAAACCACAACAATGAGGGGGGGAGAAAACGTGATTCAAGTTACAGTCATATTTATCTAACTAACTGGGGAGAAAAGGGTAACGAAGATGATACTAAATATACCGTTCCACTTGAGTGATTAGCAAGGAGAATCTGGCATGCAATGCAGCTTTGGGAAGGGTGCTATTATGAAAAGCTCAGAAACGCTTTCCAAGATTTGTTGTCCAAATCTTTAAAAATAACAATAATCATCAAGATATTTCCTTTATCTATCCTCCAACAGAGGATATGAGAGCTAAGTGAAGAACCAAAGTACTTTGGCTATTATTAAATGGCTTAAGAGGCTTAAAAAGTCAACAATATAACACAGGAGAATCAAAAGTGAAAACAAAGACACAGAGATCCCTAAGCTGGAGGGTGCTCTGATTCCACCCCCACCCCCCCAACCAGGCGTGAAGTATGCGGCCGTCAATTCATGAATGCCATAAACACATCTGCTCAGATGGCGGGAGCCCGGGAGACAGGCAGAGGCAGGTAAGCGCTGCAAGATCTCAGGCTGGACGGGGAGAAGTGGGTGGGAGGAACAGGGGAGGAGGCGTGGGGCAAAGTAGGACAGCAGCAGAGGGGCCCCGAGGGCAGAAGGGAGACGCAGGCTGGGAGCAGGAAGTCTACGGTTGGACAAACAGGTGGGCGGAGTCCGAGAGAAAGTGACTCTGGAGAAGGGGTTGAAATGCCTGAACAGCTCATCAGGCACCAAAGACTCGCCTCTTGCAGGCTCAAGTATGGTGGCAGGATAAGAAGCAGGAGGGATTTAGGGATGGAAATATGTAGGAATGATAAAGCTTCAGAATGAAGAGGAAGGTGGAAGGGATACTGGGCAGGACCAAGAGGTTAAGTCAGCCCAAGGGAGGGGAGAGATTTCCAAGAGAGCCACAGGGTGCTGGGAGCCTGGGGGAGCTCCATGAACCAGGCAGGGCTCCACTCTTCCTTCTTCCAAGTTACTTGAGAGGGAGCAGTGTAATAAATCAAGAGCTGGGGCTACCTGAGCTTCCCGGTATGTCTCCACCACTCCTTGATCAAGGCACTCAAGAAGACCCCAGCATGGAAAACCCTGAATGCTATGACTGCAGTCAAGTGTCAGATGAGACAGGCACAAAAAAAGGACCTTGAAAACCATAAGGCACGCTAAGTAGGAGGCACTGTCATTCACGAACCCTCCTACAAACAAGGCCAAGCCACTATCATGAGGAAATGAGTGTTCGTCAAATAGGGAAATTGTGTCTATTCCAAGTGAAGATGCCCCCCCCCACTAGGAATACCAGTTATCTGACAGAACATCACATTTGATATGTTTACTCGTCAAATATGTTTCAACATTAAAAAAAAAAAAACCCTACCTGAGGCATAATAGGGAACTCTTAATAAACCATCACACAGGTTTATTAAAATTTATGTCTGCATCTAATGTATGTCTCCAAGGTTTTGACACATTACAGATCTTAACTAATTAGGTTAATTCCTTCAATTTGATCACTCGCCCAGTGACTTCCAAGTGCAGAGCTGTGTGCCAGCTGCTGGGGGCGGGGGGGGGGGCTGCTGAGATGAGCGAGACCATCCATCCCGCCCTCCAACAGCCTGGCTCATCAGGCTTCTCAGCTTCCGTTTCAGACAGGGGCAGTGACATGTCCTTCCATACATGAAAGGAGAAAGCAACCTCACATTATGTGACCAGCCCACAACCTAGGACATGCATTTTCCAGCAACATACTAAATAAGAAAGTAAGGAAACTTCTTAAAACCTGGTGACTGCAGACACTATGTGTGTTCAATCCTGTGTCTCTCCGGGCCCAGCAGCCGTCCAACAACTCCTGTCCTAATTGCATAACCACATCATGTCATGTTGCTTCTTGTTGCAACTGTAACTTGTAAAATTAAACTTCAGAACTGAGATAGTCAAGCTAAATAATTGCCTACTTTAAAATATGAATATATATAATTTACATGCCACTTCAGATAAGCTCTTGAATTATGATATCTGAAAGTCAAACTGTCACCATTTTGAAAAATATAGTTTCACTGTTTCAATTTTTCCTGCACTCAAGCCCTGGTTTGAAGTTTTCTAAGCAGTATTTTATACTATCTATTGCAACTTATGCTTTCCATGTTTCAACAAGAATCTATTTAAACACAACTTTTCATCCCCCATGCTATGGGGCTTTAAAATTGAAGCTCAAAGAAGAACCATGAAATAACAAAAAAATGCATTGATTTGCTAAAAACATTAGTAAACATTAATAAACACTCACACTGACACAGTCTCCTGTAGCCCTCCATTCACCTTGGGAACCTTCATTAGATTCATTTCCAAAATAATATTTTCAATATTTCTGCATTTTCATAAACCTAAGTTTTATGAAATATCTGAGTGAATTCCTATTTGTAAGATATGTGAGTTGATTTACATAGTCAATATGTTCCTGAAAGGTGGGGGTATATCAATTTTTATATCTAAACTATTTTCATGTAAACTGGTATTTTAAGTCCCATCTTCACTTCCAACTGATAGGCAGCAATGTACCATGCAGAGGGCTCACTGGAGTGCTGCCGTCCATCCACGTGCTCTCCTCATCTCTAACTCTCTGATGAGTCTGATTTCATTCCACTGTGGGGAGGTCCAGAATTAAACAGTTTAAGCCATATAAAACAAGCAGTGCCCACAATCTGAGATGTCAGCAAAACAGCAAGAGGGAAGATACATTGAAGACACCCAAAAGCAATGCCACCCGCCCCCTTCTGTTTGGTTCTAACAAGCTGGAGAAAAACAAAGTACTGTATCAGAAGACAATGAGGTTTGGACTATTTCTCTGTTAGTCAGCAATCTCCTTCTATAGTCTCCCTCCAGAATTAATTAATTGTCATATTCTCTCCTTGGGGCCATTCTCAAAGAAGAGCTGGAAGGAAACTTTGAAGGACAGAGAGACCCACGATCTGTGTATTTAAATGTGTGTGCCAGAAAAGGTGCTTCATACAGTTGCAAGTGATATAACAGGTTCAAATGAAGCCTGGGATACTCAGACCCTATGGGAGTAAGTCTCCTGCTCTCTCCAGTTCTGATGGGAGGAATGGTAACATTCCTTGTCCCAGCCCCTGCTGCTGTCTTTTCTGATTAAAAAAAAAAAAAACATATCCAGTAGAAGGGGGTCTCAAAGGGCCTAGAACAAGCTGCTCTGACTATAACATGGCAGAGCTTGCCTGATCCCAAATTCAACCCAGTGCAGAGGCCCCAGCAACCTGTGAATGATGCCTTGGTACAGTGTTTTAATCAGCCACAACAAATAGCAAGAATTAATGGGCAAACTCTTGATTTATACCCTGCGCTGCTTCAAGACGCCCAGATCACCTTTGACAGTGGTCAAAAATCCTTGTAAAACAAAATAAGGTGGGAGGGGAGGAAGGATGAATTACTGACTGGCTTAGAAAACAGAAATCCGTTCTCTCAACTCAAAGTGAAACTGAGTCAGCCCTGAAGAAGGAAGCTAGAACCTTCACATCCTTTTAGGATGAACTTTTTACACTGGAGGATATAAATCCTCTCTACCACCTAAGCCATAATGGAGGGGAAATATTCCCCAGATGAGATGGGCATCTAGACAACATGGGCACCTCACCCCTCCTGCAGCATCCACCAATCCCTTGTCTTCATTACTTTCCCAGCAGCCCTCTAGAGCAGTTCTCTGCTGGGTCTGCACAGCAGGAAACATTAGGGGAGATTACATTTCAATGCTGCATTTGTGATCCATGAAGTGCTAGTCCCAGCATCAGTATAATGCCTATAAATACACTCGGTTGTTCTATCACACTAGCACTTCCTACTTTATAAGCAGCAAAACAAAAATAGGTGATCAAGTCCAAATTAATTTCCATGTCTGATCACCAGCATTTCTAAACAACCAATACAGAACATGTTCTTACTGATCCTATAACTCTGCTCTAGTAGTATAAAAAAGGGGGAGGAAAAACCCCAAATTCAGCATCTTGGACCTAAAAGACCCTCAGAAACATTTTCTTCCCCCATTGGAGCTGAAGTAGCTCAGGCCCTCTCCACCCATGATTTTTCCCATCCTGGTACATCCCAAATTTACCAAAATGAAAGGTTATTCTCATTAGGTAGAAGGTGAGCCCATCCCCTTGAACAGGAAGGTTCGCTACATATGTCTGTGTAATGAACTTGTCATTTCCCCAAATGGTCTAAAAGAAAAACAAAAGTATTGCTTGGAATCTATGGTGTGTCAGCCCCCTCCCAAGTCTGAGTCAGAGTAAGTGTCTTCACTGAGGTTTTGGGTGATCAGGGCGTATCACTTTCAGAGTTGCTCCAATAACTGAACTTATGGCTGTCTTCCAGCTAGAGAACATAAGCTCTATCTATTTTAAAACAATTTTCCTACCCCACATGCATGGAGGTATTTCATAGGCTGTCAACTTCCTATTGGAAATAAATCATTTCTCTCTCAAACTGTGCTTGCCATCTCTCAGGATTAATGCGTGTTTATGTGGGTATATTTTTATCTTTGACCGTGCAACTCCTGGAGCAAAGAAAACCACCCCAATTTTTACCAAGATGCCTGAGCCATTCACAGCTTTAAGAAAAGAAATGAATGGGTGGTGAGAGCCCTTGAGCTCAGGGACTTCTCTCACACAAACAGTAAGTGGGGAAAGGGAAAGAAAAAAAAATCCCTCTGTAGCGAGAGGGGGGCAGGGTGGATGATAGGGAAGGACATTAACCAGCAGACCAAAGGCAGCCGCGGCGGCCGCACTTCGCNTGTGTGTGTGTGTGTGTGTGTGTGTGCGTGTGCATGTGCATGTGCGTGTGTGTGTGTTTGCGCGCGCGCGCTCGCGCGGGGAGGCCAACTGGAGAGGAGACTCGGACTGCAAAGCTGTGTCCCTGTGGCCTTCCTGGGCCTGTCATTTGGGTGGTAACGTGGGAGCCGAGGGACTGCTCGCGAGCCCGCGCGGGCGCAGCTCTGCGGGAGATCCGGGTCCAGCGCGTGGCTGTGCCTGGTGGCAGCAGTCGGGGGAAGAAGGCTGGGCATCCTCGGCCTGCGCGCGGCTCCTCCCCTCCCAGGCTACGCTGGACCTGCGGGCGCAGCCAGCCTCCCCGGCCCCGCCAACCGACCGCCTCCACCCTGCCCCGAAGCTGCGGCGCCTGCATGATGAACGAAGCACCGGCGACTGGGTGGACGCTTCGCTGGAAGGCAAGACCGGAGCCCCGCGCCCTTCTCCCCTTGCTGGCCTCCTAGGACCCAAGGGCTGGGGCCGCGCCTGCTGGGGGATGGTTTGGGGTCTAAAAATATCACGGTCCACCACTTCATGCGTCCAGTTCTTTGCGGCATCTCACCGAAGGTCAACCAATTTCCTACTCTCTGGAAAAGCGTGTTTTTCTCCTCTTCCCGGCACGCTGGGTGTTTGATGTGAGCCCTGAATTGATCTCCCTGCACTGATAGCCTTGGATGTCTTTTGTGTTGCTTCCCCCCGCGCTTCACTGCTCCTTGATTGCCTTAGACACGCGAGGAATGTCAGGCCCCCAGAGTGAGGACACCCAAGGAAACAATAGAGGCAAAAGGTCCTCCGAGGACCTCGCGGATTACTCACAAACCCAGTTTCCCACGTTTGGCCAAGATGAAGTTGGAAAGTGGAAAGAGACACAGAGCAGTGGCAGTGATGAGACACTTAATTGAAAAGCGAATTCATAATTCAGCTTAATGAAATGACTTAGTAATCACCCATTAATGTCTAGGAAATTAGCTTTTTTTTTTAATGGTCTTCCCGTTTTCCATCTTTTTATCAGCCTGAAGGGCTAGTGTCACATTGTTCCTGAAATTAAACTTGGATATTGTTTGTTATTATTATACATATTCTAGTTTATTTTTTCTTTGTAACCCGAATTCTTTGTAGTGTAGCCACTTGAAAAGGAGTGGTTAAGAGGGGAGAGTAGACACATTTGGGTTTCAATCGGGGCTGGCAGCCACCATCCCTGTTCCCATTGGTAACTTGTTTGATATCTTTCCCTCTTTTTCCTCATCTGTAAGATGGGATTGATAACTAGTAGATCCTTCTTCACAAGGTTGTTGTGAAAGTAAATGAAAGATAAAATGAGGTGGCAGTGATGTAAGGCACTTTGCATTGTGCCTGACTCATGGTAAGACATCAGTAAATAGAATTTTGAAATATTATTATATTATTAATGATAATTATTGTTATTTCAAAGATACATTTGAACCTCAAATTTGGAGTACTTTTTTCCACCCCCCTCACCATGTTCCCTCTTAAAGTAGAAGGGGAATTCCTGCTGAATTTATCCAAATACAGTCAACCTCTTCCTGGGGTTTGTAGGCCATGCCTGAAAACTTCTCCTGTGATGAAATAAATAATGTGTGTGCGCATGCCTCTCTGTCTGTATCTATATATGAAGGGAACTTTGAGTACAACACACCCTGTTCTTTCCCTCCTCTCTCTTTCTCTCATCTGCGTAGACCACCCTGAATGGACCAAGCTCTCTACTATTGACCCGTGTTAAACTCTGAAGAGATTCAAGGCTCAGACAGTGATTGGCACCATAGATTTCTTAAGGGTCTCCTTTGACTTGATATCTTCAGAAGTAGAAGGCCAGAGAACAAGCACTGCCTACCTGTGTAGATGAAAGTCTATCCCTACTGTGAACTTTTAAAGCTAGTTTTTATATTATTCAATATACTACGTGTTCGTGGTGGAAATTTTTGTTAATGTGAAAAGCTTAGCTAAGTCTGAAGAGAATTAAAAATCATCATAATTCCTTTACCTAGAGAAGCATTCAATATGTGCTTCAAGTGTATTCATTTTCCCTTCTCTTACTTCTTGCCATATTATATGCTGGGGATTAAAGCCAGGGCCTCACTCACACTTGCTAAGAATGTGATCTACCACTGAGCTCCAATCCCAGCCCAGCAAACATTTATTAGGCACCTAGGTGGAAAACAATTTACCAGGTCCTGGACAGATTGTACTTTGCTTGTATTGTTTCTTTCTCAGAGAAACTATTCTTTAAAAGCAACATTTTATATGATAGTGAGGTTCTTAAAATAGTCTACAGAAGTACCCAGCAGAGCTTGAAGGACTTGAAACTCAGGGAGCTGACTTAAAAAAAAAGGCGAAAGTCTGAAACTTCTGTGGAGGGGCTCATGTACATGATGGTTACAAAACAAGCCACATTGGCCAATTTGTTAGACAGGAATTTCTCTCGAAATTAACTGCTTTGATAAGTATTGTTTCAATGTGAAAACTCATTCTGGGAATCCCGGGGATCCCTTTGCTCCCTTCCCTGACAAATTTAAGCCATGGGAGAGGACTCCCACCATCACCGCGCACTTTCTCACACCCAGCCACAGCAGGGACAGTGGACCTCTGTACTTCTTCAAGGGATGTGGAAAAGAGAGAGGGAAGAACGGAGGGAGGTGCAGACTGGTGGACATCTGTATCTGCCCTCCCCATGAAGCAGGAGCAGTGGCAAATCTCCTTGGTCAGCACAGGCTGAATCTGCTCCATGTTTTATTACAAAATAAACTTCCTAATGAGCCAGAATCATTAAGTTGACCATAAACATATTTACATAAAAAGAATGAAAACCAAATGTTTTCTTGGCTTTGTCACCTCTTTGACTTTCCATACTGTCAGAATCTCTAAATATCTTCAAACACTATAAATACAGCTTTCCAAAACAGTATTCTCCTTCCCCAGCAAAGTTACATTTTAATCTTCAAAGATACCCTTATCATCATAAATTTTCTCTTATTCCTAAACATTGTGCTTATATTTTGCTCCTAAATGCTTGGTCCTATGAAACCATTTATAGCACATCAGTTTCATTTTTTTCTTTTCTTTTTCCTTTTTTTTTTTTTTTCCTTTTCAGTAGTGAGATGGAACCTAGGACCCTGTATGTGCTAGGCAAGAACTGGACCGCTGAGCTATACACCTGGCCCTGTGCGTTTATTTCTTTTTTTTTTTTTTTGTTACCAAGAATTTTACCCAGGGATGCTCAACCATTGAGCCACATCCCCAGCCTTTTTTATTTTATTTTTTTGTTTTGAGACAGGTTCTTGCTAACTATGTCGCTAAGGGCCTAGTTGCTGAAGCTGGCTTTGAACTTGTGATCCTCCTGCCTCAGTCTCCTGACCCGCTGGGATTACAGGCATGTGCCGCCAGGCCTGGCCCCCTGCTCCTTATTTTTAAGTATAATTGTTTGTTTGTTTGTTTGTTTGGTACTGAGGATTGAACCCAGGGGTGCTCAACCTCTGTACCACATCCCCATCCCTTTTTCATATTTTAGAGACAGGGCCTTACTAATTTGCTGAGGCTGGCTTTAAACTTGAAATCTTCCTGCCTCAGCCTCCTGAGCTGCTGGGATTACAGGCATGTGCCACCACTCCCAGCTTAAGTATAATGTATTATGGACTGAATAGCATATCTGTTTCATTTTTTTCTTTTCTTTTCTTTTTTTTCATTCTTTTTCTTTTCTCCCCAAAATTCATCCATCGAAGGCCTAACCCGCAATGTGATGGTATTAGGAGGTCAGACCTTTGGGAGATGATTCGATTTAGATGAGGTCTTGAAGATGGAGTCTTCCTGATGTGATTGGTGCCCTGAGAAGAGCCAGAGAGTTTCTCCCTCCCATTCCCTATGTGAGAACATGGCAGGAAGACAGCCATCTCATACCTCAAAATCTGACCAGCTTGGCACCATAATCTTGGACTTCCACATCGGAGAAAAATAAGCTTCTATCATTCAAGTGACACAGTCTGTGCTGTTCTGTGGCTGGAGCCTGAGCTGCCTAAGACATTGGAGCAGTGGCAAATCTTTGTCTATGAAAGGGAAACCAAGGAAAACAGAGGTTTATTGAAGAAAGGTACTAAAAGGAATAGACTGCTCTCCTAGAGCTTCCCATATAAATCTAAATGAATTCGTTTTGCCTGGTTTATTTTTAAAAGGTTTTCCAATACGGTTAACTTTTCTGAATAATGATATTAAAAGTGGCTTTGGCGGGGTGATCCACACCTGTGATCCTAAGATACCCGGAATGTGCCCTGTTCGTTTTTGCTCCATGCTGCATCACGAATGGCAGTGGGTCATTCATAACCCGCGTGGACCAACTCACTGTGTCTTCCCAGCATCACAGTCGGACGGACGCTCATGCCATCAACACTCCTATGCAGGCGTGGAAATGGAGGCCCACAGCGGGAGGGGAATCAGCACAAAACCAACTGGTTGATTCTTATTAATCAGATGCCAACATTTTAATTATTTACTAACATATTTTCTTTTCAGTCTTCTTTGCTTTTCTGCCTTAGTTTTATTTATCCTTCAAGGCTATGTTTAAACTCTTAATTGTTTTGTTTTGTTTTTAGTACTGGGGATCCAACCTAGGGGTCCTTTACTGCTAAGCTACATCCCCAGCCCTTTCTTAAAATTTGAAGCAGGGAGTTGCTGAGGGTCTCCCTGAGTTGCTGAGGCTGGCCTCAAACTTGTGATCCTCCTGACTCAGCCTCCCAAGTCTCTGGGATTATAGGCATGTACTACCATACCAGCCAAACTCTTAATTCTTTAAAGGGAAATCCATCCTAGCTAGAGGCTTGAGTCTGGAGTGTGTGTGTGTGTGTGTTTAAATCTTTCTTTGAGTTTACTACAAGACACACACAGGTCCAATGTATCTGATACACACCTATGAAGTGAGAATTGTTTATTATTTTGATTATAATGATGACACCCATCTCCTTCTGAATGGTTCAGAGTTCCAAGTCAGTACTAACATCTTGCTAATGGTTCTAATTGGTATTTCAATGATGTGTGAATTCCTCTGATTAACTTGCTTTTCTTTTTTTTAATATTTATTTTTTAGGTGTAGGTGGACACAACACAATACCTTTATTTTTATGTGGTGCTGAGGATAGAACCCAGGCCCCACACATTCTAGGTGAGCACTCTATCGCTGAGCCACAATCCCAGCCCCGTAACTTGCTTTTCTAGATCTGAATATTACAGCTTTTTAATATCTATTTGTGGGGAGGGGGGTTACCAGAGATTGAACTCAGGGGCACTCAACCACTGAGCCACATCCTCAGCCCTATTTTGTATTTTATTTAAAGTCAGGGTCTTACTGAGTTGCTTAGTGCCTCGCCATTGCTGAGGCTGGCTTTGAACTCCTGGTCCTCCTGCCTCAGCCTCCCAAGTTGCTGGGGTTACAGGCGTGTGCCTCTGCACCCAACCATCTATTTATTTTTTTCCTTGATGTTATGGTTTGGATCTGAAATATCCTCCAAAGGCTCATGTGTTGAAGATTTGATCTCCAATGCAGCCTTTGGGAAGTGGCTGGATCACGAGGGGTCTAAGACCATCAATAGACTAATCTAGTGATGGATTCATAGCTAGACGGGCTATTGGGAGTTGGTATAAACTGTAGGAGATGGGATCTAGGGAGCACATCTTTGGGGACCATATCTTGTCCCAGGTCCCTTCCTATCTCTCTCTGTCAGCTTCTAGCTGTCATAAGATGAGCAAATCTTCCTCATCATGATGCTCTGCCTCATCTCAAGCCCAAAGCAATGGAGCTGGCCAAACCTGAATTGAAATCTCTGAAACTATGTGGCCAAAATGAATCTTTCCTCCTTTAAGTTGATTTTCTCAGGTATTTTGTCACAGGAGCAAAAAAATCCGATGTTTTCTTTTATCTCATTTTCAAAAGTTGGATTGACAGAAGAAAGCAGGGAACACTTACTCTTGAAGGGAGGAGTAATAGGAACCCATAATCAGGGACCAAGACTCAGCCACGGATGGAAGAGAAGAATGAGGCAGACGGAGGGGAAATCCAGACCCTATTTTGCTGTTTGCTCCCCCTTTTGTTTCATGATCTTTGCTTTGCCAAGATATTGGGAATTGATTTTCCAGAACGGAGCCCTTTTCTCCCAGGTCATACCACCAGTGCCACCTCTGTGGGTATAACTGTCCCCTGTCCACACTGATACCTGCTTATGGTACTGTCCTGACGCTGTCTCCAGTCCATTTGCTCTGGACACAGCAGGCTGCTGGGAAGCATTTGGAAGTTTGTACTTTCCATGGAAAGCTCATTAGAAATGCGTGGCCAGCCAGGCTCAGTGGCACACTGGTCTCCCTGAGTGGCCTTGCCATTCCTACAGGAGTCAGGCTCAGTGTGATCTCACGGGTTGAGAGATCAGTCCATTAAGTGGCCACGATGAGCAATCCTCTTAGTGGTGATAGCAAATAATAACACCCAGAAGCTTCAACCAGTATGACACAGCCATAAGGATACGGCTAAAAGAAGAAATAGAAATAAATTGGAGAAGAAAGAGTGTCAACACAGGAAAAAAAAAAAACCACAATATTTGTAATTTCCATCTCGGCTTTACTTCTTTGAAAATGCCCTTCCTGCTCTTTCACAGAGTGAGAAGATAAACACACAGCGATTGCCGCCGTGCCACTCACCGTAATTAAACAGCAACCTGCGAGACAGCCAGTCCGTCATTAGCCTGGATTGCACCATGGTTTTCGAAACCTGCGCTGGTTCTGATGGCATGGACTGATTTCAGATGCAATTATTGATGGCAATCTTTGAAGAACGAATGGAAAATATTGCTTCCATAATGATATAAGCCAAACATTGTTCTTAGATGGTATTCTAAAAGGATCTGGGAGATTCCAAAACAAGAGTTTCAAACAGTTTCTTGATGTTGGCGTATATTAATGTTTTAGTCAGCTTTTTCACTGCTGTGACCAAAAGACCCGACAAGAACAATTTTAAAGGAAGAGAAGTTTTTTAGGGGGCTCATGGTTTCAGAGGTCTCAGCCCAAAGAAAGCCAAATCCACTCTGTGGGGCTCAAGGTGAGGCAGAACTTCGTGGTGGAAAGGTGGGCCAGAGGAAAGCATCTGGGAACATGGCAACAAGAAGCAGAGAGAATTTTGCTCAATAAGGATAAAATATAAACTCCAAAGCCACGCCCCCAACCACCCACCTCCTCCAGCCACACACTATCTGCCTGCAGTTACCCTCTAGTTAATCCCTATCAGCAGATTAACACACGGATTAGGTTAAGGCTCTCATAACCCAATCATTTCACCTCCAACCCCTTTTGCATTGATGCACACATGAGCTTTAGGGGGACACCTCATATCTAAACCATAACAAAATTAGGAAAATTTTAAAACTCTCTGCATGTTTTAATTTACTTAAGCTACTCAACAATGCCATGAAGGTATCATTGTTCTCAACTCTACTTTCTTAAAGCTTAATAAGCCAAAGCCAAGGCTGCTTAACTAACAAGGGACAGAGCTGGAGTATGATCTTAGGCCTGGCACTGAACTCTAACACCACACTGAGGTTCATCCCAGATGTCATGATTCTGGGCAAAAAAAGAACAGTTTTATGTCTGGAATCTGCTGAATGGTATACATCATCAGTACGCTTTGCACCTTCTCCAAGAGTTCCCGCTCCTGGACCATGCCACCTGATAGCTAATCAGAAGTTTCCCCTTGCCTCTCCCAGACAGAAGACTTCCTCAAGGTAGATCACAGAGCAAAGGTGGCCGCAGGCCTGGGACAAGACAGCGTTTCCAGGGCTGGGGTTGCGGCGGGGAGGGGGCGGTCAGTGGTAGAGCCCTTGCCTAGCACATGTGAGCAGGGGGAGGGAGAGGGGCAAGGGGAGGGGAAAACGCTTTAAGCCATTTGAGACATTGGTTTTATAGTTTCTTCTCTCCTTGTTGTTTAGTTCTGCAGCACCCACCCAGGCTCAGCCCCTCTCACCTGGACTCAACCAGTTGTGTCAGCATCAGGCTCCGTGGGCTCACATCATTCTTGTTGTTGAAGTCCTTTCTCCAAAGCACAGATATCTTGTTCTGGCTTCAAAGGCTCTGGCTCTTTGAAAAGTACAGAATGAAATCTAAAATTCTCCACCATGCACACAAAACCTCCCATTGTGTCACCCCTGCCTGTCCGTTCATACTGATCCCCTCCCAGTTCTAAACGCTGACTGGAGGGATGGTCCCAACACCCAGCTAACCTGCAGGGTCTCACCCATCTGCTGCCCTTGCACCTGTTATCTCCTCCATGAAGACAACTCGAACCCAACACATTTCAAGAGCTGCCTCTCAAACAATCCTGCTCTTTCCCTGCCACTCACTAGCTCTGGACCCTGGACCTCTCTGAGCCTTGGGTTCCTCATCTGCAACGAAGAGATCATACTATGTCTATGGAGAATTAGAAAAAGGACTTGTGTTCTGCACATTCACAGAAAAGTCATAAACACTCTGTGAATGGTTTTTATTACGATAACCCACGCTCTTTAGGTTCTGATTTCAATCCTGTTTGTCCTGAGAAACTTTCTAAAATCTTCCTTGTTGAAATTGAGCATCTCCTCTCTCACCTTGTGAAATTTTGAGGTATTTTTTAAAATAGTTAAACTTAGTTTATTTTTTATGGTAGTTAACCAATCCTGACTAATACAAGGCAGATATGCGTTTCATAAATTGTACAAATCAGTGTTTTTTAGTAGACTATATAGTTATCACCATTACCTAATTCACAGGAGGGTTTCAGTTTCTTCACATCCTCACAGACACTTTCGTTGTCTGTTTTATTCCAACTGTCCTGGTGGATGTGAAACCCTATCTCACTGTAATTTGAATTTGCATTTATTTAATGACTAATTGAGTCAGCTTTTGAGTAGCTGTGACCAAAACACCCAACAAGAACAACTTGGAGGAGGCAAAGTTTCTTTGAGGCTCAGGTTTCAGAGGTTTCAGTCCACAGATGGTCTACTCCATTGCTCTGGGTTCGAGATGCCGTAGAACATCCTGGAGGAAAAGTGTACCAGAGGAAAACAGCTAAGGACACACCCACCAGGAAATGGAGAGAGAGAGACAGACACACAGACACATAGCCTCACCACAGACAAAATATATACCCCCCATAATACGCCCCAATGACCCACCTCCTCCAGCCATACCCTACCTGCCTAGAGTTACCGTTCAGTTAACCCCTATTAAGGGATAATGCATTGATTAGGTTAAGGCTCTCATAACTCAACCATTTCACCTCTAAACCTTCTTGCATCATCAGCTCACACGTGAGCTTTTGGGAACACCTAATATCCAAACCAATATTTTTGCCTTAACAGGAGTGTTTGGAGGATACCTCATATCTAAACCATAACATTAATCATACTGAGTGTGTTTTTTCATGTATTTGTCTTTTGAAGTCTGCTTATAAATTTTATTTACTTATTTATTTATTTATTTTTATGATCCTGACAGTCAGACCCAAGGTCTTGCCATGTTAAGAGCACATACTACCCATGAGCTACATCCAGCTGTGCTTCTAGTTTTACAGTGGCACTTGGGGTAGCCAGCACTTGGCTGTCCTTGGGATCTCCTATAATCCTTTGCTCAAAGCAAAGTTGTTGGGCTCCAAATGTGAATATTGGATGAGTTACTTATTTCTGACGTCACCTATGGGGTATCCTGATATGAACTGAGTATAAGGGAAAAGAGAAAATAAAGAAAGGATAGAGAAAAGTATGGAGCAAAAAATAAAGAAAGAAATCATATAGTCCCTACTATTCTGAGAGTATCCAAGGTTTCTGTTGACTCATGCTTTTCAGCTATTGAATGTCCTGGTTTTTTATCAACAGGTTCCCATTCATTGCTTCTCTCCATGATTACTTGAGCAGATTCAATAAGGAGGTATTATTTAAAAATCAAAACTTCTCAGTTATTACATGAGAAAAACAAAAGGGAGAAGAAATTTTCAATTCACGCTAGTAATTGGAGCACAAGGACCTAATTCCCTCATGCTCCTGTGACATCCACGCTCAAAGGAATTGGAACAACAGGGGGAATTCTGTCATCTCAGAAACTCAACTGAGGGGCTACTACATTCCAGAAAAGTCTAAAAAATTCTTGTTAGATACTCTCTTCCAATGAAGATGACCCTTTGGGGGGCGGCGGGGTGGTGGTGGGGGGACAATCTTCCATTCATTACTTGCAAAAGAAAGAGCTCAGGAACAAGAGAAAGGAGTTGCAGTAGAACGTCACTGTGACAGGCGCTGGAGGAGCTGGAGCCGAAGCAGTCAGTGTGGAGGGAGTGGAATTCACCAAGGGCACCAAACAGCAAAGGTCAGGATGCAGCTCCCACTGGAGCCCCAGGCTCAGCTGCTGTGGGGGACTGTTGAAGAGAGGCCTAGCCCAGCCAAGCTTGGGTCACTCCACGGCCCCTTCCACTGGCTGCTGCCTGGTGAGGTGTTCCCACTCTGCCCGGACTGCCTGCCTCTCTGAGACGTCCACTTTGAGTTCCATGTCCACCTCCTCAGGCTACTTATCTGATAGAGCCTGGTATCTTTCAGTCCTGAAGGATGTGCCTGGTGTTGCAATTAGGTTTTTTTTTTTTTTTTTTAATTGTAAGGAATAGAGGCTTAATCATACTAGCTTGAGTCAGAGAGACCAAGAATTACTGTAATTATTCTCTGAAGCATCATGGGAAGCAGAGACTTTTTGAAAATTCAAGAAGAAAGACTGTAGAAAGGCCAGGCCTCCTGGACCCAAACGCAAAGGAATCTTAGAAGCCTCAAGCAGGCACTGATGTAACCTCACACAGTTCCCATCAATCTTCCCTGTTGTGACAAATGGTTATACTGGATGATATTGTGACTGAGACATCGAAAATGCTCTAACTGACAAAATTATATATCATCCACAAATTTAAATATCTTAGTAGTCACAGTAATATATTTTGCAATATACCACTCAGTAGTTCATGGTGATTGAGAGCCACTATACTTGGCAAAATAGAAACCGCCCAGAACAGTTGATGTTTCCTTACAAAGTTAAATACAGGAGCCAGGTGCGGTGGCACCTGCGTGTCATCCCAGAGACTTGGGAGGCTGAAGCAGGAGGATTGCAAGTTCAAAGCCAGCTTCAGCAATTTAGTGAGGCTCTATGCAAATCAGTGAGATTCTGTCTCAAAATAAAAAATAGAAAGTCCTGAGAATTCAGCTCAGTGGTAGAGTACCCCTGGATTCAAATCCAAGGTCTGCAAGAAAAAAACCCAAAAGCATTAGAGTTCTATGTCCTTTGCTCTAGCAATTAGTAGCCCTGTAGGAATTTACCATAGGAATAATCAAAGATCTACACGAATATATATTATGCTAAGGAGTTTTTAATGATATGGGAAAATATTTATGATACATTATACTATAAAAGAGCATGACAATTGTATATGTAGAATGATCATAAATAAATTAAGATATAAACTTGGGTGCTTTGAAAAAAATGAAATATTAATAATGGCAATTTCAATATGGTAGGATTTGTAGTAATCACTTTTAAAAATATGTATTTTCCTCATTTTTCAAAGTTTCTAAAAAGTGCACATTTTACTCTGCAATCAGAGAAAAAGGTTATTGAAAAAGGAGTCTACTCCTTTAAGATTCTTTCCCTGAAAACAATTAGAAAAGTCTAGCTACTGGAATTCAAAGTGACCTTTAAGATTTTTAGTTCAAACCCCCATTTTTGCTCACTGCAAGCTCATTTAGCAACTACAATTTATACTGTAATTAATATACTTTGGGGCTGGTCTTTTGTCCTTAAGTACATGAGAGAAAGGAGTGGTTATTTTAAGTCTTTGCACTCTTGCAAGGAATATGCTGCCCGTGCTTTTTCTAGATGAACTAATCAGCCTATTAGATACCAGGGATGGCTCCTGAGGCAGCTGTGGGAATGTGCTTGCAGACCTCCAGCTAGGCCAAAGGCAAGTGACCCAGGCCCCAGGGGCTGCGCTCAGAAAACCATTGTTGGGCTTGTGCAGAGGCCCTCATTGGCATCTGGTGTGCTGAGGGAGACCTACTCCTGAGTCCTCCTCCTGCCCACCCCCAAGTCTCTCCTGCCATTTACTGAACCTTCCTTAGGCTCCTCAGCCTCCTAGGCTGCTTCCGCCCACCTTGCCTCCTTCACTGTAGCCAGATTGGCTGTCTCAGCCTTCTCTGGGTCTCTCCCTATTTTCTTTCTGAAAGAAAAGTGAGGAACCAGGAGTTGGGAGAGTGAGAAATGAAAGATGGAGACCAGGCAGAGATACACACAAGAGTTTATTTGTCAGAGCTGACAGATAAAGGCACATCTCTCCATAGACAGAGAGAGGCAAAACAGGCTTGGGGGTCAGCACTTTTATGGGGCAGGCTCAGGGATTCAAGCCAGGTGGGTCCTCATGTGGAGGTTAAGGCTGGGGTTGGTTTGAGGGAGTGGTGAGCCTTTCTCAGAACTACCTTTGGGTGGGAAAGTGAAATTTTCCTTAAAATGGCAGCTGTCACTTAAGATGGCCGCCCAGATGCTAAGCAAGGACCTTAAACGTTCCCACAAGTATTTCCCCTAATACAATCTTTGCATCCTAAATCCCAACTCAGCATTTGGTTTTCAGAGGATCCAAGCAGATGCAACTTCCCAGCAGTCTTGAAATCCTAAGCCTTGTGGCCTCCGCTCCTTTCTCTCATCCTGACCATCAACTTCACCAATGAGTACCAGCTACTGCAGGAGGAAAGGGTCAGAATGGGATTTAAGGAGTGGTGTCTTGCTGCAGTTCTGATTCTGTGAAGTAACAGATGCAGATCTCGTCACATTTTACCAGTTTAGATTTATGGTCCATTTTCATTAGGGTTCACATGATACCCCAACTTTTGGGAGTTTGAGTAAATTTTTGCTGAACACACCATCAGGGAACAGTGTTGTCCAATAGCTTTTAATAATAGATTGCATTTGACCCAATGTATCAAAATATTACCACTTCAACATGGAATTGATATAAATATTTTGAATGACATATTTTCCTTTTTGTGGTGTATATTTTTGAAATCTAGAGTGTGTTTTACACTTACAGCACATCTTCATTCAGACTAACTGTATTTCAAAAGCCCCTTAGCCTTACATGGCCACAGGCAATTACGTTGGGTGGCATATCACTGGACTATCAGTGCCTTGAGCAGTAAAGTAAGCCCTTCCACCTTTGGATTAGGACAACCAGGACTGTGATGGACACTTAGTAGGTGTTTCATAAATAACCACCTCATTAGTTAGTATATGAAATGGTGTGGAATGTGCAGAAGCCCCTTACTCACATGCCTGTAAGGGCTTGGAAATAACTAAAATGACACGGCAGGCTGGGTGGGGACAGGTGTACATGGGGTACCCTCATGTGAAGGAGGCAGCCACATCTCAGCTCCAGGGGGTTATTGACATCTGAAAAGATGAGTCCCTTGTGCTTTATCAAGAAAATCTTCCAAATTTAATGTCAGCCATTAATTCAGATTTTAATAGTGTATAGGTCGGTGCCAATTTTGGTGACACAAGTATTCTTGACTAGGACCCTCCATTGTGTATGACTCCTTTGAAGGCAGATAAAATACAATGAAGGGTTAATCAGCATTAGTAAGAGAATTCATTAAGAAAACATAAAGTTGCCATGTTGCCTTTTATAGGGGGAGAAGGACAGCTTTTGAAAGCTTGGGTGAGACTTATCCAGAAATGCAAAAATTCAATGGTTCTCTCTCCATATACATATGGAGAGATCCAAGATCCAACAGGACTTTTTCCATTGGATTTGGAGGAGGAGCAACCACTACCACCACCTACATGCACTGAAGCTTTCTGTGTGCTTATATGCCCATAGAGAAAGACAAAGACCATCTAGATGTAGAAATATAGAGGGGTGAGGCACAGCTCCTTCATATGGTCCACATCATCACGGCTAACTAAATAAGTGGGGTAGAAAGGTCTTACTTATATGCGGCAGTGTCAAAATCCTTCTCACTCTCAGTTCCAAAGAGCTGTGACCTTTTGTTAATGGACAGGCTATTGAGAAGTTATCTTGTGAGGCACCCCTGGCAAAACAGCTGAGGTGCAGAGTGGCCTGCAAACTGAGGACCCCACCCTCCCTGGGCCCCTCCTGCACTTCAGGGCACACCTCCCCACTATAGCGATCTGTGGGTTTTAACACAGAACCTAGTTCCTGACACTATAAACATCTGGCTGCAATCCTGAGCATCTGCCAGTTGGACTACCAGACTCCTGTGGGTGGGGATTCAACCTGATTCTGCAGATCTGGGCTCTGAGTGAGGAGAGCTGTCACTTCCACTGGACCCAACACCTCTGCAGACAGACAGAACACCCTGACAAATGTCTTCGAGAACATTGGGACTAGTGTTCCCTTCACCACTGAGATTGGCTGCTGTCAACCTCTCGTGGATCTTGAGCAGAAGAGGCCGTAAGTTCAGTCAGTAGACATGTTGGGATTTAAACTCAGTTTTCTGATTGCAGGCGAGGATCCTTCCATCATGCTCACGACGCAGAGGAGACTGGACTGCACACGTTGTTTTCACTGCTGTGCTACCACGGCTCCCCTGGGCCTTCAACTTGTTTTAGATCCAACCGGACTTTGCCATTGGATATGGAGTAGAACAGGCCCTGCACCAAGCTATGTGCTTTGAGCTTTCTGTGTGCCAGGCCCAGGAACTAACTGTTCTGCCTGGACACTTTCTATTTAATCTTTCAAACAGCCCCATAAGAAAGGTGCTAGAGTATACCCGTTTAACAGATGAGAACAGGAAGTTCATGAAGTTTTGGTCACTTATTCAACACCCCAAAGCTAGTAGATGGCAATCCAGATTTGAACCTGGGTTTCTTTCTCCTTCCTTCCTTTTTTAAAACATTTATTAATTATCCCATGCCCTTCCTAAAAGGATTTGCGATTGGTATTGCCAGCAGTGATAAATCACAGATGATGTTTTTATAAGAACTGATTCTAGTGGAAAGTCAGGGTTGGAGGGAGGATTCCTGGCAGGCTCAAGTACATCATCCTGCTACAGGAGTTGACACCTCTAGTCTAGTCTGTGTCAAAGACTAATTTAATGTAGGTTGTTAACTGTAAATTAAAGCAATATTTTACAGGGTTGCCCAAGCTTGGAATCATCAATCACTTCTCCCTTCCCCACACCTATCTGATCAGTTAGGACTCACTCTTGTCAAATGTGTTCCTCTTTCCTCCTCTCACTTTTGCTCCCTCAGGTCAGGTTCTCATTATCTCTTGCTGAGTATTGAAGTTGCCCAACATATCTCCCTTCTTCTCCCCCTTTATTCTCCATAATTCTCTGTGTTAGAACCTCCAGAGTAAGGTTTCCTTTCCATTTATTTTCTGGTCCAGCTCAGACCCCATCACCACTTGATGGTTTTATTCTGTCTCCCTGACCCTTGACCTTGTCCCACTGAATCCACCCTCTAGAGAAAATATCAATTCCTTGCTTAAAATTACATCCTGTTCTCTTGTTCATCAAAAGATACTATAAGGAAACTGAAAAGGCAACCCATGGAATGGTTAAGAAAATATTTGCAAATCATGTATTTATAAACAATATCTAGAATATATGAAGAATTTCTACAACTCAGTAATAAAAAAGCAAAGAATCCAATGCAAAAGTCCCTATGCAAAGGACTTATAGACATTTCTCCAAAGACATACAAGTGGCTATTAGCCCATGAAAAAAAAAAATGCTCAACATCAACTATGCATTGGAAATGCAAATCAAAACCACAGGGAGACACCGCACAGTATGATGGATACAATTACCACCCCCAACAGACGATAGTAAGTATTGTCAAGGATATGGAAAAATCGGAACTCATGTGCATTGCTTGTGGGAATGTCGCATGGCACAGCCACTGTACAAAACAATTGGCTTTTCCTTACCAAGTCAAATACAGTACTATTATGTGACTCATCAACTCTACTTTGGGCTATATATCCCCAAATAATTAAAAGTGGGGACTCAAATAGATATTTGTACACCCATGTTCTCAGCAGTATCATTCGCCATAGCCCAAAGGCAAAAACAAAGTCCATTAACAGATGAGTACAATAACAAAATTTGGTACATACACAATGGAATATTATTCATCTTTTAAAAAGAATGAAATTTTTGAAAATTCTTAGCCCGTAAATTCTATATTCTTAAATATATATATATGTAAATGCATATATATATATATATATATATATATATATATATATATATATGAGTTGTTAATGAACCTTTATTTTATTTATTTATTATGCGTAGTGCTGAGAATCAAACCCCGTGCCTCACACATGCTAGGCAAACGCTCTACCACTGAACACCAGCCCCAGCCCTTAGCCTATAAATTCTAATATAGGCTACAAACAGAAGTACTGCAAAAATGCTCTAAGTGAACTAAGTAAGCTAGACCAAAAAAAAAAAAAAACATGTATTGTAGTATTGTCGGACTCAACTTATATAAGGTACTAGAAAAGGCAAATTCATAGAGATAGAAAGTAGAATTGTGGCTACCGGTGGAAGGAGGGTGGAGGAGGGGAAGTGATGAACAAGCAGAGTTTCTGCTTGAGGTGATGAAAAAGTTCCGGAAACTGATAGTGGTAAGATGATTGTTGTAGTACTGAAGGCACTTAATATCCCTAAATTGCATACTCAAAAATCATTAAAATGGGTAAATTTTATATTATGTATATTATTATGGTTTGGATCTGGAATGTCCCCCCAAAGACTCGTGTGCTCAGAGGGGGCTCTAGGGAAAAGATTAGATCAGGAGGGCTTTGACCTCGGCAGTGGTTTGTTTAATCTATTCATAACCGATTGGACGACTGGGAGGAGGGACCTAGCTGGAGGAAGCAGGTCACTGGAGGTGTGTCCCAGAAGGGTTTATCTTCTCACCAGCACCTGCCTCTCCCTGTTTCCCTGCCTCCGTGAGCTGAGCAGTTTTGCTTCACTGTGCCCTTCCACCATGTGTTCTGTCTCGGCTCAGGATAGAGCAGTGAGTTGGCCGACCGTGGCTGAGACCTCTGAAACTGCGGGCCAAAACAAACCTTTCCTTCTCTATTTTGTTATTGTCAGGCATTTTGGTCAGAGTGATGCAAGATTGACTAATGTATTTTTTACCACAATAAAAAATTATCTACTTGCCCCACAAGATAAAACCAAGACTGGCCAATAGTGCCTTTCATGCCCTCACCTCGGCCAGTACCTTCAGCTTCATCTCCCGCCTCTTCCTGCCTGGTCCCTTGGAGCCAGTGAACTATTCTTCTTTCACTCTGAAGTTCCAGGCTTCCTCCTTCCCTCAAATCTCAGTTCCCACTTCCTCCTTCAGGAGAAACCCTTTCCTCCCCACTCCAGATGCTGCACTCAGCACCCTTCATCTGCTCTTTGCATGTCACTTAGACCAGCTCCTATTCATCCTTCAAGAGAAACCCCCTAAGAAATCCCACTTCCTTTGCTCAGGTTGCTTCTCCCAGCTCATCACTGATGTTTCTAAGCCTCTCTATGCTCTTTTCTCTTTGTGGGGCCATTTCTACTGCTCTCCCATTAGCTTGAGAGCTGTTCGGGGGAGATCGCAGCACCTCAACTTGCAGTCTTACGATGGAGGGAGAATCCTGCTCAGAATCCCGTTCTGAATGAATGAATAAACCATAAATAACCTACTGCTTTTAAACTTGGACATGGGAAGAAAAGATCTTTGTTTTGCTGGGAAATAGAATAAGAATTTGTCGTACTTTTTCCACCAAAGCTGTAGTGGTCTTATTCCAAAACTGTAAGAGTAAACTGGGAAACATTCATGATTTATTTGATTTCAGTTTCGGTTAGTTGGTTTTCTTTTAGTTTTAAGGATATGCTGTGAAGACTGCTATGGTCTGTATATGGCTTGGGTTTGTCCCCTACAGGTTCATGCATTGATCCTCAATGGTGATACTGAGAGGTGGTAGAACCTTTAAGAGGCGGAGCTTAGTGCCAGGTAATTAGGTCATTGGGGGTGCTGTCTTGGGAAAGAGTTAGCATATCCCTTATGGGATCCTGTTTAGTTCCTACGAGAGTGGTTTTTTAATAAAAAAAAAAAACAAAACTGGCTTCACTTATCACCACGTGACCTCTTCCATACCTACTCCTGCTGTTATGATGCCATCCACCACGAGACCCTCACTAATGCCAAACAGATGGTTGCACCATTGCTCTTGAACCTCCAGAACCGTGAACTAAATGAGCTTCTCCGTTTATATTACCCAGCCTGAGTACTTCATTATAACAATAGAAAAGGGATGAATACAAATCCTCAGTTGTCATTATGTCTAGCTTTAATAAGAAAAATACTGGGGGAGGGAAAAAGAAAGAGAAACTTTTAGTAACTTCCTGAAATTGTGATTCTTTCAAGGAGGATACTTCTCCAGCCATGTAACATTCCCTCACCTAATGTCATTTCTTCACATTTTTATTCTAACTTGTACTAATTAGCCAAACTCCACCTTCCCAACACAGATCATTACATCATCACTCTCGGTGGCTTTCAGGGGTCCCTGTCACCATCAAGTGTTTTCCTTCTGTCAAAGTCACTCTTAAACATAAACTTGTAGGAAAGCACAACAGAAAAAGAGAATAATAAGTACAAATTTTTAATGCCTATTATCGCAGGCATTGCCCTGTCTATACTGCTTATGCCACTTACATTAGTTTACTTTGCTAGGAGTGTCTTAACAAAATTCAAAACGCCCCCTCAGTTAACCTTTCCAACAACCCATGGAGAAATGTGTTATCTCCGTGTTACCACAGAGAGGCTTAAACAGAAATAAATGTATTATCTCCCAGCCCTGGAGGCTAGAAGACAAGATCAAGTTGGTTTCTTCTGCGTGCTTTGAAGAAGGACGTGATCCATTCCTCCTCCCTTGTTCGGGTGGTTTGTTGGCAATCTTGGGTGTTCCTTGGCTTGTGATTTCTGACCTGTAGGCACTCTGATCTCTCCCTCAATCTTCACATAGTGTTCCTCTTGTGTATCTGATTAAAAATTTTCCCTTTTTATAAGGATACCAGCCATCTTGGAGTAGGGTAGGATAGGTATACTTAATCTTACTTAATTTCATCCACCATGAACCTATTTCCAAAGAGTGTAACAATCTGATGTACTAAGGAGTTAGAGCTTCAATATATGAATTTGGAGGGAGACAAAATACAATTCATAACAACCCCTCATTTAACCTCTCCAACAACCCACTGAGAAATGTTTTAGCTCCGTATTACAAAGGTTGAGTCCAAGGATCAGTGAGGCTGCATAACTACCTCAGCCTAGAACAATCAGTGGTGAGGAAGCTGGGATTCAAAACAGGGTCTGATTCCAACCCCCAGGCTCTTCTCGCTGTATAAGCAAAATACCTTCAGTTACAGTCTCTGCCTTACTTCTTTTAGGCTTGGTAAATAACTGTCAACTGATTGAGTCTGGGCCTTTTCACTATTACATAATGATTTAATTCCATTTCAAAATATTTACCAAGTGCTTGCTACTGTAAGTATCTTCAGGCCCTGGGGTTCAAAGATGATTTGAAACATGGACCAGGCTTCAAGGCACTTAAAATTAATGAAAGAGACATACACATAAGCAAGTCACTATTTCATAAGGAACATTAAGTAAGTGTTGGGAAGAGATTCAAACAACGTTGCTTGGAGGATTAGTGCTAATGGCTGGTAATTCAGCCAATCATTTTTATATCCTCACACAGATGACCAGGAACTGAGGAAAGAGTTCACCATGATGCTCTGCCATGTCCCCTGCCTCCATGAAACTTTTGTGGACATGCTGTCCCACTGAAAACTTCATTTCTGAAGCAAAATTAGCTTCCTAGAAACCTGGTCTCAGCATGAGGCTCCTTCCTGTCTGTTGAGGTCATTCAATCGCTCTCAGGGAGCAGGTTCTGGTTCTTGAGACATTTAATCTTAGCAAGAAGCAGCCAAGCAAGAAGCAGCCTCTTTTCTCTGAGACAGATAATGAAGTTTCCACGAGAATTCAGGAAGACATTTTCTTTAGTACCCATGTATGCCCAAATGTCACAAATCTGCCCTTCTCTCAGGGAGAGGTACTCAGAGGTGAATAGAGCCAATCTTTTCTTTACTGTAGCTACCCTGTCTGCTGGCTGAGACATTTTCAATGAAGGCACTTCTTCAAAGCAATATTATATACAGTCTGTGCCTTTGAAGTTGTCCAATAAATACTGTAGAACTGGTATAAGTGTATCCTCCTCTTAACTGTGTACACGCACGCACACACACACACACACACACACACACACACACACACACAAATGTACCTATCTCCACTCTCAATGCAGTCAAGGCTTGTAACCAGCAGAGATGGAATTCTCTGGGCTTTAAAGAAAGATCTTCTTGCAGACATGAAAATGCCTGTTTTAAACATATTCACAGGGTCAGATCACTTAGATTCCAAAACTTCCAGAGAGAGCACACAGAACAAGAGAAAGGTGAGAGGACATTTTATTCTTTTTTTTTTTTTTTGCAAGGGGGTGTTGGTACCTACTTTTCATCCTTTGGTTTTTCATTAAATGTGGCAAAAACAAAACAAAACTAGTTTAGCATTTGGGTTTCTGTCTCAAAAATACAGCCATAAACATTTCACGTTCTCAAATCTCTCTGGTCTTCTATCTGCAAAAATAATTCACTCAACGCATTCATCCAGCATTTTTTGAATGCCTATTTTGCATGAAGCACAGGGCACAGAGAAGCTATCAAGGAGCTCAGACTGATTGCTTTGATGATGACAATGTCAAGGGTAACAACAACAGATAATGAAGATGCTGGCACCTGCAGGGTAAAGCCTGTCCTTTACTGTATCAGTGTCTGGCATGGATGGACTACAAAGTTAGTAGCTCAGTCACATCTTCATGAGTAAGAATGGCAAATATGAAGTACTCACTGAGACACAGCATGTGGAGACAAGCTATGTCAGTCAGGGAGAAAACTAAGAAAGGAATGAAATAAAAACTCTTTCCCCGAACAGGTAAATCCCCAGTGCTACTAAGCAGCTACTAGTAGGCATTAACTATAATACGAAGTTCTTTCACATCTAGTTATATGACTTATGGTGCCTTGGGACATTGAGCTCCTGGTGCTCAGTCCCTCTGACTCAGGGACTTATCCCAGCACCCCACCCTGACTCTTAGGCCTTCAGCCTTGGACTGGGAGTTACATCATCACCTCTCCAGGTTCTACAGCTTGCAGATGGCAGATTGTGGAACTTCTTGGCCTTCATGACCGTGTGAGCCAATTCCTGTAATAAATCTCCTCATATATCTATATATATCCTATTGATTCTGTTTCTATGGAGAACCCTGACTAATACACTATTTGTCATGTCATGGCAGCTTTTGGCCCCAGACTTATTTCCCTGTTGTTGCAAGACGGCTATGGTAGCTCTAAGCATCATATCCTAATCCAACTGTCTCAAAGGAGAAACATCTTGGGGCCGGGGATATAGCTCAATGGGAGGGGACTTGCCTACCATATGTAAGCTCCTGGATTCAATCTCCAGAAACTCAAAATAAAACAAAACAAAAAGCTTTCTTCGCATTCCTTTTGAACAGCATAGAACTTTCCAGAAGCTCTCCCTGCAGATTTTCTCTAAAGTCTTATTGGCCTGAATTGCGGGTTCTATGCTTACTCCTAAACCGATACACTGACAAAGGAAATGGAATTACCACAATTTGTCTAACCATCAAGATTCAACCCCTGGGACTGGGAAGGAAGCCAGGACTCCCTGAAGAAAATGGCTGTCAATTCCTGAGCAAAATGGGAATGCCTACAACCAAGACGACCCGGCAGTAGTTGGTGGGAGGAAGGAATGGGTAGATGGGAGCAATCACGGTCGGCCACAGCAGTGGCACAAGCAGAAGCACCTCCAGGCAAGGATCCTTTTCTGAGGACCACAGGGCTTGACCTTGCCTCACAGATGAGCTTCTCTTACAGGAACGAGTTTTGCTGATCTTTAGGAGAGCTGCTAAGGACACACTGTGCTGTATATTCTGTTGGTTCATATTACACCACCTTGACCTGAAGCCAAATTATGCATAAGAGTTCTAAATTGGTTTATGGCTAGAACAGGCGAGCTGATGTCATTTGTCAAATGTGGCACTCTAGAATTATCTTCCCAGCATAAAACTAGGCAAAGCTTTTTCCACAGAAGACGTGTAGGAGAAATATGTTTTTGAAACAAGAATGCAGCACGCTACAACTTACTCCATGTGGAATAACCAAGCAATGGAGCCAGCCCTCTGTGGTACTGGCGAAGCAAATGAGGCAGCCATGATGGCGAAGACACCCTTCAGGTTTAACCACATGAAATTTGGAAAAGGAAATTTGGGTGGTGCTTCCTGAGTTGATCTTTCCTTATAAAACTGAAATTATGAGCTTCCTTGAAAAGAAGCAGTTTGCTTTTTTGCATGCAAATTACTCACAGGTAAATAGGGCTCAATATATTTTTTAAAGATCCCCAGTTTACCTAGACAAGGCTTTTTGTGTAGTATCAGATAGCTCTCTTCTGATTAATGGCTTATAGTGAAATTCCTTCAAAATTATCAAAACTAGAACACTCTCAAGTATTGCTTACTCTTGGCAATATTACCAGCACTAAATCTTTCTTTGCAGATGTGAAAGCTTTCTCCCAGATTTACACCAGGATTCTCAGCAATGGTTGTCCACTGAATCATCTGCAGGTATTTAAAGTACATTGATGACTTGGTGTCACTCCTTGAGTTTCTGATTTGATACAGGGTGAAGCTTGGGGTACCGACATGTTCTAAATCTCCTCAGGTGATTCTAACATGCAGCCAAGGTTGAGCACCAGCATCAAAATCACCTGGAGGGCTTATTATGACTCATATTTCTGGGCATAACTTTAGTTCCTGATTCAATAGGTCAGGGATGAGCCCAAGGATCTGCATTTTTAATGAGTTCCCCAAAGAAGCTGATGTTGCTGGTCAGGAGACCTGAGTTTGAGATCCATTGCTGTCCAGTAGAGTTCAGTAAACCCCTAGGTCACAGGTCTAATCTGGCTGGAGATCTGTTTTTGTATAACCCATGAGCTAAGAATGTCATTTTAATAAAGTTGTAGAGAAAGAGAAACAAAACAACAGCAACAAAAGGAAGAAAAAAAAAAAAAAAAACGAAGCAAAGACACACGGCTTGCAACACCTAAAATGTCTACTATCTGCCCTTTTACAAAAAGTGTTTATTGATCCCTACTCTAGAGGATCTTGAGGTCTTGCGGGGGTGGGGAAACAAGAATCCAATAGAGCATGGAAAAACCTTTGGTGGGGAAATATGTTCTTAAAGGCACAGGGGAAACTCTAAACATAGCTGAGAGATTATTAATCCCCTACAATGTGCCAGGAGAGTGGCCTAATTTCATTATAATTATGATAATACAGTTATCACTGCCCTTTAGATCAGGAAATTGAGAGGCTCCAGGGATTTAACTTGCTAGTATCTAAGGCTAGTGGAGTGATAGACCTCTGATTTAAACGTTTCTACTAACGATACTATGTCCTAGAAAAGTTCTGTTTAGCAGTGGCTGTAATTCCCAGACTGAGTCTAAAAATATAATAGGCGTGAGCATCTAAAGCATCTTTTTTTTTTCCCTAGGTTAGGTTCAAATTCTTATTGACCCCAGACATTGTGCCAGGCACATGTGTTACAAAACCCTGACAATTATCTCTGCCCTCAAGGAACTTAAAGTCCAGTGAGAGAAACAGATATGGACAGAAGCCCAAAGTTCAGTGGGGTTCAGAGGAGGGAGTGGTTAGGTAAAGCTTTGCAGAGCAGAGGGTCCTTAAAGGATGCTAGTTCCCCCATTGGGCAAGGCACAAAGGTTTCCTAGCGGAGGAACCGCACTGATATTTCAATATAGGTAAGTTCCAGATGCAAGGATTTTCCCAGCTTGAGGAGACTCGCAGGACTCCTGCGGACTCCACAGCTCAACTTTGCCTTGGGCATCTGGCTCTACAAATAAGACACAATTCAGCAGCCAGCAGAAAGAGGCCCCTGGCCAGCCGGTGACCACAGCACTTAGTGTATGACAGTAAATGTTGATCCAATTTTAGTGAAACAAGAAACTTTCAATTCTATTCCATGGGTTTATGTAGTCATTTCCAAGCAAGGTTATTAAAAGAAATGCTTATTTGAGTTAATGCTTGGTCTGCTGACGGACCCGCCAAGTTGTAAAAGAACGTGATAATGACACAGGGTTGGGTTTCATATGGCCACTTTTTGGGCAGAATAATCTGAAACCTCTTATTTTTTATATGTGTGATTTGTTGCACTGAGCTGGGAAAGCAGGCAGGATTCTGCATCATCAAACTGATCCTTGTTCAAGAGACTAATATATCACTTCTCATTTGAATTCATTTCTAAGGTCAAGGTTCAGATAAAACCTGTAGGAAAGAAATACTTTGGGTTGCCCAGCATTGCATTCTGAGGCTACAGAGAGTAAGGAATCCACAGTTCTGTTGGGTGCAGGGGAGGAGGCAGGCATTGGAACCCAGAGAGCATCAAAGCAGCTTAGTAAATGCAGAGGTCAAGTTTGGACAGCCAGAACCCAGATGAGGTACTCTTAAGCTCCAGGGGACTTAAAGAAGTGTTGTGGGGGAGACTGCATTGAGCAGAAAATTTCTTCTGAAGTCTGATGGCAACCGCTTTGACTATTTCTTAGTGACAGGTTGTCTCCTCCTCTCTCTCTTTCTCTCTCTCCCTCCCTCCCTCCCCCCCTCTCTTTCTCTCTCTCTCCCTCTCTCTCTTTCCCTCCCATTTCTTCTGTAGTGCTGGAGGACTGAATCCAGGATTTCTCCAATGCTAAGCATGCACAGTACCTCTAAGCTACACCCCAGCCCCAGGTTGGTATTTTTATTTGTGTGTTTTTGTTTTCTTATTACAAACCACATATCTGACCCTTCAGTTTGACCTGGCTCTTAGTAATGTAGGTGTAGTCTGAGAGGAATGGTATCATTTCTCACTGAAGTGCAGTGTCCCTGGGTAGGTGAGTTGAGACTGTTTTAAGGACATGACTTAAGACCAGATCACAGATCTTAGGAAAGGTACTGAGCCATAACTCAACCTAGGAAAAGCAGAACGTTTATATGGAAATACGCTAGAATCTGTCATTTACATCAGGTATTCCTTTTTTTTAAAAATTTTATATGCTACTTTTTAAAGCTTAGGAAAATAATAAACAATCATTGCAGAAAATTTGGTGAATCAGGCAAAAGCACAAAGAAAAACATTTATCATATTAGCACAACCCAGAAGCAATATTTTAGTATTCTGGAATATTTCCTTCTTTATTTTTCTAGGCACATATAGATATATAGGGTTTAAGTAACCAAGGTTGTACTGAATACATAGACATACATAGCTTTGTTTTCATTTAACATTATTTCTTATGAATTTTCTCATTATTACACAATTCCATCAAAAACTTCCTACTTGAATGGTTTAATTATTTTAACCATTCCCTTTCTCTTCAAACTTCTGTATTTTTCCCAGTTTTGGCCATAATGAGTAATGCAATGAAAATAATGTGATAAATATGACTTTGCCCTTGTTTGACTGGGAATTTTAAAGTTTTTTGGCACATATTATCAAAATGCTTTCCAGAAAATCTGTACTCTTGCCAGTATTAAGTATTATTATTTCTGAAATATGTACTAGAGTAAGAGATCAAACTGAGTATCTCATTTTAACTTCTGTTTGTGTTTTACTATTTTTTTTCTTTCAAACTAAAGTTTTTATTTTGTATTTCTTAGAAATAATTATTTTACAGTTGTTAAGACTTGAATTTTTAGTCATATAGATACAGAAAAAGGAAAATATTCATAAAATTAATTGGTTAGGTATTCTTTTTTTTTTAAATTTTTATTGTTGGTTGTTCAAAACATTACATAGTTCTTGACATATCATATTTTACACTTTGATTCAAGTGGGTTATGAACTCCCATATACAGATTGCAGCATCACATCGGTTACACATCCACTGTTTTACATATTGCTATACTAGTGTCTGTTGTGTTTTACTATTAATGTTGACCATTTAAATTGTTTTTAGTAGCTATTTTTACCTTTTCTTCTTAAAATTGTGCCCTTTGATAATTTTCTATTGAGGAATTAATTTTTATACTGATTAAATTATGTGGGTGCTTTGTAATAGAAGCTACTAAATCTTTACATACCAATAAAAATATATTCTTAATTTTCATTTGCCTTCAGCAATAAATAAATAAATAAATAATAAATAAATAAATGTGACTTTGATACAATAAAAAATCTATAAATTTTCATGTTTAGGTTCCTTTCTCAAATGTAAGAGAAACATCTAAACTTTACTTCATTTTTAAAACCCTTGCTACGTTTTCTCCAATTATCTCTGAAATATTTTGGAGTTTATTTTGATTTACGATGTGAGGTAAGGACCACACGAATATCACACTGATGAAAGCTTCCAAAGCAATATTCCAGGACCAGGAGGTGGGTTTCATTCTTTTTATGTGAAACTCAGCAAGAATCAGATAGCACAGGAAATCAGAATTAACAGGGCCAAGATTGCTCAGGCAATCTTTCCTTTACTTGAAATCAGTGAGATCAAGCTAGAATGTATGTTCCCCTGCATTTGACTACAGTGAGTCTAGAAGGTAAAATGAATTCTATCATCTTGATCTGAAGAAGCAAATTTATTATTATCAGAATTCAAATCATCTATTAGACAAACTCTTACAAAACCTGGAGCATGTGGGAGAAAATAAAACAGTGTCCCTGACATTCACTTATTCAATGCATATTTTTTGAATGCTTATGTGTATAGGCATGTTCTATACTGTGAAATGGCTGGAATTATAATCACTATGTTCAGGACACAGCACCAGCATGTCCTCTACTGTGGAATAGAGAACCTCTGACATTTTGATCTGTTTCATATGTTTGAAAGAAGCAATTCTAAAATATAATTAGTTCAGAAATGCCTTCATATAGGACATAGCATTATTAGGAGGGAACGCAATGACAGAAGTTTCTAGCATACTCAACTACTTAAAAGGAGAGAAAAATAATATTTAGCCAGGTCTTACCCAAGGGGTATTTTTAGTATTTTTATTTTATTTTAGTATTTTTAGTATTTTTTGGTATTACACAGTCACTGGAAAGTTATACCACACTGTGGGCTGGCTGTAATATTCCAAACTTAGAAAATATTCTGCAAAACTATCAAATTCCCTTTGGTATTACCCACCCACAATTCTCAGTAGTCTAAGTTTATTTTTTTGGTTTCGAATTAGAACACATTATCTTGTCCCTCTCTGGAATTGCTTCCGTTGAAGTAAGCCTGAGGCCCTTGGCATTTACTGAAAGATGGTATGACCAATAGTCTTATGAAGTTCATTGCTGCATTAATCATAGAAATAAGGACATTGTCTCACATAGCACTTGCTGTGCCTCCTGTGATATTCCATCTCAAAACGTAGCGGGTAGCTCACTGATAGAGCATGTGATTAGCAGGTGTAAGGCCCTGTGTGCAATCCTTAGAACCAATTCCCCCAAAACCCATAAATAAAGTAAAATAAAATTTTTCCTATGTAGAACCATGCCTGTCACCCAACCCTTTTATAATTCTTCTTCCTAATTTATTTTCGCTTGTGATTTTTATTCCTGTGTTATTATTTGGGGATTGGTGGTTTCCTCTGATTTCATTCTTGCCAAGCACTATTCTAATAAATTATTACTTCCTGGGTAGCTTGATATAGGAGGAATGGCAAAGGCAGGGACAGTGTCCTCTTGCATAGCAGCGTAGATCAACAACACTGGGTGCCTGGGTCACTATGCTAAGAAGGAAAGCAATCCTGTGCTCAGTGAGCAAGGTCTGCCCTGAGCTTAGTAGGAGAAAGCATTGGCACTTCTACCAGATATCTGACACTTATGTCTTAAATAAAACACATGGCTATTCTGAGAAGCACAAACATGTTGTTAATGCCTTACTTTTTGACTTATAAGCTAGTAATTATCAGTTTCACTGGTTCAAATCCATTTCTGAAAGCATGACTATACCTATGCAAAACAAGGTGTTGAACTTCACATTTACATGGGATCTTGGTCATAAATCTTGCTAGCACTGGCCTCGGGACAGGCAAAATACACTTTTTCCTGGAAGGGGAGATTTCAGGAACCTGGTAACTAAGTGTCCCTCCAACTCAGGGTACGAAAATTTATAATTAGAAGTTAATTTCTCTAGATTCTCAAAGCTGGTTCTTTATAAATTCTTTTACTACAATAAGTATTAAAAGGGGTAACACTTGATCTCTTACCTGTTAATTAAGTGGTTGGCTACCAGTTAAGAGGAGAGTGGGGCCTGGAGATACAGCGGGGACGTGAAGAGTTCTAAGGAGGCAGAAGAGCCGGGATTTGCTTATTTCACAATCTTGCCTGGGTTAGTCCACAGCTCACTTGAGATAAGCAATGAGTAGGTACAGGTGCATCCTTTCTGGCCATAAATAATGAGGCATGCAGCCATTGTCTAACAAGGAGTTGAAAGGGACATGTGGGCAACCACCAATGACACAAAGAGAGTCCCGCGTGCTGATGGGATTCTTAATTTTTAGTAAATAACTTGTTATTCAACTTCTCTCAAATCCAGCAGACATGTTGCTGAGAAGGGCTTGTTTTTCAAATTGGCATATTAGGAGTCATTCATCCACTGTACCAAGAACAAATACACACGTTTCTCCTGGGTTTATGGGATCTAGCAGGCTGCAAATAATACTCGGGATGCAAAAGAAATGGGAGACTCAGCTCCTGCCTCTGAGGAGGTTACATCTGGCTGGGAGATGAGTGATGAGAACATGAAACAGCTGGCGAATAATACCAGGCTGGAAAAAATCAAGCATGAAGGTGTTGGGCTCTGACTACAAGCACTGAGAAATTTAAAGATAAAAAAGATCACACAAGGAGAGAACTCAAAGAACAGACACGTTGAAAGGGATTGCAAGAGGCTGCTCTTCCTGTTTCAGGTGTCAGTAGCAAACTCTGGCTGTCCCCTGGGAACAACTGAAAACAGGACAATGTGATATTCCACCTCTGCCCTGGAGAGCCCAGCATCCCACCCCCAGAACATCTAGTCAACCACCTTGAGAAGGAACTCACGGACTCTTGAGAATTCTAGAATCATCCGCAATTTAAAAAGAAAGCAATTCCCTAGGCTTCTTGGTGTGTAAGTTCTTTGTTGCTAATTATGAAATTTACTATTCCGGTCATCACTATTCTGGAGACATCATGTAGCGTAAGGATCTGAGGATGAGTGTAGCAGATACAAATCTCAATCCAAAAAGTCATGCTCATTTCTATTTGAATTTAGGAAAACATTGGTACCATTCTGTAATCTCACATGAAGTACCCACTTGAATGTTCAGGCCAGTTGTCTGGAACGATGTTCCTCTGTTTGAGTCTAACCAGTTGTTTTCTTCATCCTTTTTTTTTTAATGGATCTTTAATTAATTTATTTATTTATATGCGGTGCTGAGGATCAAACCGAGGGCCTCACACATGCCAGGATAGTGCTCTACCACTGAGCCACAACTCCAGCCCCATCCTTAGTCACTTTATATTTTATAATTCAATTTCTGTTTGGTGCCTTGCCTGAATAGGGGAACTGAGGCAGCCCTTTCAGGCCCAAATGTGAAGATTTTAGTGTGAGACATGCTATCTCAACCACGTTTTCTAAGCATCACTAAAATTTTCGAAATTCTGTCTTTAAGAAGATCCCCCAAAGCTTATGAAAGATGCTAACAACATGGCCTCCTTTCAAATATACTATCTTCATTTTCCTACTCTCTCTCAGTTCACAACTGAGTTCTGGAAGCTTCCATTGTGCTAAGTTGTCAGGGAGCTTCTATGAGGAGATGATCCATTTTCCTGAACTCATCTCTCCATGCAGCTATCTACTGACACGTCTTCACCGTGGTTGGTCTTTAGACATTGGTTCACACAGGCCAATTTGAAGACGGTTCACCAGGTCCATTCTGCACAGCCATGTCTTTCTACTGTTTGGGGAACTTGGTGAGTGAACCCACAGCCCTGACTGCCTGGGATTGGCTGCTTCCCTAGGACCCAAGGGGGGCAGAGTCTTTCTTTGTATGAATTGCTGACATGTCTATGAAGCCATTACTTGTCCTCATCCCCACCCTCCCACTCCTCAGTGCAGAAAATCCTTTTCTAGTCTGGGGCCAAGAAATATTTTATGTAGATGGGTGGTTCTCAAAGTGTGGTCCTTGGTTCAGAAGCAGCAGGATCACCTGAGAACTTGTTAGAAATGCAAATTTTCCCCTCCTCATTCCTACTGCATCTTAAATTCTTAGGGTAGGATCTAGTGATCTTCATTTTAATAAACTTCCCCAGTGATATGGGATGCAAGAAAATTTGGAATCCATTAACTTATGCCTTGAGGTTTTTTTCCTTCCCCTCATACACTGGTTCTTAAATTTTTAATATGCATCAGAGTTACCACAGATTATTGAGCCACACCTACAGTTTCTTATCCAACAGGTCTGGGGAAGGCTTGAAAATTTGCATTTTCTGGCAGGTTCTCTGGTGAAGATGCTGATTCTGCTGGTCTGGGGACTACATTTTAGAGAACCATTGCCCCAGAGCACTTGATTCCATAGCTGTCCATTCTCTTCCTTCTGTGTCTTCCGGTAGGAGGCATTCCATTCTTATTGATAATTTAATCAAACACATCTTCTAGAAATTTGCTTGTGTATAAATGCTTGCGATTCTGAGTCAAACGTCACCAATTTGTCGTGGGCATATACCAGTGTTCTTGGAAAGCCACTGTCTGAAGCTGGGCCAGCAGCTCTCAATCTTGCCATCCCAGGTTCCCTTCCTGGGTCCAGGGCTCCCACAGCTGGTCCCCTGTGCAGGAGAACATCCCACAAGACTCAGAAGGAGGAAAAGAGCCCACCGTTCACCTCATTAATCTATGTTTTACAAATAGCAGGTCTGAATTCGGTTGGCTTCTTTCTGCCTAGAACCCAAGAGAAAGATACTGAGCCTAATGTGGCTCTAGAGGAGAGGGAAATCAGAGAAGGTGTGGGAGGGAGGTTGGGGTAAGTGAGCCAACGCCTGGAGAGTCAAATGCTGGTTTCTTGAGGCAGAAATTTTTTGCCACGGTTTGGAGTAGAAAGGAGAACCCCACGGAATCTTGAAATTTAATTCCTGTTAATTAATATCCCCAGAATTTTGGAGAAGTGGCCACCACCTGGTTTCTGCTTTCTTAAATTTAAATCCTTTCCTCTTACTCTTGTTCTCTTCTCTTCCTCCTTCTCCTACTTTTTCTTTTGCTTGCAGAGTTATCAGAATCCCCAGTTCCTTTTACCCCATTCATGTTTTGTTCTTTACCTGGCTTTCTGAAGAGACACAAATTCTCATCATCACCATTATTACATATTTTTTGTTTGGTTACCACAGAACAATTACTTGTAGTCTTCAAGGCACAGCCACACTCTCAGCTAGGCCAGGGGCCACCCCCGATGGCTGCTTATTCTACATTTCTTAAAAAACAAAATTCTATTTTGTTAAGTGGCCCACATGGTTCTGGATGGAAGAATCTACCAAAGAACATGCTGAATATTAGTTACCATGAGTATTTAGGTAGTTCAGCATCATTTATTAATACGTCCAAGCATCGCTATTATTAGGATGGCCCTTAGGGTTCCCAGAACACTTCACTTACAGTAAAGTTGTGAAGACTTTTCTGCTGAAACAACACTCCATGCCAATGTGGTGACAGGGCAGATTCTGTTCCTTACACCTGTGCTACAATAGAATGGGGCGATCTGTGCTCTTTAAATACCTGCTCTAATTTTCTGTTTCCATCTTTTTGTTCTCTCTGGTACTAATCACAGCACCTTATTTTTTATAGGCACTGAGCAAATATTTATGGAGTTGAATGGAATTAAATTCAATAGAGACTTCTAGTTAATGATTGGAAAGGCTTTTCTTCTCCTCTCTTCCCTGTGAGACCAATGATAACAATAACCATAACAAAAAATAACAAACCACAGAGAGGAAAATGAAATCAAGGAAGGAGCAAGGCAGAAAATGATAATCTATGAAGAGTAACTTTCATGTAGAGTAACACATGAATCAAACACAGGGAACACAGCAAAAAGGAGCACATACCTTATGCCCCCAAGGGCATGTAAATATTTTAAAGTGATTGGCTGCCCTGAGGGTCACAAGGCCATCTATTGTGCATCAGTAGGTCTGGTGGTGTGCAGGTGGCTTGTGGGAAAATCCCAAACCTGGATTCACATCCCAGAGCAGTAGGAGAGGAGGGCTGAGGGACAATCCGAGAAGGTCTGCTATATCTGCAAGAGCAGGGAGTCACATTGATGGGGTAGACAAGAGAAGGCAGGAGACAATCAATTTACCTGTTGTTGCTAATACATAAAGAAAACAATCAGAAATAATAATCACCAAATAGCAATTTAAAAAGCATATAAGAGACAGGTGGATTTTCCGCTTATTCTAAAGGTGGCTCCAGAGTGTAAAATCTGAGACACGAATATGGTAGAACAGGGTGAAAAAGTTCTAAACCCAGTTTGCCTTCTGCCTTTATTCAGTTCATGTACCCTTCCCATACAACTTTTTTAAGTAATGGGTCCAGTTATATTTTGCAACTCAATTTCTATTTGGTGGCATCAGGCCAGTTGCCTGAATAGGGGAACTGAGGCAGCCATTTCAAGTCCAAATGTGAAGATTTTAGTATGAGACATGCTATCTTGTCCACGTTTTCTAAGCATCACTAAAATTTTCAAAATTTCTGTTTTTAAGAAGATCCCCCCCAAGTTTATGAAAGATGCTAACAACATGGCCTCCTTTCAAATATGCTATCTTCATTTTCCCACTTTCTCTCAGTTCACAACTGAGTTCTGGAAGCTTCCATCGTGCTAAGTTGTCAGGGAGTTTAGAACTGGCCTTAGAGTTGAGTTGTAACTAAAAAATTAGCCACAAAGAAAAAGGTACGAGACAAGCAAGAATCAGTTAAAATATACTCACCAAATGAAAACGTGCCACAGAATACGTGTTTCCTCTTGACAGTGAATAAGTAAACTGTGGTCTCTAGAAATAAATTAAAGAGGAGATAAAGGTATTCAAATAAAAGGTGCAAGACTATTAAATGAGACGAGGAGAGAACAGACAACCTTTGTGAATAATAAAGAGAAAAATAAAACCTTTGTACATAACAGAAATCACAGGTGCAGCAGGAAAGATCGATAATATTAGGGGAAAGAAGACAGGACAGAGACAAATAGGGAAAAATGCAAAAGAATACAATTAAGGAGGGTGAGACAAAAAGGAGCACACAGAAGACGGTGGAGAGCTTTACTACCCTTGCTGTACCAGAAGAAAAGAAGAGATGAAATAGGAAATGGAAAAGTTCTGAAGGTGTAGTAGGAAAAGCTTTGGAGGATGATAAAACCCTGAATCTCCTGCCTTCGTCTTCTTTAGCTTTGAGATGAAAGTGATGAAACAGTGGATGACCTTGTCAGCGAAGGGTCTTGCAGCCCTTCCCAATGTCTTCTGCAGTGATTGATTTATTCAAAGGTTTTTCATATATTCTTCTTGGCATAATTTTGGTCATTTATATTTTACTAAGAAATTTTGTGTTGCTATATTTGCAAAGTTGTTTCCATGGAATTGCATGCAATTCTGTCTTATATATATATATTTTCCCCTTGAGTTTCTAGGGATCAAAGCCAGGGCTGTGAGTGCGGGGTAAGCACACCCAGCCCTACACCCTTGACCCTATAATTATTTTTAACTCTCCTGTACTGTAATTTGCTATTTTTTCTTCTCTCATTTCCAGTCTTCTCCATTTTACTCCCTCCCATTGCCTTAATCAAGTTTACAATAAATTATGCATTTTATTGGCTTTTTGGAAATGCCAGCATTTCCATTAACTTATCATTCTACTAGTTTTTGTTTCTCATTTCATTAAGTTCAAATTTTATCCCTGAAAATTCTCTTTTCCTAAATTACAAATAAAATTCTGGATAGATAGTAATTTTCTTCATCTTTTATCTTTCTTATTTAAAATAATACACCATAGAGGCATTATGGCTTCTTATTTTTGACTCAGAGTACGTCTTTGATTGTGTCCACAAATTCATGTATAAAGCGTTTTCATTTTTTCATTGCCTTCTTGGAGTTTATAATTTTAGTTTTGAGATCTTTTTGATTTAATGGCTATTTAGAAGTCCCCTAATTTCAAAGTAGTTAATTTTTTAAAAATTTTTGGTTAACTTTTTATAATTTATTTCTAACTTTACTGGATTCTTTATAACAACATCTAAAGTTTTCTTTATATGTATATACCAGGGATTGAACCCAGGGACATTTAACTGCTGAGTCACATCCCCAGCCCTTTTTATTTTTATTTTGAGACAGGGTCTCACTAAGTTGCATAGTGTCCCACTAAGTTGCTGAGGTTGGCTTCGAACTTGTGATCCTCCTGCCTCAACCTCCAAAGCTGCTGGGATTAATGGTGTGTGCCACCATGTCCAGCTATTGTATGTTTCATTTTTGTAAATATTTTATTGTCATGAAAATTGTGTATCTTACACAAGGAGTTTCTAAAATTGTTCTAATTTTTGGATTTTGTGATGTATTCTTCAATTTCTCTTTCTCTTCATTTTTGAGTCTCATATTCCCTGATTCTAAAAGAAGTTTACTGTCTCACACTCCGGATGCATTTGAAATAGATTCTAAATAGGTTCATTTGCTTTATTTATTTAGCTCCTATGCTGTTTGGTATAAGAAAGTTTGTGATTAGTGTAACTTTTTCATAAAAATGAGCATAAATGTATAAATTTGTGTTATCACATTTTGCTCAGCTATAGTCTATTTAGAACTTTTAATCTGAGTTCCCTTCCTGCTTAATTCTAATGTTAACATTCTTTTGTTTGTTTGTATGTGTCTTGGAACACTTTGCCAATGTCTCTATTTTCAACCTTTCAAAATCACTTCGTGTGAAACGTCCCTCTGATGCTTGGGATATTCCCAGGGCTTTTCATTGTGCCACGTGACAGTCACTGTTTCCTTTACAAATATTTAACTGGATTATATCATACACACGGAAAGGGCTCAAATCATTAAGTACACACACAGTTCATAGGATTTTTACAAAGTAGCACAACTTTCTAACAACCTCCAGGTCAAGCTATAGACTACTGGTACCCCAGAACCCTCCATGACCCCTTCCCAGTCCCTGCTCCCCCAAAGTCACCCATGATTCTGCCTTCATAATTCAATTTTGTGTAAATGAAAATATACTACAAATCATGTTGTGTGTCTTTGTGTTTGCTTTATTTGTGTTCATGTTATATTTGTACATTTTATCTATGCTTTTGTGTGTGGTAGTAATTTATTTTTTTGTATACTGTATGTCATTTCACAGTAGAAACAGGCTAAAATGTCTTTATTCATATTATGGCTGATAAATATCAGTTTTACTTTTGTGATTATGCTGCTGTGATAATTTTTTTGTACATGATTTTTTGGTATGTACCTATGCAGGCCTGCTCTGCCATTTTTTATTGTTAAATATGTTACAGAAATACCTAAAATTTGTAGGTCTGTATGCCTAATATTATATAGAAATAAAATTAAATATTATATATATACAGAGCTTACTTAAAAGAGAAAGAATGAAAATAAAACACAAATTACAAATAAATACATTCTCCACGAAGAGCCTATAAAATAATAAAAGGGAATTATAATGTTTAAAAACTTACATGTAGTACATAAGTACCTAGAAATTACAAGATGTCAAAATTGACATGTGAGAAAACGAATTTAATAGACCAGAAGATACCAATAATTACTAAAGTGGTGTCTGAAAGACATGTCACCTCTCAAATCCCAGGCACAGATGGTTTTTACATATTAATGTTACCAATATTTCAAATAACAGTCAATTTCTATCTTACAGAAGCTTAAAGAACATAGAAAACTGAAATTGGAAGTACTTCTGATCCCCAGCATTTTGTTTACATTATTCTATAAACCTGGTATAAAACTGACCTCATAAGTCAATAAGGATAACACAAAAAAGCATATCCAAAAGAAATAATAGATCTATTTTACTAATGATTACTACAATTACGTATGATGCAAAAAAAAAAAAAAAACCTAAATAAAGATTTACATTTGATGGAAACATTCTAAATAGAAGTTTAATTATTCCTTTTATATGTGGAATGAAAGGATGGTTTAATCAGAAAATCTAGACACATAATTCACCACATTAGTAGAATAATGTAAAAATATTGAATGATAATCTCAATTGATGTAGAAAAAGCTTTGATAAATAAGTCAATACCTGGTAATGATAAACCTATTAGTAAATAAGGAACTGCAGAGACTCTTTTTAACATGGTAAAATTTTATACTGAAAACTAAAAAAAAAAATTATGTAAGTTTTCCTGGGCTGGGGTTGTGGCTTAGCAGTAGGGCGCTAGCCTAGCATGTGTGAGGCCCTGGGTTCAAGCCAATGTAAGACCCTGGGTTCCATCCTCAGCACCACATAAAAATAAATAAAATAAAGGTATTGTGTCCAACTACAACTAAAAAATAAATATTAAAAAATTATACTTATGGAAAAGCTCAAAATGCAGTCTCTTTAAAATTGGGGACAAGGGGCTAGGGATGTAGCTCAGTGACAGAGTGCTTGCTGGCATGTGTGAGGCCCTGAGTTCAAGCCCCAATCTGAATAAGATTGGAAACAAGACAAGGACACTCACTCTCACTGCTATTGTTGAAAATAAAAGTAGTTGTCTTTCCCAACCTCTAAAAAAGGGAAAAGAGAGGTATAAGCAATGGGAGGAAAAAATAAAACCCTTGTGATTTGCATCCTAGTAGGGAAAAAATAATTTAAAAAATTCAGAAGAATAAAGCATAATGCAAAAATACAGCCAATTTTAAAAAATGGCCACCTCAATTTTTACCAAAATAAAGGATTACTAATCAATAAGGAATAACAAATAATGAACATAGGATAGTTTGGCAGAAAAATTCTTCATCATCTGACATATTATAGATTCAACTTGTCTCTTCAAGAGTTTTTTTACAAATGGAAACAGGCACTGCACTGTCTTTTGTGTCTGACTTCCTTCACTTAGCATGCTTTTTTTTTACCTCTTCTTCCTGTTCTGAAACTTTTTTGTTGTTCCAAAGTATTCCATTATATGGGTTGTTACAGTTGAGATACGAGGGGCCCCCCAAAGTGCATGTGTGAGACAATGCAAGAATTTTCAAAGGTTCAATGATGAGATTAGGAGAGTTATGACTTAACCGTTGGATTATTCTACTAATGGGTTAATTGAGTGGTAACTCTTGGTAGGTAGAGTGTAGTGGGAGGAGGTAGCTCACTGGGAATGTGACTTTGGGGCTTATATTTGGTCCCTGGTGAGCAAAGCTCTCTCTTCTTCCCTCTGCCATGCCCTCCCTCCATGATGTTCTGCTTCACCCAGGGCCCAGAGCTATAGAGTCAGCTGACCAGGGACGGAGACCTCTGAAACTGTGAGCCAAAATCAACTTTCCTCCTTTCAGTTGTTCTTGTCAGGCCTTTTGGTCATAGTGAGGCTAAACTGACTAAAAGATGGATATACCAAAAGTTTTCCTGAGGATAGATTTTTGGGTCATTTCTACTTTGGGCTATTGTGAATGAAGCTGCCAGAGACATTTACATGCAAGTCTTTGTGGAAACTTATGTTTGGATTTCTCTTCGGGAAATGCCGAGGAGTAGGAATGCTGGGTGTGATAGTAAGTATATGTTTGCCTTTTAAAGAAACTGAGAAAATATTTTTATAGTGATCTTTCAATAACACCATGTGCTTAAGAGACTCAACACTTAATATTGTCTTTTTAATCTTAGACACTCATTAACTAGTACCTCATTATTATTTAAACTCACATTTCTAATATTAAGCATGTTTTCATGTGCCTATTGGCAGTTATAACTTCTGTAAAGTGTGTCTGTTCCAATATTTTCTATGCCTCAGTTTCCTTTTCAGAAAACTAGGATAATGTTAACCTCAGTGTGTTTATAAAGATGAAATAAGCTATTATATATATTAGCACCAGAACAATCCCTGACATCCAGTATTAGTTTCCTATCACTGCTATAAAAATTATATGAAATTTAGAGACATAAATTTATTATCTTATGGTTTTGTAGGTCAAATGTTCCTCACAGGTGTCACTGGGTTAATTTTAAATAATTGGCAGGGTTGTGTTCTCTGCTGGAGGGTCAGGAAGGAATCTGTTTGCCCTTTGTAGCTTCCAGAGGTCACTCATGTCTTGTAGTCTCCTTTCTCATCTTAAAACCCCTGTAATTGGAAGTCAAAAGATAATGTTGCATCTCAGCTTCACCACTTACCCACTGTGTGGTCATGGGCAGGTGAACTCTTTGAATTGCTATTTCTCTAGCTGTGAAATATCAGATGATTTTATGGGCCATCCTTACAGGAATTTTGTGAGGAAGACACAGACAGGATAAATGAGAGTTCTGGACGCCTGGCCCCAGGTCAACAAGGCCAATTCCCAGCTCAACTGATGAGCACACATCTTAGCCTCTAATAGAGCTCCAAAAAGGAGTGAAGGAATCAGTATATGAGAGAAAGAGAGAGAGAGAGAGAGAGAGAGAGAGAGAGAGAGAGAGAGAGAAGAAAGAAGAAGAAGAAGAAGAA
>NW_026000019.1:10075720-10096473 GCF_001458135.2 Marmota marmota marmota
AAGAGAGAGAGAAAGAAGAAGAAGAAGAAGAAGAAGAAGAAGAAGAAGAAGAAGAAGAAGAAGAAGAAGAAGAAGAAGAAGAAGAAGAAGAAAGAGGACGAGGAGGAGGAGGAGGAGCAGGAGGAGAAAAAGAAGCCTGCAAATCATTTGCAGGTGGAAAGGATAGAGGAGACAAGCAGTGGCTCAAGTCCTGGCAGAGGGGCTGCCACTGAGAAAGGCAGCATTTGGCATGTCGCATGCACAAGGCCCTGGGTTATAAATCCCCAGCACTGCAGACAGGAAACAAGCAAAAAACCCACCACCAACAACAAAAAGGGAACCCTCCCACACACTGGAAGGCAGAGAAGGCCAAGGTGAGTCTGGGGCTGTGGGGTGGGGATGAAGCCTGAGGCCGACACAGGCGCTGGTGGAAAGTCTATTTACTCCCTAGACTCTGTTAGGAGCCAGGTGACCTCAGGTACCAGCCGCTTGTTACAGGGAGAAGCTGAACCCAAGGCGAGCACTGTGGTTCATGAGGGACGCAAGGAACTCGGGGACAACCCAGAGGGCAGGCCACCGCCCTCTCATGCCTGCTGGCCACATGCACGCACAAACCAGGCTGGAACTTGGAAGAACCTTTCTCTACCGAAACCAAGTGTCCCCAGAGAAAAGACTTTAAGATACTGTCATATGAATTTCCTATTAAAAGGGCCAACTGGCCCTATTATTCTGCAATGATAGGAACTGCTAGCCCAATTTTTAGGGCTTAGCTTCTAAACATGAAGAGCCAAGGATCAGAAACAAGTGCAGGAAGTCTCCAAGAAGAAGGGCAGAGAAGAAATACACAAGAGAGAAGACTCATGTAAGCAGGGGCCCTAATTGCAGCAAGATCAAATTGAAAAAATTATAATTACATTCCTAGAGAGAGAAGGATATTGCTCTACTTACAAGAACAATATACAGTAAAAACAAAACCCAGGGAATAAGAAAGAGCCCCTCAATACCAAATGCGCGACTACCACAAGTAGAGTTATACTCTCATCTACTGTAATTGGAAGTCAATGGATAGTGTCAAGACCTAAAAATGAATAGGTGACAGGGCACTGTAAGCATGGTATTTGGATATATGCAGAAAATATGCAAATAATCAGTTACCAGAAATCATGTAGTTCTAAATGGAGCCCCTAGATCTAGAACTGGGAGTTAGAGATTGGTGGGGCAGAGGTCTGACACTTTATTACATTTTAACTTTAAACATTTTTAGCTATTTGTCTTTTAAAAAAAATATTTTTAGTTGTAGGTGGACACGATACCTTTATTTTATTTATTTATTTATATGCAGTGCTGAGGATCAAAACCAGTGCCTCACACATGCTAGAAAAGCACTTTACCACTGAGCTAAAATCTCAGCCCACTAGCTATTTGTCTTTTAAGAAAAATCTCATTGTGGTGGAATATATATAACTTAAAATTAACCTATAGTGACATTTAGACACTGTCAGTGTTGTGCAAGTCTTACAACCATCTTGTACCAGTGTATTTTTATTAACATGAAAGAAAACCTCGAGCCCAATAAAGTAGTCACCTGTGATTCCCCTCTCCTCCTAGACCCTGGTAATCATTAATGTGCTTTCTGTCACTATGGATTTTTTTGGCTGTAGATATTTCATATAAATGGACTCATACAATAATTGGCCTTTTATAACTCAGTTTTTCACCTTTAGCGCAATATTTTCAAGGTCTATCCACTCTCTAGGATGTATCAGCACTTCTTTCCTTTTTAAGAATACATAATATTCCATTGGATGAATATACACCTTTTTTTATTTATCCATCTGGGGCTGGGCATTTGGATTGTTTCTACCTTGGTGTTATTATGAATAGAGCTGCTGTGGACACTGGTGTGCAAGGTTTTGTTTTAACACTATTTTACTTGTTTTGACTTTATATACAAGAGTGGGAATCCTGGGCCATATCATACTTCTATATTTAACTTAACGTGAACCACCAAATTGTTTTTCATAGCAGCTTCACCATTTCACATGTCCACCAGCAATGGACAAGGATTCCAAGTTCTCCACATCCTTACCCACACTTGCTCCTTGGTCCTTTTTATTTATTTTTGCTGTGCTGGGGATTGAACTCAGGGCCTTGTACTTGCTAGCTAATTGTTCTACCACTGAGTTATACTCCCAGCACTTGTACAATTTTTTTAACTGGAACTAAAAAACTTATGGAATTATTATTATTTTTATTATTACTACTACTATTTTGGCACTAGGAACTGAACCCAAGCTCACCCTATCACTGAGTTCATCCCCAGCTATTTTAAAATTCTTTTTATTTATTTTGAAGCAGGGTCATCCTAAATTGTTCCAGCTGACCTTGGACTTGCACTTCTCCTCCCTCAGTCTCTCACGTAGCTGGGAGTGTGCCAGTAGGTGTGCGCCATCCTATGAGCCTGGCAGAACTTACAGAACTTTCAATGGAACTGAAAACTGTGTATAAAGTACTGTGATAAACGGAAGTCATTAAAATAAAATCAGAAGATGATATTAATAATCGGCATAAGAATGAAAGAAAACAGTATTTAGGGACTGTCAGAGCCTTACCAGGTCTGTTAATTTCCTATTGCCACTGCAAAAAATCATCACAAATTTAGAGGCTTAAACCAACAGAAATTTATTCTGCTCTAGTTCTAGAGGTTGCAAGACCAGCATGGGTCAAATTGAGGTCAAATCAAGATATTGGCAAGGCAATGTTCCTCTTTGGGGTTTTCAGGAGAATCTGTGTCCTTGCTTTTTTTCTGGCTTCTAGAGATCACCAACATTCCTTGGCTTGTGGCCCCTTCCTTCACATTCACGGCATGGCGTCTCCTCTCCTCTCTGACCTCTGTTTTCATCCTTATCTCTGCACTCTCTGATTTTGATCCTCCTGGTTCCCATTCATAAGGATCCCATGACTACTCTGGGCTCACCTAAAGAATCATCCACTCAGAGGGCATCCACCTTCACTACATTTGCAAAATCCCTTTTGCCTTGTCAGGCCATATATTCACAATTTCCAGGGTTGAATATGGACTTTTCCAGAAGACTGTTATTTAGCCTACAACTCAGGGAATTTATTGGATACTAAGATCATACTCATGGAGACACAACCAGAAAAGGCTCTGTCAATTACAAAGTATCAATTAGAAAGTACTGAACTTCCCAAGACTCACTTTTCTTTCCTAAGGGGAAGCTGATAAGGATAAACATGTCATTTATTATACATTTTTTTGACAAGGGTACAAAATAATAGAATATGCTTCTCTATGCTACTCAAATTTCTTCCAAATACCCTTTAAGGCCTGTAGGAGCCTGCAGGCAAAGCTCATAGCTGCAAATTTCAGGCATGACATTTCTTTGAAGTCTCATGTTTTCTCAGAAATTCACGTGAATTATATATTATATTTAATAATAGATGTGTGTTTGTTTTAATACATAAATAACATTTTAAATGTCTTACCTGCAGGAACAATAAATGATTCTCTTTATTCTTTAATCTTGTATATCCCCCATCACCTCTCTGATGATCTCTGAGAAACATCATTAAATAAAAGAAAGCACATTGTAAACTATAATGAGCAATAATAATAAAACTTGTGTTTTTACATCCAAATATCAAATATTGACAGCATTCCATTGGCCTTAGATCCATAAAGTGAACCTAGGAAGAAAAAAGAATTTAAGAAGCTGAGCCAAACTGAACTCTAAAATAAATCTGAAATTAATACAGTATGACTTGTTCTTCAAACTGTGGTGAAGTTAGGTTTCTCACTGTGACTGTCTGCTGGGAGGTGGGAGGCTTTTTACAAGGAGAAATAGGTAAGGTGCTTTAAAATCAAAGTATGAGTGTGGGAGATATGGGGGTGTCCAACCCTATAATATCTATAAGCTTCTCAAATATCATTCATTGAGGTTTCCTCAATTTGCTTTGCAAATATATGCAGCTTCCAAAAGTATCCCATCCCCATCCAGATCACTGCCCTCTCTAGAATCCCAGTGTCCGCATTTTCAAATCAAAAAGACCAATATACACATGGTGCTATGAAAAGAGGGTCCGGGTTCCCTAATACCTCCAGGATAATGACCAACGGACAGATGCTTAGGAACGTTGAAGACCCTTCCAGACATTTGTTCAGAAACATAAAGTGGCCTTAGACCTACTCCCTGCATTAGCCAGGAAAGCAAGGGAAGGAAGCAGAGCTCATAAGGGGCCCCGGAAATAACTTCCACAGTTAATACCACGGAGGAATGTCTCCTCTGCTGACAAATTCTTTTTTATCTCACTTAATTCTATTAGAGACTGTCCTGAGTACGTGGACCATGGCCCCTTTCTTAGAAATCCTTGAAGAATATCCATGCCTCCCTCCCCCAGCAACTGCTTAAATACCTGTGAACATGTTCCTTGGAAGAATATCCCCTTGACACACATAAAGGGTGGAGCTATGTCACAAGTGTGCCTTTTATTGGGAAAGTTACCATCTAATTTTGGCAAAGATGAGCTGGACAACATGCAAACTTGTGGAGTTTGCACGGTTCAAGTGGCTGGAAAATGGAAGTCTGATGGAGATTTGTTATGGGGGAGAGGAAGAGCTTGGGTAATGGCAGAGAATTGGCAAAGGGACAGCATCAGAGCAGGCCTTCATGGGGGTGAGGGAGAATGGGCAGCACAGAGCAGGTGCACCCGGGCCTTTGTGGGGCATGTGATGAACCAGCCACAGGGCTGGGGTGAAGGGCAGGTGTCGCCTAAGAGGCAAGGATGCCCAAGAGAAAACATGTATGTTAAAGCAGGAATCTGTACTCTCCATTCTGCTAAGTAACTCCTTGGTTATCTTTCAAAACAGGAAAGATGGTGCACATTTTTATTCCCCTGCCTTGTAAGAAATTAAATACCAATTCTTTCACCTTCCTCTTTCCGATAAATTATCATTTGACTTTGCTTCTTTTGGGCAAAATGAGCAAATCTAACAATGAGACAAACTCCCTTTTTATTCGGACTGTTCAGAACTTGTGTGCTGTTTGCTGTTTGTCTTCCAACAACCTGACCGGTACTCTATTTTTCCTCTCATTCCTGAAATGACTGTCTCTCTCTCTCCAGCATTAAGCAAGTGCTCTACCACTGAAGCCCAGGGGTAGAGCACCTGCCTAATGTGTCTCTTAATTTGCATTTTCCTCATCTCCATGAGCTCTAAGCGAGGTTTAGGGAGCTCTGTGGTTCACTAGGCACAGTATGATTCTCACAGCTAGTTACTCCTTTGGGCTTTGGTTCAAGCTTCCATTATTCATACATCAGATTGCTTCTAGGGTATGACACTTTGGACGTGATTAGAAGGCCAAGTGAAAAATATTTAGCAGTCTCACATGACAAGGCCACTTGGACAAAAGGACTTTGTACATGTGACTTCACACAATGGGAAATCGCGAACTTTCCCTCACCCTCTAAGTGGCATGGTGCCCGAGTAAACTTAGAAGCTACCCTCTGGCATGATTCTGGAAATCTTTTCGTTTTTGATATGTGGAATTTTTACACTGAAATATAAATTAGCATTGAGAAAAACTTAATTATTTTTTCATAGATTAAAAGTTATGTAAACCTCTAACGTTTGGCTCAATAACACTCTCCTCTTATAAAATAGAAATCTCATTCATTACTAACATTTTATTTGTTTACACAATATGTTGTCACATATGGGAACACATATAAAACATGAACACATGCTGGAGTAATAAGAATGGAAAATACAAGAGAATAGATTTAAATTCATTGTTCGTTTAATGAACAAGGTTTTTCATTTAAAAGTTGTCAATTATTAATGAAATAACATAAAGGACCAAAATTATTTCTGGAGCGTCTGTTGTGTACTCTGCTCTGCGTTGTATGTTTGGAGAATACAGGGGAGTTTAGAATATAGGATTAGCTGGGTGCAGTGGTTCACTCCTGTAATCCCAGCGGCTTGGGAGACTGAGGCACTTATCTCAGAACTTTAGATACTTTGCCTACTGTTTTGAAAGCCTCCTCTGTCCTATGTCACATCCACATGGAGGTCTGTATGTGAACTATCTATTCTGATTCTGTTGGCCCATCTCTACATTTTTCATTACTGAAGCTTTAGAGTGAAACATTGTATCTGATACAGCAAACCTCTAGTTTATACCCTGTGCACAGAAAGCATCTTTCAAAGTGTCCATGGAATATTTATAGAAAGAAATCATGCATTAAAAAAACAAATAAAAACTAACAATGTTCCAAAACATAGAATTATATAAACTACACTCTTTTTTTTTTTCTTCCTGAACTGGGGACTAAACTCAGGCATTTTACTACTGAGCTTCATTTCCAGCCCTTCAATTTTATTTTTTAGACAGGATCTTGCTAAATTGATGATGCTGGCCTTGAACTTGCAACCTTCCTGCCTCCCAAATTGCTGGGATTACAGGTGTGCACCACCTGGTTCTGGGTATGGAACGTGCCAGATAAACTATGCTCTTTTATACAAAGTTATAGGTGTGAAAATTAATAACAAATATTTAAATGAAAAACAACCCCTTGCCAACTGGAGATTATGTGTCCTTAACTGCTTTTTAAATGTACTTAGAAAATAATAAATAAACCTAGGCCTTAACTCAAGAATTAAGAAAAAGAACAGGAAAGGAACCATTGGTATGATAAAAGGAATTAACATAAAAGCAGAAATTAATTACTCAGAAAGCAGAGCAACAATGGAACTTAACAAACCTACTTGTTTGTAAAACAATAGACTAAGGAAGGGAAGAGAGTAATTTACAGTGGAGAAATGGATACTACTACCTCAGCAATGATAAGTGATGTCACCAGCAGGTTCCCAGGACATGAAAGGAAGATAATGGCACTTCACCCCTGTGACCTGCATCCTCCAAATCCAAAACCCAGCTCTAATCATGAGAAAAATGCCAGGCCAATCCCAATGAAGAGTATTTTGAGAAATCCCAGACTAGCATTCCTCAAACTGACTGCATTGTCAAAAACAAGGAAAACCTGAAAACTGTCACAGCTAAGAGACAGGATGATTAAACGCGGTGATATCCTAGACGGGATCCTGGAACCGAGGAAAAACATGAAGTTGGTATAAAGTTAGGAAAGCTGAATAAATAATAAGTAATTAATGGGTCAATATCAGTTTTTTTCCTTTCCTTTTGGTTCTGGGGATGGAATGCAGGGCCTTGTGCATGCTCGACAATGGATCTGGACACTTTAAGACTATAAGAGAAAAATACACATGAGCATGAAATAGTACATTTCATTAACTAGATGAAACGATTTCTGGGAACAATAGGATGTTCTGGAAAAAATATTAGAAAAAGACTCAGGCACAAATGCAAAGTGTTGTGAAAGCAGGCTCCGGAATGAGATGTTTTTTGGTGATTACAGCTTCTATCCATTGAGTGCTACTAAGTAATGGACAGAGCTAGAATTTGAACAGCCTCTGTCTGGTTTCAAAGCCTATGGACTTTGACAGCACCATTTGTTCCCGTGCATGTAGGGACTGGTCTTTTCATACTTTGGAGAAGCAGATTTTTTCCTAGTCTCTGTAGACTATGCCAGCATATAGAAAGCTACTCAACTCATGTTTAAGCCTCAGTGCCACATTGCAAGGCTGTAGAGACAGGATCCCCACTTACACCATCTGGTCATGGCCAGCTCAAGAGCCCCTCTGGACCTTGTTTCCTCATCTGCAATTATAGAATGCCAAATCTAATCTGTAAAGTCAATGTAAGAATTATGTGAGGAAACTCACATATTTAATGCATCAGAATATGGGACAAGCTTACAAAATCATCCCAACTGCCATTATTATTATTACTGATGATAAAACCTAATAAAGATAGAAGAAAAAGAAAAATAACTTACATATTTCATAATTCTGAATAATTTGCCAGCTAATTGAACTAAGAGTATTTGAAAGGAATTATCCATCACAACCAAGTAGAAACAATTTGTTTACATCCTATCAATAGATCAAAAAAGAAAAATAATAAAAATCATTAAATTTTAAGATAGCCTTGAAAGTATTATAATCATTTTCATTAGAAAAGTCTTTTTGTTCCATATGAATAGAAGAGTAATTCCTTAACGTAGTGAAGAATATCTTACAATGACAGCCTGTGTTATTATGATTGGAAAATTATCATTAGAAGCATTTTTATTAACACTAGAAATAAAACAAGGATTCCTGCTATCTTCCCTGTTGTTTATATTATTTTATAAGTATTGCTTAGAGTGGAAAACAGAAGCAGGATGTGTGATTACTGGAAAAGAAGGAACAAAGTCATCATTATTTGTAAATGGTATGATCATATGCTTAGAAACACCCTAGAAAATCAGAAAAAAAAATTAAAAGAGCATTCAGAAAGACGGATGAAAAAAGTTTGAATGGATTTCAACATACCAGCACCAGTCAGAGAATATAATGAGGAAAAATCTCCTCTACAATAGTAACAGAAATATAAAACACCTAGAAACATAAGCTTAATAAGAAATGTGTCAGACCTTTGTGAGTGATATCACAGAACTCTACCAAGAAACATAAAATGAGGCTTAAATAAATGGAAAGACATACAGGGTGACCGTGTGGATGATTATAAAGATCTCAATTTTGCCCACATTAATTTTTAGGTCTAATGCATTCCAGTGCACTCTCAATGGGATTTTTTTTTTCTTTGAGAGTTTTTCTAGAAGACTAAATAATGAGAATAGCAAAAGAGAACTTGAAAAGAAAAGCCAATGAGACAGGTCAATCTGAGAACAGATGGAAGTTATATTGCAAATCTACAGCAAAGAATGGTGTTGGGACATGCATGGATCGATAAAAGAGAGTAGCCCTAAAAAAACACCAAGCATCCTATTATATATAATAGCTTGAAACAGTATAAAGGTGACATCACAAGACAGAGGAAGAGATGGGTTACTCAATACATGGAATATGGAAAATCACAAGCTGGATGGTACACTACACATGACACTCAATTCCAGAGGCATCTGAGGATCCAAGGAGAAAATCAGGGTGACTAAGGAGAAGGGCCCTTTGATCAAGGAAAAGACTGATAGGTTTGACAACATAGAGTTCCAAAGTCTATATCAAAACTGCCATTTCTAATACTAAAAAGAATATATTACCAAAAAAAAAAAATAGGAAAAGTGTTTTCCACAGATGACAAAGAATAACATTTGCTTTCAGGGGTTTTTATAAATCTCTAGAAAAAGACCAAAATTTAACAGGGAAAAAAAAGGGTGATTATAAAAGGATTACAAATGGTCAATAAAAATGAGGGACAATCCACTTTCCTCAAAAAAGCCTAGACATCATATTTCATGGTTAACTGAAGACTAGCGAGGGTCAGTGGCTGCTGTTGTGGAGGAAGTGTGGGGAAAGTGTCCCCTGCTACTGTTTTCCTAGGGTGGGGTGGGTGGGGCATTTGGCAGAACTGTTTTCTTCAGAGCCTGAAGACCTCAGAGCAATTTCCAGAATTCTGTCACTAGGAATGGAGGAAACGTGGACAATGCTTTCCACATAAGAATGTTCTTTACATTTCATTCATAATGTCAAAAAACTGGGAAACACAAAATGATAGAGGGCATTGGTATGGTTTAGACCTCGGTACGTGGGTGGTTCTGAAGGATTCTGATTCTGAAGAAGTTGAATAGTATGATAAATATTCACAATGTAATTTTTAAGTAAAAGTATAGAATTTAAAACTGCATCCTGGAGAAATTATCTCTGGTATTGTACTTGTGTTAGTTAGCTTTTCTGCGCTGTGACCAGAATACCTGACATGAAAAACTGAAAGGAGGAAAGTTTTATTTGGGCTCACAGTTTCAGAGGTTTCAGTCCATGATCCACTGGCTCCACGGCTTTGGGCCTGAGGTAAGGCAGAACATCATGGTGGAAGGGTGTGGTGGAGAGAAGCTGATCAGCTCATGAGAGCCAGGAAACTTAAAGAGAGGAAGGGACTAGGGACAAGATATAGTCCCCAAGACCTTGCCCTAAGCACCTACTCCCTTGAACTAGTTTCTACTTCTTAGAATTTCCACCACCTCCCACTAATGTCACCAAGTTGTCAATTTGTCAGTGGATTAATCCACTGATGATCTCAGAGCCCTCATGATCCAATCAATTCCTAAAAGCCCCACTTATGAACATTGCTGCACTGAGACTAAGCCATTAACATGAGACTTTGGGGGACACTCCAAATCCAAACCATAACAGGCACTTAGGGTAAGGTATTTATTTTAGTTGGAACTCTTAAATATATTTTTAATACTTTCATGTTTTATAAATAAGATTCATTGCTTCTATGATCTAACAATAGGATATGTGGTTCTCTGTGTATTCAGATGAACTGTGATTGATCAATTGCTCTTCAAGGGGTTAATCAAACTTGGAAAATTAGAGGGGATTTCATTGATGTTTCAGAATGTTTTAGGCTTTGAGAGATGTACCCTTCTCTTTTTTTTCCAAACTTGTTCTGCTTTTTCCAAGAAACACTGTCATAAATGCAGCCCATTTTACTTATTACCCTCATCTTTATTTTCTGCATGATAAAGGAAGATATTTAAGTTTGGCTTTTATTTTTACAAGTTTATGAAAAGATTTTCAGATTTTGCTTTGCTAAAAATGAAAAGATGTTAGCACAGAATAACTTTTTGTTGCCTAGGTAGCAGAAATGCTAACAACTCTATCAAATATAAGATTTCTAAATAAACCTATGCCTAAATTAAAGTGTTATTTCCAAATGGGTAAAAAGTTAAGAGGATGTGAAGAAAGCTGAAGAGGAAAATCAGGTAATGGCTTGGCATGATGAAGAGTATGGAGTGGATTTTCACATGACCTGTTCACATTACACAGCAAACGGATTTCTGGTCCTTACTGCAGCATCTGGAAAGTGTTTGGCTACTTTTTAATTTTCATAACTTTCTACAATATATATATAAAGATTCAGGAACATACAGAGATTAAAAAATAATCAGTAATTGCACCATCTATGTAAGTCGAGTGACTTCCAATTTCTATTCTCTCTCTTCCTTTCTGTCTCTCTCCCTCTCCCCCCACACACACCCTTCACAGGTTATTTTTAAAGATATTTACTCATAACTTTAAATAAGATTTTTGTGTCTCAGGGAGAGAACTTGGATGCTAGCATTCCAGTATGAATTCTCCTCTGATCTCTCCTCTGGGTATCTCCTCCTCAATGGCGGCTCTCCTTGTGGACAGCGAAAAGTGAAGTCTGGACTGAAAAGCCCTACGTATGCAGATGTAGCACTAATTGCCCCTGAGATAGGAACAACCAAGACAATTTAAACAGATATTTATTAAATACCTACTAGGTGTCAGAGTATTGGGCATATAACAGAGAAAAAAAAAAACACATCAAAATTCCTTCTCATTGGAGCTGATATTCTAGTGATGGAAGAGGAAAGAAAAAATAAGAGAATATCAGTATTTAATTCAGTTTTTAAAAAGTTAAAATTTTCTATGGACAAAAATGAGACAGGGCAGGAAGAAGGATCCAGGGCCGAGGCAAGTGTGCAATTCAATTTGATGGTGAGGAAAGGCCTTGCTCAGGTGGTGACATTTGTACAGACACTAGAGAAACTCAGAATTCAGAGAGCCACTAGATGCCAAGAAAAGGCCACAAATGGTTATATTCAACTAGGCAACGTTTTGTGAATTTCTGTGTATGAGATTCTAGAATTTCCAGCAGGGGAGGATTGGAGGGTGAGGAGAAACATCACACCAAATGGATGAGATCCAGATTGGAGTGATATTTTTTTCAACAATAACAGTGAATGCTAAAAGAGAATGGGTCAATGTCTTTGAATTATAAGAGAAAATGTCTTCAGTCTAAAATATAGTGCTCAGTCAAATGATCGATCCAATAGTCAGATATCCCAGGACACAGAGAAACTACCTCCTGTGAACCCTCATTAGGAAGTTACTTGAGGATGTGCTCCTCATCAAATGGAAGGTATAAATTGAGAAAGAGTGCTGGGGGAAAAAATAAGTTGAGGTATAACCCATAGAGGAAATAAAAATAACAAGTAATAGGAAGGAGCAGGGATAAGAGGTGAACCCTAGCCCTGCTTCAGCAGAAAGCCAACAAACATATAATGCCTAAGGTAGGTCAGTCAAGAAACAATGGTATAAGCTGAGAGATAAGAGATGGTAATGGCTTCCACCCCTAGAGTTTATGATCTTGACAGTGGAAACTTGAAATAACATGTAACCATCCCACTGGTTGTCAGTAGTGAGGACCTAAGAAGGAGGACATATGAGAGGGATAAAGTGGAAACCTTGGAAATCATATCAGGGTTTAGATGGTTTGAAGCCAAGTGGAACTGAGAGAACTTCCTAACCTAAATGGGAGCGCACTTACAAAAATCTTTTAGAGTGTGGGGCTTAGGTGAGAACAGAACACTTACGGTCATTTCCCCTGCCGGCTAACCGTGCTGATGTGTAGTGTAGGAAAGATAAAGCATGCCCACACGTTTTTTTTTGCCTGTAACTTAAATTGATGTAATTCTGTGAAAGCTAATTTGTAAACATCTCATTAATTCATTTAAGATTTTTATATGCCTTCTGTATGTCAAATGCTATTGAATTGATCGAACTATAACGATAAATTAAATTCTCTCCCAGTAAGGAGAGCAGTCATCTTCTTAGGGATTCACAGACAGAAACCAGCAAAGGGAGACAGGCTGGTGATGATTCCACTCCTTAAAATGTTTTAGGCACCGTGACAGGAATTATGCTGGGTCCACAAAGGACAGCAAGAGGGAGTGGTCCCTTCTGTCTGTGGGAAGATAAGCTCGAGAGCTGCCTGAGAGATGCAGTGAGAATTGTGCTGTTTTGAAAATAAGTTTCCCTGCATATCTCTTTGAAAATACAATGACTCCCTTAGTGAATCTAATCTAGGGAAGTAATCCTAAATAAAGAAAAATAATTAAGCATCATATTTTTAATGTGTATTTATTTATTTAAAAAGCTTTTTTTTTTGTGAATGAGCTTTGGTAATATCCTATAGGGGCCATACCCCCCCAATTAATCACCAATATTCTTTAAGGATTATGGTAAGAATTAGGAAAAAAACATACATACAGGTCTTAGTATATAATAAACATTTGTTTAGGGGGACAGTGATATTGATGCCGCTGCTGCTGCTGCTGATGATGATGATGATGAAAATTTGAGCATGAGTCTTTGCCCTGGCACAGAAAGATCTAGAGTGAGTCCAGCTCCCCACACATGGCCTTTCAAGAGAAGCAGAAAGGTGGAGGGCTGCAACTGGCACGTGCCTCAGAGCTAAGTTCAGCTTTCTCACCTTGTTATGGAGGAAACTGAGACCCTGGAAGTTCAACAATGGGTCTACTATTCTCCTGCAAAGTCTACAGGAAACCTGGGAACATCACCCTTGCAACCCTGGGAAGAGAACTGTGTGTCTTCAGGCAAGGGACGCTGGTGAATCTGAGTGCGTGTCTCGTTTTTTTTCTAAATTATTTAAATCATGTTGTCAGCAAAGACTGACTTACAAATTGCAGACCCAGCACACCTCGGGAGTCTTCTCTTTTCCTGAAATCATTTATTAGCCCAATCAGTCCTAGCACTGATTGTTCTCAGAGCTAAAGTCAGAATCATCAAAACTTAAGTGTTGGGGTACAAACGCTGTCTAGACCGTCGTGATGTTTTCCATGCTTTTAACATTTTGTAATGCTGTTAGGCATTTCCTACTGATTCCATATGTCCCAGAACTGGAACGAGGGTTAAAGGAAGTGTCAGGGTAGTCAGAAGGGGAAGCACTGGAAGTCCCGGGATCACTTTTTCCTTTGCACATCTGACAAGTATGGAGGAAATTAACTTTGTCAGCATTAACTCAGAACCACGGTCAGGGTCGATGCACCTCTCTGGCACACCGTGATCTCTGGGTTCCAGTCCTGTAGTGGAGGGCAGGAAACAGTCAATCAGCGCGTCTGTCACGCACATCCTTTCTCCCACCGTGTCCTGTTCAAGAGGATCCTGCCTCTCCTATCAAAGTCTCCTTCCTCCAGTGTGTTAAAAAAATAATGACCTTTCATTCTTTGAACTTTGATTGTCTTCATTCTAAATATGGGCTGTTAATATCTTCATTAAGGGTTTCCTGAGATAATTTAAGTGATCTAAAGAGTAGAGGCTACTGACTGTCTACGTGTTAAATAGTACTTAGCCTCATGGCTGTGCTTCTCTGGACCCCCTCCTTCTCCTGCCTGTTCTTTCTCTGCCTTCTGTCTCCTCTCTTTCCTCTCACGTCCGCACCACCATCCCCCCACACCCCGTCCCCCACATTGATCCTACTCACAGCATCTTACAATGGTCGTGAGTCACATAACCACTGTCCATACTCTTTGTGGGATGTGTCTTCCCTTTCGTGAATTAGAGACGCATCAGTTAGAGGTTTGGATGGAGACCACTCATCTCTAAGGTTCTGAAAATCTTTTTTGACCATCATTGCACAGGATACCAGTGTTTCTCCCTAGCCTGCTTATATATATATTTGCTTTGGGACTTGGTCTTTTAATTGTTCACTCACTCCCTTTTTTTTTTTTTTAAAAAAAATACCTTTTAGATAGATAGATAAATACCTTTATTTTATATTTATTTTTATGTGATGCTGAGAAAGGATTGAACCCAGTGCCTCACACGCAGGAGGCAAGCACCCTGCCACTGAGCCACAATCCCAGCCCCTCATTACCTTTTTTTTTTTTTTTAAAGAGAGAGAGAATTTTTAAATATTTATTTATTTTTTTTTTAGTTTTTCATGGACACAACATCTTTGTTTGTATATGGTGCTAAGGATCGAACCCAGCGCCATGCGCATGCCAGGCGAGCGCGCTACCGCTTGAGCCACATCCCCAGCCTCATTCCCTTTTCTTAAGAGAGAGCTAGAAAGGTACATGGCTTGGGGAGAACACACATTTCCGATGTGGCCTTTTGTACTGTTTCAAAGGCAAGAAACTCAGGTTGATTGATGTTTCTTCATTTTCTAAAGAGAAGGATGAACACTCCATGTTCTCTTTTTACCTACAGCAGATTTGGTGTTGGAACAATTCTTCAAGGAGATATATATCTTGAGAAAAAGCCAGAAAATGTAATGTAAATGGGTTGTATTTGTCACTAGACTTTCCATTATTCTGAATTCCTATGGAACTACCCATAATATGCTATGGTATTTAGCATTTCAGTATATATATATATATTTTCCTCCTAGGATTTGGAGACTTAAAGATAAAAACACAGTGATCAAAAAAGAAGGAATTTTTTCAAGTAGGACAATTATTTATGTATGCTAAAGGTCAGTTTCTTTGCATTAGTCCCCATTTCAGGGAAAGAATATGATTTAAGTTCATCATAACAGCAAAAGAAATGGCAGGAGCTTGGGGACTCAAAGAGGAGCAAGAGAGAGACTTAAAGAGGAAGAAAACGGAAACAGGTGAATGAAGATGGATCTCCTGGGCACAAAAATCCTGAACCATGAATGTGCACACTTTGCTTTGGGGAGATGTCTAAATTCAGGGAATACTATTCACCTTCTCCCCATGGTAGGTAATTGTCTCACTCAACGTAAAGGCTTAGGGTTGGGGTTTTGGTTAGGCCCCTGCAATTTCCATGACACACCTAATATAGAAGAAGGAGCAGATGCTAGGCAACCGTGCTGGATCCCTGTGAGGGGGAAAGGCAGGGAGGCTGAGGGTGGCAGAGCTGTGTTGACTCAGCACTAAGCTTTCCTGGGGCCTCTGATCCTCGACCTTTCATTCCCCCCACCTACCCCCCACTTCCCTGCCAATGAGCTCTCAAGGTGCTTTCTGAAGGAAAATGGCCTCAGTGACATTTTCATCCAAGCATTGATACAATCAAAATTACCTATTAGTCATATAATCAAAATAAACCCCATGTGATATAGATGAACACTAGAGTATTATTCAGCCTTAAAAGGAAAGGGAACTCTGTCACAGGTCTACAGCATGGATGAACCTAAGGACATCAGGCTGAGTGAAATACACTAGTCACAGCAAGACTGCATGATCATATTCACAAGAGACACGCAGAATGGACAGATTCATGGAGACAGAGAGTGGAGAGGTGGTGGCCAAGGGCTGGGGCACTGGCCAGAAGGTGTGGGTTCAGGAGATAGAGAGGGGCAAGGTTGGATAATAGTGTGAATGTGTTCAAAGCCATGCCACTGTACATTTAAAAAATGGTTAAGATGATTAAATTTATTTTATGTATATTTTAACATGATTCATAATAATTAAGTTACCTCCTACAGGTAACTTATTATTACCTGCAATGAAAAAAAACAACAAAGAAAAATTCCTTGCAGAAAATAAGCTGCCTCTAGACAAACTATAATACAGTAAGTAGAGGAAACAGTACTGTGGAAAACTCTTGCTGTCTCTTATATAGGTTAATGTTCTCTCATTCAGCAAAAACTCTGTAGGGCAAGTATCATCAGGAAACTGAGGTTCAGAGGTTACTCGCTTGTCTATTCTTAAAACGTGGAGGTGGCTACATAAGGAAATTGATGAGGCAGCATATGACCAAGACCACACTCTCCTCCATTCTGCACTCTCTCCAAAGGCTAGTTTTTCACTCACTTGGAAATACTGAGGATCACAACAACTCCATAGAACTACTTAAGAAAATGTAAGCATGGCTCAGTTGTGAAAGAGAAAGTAGGGAGGAGTGATTCCTAACCAAATAAGAAAGCTAGATCATTTAAGGTAGAATAAGAAGCTCTTCCTTTACTCCTGGAGATCATTTCAAGTTTCCTATCTACTTTGATTTCCAAATTTGAAAGCTTGAAAGCATATAATATGCTACTTATGCCTATACTTCTAAAGCTAGCACAAAAATGAAGCCACAGCTAGTCTTTTCTGAAAGTTAATAGTGGAAGGTTCAGTATTAGCTTTAATAAAAGACAGCATAGCTTAAGATCGAATTGGAAACTTAGGGAAAGGGTTTCACTTTATCCTTCACCTTAACAATACCAACCACATTCTGATTGTCTTAATGAAAGGAGCAAATTGTCCTCCATAGAAAAAGCACTGCTACTGGAACCATGAGGTCTGATCTGTCAGCAGCTGCTTTACAGTCACCTTGAACCTCCCTCTGATCTTCTCTGGCCTTAGTTTCCTGGTATATAAAATGGGAAAAAATAAAGCCTGAAATACAAATTTGTTGAAGGATTTACTTACATTTAATAAGGTAGCATATGATAGACTGATTAAAAAATATCCCCCTGTACATCCTTTAGGATCACCAGTAGGCAAAAGCTACTCAAATTTATAAGAGAAATACTTGATAGCACAAATATTTTATTTACTAGTATTCTACAGGGGTGGCGTGGGAAATAGTTCACTTGACTTGAGCCAGGGAGTAACTGGGTGGATTCAGAACACATTTGTGCAAAGTGAGATTAATAATTAAAATACAAAGCCACCCCTTCTTTTAAAGCAACAATTATTAGCTTCAGTGGAGTGAAAACTCTCTGAGTGACTGGCCTTTATAGTCTCTTATCAAGCTTTCTTTTCAGGAAATGGGGGTGGTTTAGATAACTAGTTTTGAATTCCTGATCAGAACCGTCATCCATATTATGCCTGGTAGGTGTGAGCTGGAGAATGCACAAGTTTATGCTTTTCTTCTTGTGAAAATGTTCTGTATCAGTATCTTCGGTTTGCATATGCTCTCTGGGGTAGGCAGAGTCACAGAGGCCCCCAGTGCGACAGGCCATCTTCCAGATTGCTGATTACCCATCCTGCTTCAGTGAGTGGCAATAATAGCTGGGTAGGAAAATCATAGCAAACCTGCAGAAATATTTTTTAAAAACACACAGATATTTAGTTCCCAGATGCATAACTGTTTGCAGGCTTTACAGTCATGGAACTCATTAGCTTTTTACTGGTAATATGTTTTGCTTCTTGCCTTCCTATAAGAAAGTGTGAGGCAAAGTTAGCTTGTCAGTAGTTTTAGGAGAAAGGAAGCAATTGCCCCTTAGCTTCTTGTCAAAATGAAGTTTAAAAGAGAAGAAGTGGTGTTGCATTTATCAACACAAAAATTTAAACATACTGTGGGACCTCTAGATTAGAAAAGCTGTTAATTCTTAAAGACAAAATGGCAGAATTTGGTTTTGATCCTTGGTCAATAAGCATTTAGCATTAGTTCAAATTATAAGAGATGAAGACTGAAGACTGAGGTGTCAAATAAGCTTCTCTATGGGTTACGGTAAAATTATGATGTGTTTATTTGTTGAGAGCAACACTTAAGGTCTACTGGAAATTTGGTATCATATTATAGATTTATTTATTTTTCTTTCTTCCTGGTGAGTTAATCTTCATACTTCCTGAGAGTCAGAGGGAGGGAAGAAAGCAAGCAAGAAACACAAGAAATCAAAACTGGGCATTTCCCCAAAATATCTAATTTTTTTTTTGTGTGTGTGGGGGGGGTTGGGTACTAGAGCTTTAACCCAGGCATACTTTATTTACCACTGAGTCACATCCCCAGCTCTTTTTTATATTTTATTTTGAGACAAGGTCTCCCTAAGTTGCTGAGGCTGGCTTTGAACTTGTGATCCTCCTGCTTCAGCCACCCAAGCCACCACACCTGGCCAGATATCTAATTTTTACATGTCAAAATGTTCCTGTTAAATCAGACTCTTCTTTTTCCCTTCATTCCCTGCCTGTCCCAGGCCCAGAGGTTGGTGGCGAAACAGTTCAGGACCTGTGCTAAATGTGACCCATTAATGTGATCATCTAATCATTTGGGGTCTGCTGTCAAAATTCCAGAAATTCTTTGCATGAGACAAAAAGCCACTCATAAGGAAATGATTTCATCTTCTCTGTCTTATCTTTCCTTTTCGTTTAATGGCCCCTGGACTGCACATCTGTTCCGTTCTAAGACCCAAGGGCCATACCTTAACCCCGCCTCTCTGGAGGCTCTCATTCCCTTTTCTAGCTTATTTTACACATAAACAGACTTCAGTGGTTCTCTTTCTACACTTCTGAAAGAATTGATTTCCGCTAACTTCCAAATGATGAAACTAAATGTCACCAGGTTTGTTTTTTTTTAAACTGCTCATTCCTTATTGTAGTTTGATATTGTTTTTCAACTACTGTAAATAAATGCTAATTAACAAAATATTAATTGACTTTCAAAGCAGCTGCAGATGGCTTTTACTTTTTGAAAAACAGTTTCATCTTTAACGGCAACAGATGAAGAACCACCATCTCAGACACCATGGCAATTCATTGTGGCTCCAGCACATGCATTTTAAATTAGGCTCCATGCAATGTCTCCTGAATGGTATATTTTAATTGACTTAATAATGCCTAATGGGGTTATGATATATGGGCCTCACTGGATGGATTCTAAATATAGTTCAAAGATACTTTTTAAAGGAATTACAAAAGAAAGGGAAGGATTGCAACTGGTATATGAGTAGATTTATATAGATTTGTCTCATATTCCTCTCATTTTGAGGTATTTTTGTACAAAAGTATAGGTTCAAATGGAACCAAAGCAAAAAAAAAAAAAAAGTATTGGATCCAAAAAACCATTGGTAGAATAGATAAGGAAACTCCAGGAAGAACCTCACTAGGTTAGAAGAACTTAGCAGTTAGCAGAGAATAACCTGAAGCTTGAAAACACAGAATAAAAAATAGGTCTTTCCAAACATTAGACAAGGGACGGATTGAGATAGGACGGAAGAGTTGAAAAGATAGGCAGAAAGGAGACAAAAGGAAGAACAAGGAAATATCACTTTATTCTGAAAGCCTCATGCTAAAGTTCCACATCCCTGTCCTCCTGGAGCCAGTTCTGTCTCCCAGATCTGTCACTTTCAAATTTATGGGAGGTCTGTAAATCTTAGTGTTACTGCAAATTCACCCAGTTATAAAACTAACCTTGCACACTGTTGATCAGCCCATGTAATAGATAGACTAAGCACAGAGAGAGACCATATTTTAAGAAACCTGTCACCCAGGGTTTCCAATATTATCTACTGATCCAGTAATGGAGAGTACATTAGACCAAAGACCCAGAGAATTCCTAGACCACCATAAACTACTTTGTCATCACCAGGCTGATGTGTCCCCACATACCTTTCCATGCCTACCCCTCACCCTGTTTCCTTTAAAGGAAGAGCTTGAGAACCCCAAAAGTGTCTCTTATTCCTAAATAAGTTTTGCTGCCTTTGATACATCTTTTAATTAAAATTTGTGACATTTTTTCAAGAACTTCAGTCATTCTAAGTTGAGGTCCCTCTCTCTGGGAACCCCTCCAGTGACATTTTAACTCAGGAAATGTGACAGTCATTCTCTTATTCGAAGGTCTGGGTATAATCAGAAGAGTGAATGGGGCAAGCCCAGCCATGAAGTGCTGAAGCCATCTAACATTTAAGCAGCATGGGAAAAGATTCTCACATATATAATAGACAAAGAGCTGCATTTCCTAGAACCTGACAAAAGAAAAACAATGGAAGAAAAGATAAAAATTATGTGCTTCAATTACATGAAACATGTGCTACTTCTGATTTTGATGGAGTATCTTACAGTAGACCAAGTATCCTGTTGAAATGTCTACATAAAACACAAAATATATATATATATATATATATATATATATATATATATATATATATATATATATATATATATATATATGATGT
>NW_026000019.1:10096498-10106462 GCF_001458135.2 Marmota marmota marmota
TATATATATATATATATATATATATATATATATATATATATATATGATGTGCTAGGCAAGTGCTCTACCACTGAGCCACTACCCCAGTCCCACAAAATACATATTTTTGTAAGGCATCCTTAAGCCAGGAATTGAGGAGTCAAGATTCCACAGAGGAAAGAAACTCATTGAGGTGAGCCCACTATTCTCTGTGCCATAATTAGGGAAGTAGCTGATTTGGGGAATGGAAGAAGAGGTTGAAAATTGGAAGGAAAGGTTGAGAATTCAAAGCAGAGGTTGAGAATTAGAAGAGGCAAAGAAGCCAGCAGTGCTTTTAGTAATCTCACACCACCAGGCCAGCAAAAAGTGGAGTTCAGGCTGACACAGAAGGCAGGACCTGGGAGGCTAAGATCTCAGAGGGAAGAGAGGTATAGAGGAAACTCTGGTTTCCACTAGAGATATTTTCTAAGTATTCAAGGTACACAGGCAAGGAACTAAAAAGGTAAAGTGGAAAGGAGGTATAAAGCACAGAAAGGTTTGGGAAGTGTTGTGGCAGAAAAGAGATAAAAATAGAGCCCAGGACCTGTCAAGGAAGAGGAAGGAGCTCCAGTAAGAACCTTAGACTCTCAGTTGGTGTCAAAGGTTCACAAAGCCTCCCAAAGATTGCTACTCACCTGAGTCAGCTCAGACCCTGGTCATGTCAATGTGGTTTCCTAAAGTACAGCTGTCTACACAGCAAGGATAGATCTTGTCTGAAGAAAGATACATTAATCCCAAACATACCCAATTTTTCATAAACAATGTTATTCATTTGATAAAAAATTACCAGACAAACCAAGGACCAGAAAACAAAAACAGACAATAGGAATGCATCCAACTTTAATCCAGATATTAGAATTAGGAGATAGGGATTTAAAAACAAAGCAGATTAATATATTCAAGGGGAAAAAAAGTGCCAAGAGAGAGAATTTCACCAGTGAACTGAAGTCTATGAGAACATCAAATGGAGCTTCTAGAATTGAAGATACAGTGAGTGAAACAGGAACTTAATAGAGGGTCTTATTGTGAATTGGACATAACAAAAAAGGAGGATTTGTGAACTTGAAGATGTGTCAGCTAACATATTCAGATTGAAGTACAGATAGCAAAAGAAGAAAAAAAGGCAGAAATACAGTAAGTCCTATCCGAACACAGAGGAAAAGTCCACACACCTGTAAGTGAAGTCACAGAAGGGGAAGAGAGAGAGAGTAGTATAGAAGCAATGTTGGAAGAGAGAATCGCTGAGATTATCATAGAAGTGCTACAAACTCCAAGTGGGATAAATACAAAGGAAACAACTATTCAGCTTATAACTGAAGTTTCTGCACACCAAAGTCTTAAAAGTACCCAGAGAAAAAAAGACACATTACCTTTAAAGGAACATCAATAAGACTGACAGCTACTTTTTTCAAAAGAGAAATAAAAGCCAGAAGGTAATGCAACGATGCCCTTCTAATGCGGAAAGAAAAAACAGAAACCAAAAAATGCCAACGTGAAAAATCCTTCAGATGTGAAAGTGAATTATGCATCTTTCTATACAAGCAAAACAAACAAACAAAATCACCACCACCAACAATAGAAAATTCACCAGGGAACTTGCACTAAAAGAAATGCTAAAGGGAATTCTTCCCCTAAAAGGAAAGTTATTTCAGAAATCCAAGAAAAAAATGAAGAGCAATATAGAGAGTAAGTGGTAAAGCCTAATGCATACTTATCATCTTATGCGGCTTAAAATATATACAAAACCAAAAACTTAATGAAAACTCTGAGACATAATCAGGAGGAGAGGTGTTATCAGAATTAGAGTATTTTATAGTCTATTATAGAAGCAAATATAAATAAATAATCCTACTGAATTGGTCAAGCTGATCCTGCAGGTCCTTGTGAAGGCTGTGGGATAGAGCTTGGCCAAAGTGCAGTTAGTTACAAAGAGGTCAGAGTAAATAGAAACTTTGAACTCCATCATGGCAGACCAGGAGAATTTGCCCAGAAGACCAAATTCCTAGACAAGGCAAAGGTATCATGTCCTGGTTGCTTGATGGGGAGTTTGTAGGTAGGATGAAGAAAGTGGGTCCAAAACTGAATGGAAAGTTACCAATTTAATGTGGGAAAGAAAAGAAGACAAGTTTTCCCTTCAATGTTAGCAGGATAACACATATGACTACAAAGGTGGCCATGTATTGAAAAGTCAGTGGGATTTTAGGTCCAAGGAAGTAAACTTATCATTTATTGAGCACTGTTTATTGTGAGATATTTGGTAATGTCTCAAAAAATGAGGCTTCTAGAAGATTATTACTAAATAGGGAAGAGAGGTGGGAGGGAATGGGAGGGAGAAGGGGAATTGCATGGAAGATGGAAGGAGACCCTCATGGTTATACAAAATACATGTATGATGATGTGAGGAAAAAAAAAAGAAATGTGTCACATTATATTGGGTACAGAGAGGTAATGGGAGGGGAGGGGAGGGGAAGGGGGGGTAGGAAGGACAGCAGAATAAAATAGACACTAGTATTGCTGTATATACATACGTGTCTGTATAACCAATGTGATTCTGCAAACTGTACACTTGGAAAAATGAGAAATTATAACCCATTTGATTCAAATGTATGATATGTCAAGATCATTGTATTGTCATAACAACTAATTTTAAAAAATGAGGCTTCTAATATCTAATTCTTTCTTTGGGTATATCTAATCTACTACTAAAAATTTATTAAGTTTCGAATTTTAATTGTTCCGCTTTCCCTTTTTAGATAGAAGTTCTATAGGTTCTTTAAAGAAAAATCTGCATTGTCTTTCTTTCTTTCTTTTCTTTTCTTTTTCTTTTTTCTTTTTTTTTTTGCTGGTGGTACTGGAGATTGAACCCAGGTCCTTGGCAAGCACTCAAGCAACTGAGCTATATCTCCAGCCCCCTGCATTGTCTTTTTGTAAATGGCATTCTGCTACTAAACCAAATATTTCTTTTTTTTTCTTTAAGAATAGTAAACACTCTTGCTCTATACTGTGTATCTGATCATTTTAGTTAGCTAAAGTGTTTGCAAAATTGTTCTAGTTACCATCATGGTATTGCATTTGTTGGTGTACCTAATTTTTTTTTTTTTTTTTTTTACTATATGAATGGTCTTTTGCTTGGAAAATCATTTGTAAGAGTCTTTAAGACCCAGGATTAAATGAATGCACCTTCTTTCAGAAAGGTTTTATATTTGCTTCTGAAGGATGTCTGGAGGAACTATCAACCTTAATGTCAAATTCAAGACTCGTCTTTGATCTTCCAGGAGAAGTGAGATCTACCTGCTTATTTGCAGCAAGGCTGTGTCACTTCTGATTTTTCTTCTTCTTTTTCTCCAAGAGTTATTTCTTTGAGGTTCCAGTTTATTGCAGTGATGAATTCTATTTTTCCCCCACATTTTTATTGATGCATTATAGTTGTACATACTGATGATATTTGTTGTTACATATTTGCATATGCATGCAATATAACAATATCATTTGGCCAGCATCACTCCCTAGCATTTCCTCCCCCCCCCCACTCCTAACCTCTCACACTCTGGTCCCTTTTCTCTACTAATCTCCCTTTGATTTTCATGAGATCTGCTCCCATGAAATTTTTATTTTTCCTTTTGCCTCTCTAGCTTCTGCCTAGGAGAGAAAACACATGACCCTTGACCTTCTGAGTTCGACTTACTTCACTTATCAGAATGGTCTCTAGTTCCATCCATTTTCCTACAAATGACCTAATTTCATTTTTCTTTATGACTGAATAAAATTCCATTGTGCGAATATACCACAGTTTCTTTATCCATTCATTCATTGGTGGACACGAGGCTGGTTCCACAGTGTAGTATTGTGGATTCTGCTACTATAAATGTTGGGATGCATGTGTCACCGTGGTATGATGACTTTAATTTTTCAGGATAAATACCAAGGAGTGGTATGGCTGGGTCACAGGGTGGTTTCATGCCTAGTCTTTTGAGGAAATTCCATACTGATTTCCATAGTGGTTGTACTTATTTACAATCCCACCAGCAGGGTAAAAGTGTTCCTTTTTCTCCACATCTTTCTAGCATTTATCATTATTTGTATCCTTGATGACCGTCATTCTGACTAGTAGGAGATAAAACCTCCGTGTAGCTTTGATTTGCATTTCCCTAATTGCTAATGATGTTGAACATTTTTTCATATATTTGTTGGCCATGTGTAATTCTTTGGAGAAGTACCTATTTAATTCATTTGCCCATTTATTAATGGGGTCATTTGGTATTTTTTATAAAGCTTTTTGAGTTCTTTATATATTCTAGATAATAATCCTCTGTCAGAAGAGTAGCTGGCAAAGATTTTCCTGCAGGGATAACTTTTTTTTCTTTTCTTTTTTTTGTACTGGAGAATTGAACCCAGAGGTGCTTTACCACTGAGTCACATCTCCAGCCCTTTAAAATTTTTATTTTGCATCAGCATCTCACTAAGTTGTTTAGAACCTCACTTAGTTGCTGAGGCTGGACTCAAACTTGTGATCCTGTTGCCTTGGCACCCCACCCCACCCCAGAGCCCCAGGTCTCTGGGATTACAGGTGTGCACCACCACACAGGCTGGCAGGTATGAATTCTTAAGATGATTTTTACTTATGTAGGGCCTGGACTTTTGTTATTGTCCTGATGACTCCATGAAGACATCAAAATGAAAAGTTCAGTTTTGCCAAGATCAGCAAATGTATCAAGGCAAACATAGCTTCAGTGCTTGTTTAATATTGCCCTTTATTTAGATCTGGTAATTTATGTCCACCTTTTTAGATCTTAGCTGCTGTATTATATTCAGCATTTCAATAGAACAATTAGTCTGTATGACTAACTTGCTATTCCCAGAAACTAGAAGTCCAGCATAATATGCATTACATTACTATCTTATCAAATTGGAATTCAAGTGAATAGTGTACACTTTGTATGATTAAAAACAACTGCAAATTGTCATTTTGAGTGTTGATAGAAAGTGGAAGAAAGAAACCCCATAATTGTGTACTGGCTACCAACCCACCTGGGGAGGCCAGTCCCACAGAATAGTGAATGCCCAGAGTTCCCATTCAGTATTTAACTAAAGAAGACAATTTATTAGGACTTTACTACAAATCAAAAGCCAATGAACTAAGTCAAGTTTGTGTTGCAGCCTGTTTTTATAAGTAAAGCTTTATTGAAACACAAACACATTCGTTCCTTTCTGTCTTGGGTATGACTGCTTTTACATTTCAAGGACAGAGTTGAATAGCTACAGCAGAATTTGAATGGTCACATAACCTATAATGTTTACTCTGTGGACCTTTTCAGAAAAAGGTTGCCATTCTCTGTCATAAGGTGTTATTCTTTAGAAGTCTTGCCTTGACCAGTTTAAGTTCTGGGAGCAAATAATTTTCTGCATGATTTTCACACAGTTTTGAAAATTCTGGAAGCTTGAACTTAGTATGATAGAACTCTTCAGTCACTTGGAGAAACTGAAACAGGAAATAGCACTAAAATGCAAAACAAGAATACCTCCAAGTTGTAATATGGTAATTTAATCATTACCTTTAAACAGCTAACAGCCCAGAAAAAACATTTTCCTGCATTATTAGTTCACTGTTTTTTTTTTTTTGTTGTTGTTGTTGTTGTTTTAGTTTTAAAAGCACATCATCTTCTTCATTTGTGAAGTCAAAACTCTTTACTTTTTCATTGACTTGTACTTGTTGGGGATAAACAGCCTGGAGAGGGCTTCAAAGCACTGAAAATTCACAGCCATCAAGGACAGACAAATCAGGGCCCCATCATGGTGGAGTGACTGCAGCAGATTTGCAGTTCCCTTCCTCTGCTCTGAGCTGGCAGTTTGTGGGGCAGTGTGGACCTGTAGGACGTTCATACCAAGGAGCAGGATAGTTTTCTGAGACCACTCCTGCTTCTCAGAAGTAATGACAGAGATCTTTATGGAAAAACTGAAGACAAAGAAGCTGGAAAAGGAAGTTAGAGTTGAAGCCCAGGACTGTCCTGCTGCTCTCCTGGGCACTAGCTGTAATGAGCAGATCCTGCTCCAGCCATCGTTGGGGTCAATTATGCTATTGTTCCAGCGCCTGGTTGCCCAAGGGCTTTCTATAGGTCGATGGGGGTGACGCCATTCATGGCATTCAAGGTTGCCTCTGTGTTCATCTGCACAATTTGGCTTAAGGAGGAATGCCAACAGAGTCAAGAAGGTGACCTGGTTGAAATGTGTTTTTCCAAGATCAACCAGGGGTTATGAAAAACGCACTAGTCCCATGGTGGACATGTTTATGCTAACAGATAAAAACAAGGGGGCAGAGTATTTCCCTTGACCCAGACTCCTGTTGGACAGATGCCTTCCAAGATGTGAGAGTGTAAAATAGGCATCAGGTCTAGGAGTGAAGAATGAAGAAATAATGATATCACTTCTTCACAGAGAACCAGCTGCCTTCTGTGCACACCACTTTGTTTATTAATCCATCAGAAAATTCCCTGGGGATTTGGAGTTGGCTTTTTGCCTGCTAATGATTCTGTGACTCTGGGACAATTAACTGTAATGGCTTTGAGACAGACCCTTCTCAATCACAGCCTGGTCCTGGGCTGCCAAAAGCCATCTGCACCTGGGTGGCTGGGTAACAGCACCCCCATTTTATTCCTCCTTTCATGTGGAATCCACTGTCCTCTGTGTTTGTTGGGAGCCAGCATGGCTCTAAATTCCCCTCTATGATGTGGAGTGGTAGGAAAGGAAAGGGGGGTATGTGGGAAAGGCTACGGGGCTCCCTTCTCTAAGATCACAGTACAAAAAGCCCCTCTATTCCTGGCCACCTGGACTCGCCAGGCTCGTTATGTGAACACTGGAGAGTTGGCCAGGCAGTCAGCTGACCAAGGAGAAGAGCGTTCCTATGTGGCCAGTTCCAGTGCCCCCCGGAGGGAGAAGCAGAGGCTGCTGGTAATTTTCCGGGCACTCAGCATGCACCGGGCTGCCCCTCACCCAGGCATGATGGCACCACGGCCAGGGAGCCAGATGGGCCCTGTTCCATGAAAAACAGAAAAGGGAGGAGAGTCTGGTGTCCCGTAGCCCCTCACCCTGGCTGCTGGCCTGTCTTTTGACACTGGATTTACCTTTCATTAGTCCCCACAGGGAGGACACATCCCATCTGGGTCCTCTGGAAGCTATGGATTTGCTGATTTGCAGCCTTCTCCTGCATATTTTTTATGTGGGCTGGGAAAACAGATGGCTCCATCCAAGTTGCTGAAAACCCAGCTGGTTATTGCTGCACTAGAATGACCTGAGTTTGGGGATCCGAGTTCTCCCTGCCAGAGCCTTGGGCAAGTTGGGAAATATGTTTGTCTTTGAATTAGAGCACAGGCGGATGAAGTCCAAATCGCTGCATCCCCACGGTGTCCTGTGGGCCGTGGGAGTACAGGAAAGGCAGCATTAAGCACAGCACATTACACACGGCACCCCTGCTGCCTCACTTCCTTTCTTTTGAATTAGGCAGGTTAAAAATTAATTAAAAGACAACAATAGAGCTGTCTTCCTTTCTCCTACTTTTTTTAAACCAAATGCGTACTATTCCCCATTCTAGGTAATGCTGAAACGGACTTTCACAAATCATACCAATTTCTCCTTTATTGAGCACCTACTTTATTGCAGGAATTATCCCAAGTGCTGGAAATTTAAAAGTGAGTCACATGTGGTATCTATGACAGGAGACGTCTGGGTCTAGCTGGAAGAGAGATGTGCAAACACAGACCTGTGCTGAGATAAACGTAGGTAGAGAGTGGACAGGAACATAAGGAGGGACAATTTCTTTTCCTTGGAAACAGGAAGATCCAGTCCTAGAGTGGCGATGCTTGAGGGAAAATGAGACTTCACTCATGGCTTGAGGAGGGAGAGAAGGCCCAGCTCTTCCTTCCTGACCTCTATTCTGGTGCCTGCCTCTGCTCGCATGATCCTGGGGAAGTTGACTCCATCCCCAGCTTAGGGGCAGATCCCAGTTAGTCTAATATGATCATGGCAGGCACACTCCGGTGAAGATGGATTTAAAGATGGAGATTCAAATTCTGGCCAATGTGACATGAAGTCTCCCAAGGAGAATCTGGGTGAGTTTCGTCAACACCCTTTCTTCTCACAGATGTCCTTCTGTCTACGCAATGGGAGAGTTCTCAGCTAGGAAGAAAGATGTTTAATTTGTGGGTTAGGTAGATGCAGCCAGAGCAGGAAGCATCCCTGGGAAGAGGCTGGACATATCTGCTGAAGAGCCCTGGGTGCATCGTGGTTCTGCTTCCCAAAGAAGGTGAATGGGGTTGCTTCTGCGGTCCTGCTCACCGCGCAGTGACAACTAACAATCTGGACTCCAGGTGACCTCGTGCTGGGGTGTCAGAAAACACTGAAGGAGGCTGGGGATGTGGCTCAAGCGGTAGCGTGCTCGCCTGGCATGCGTGCGGCCCAGGTTCGATCCTCAGCACCACATACAAACAAAGATGTTGTGTCCGCCGAAAGCTAAAAACAAATAAATAAATATTAAAAATTAAAAAAAAAAAAAAAAAAAGAAAACACTGAAGGCAGATGCTGCTCCAGGACTGGGGTGGCTCCTGTCCAGCCAAGATTCTGCTGAAATGACACTCGCTATGGAAACTCTGAAACGGCACCCGGTCTTTTCAACCACGACCACGGGCTTGAGTTGCAATCACTCCACGCTGAAATGACAAGCGTCAAGTGCTTAGTGCGTATAACCAATGTGCTGAGAGCTCTCTCTGTCCATGTTAGCTACACGCATTATCCCAGACCGCAAGCAATCTTTCCTGGATGCCAAGGAGAGCAGGCTAATCTGTAGAAATAATCCCAGGGGGATGTGTTTCCTCTTCCTTGCCGATCGTGAGGTTGGTTGGCCTAGTTGTATTCTTATTTCAATTCTAATGCTTCCCTTATTCTTCTAAGTTTTCCCTTGTACTCTTTCACCCATTGGGCCATGGTTCCAGCATGGCTCTTGCTTCAGGCTGCATGTGGCCTGATGAGACCAAGTTCTTAAATTTAGCTTGCTGATCCCACAAGCATGAACTTCTTGGCTCCATGTCTGGGCCTCTCTGCTTTCAGTGAGACAGGAAACCAGGGCTGGGCAAGCCTCCAGGGTTTCAGATTGGCCTTCTGTTCAGATAAGCTCCTAAGGATGTTTCTACTCGACAACACTGACAGCTCAAGTTCTTTCCTGGGTTTTGCGCTTGTGCCTTTGTGACATACCAACAGATTTAGAACTGACGTTATAATTGGAGTGAAAATGCCCACATGTGACTTGGATTAAACAGACCTCAACTGATGGGAGACACAGGGCAATTAATCTCTGGGTGTTAAGTGGAAATTCTCTGAGAGGCACCAAGCAATCTACTCTAGGAGAGATAAGGAAAGGAAAGGAAGTCTTTGGCCGATGTGCTTATTTTTAACTGATTTAAGTTTCATGTTCGGATACAGAGCAGCATCCACAGTATCTTAGAGATATCACCCAGTAGGGTCAGAAAATGGGCGGTAGAGTTATTTGGTCCCAAGTTCAAACTCTTGCTCCCTCTCTTGTCAAGTGTAACCAGGTCATTTAATTTTTTCTAAACCTCACTTTCTTGACTGAAACTGATGATAGCAATTCCTTTCTCATAGGAGGATCAAATTAGATATAAGCCAGATGACTAGAATATAATAAATGCTTAATAAGTTTCTGTATTAATTTACTTTACAAGTTCAGAAAAAAAATCATGTTAAGGAAATAATGAAAAGTAGCATGAATCAAGTTTCCTAAGTGGCAGACTCTCTTCTAAGCTCTTGCATGTAATAACTCACTGAATTCTTTCTTTTTTTAAATTTTTTATTGCTGGCTGTTCAAAACATTACATAGTTCTTGATATATCATATTTCACACTTTGATTCAAGTGGGTTATGAGCTCCCATTTTTACCCCA
>NW_026000019.1:10110939-10139705 GCF_001458135.2 Marmota marmota marmota
GCAGGCCTGCCTACCTTGCAGGAGTGATTGGAAGCTCTGTCCCGCCGCGGGCCACTGGGCCTTTTCTCTGAATTCTTTTTTTAAAAACATATTTTTAGTTGCAGACGGACATAATACCTTTATTTTATTTATTTATATTTATGTGGTGCTGTGGATTGAACCCAGTGCCTCACACATGCTAAGCAAGCGCTCTACCACTGAGCTACAACCCCAGCCCTCACTGAATTCTCATAATACTTTTTATTACTTTTATTTTACAGATAAGGAAACTCAGGCACTGGGAGATTTAGTAACCCTTTGAAAATGGTGGTTCAGTACATGCCAGAGCTATCAGTTCTTTTGATGGGCCAGTTTGCTCAAGGGAACGAATTCTTTTGGACATTATGCTTGATTCTTTCTGGAACTTTCATACTGGTTATCCAGGCTTATGAATCTGCCCACATTCTCTGGAAGTGATACATTAGGGCAAGATCTTTCCAGCATTGCTAAAACTAATCATGGTGTTTTCCAGATTGATTGGGATGTATGCACTAAGCCCTGGGGAAAGGAAATTCTTATTTCAACATTGCAATCAATTCAACTATATTAAACACACACACACACACACACACACACAGTAAAGCAAACAAACAAACCTTCAAAAACCAGATAACTATGAACAAATTGACAAAGAATCTCTGTCCTTACTCAACTTGTTTCCTGTTGGAAACTGCACAGACCTGCAGACACGATCGTCACTTGGTTCAGGTTCAACTTCGTATAAATGTGTGAGCTGAAGTATCTGTGAGGATTTGTTCAGCAAATGATCTCTGAGCATCTACTATATGCACAATGCTGAAAGAATCAGGGATTGTTGAGAAAGAATATATGTGTTAGGTCAGGTTTGAACTTGAGGAACTTCAAGATGAGGCATTTCCAGCCAGAAATCTGAACATTTAAAGATTCAAGATTGCTTACCTGTGGGAAGCATCACAAGCCCGGATTCTAGGGTCTGGCACCTTGAAAACATGTTTCTGAGCCACCTCTTACCCATTCCTCACCTCTCCTTTTCTAATTCAAGTCCTTTGCTTTTGTTTTTTATGAATTATCTAAGAAATAGTTCTCAAAATTGAACTCATGGGACTGATTAGTTAGACCTGTTCCCTAACATTTAAAGCATTCATACTTCAAATTGGTCAATAAACATTACATTTTCACGACACATAAATCAAGCCCTGATTCCACGTGTCCTTTCATAAGCCAAGAGCCAACAGAAATCTCTAACAATTTTAGCACTATGATAGCATTACTCTCTTCTTGCTAATTTAGGTGAGGTGTTAAAATGCTTCTGAGGGGGAGCAGATGCACAGCAACATCTTTTGCCCCTCATATCTTTTCCAGGGTGGAAGCCTAAGAAGCACTTGTTTAATAAATACCCTCTACCTGCCAGGATTGCCGTTAGTAACTGTAACCAAATGAGCCTCTGGAAATGCTACAGGACTATGATGCAATTATAGCTGACTTGTTCTAGCTGCTACCTGGGCATTGCTGGCTTTGTTTTCGGCTCAGAGAGAGGAGCATGTTGTAACTATCCAGAGAAAATGAGCACAAGCTACCACATCCAGTTAATATTAATTCTGAATAAATAAATGCAAACAAATGGAGCCGCTGGTGACTGTGAATTCCTTTGATTTGGGCCTCCCTTGTTTGCTTTAATACCAGTGGGCACTTTTGCTGAATACTCAAGAAATGGTTCATGTTGGTGGCCTCCTTTGACATCCTGTCACTTCAACCCAGCACAAGTTTGTCCCAGTTAACTCTCCAAGCCCCCACCTGAAAGTCCATCCTGTACCAGCCAGGAAACTCCAGAGGAGATCTGCATTCTCAAAGCATGCTATCTGCTTCCATGACAGTGACAGAAACATGCAAATACATATTTTAGCAAAATTCCACACGTTAAGAGCAAACTCTTGGTTATCTGAGATGTTCCACAGTTTTCTGTTCTCTTTGCATTATTTCTTTCAAGTCTAGCATTTCCAGCAAAAAGGAAATTGGTTACCTCAAGCCAAGTTTTCACTTCTCCAACCTTCTGAGGGAAGGATGCCACAGAATTCTGCAAGAATCTGCTACCAATATTTTCTCAAAACTGTTTTTTTCCTTCTATTAAAAAAATTCAAACTTGTGAGGCCTCTTCAATCTGAAACTGATGAACTTTTAAAACTTCCATGGTTTCTGCTACTCCTTTCCTATTCCTAAGACCTTATGTTCTATCTAAATAGCATATAACTAGTGTCTAAAAGCATCCTCTTATTTCAAATTCCACAAAATTTTCTTCTCTTCATCTATGACTCTATTTTATCCTTCCCTGCATCCTCAATACCCTGCAAGGTATTGAAAATCCTGTACCTTCTATCAAGGTCCTGATTCTGTGAGTCTTTCCATAAGCCAGAAACCAAAATAAACTTTAAAAAAATTACTACTATTATAATATTACCCACAGTCTGCTTAATATAGTTATTTTCTGCTTATAGTTTATTCATTTTTGAGATTCCCTAGCTTCACCATACCACAAGACTGGAACACGGCATATACTTAATAACTGCTCTCATGTGTAATGAACTGAACTGAAATAATGATTAATTACCATTATTGCTATTATTATTTATAGCATTGTCACAAAATTTGGTCCAACAGTATCTTAATTATATAAAAAAATATTCACATATATGATTTTTCTACATGGACAATTTTATTTATCCCATATAAATTCAGAGATTATTTATTGGTATTTTGTATCCTTTCATACTGCTCTTTTAGTTTTCATGGTGAGTAAGGTATATTTTCTTTTTCTCTTTTTTTTGGTATCAGGGATTGAACCCAGGGCTGCTTAACCATTCAGCCACATCCCTTTTATTTTGTATTTTTATTTGTGATGATTATTGTGGAAATGGATTGCAACATTGGTCCAGACAAGACACAATGGAGAAATGAGGCACTCCACTCTCCATCTTTTTTTTTTTTTTAAAGAGACGAAGAGAGAGAGAGAGAGAATTTTAAAAAAATATTTATTTATTTTTTTAGTTTTTGGAGGATACAACATCTTTGTTTGTATGTGATGCTGCGGATCGAACTCGGCCGCACGCATGCCAGGGGAGCGCGCTACTGCTTGAGCCACACCCCCAGCCCCACTCTCCATCTTAAGGGGGAGGGAAGGACGTGAAGCCCAGGACAGCAGGGGAAGGCTTGGAGACTCAGGGCAACTAGAAGACATTCCACAGAAGAGAAGACCCTCTCTAGGGAGAGCCAGGGTCAGAGAAGGACCCAGCTTTGCAGCCTGGCAACTTTTATAGCAAGGAGGATTGACAGATTGACTTTTTTTTTTTTCCTTTCTTTAGGGTATAAGGAGAAAATGTTCTTAGAACATGGTATTTTGGGATGATGGGCAAACAATTATATATTCAGTTTATAAACTGATCGAAACTTATTATTTATAAACTGCTTAAATGTTGTGAATTCATAAGAGAATAGGCACAAGTTCTGTCCTCAAGTGGTTTAGATTCCATGGTAGGTGTGATCATGGGGAGAAACAGTAGATGGTATCAGGACATTGGTGTCCTCGGAAGGCTTTCAGAAGATAGTGACCTAAAGAATGGCAGCAGATGGTAAGTGAAGATGGCAGGTGTGAATGAAAACTCTCAGGTAGAGGAAGAAGCTCGAACCAAGATGCACAGGGGTGAAAAACAGGGCTACTAAGTGGGTTCTGATGATTGCCACCATACATTTTGCAATCTGTGTGCCAGCCCGATCCTTTGATAAATTTCATTCCTGCCCCATCCATCACCCAGCACCTATGGCAGAACTGCAAAGGAATGTTAAAACAAAACCCAGGTTTAAGTGGAAACAAAGAACCGGCTCTGAAATTTGCCATAAACAATAAAAGAGATTTTTGTTGTTTCACTATTTACGTCTTTTGCAATTGATCTTGAACTATTTAATGGTGCGTATACAGACAGGGTGAAAATGTCCTGCAGTGAGAATAAAAATGTGAGTGAACCCTTTGTCTCTCTGACAGATGAGGTAGGGCAGGAAAAGTGTCAATGGAAATGAAATCCTGTAAATCTGCACCACAGCCAGGAGCCCCAGTGGCTATGAAATATTGACTTAACCCTACCCCCCTTCTAAGTTCTGAATAAATTACCCCAATGTCATCTGAATATCTAGGGGACTGAAACTTGCAGGGGAAAGATCAAAAGTTGTTTTATTGGCTATCAAAAACACACTGAGCTCCTACTAAGTACAAAGCATTACAACAAAATCACAATGGTGGGGAGAAATTTTGACAGAGTGAGGGGAGGCCAAAACTGATCTGCAAACTTTTTTTTTTTGCAGAAAACTATTTGAGGGCCCATGTTCCTCAGGCCCATCTTGTAATCCAAGGTAATTAAAGGTTATGTTACATAAAAGCACTGTATCACAAGTATGAAAAGCAGCACAGGAAGAGTTGCTAATGAACCCAGGGCCTCACGCACGCTGGGCAAGTGCTCTACCACTGATGCATACTCCCAGCCCAGGAAGAGAATTTCTTAAGGAGTCTGACATACATTAGGGACATGGCATTGTAAGCTGGGGTTTTTCTTTTCCTTTGTGTTTCCTCTGATATGTTTGTATGTTTTAAGTTAATCTGTCACTGGAAGCATAGAGTGGTTCATGGTGGATTGCATAGTGTAAGAAAATTCTTTCTAGAATCCTAGAGATCCTGATTTAAATCAGTGTTGGTGAGGCCTGGACATGGGTATTTTTAAGTCGTCTCCCCAGGTGATTGCAATGGGCTGCCAAGGTTGAAAACCATAAGTTCAGATCAGAGGCACAAGATAATACAAGTTCAGACAAGGTGGACGTTTGGACATTGGTGTTAACCCCACAGGTGAAGTCTACATGGCCATCACCCTGTGCTTTGGCACTCTGTGCAACCTGACCCTGTGCCTTTGAACCAGGGTGGCCACTCACATCCCACGCAGTGAGGACTGGGGCCTGGCGTTGTGTTTTCCAACCATTGTTTAGACTGTTCCACTTTTTTCTACTCTCACTCCCAATTCCTGGCTCCTCCAAAGAGGAATTCAAACATGGAGGGATGAGGGGCAGAAGTTTTAGGCTAATGCCATTAGAGGCAGGGCACCTTATTAGGCTTGTTGGAAACCAGGCTACTGCGGCTGGCCGGTGCCTTGGGCTAACCCTGCAACATGACTGGGCAGGGCAGGGCTTTCCTGCACAAACTCCTCCTCTTCCATGTCCTCAGGCACCTTGTGTCTCTTTTGAGAGCAGATAAATGACCATTCCCATTTTGCCTGGCCCAAGGGAACAAGAAGGTCTCATGGTAGTGTGGATGAGACAAGGGGAGGGAGCTCTAGGGATGAGAATTAGGGCTTCTCATTTCTGAAAGCATCAGGAGCAAAATATAATTTCAGGGCTGGGGCTGGAGCTCAATGGTAGCATCCCACCCCCAGCACTGCAAAAAAATAATAATAACAATAATAATAGTTTTATACAAAAACCTGAAGGATGAGCTACATTTGTTTTCAGAATTCTGCTCCTTTCGTTTGATTGGGGAAAGCCCTCTTCTGTTCTGCTTTTGCATGATAGTGGGGACGAGACAAGGGCTGCTGTTGTCATCTACAGGAGAGGGCATGGAGCTTCTTGGAGGCCAAGGACAAGGCTTAAGTCACCTGCATTTGGTGCTTTCCTTGTCTCTTTTAACCTTCTCTGCTAGATATTCTTTTCCAGCCCTTCAATCATCTTGACGATTTCTCTCTGAAGCCTGTCCAAACTCTCCTGCCCTCTCAGCTGTACTCTTAGAATTAGACACATGACCCCAGAGGGGTCTGATTTTATCTCAGTATAAGGAGAAGGCTGCTTCAGGACTCCTCCATTCTAGGCATGCATCCAGCATGACGCTTGTTGGCTCCAGGTGTTTATTTCTGACAGGCTTGAACCCATCCTCCCATCTCACACGTATCAGGCCTGGTTTTCCTCCCTGAGCCACACCCCCCCAGATGATGAAACCTCAGGTTTTCAAGCATTTTTCTTTCTGGAAACTCAAATTGCCTTTCCAAGACTAGTGACCCCCTTGGCATTCCTGTGAGGGAGGATCCCAGGAAAACAGGAAAAAAACCAACAAAACAAAACAAAACAAAACACACATACACACATCCTGTTGGGGAGCTTATGGGTTCTCAAGGCCATGAATTGGAGTTGACGCTTTCAAAGAGCCACTGTCTCCAACACTGAGAGCTGAGAGCTCACCCCACCATCTCATGTCAAGGGTCATGGCATGAGATACTGAGCAACTGTGACCACAGAGTGGACCAGGAAGTAAGTGTCACGGTTTGGATGTGAGGTATCCCCAAAAAGCTCATGTGTGAGACCATGCAAGTAAGTTTAGAGGAGAAATGATTGGGTCATGAAAGCCTTGACCCAATCAGCGAATTGATCCTCTGATGGGATTAACTGAGTAGGTAACTGAAGGTGGGTAGGGGGGCTTGCCTTTGCAGTATGTATTTGGTGAGCTGAGCTTAGTCTTTCTCAGCTTTCTGAGCATCATGTGATCCTCTTTCCTCCACCACACACTTCTGCCATGGTGTTCTACTTTACCTTGAGCCCCGAGGAATGGACAAAGACCTGTGAAATTGTGAGACCCCAAATAAACTTTTTCTCCTTTAAATTATCCTTGTGTCTTTTAGTCACAGCAGTGAAAATGTTGTCTAAAACAGTAAGCTCTAAGCTGACCCCAAGAACTGGATGAGTTGGGCATCTGGCAAACTGTCCTTGAGAGAGAGGACATGGTTATCAATCTTTATTGGTGATTGTGACCATGACATCCTTTCTGTCTTCCTAGAAACACCCAAAGGAGGCCTGCTGCAGTTTCTCTTAAATCACAAAGTATGAAACCACATTTCTGAGGATGCAGAACTGGAAACCCTGAGCTCTCTTGGGACAGTGCCTGAGTGAGGTTCTGGGAACACAAAATATTTACATAATCCCTGGGGTGAGACCATTGACGAAGCAGCAGAGGTGAAATCCCAGCGAGGAGCTTGTGATTCTGGCCTCTGTTTCCCTCCTTTCCAGCAGGGATAATAAATAAAGCCAGCATCCATCCCGTCCCCTGGAGCTCTTCCTCAAAGGGAGGAGTGGCTGTCCTGTCAATCAAAGGATGACCCAGGGCTCAGCACTGCCACAAATTCAGATAATGTGGGAAGACTATGTTGCCAAAACAACCCTAGGAATGGCTACACCCACTGAGCAGTCTGAGGAGTCGGGCTCCTTGCCTCAGTTGTTTAAGCCAGCCCTGGGGCCATGGCAGGTATGGGGGAATTCTAACCCAGGATAGATCAGGTGTCCTGGGAGCATCTTGTTTCCATTCACGACATCGCCTGTCTGATGGTTGGCAAGGGAGGCTTGGCAGGATCAGATCCAAGGAGTCACCAAGGCAGGGATGGAAAAGTAGCAGAGTCAAGAGTTCACGGGGGTGGGGGTAGGGGTGGGGGTGGAGGGTGGGTGGGGTGGGGGGGTTGGGGGGCTGGATGCTTTATCCAACAGAGATGCCAGCTTCATCAGGGCGATGCCACACCGATTAAACTTCCTTAAAAACTCTTCCTCCTCTGGAATCTGAGATGCACACATGTGTTTATGTGTGCGCACATGCACACACACGTCGTGCACACACACGTCATGCACACGCACACTCAACATAAAACAGAGAGTTCACTGAATCCGAGGCACAGACAGCCTTCTGTTCCCTTCTGTTTTCTGGGTTTCTAACAGTCTGCAATGTGTCCCAGACAGAAGAATTCAACAGACTGAAATTTCAAAATTAAAGTTAGTAGTAAGACCCAGAGAGAGGATGCTTTTGAATGAGAAAAAATCTTAGTTGCTTTTTTTTTTTTTTGTTTTCTTTTCCTGGAAAGCACCTCAAAAGAAAAAAAAAAAAAACAACTTTTTTTCTCAAGCAATTTGAAGTAAATGTTGAGACACTGAACTTGGCAGTATGAGACATTAGGTATGAAAAAAAGTTTTGCCTGCTGCATAGAGGAACACACAGTGCTCCCTACCTTAGCACTGATGGCTTCTGCCTGGGCCCCAGTGCAGCTTATCCATCCTGTTAAAATAATTCCCATAATACTGTATTACACATATTTCTTTCCCCTTCTGGACTGTAAACTACCTAAGGGGTGAGTTTGAACCTCCTTTACGAGTTGCCTGTCTACAAACATTCTAGGAACTCAATAGTTATTTGCTGAATTAGCCCATGAATTTATTATTTTTGATACCTTCCTTCGAAGTCAGGCAGGATATATTGCTTCTTTCTACACCTGAAATTTCCATTTCAGGGATCATGAACTAGTGTGAACTTAGAAGTTGTTCTTTAAGACAGTCATAAAATGAACCCATGCTTGGAGATCAAATTGTGCTTGGTTTAGTTTCGATTCCTGGTTCTGCCACTCACTTGATTTTTTTGACTCCTCCGCTTCCCGTTAGTAAGACAGGAATTCCAGGAACATCAGAACACCATTGCATTAAATGAGATAGTGTTTGGAAGACGTAGTATTAGTCTCAACCTGACAGCCGTAGTGATTGTTTGAAAATATACATCGGTCCACGTCGCTTGTCTGCTCCCATCTCTCCAGAGACTTATCATCTCACTTAAGAGTAGAATTCAAACTCCTTGCATTGGTCTGATAGGCTCTACAGGATCTGGTTTCAGATTATGTGTCCTGACTCTCCGCTGCCCAGCCACACTGGCCTCCTCAGTGACCACTGAACACTCCAAGCACCTTCCTACCATAGGGCCGTGACTCTTGCTGCACCCTCTACCTGGAGCCCTCTTCTCCAGGATGCTGCGTGGTCAACTTCTCTCAGCAGGACCTCTCACCGTCATCATGCGATTAAACATGGTAGTAGAAACCCCACACCACAGCCCTGGCCTGCTGTCCTCTGGTCCATCGTTTCTCCGTGGCTCTTAGCCCCTTCTAACATATTCTCAAAGTTCCCTCTTTATATATCATCTGTGCATCTCCAGGGTCATTCTCTTTCCCCAAAGAAGCTTCACAGGGAATTTTTGTACATTGATTTATTTCAATGTCCTGGCACACAGTGTGGGCACTCAATAAACCTTTCTTGACTGAATAAAGGGCTAATGAAGATATCACCTCCAAAATGGCAGCTATCTTCCTCCTGATCTTTGGCGCCCTAGCTTCATCTGACTGAGCCTGAGAAGAACAGGGGTGAAGGTCTGAGAAGCATCCAGCACAGAACCAGTGCGTATCAGGTCCATGGGAAATACTTCCTTTCCTCTTGTCTTTTGTGGCTTTTTATGCTGTTTCTTTTTTATAGAGGACCCTTGGGACAGAGCTATCATGCAAAACCAGCTACTCAGTCCACATGTAAGTGTCAGGTAGGGACATTTACAGAGCACTTTGAAACTGTTGATTCGTTATTTTACTGGTACTATCAGCCAAGGATTACAAGAGAATTTCTGTGACTTCACATTCTCTCCATCGTGACTTCCTATAATGAGCTCACGTTCTCCTGCTTTTTCGACAACTCAATGAAAAAAGAATAAGGAGGAAAAGGAGAAAACACACAAACAAAAACAAAGACTTTGCTTTCAAGATGGCTGGGTTCACATTTAGACTAGGGGGAAACGTACCTAGAGGGAAAGAAATTTTTATTCCCAAGTGAAAACTAAGCATTCCCTAGAAAATTTTAAAAACACCATCAGAATAAAAATGATGCCCCCCAATACAAAGATGCATGCTTCATGCCCGTGGCTAGGAATGTGGGGCTGTTTTCCAGCCAGCAGAAGCGATCCCTTTGTGTTTTACCTTTTCTTTTCTCTTTCCTCCTTCAGCCTAAAAGGAACTGTTTTGAATGCTAAGCATGCGGTGGCTCACAAATTCAGCCTGTTGATAGTTACCATAAAACACAGCAGTGACAGCTCATCCTTCCTGCCTCCTAACCATGCAGACAGAGTGGAAAGAACACTGGGGAAAGAACACCCATCAGAACGAGTTCTCTCTGGTTGTCAAATCCAACGTTCACTTTAGGCTGGAAATCAGCAAGCCCCTGGCCCTTCTTTCCCTAAAATTCTAGAAATTAGCACAGGGAACTCTCTTCCTTATACTTCCATACAGCTTATTTCTTATTCTTATGGTTTATGTTCCAGATCAGTAATCCTTGAATGCTGTAGGGAATAGCTCCAGCAATTGTTGATGGAACTCTCTTCACTGTCAGCCCCTCGTGCTGTTCTGTTTTTCTGTAAAAATGCTTTTACAAGAAGGCATGCTTATCATGTCACATTAGAAAGTCAAATGGCTCCCTTATAAACTCTATACTGCTTTAGTTGGAAATCAGGCACACATGCCAACTCTTTTACTGTGCCAAAAAATGATACACTCTGCATAAAACATGGTTTAATTTAACTTTCTATCTGCCAACCTCCTCCGCCAGCATAGGGGATGGTCAGGGTTAGTATAGCCATAGTGACCTTTGGGAACCTGCCACCAGTGGTGGTTCCCTGAGGATGAAGCTAGGATGGGAGTCATACATAAGTTTAAGTAAAATTCAGGTTCAAATGGTAAACAATGCAGACATTAGTTCTAACGGTCAGAGGCAGGGCTGAATTTAGGATCAGAGCCAGGAGTAGGACTCATGTGGAACAACAATAAACCAAGAAAACAGGATGCTACACCAAAGCTGCAGAGCACAGGGGAGTGAGCCAGTGTGTCGGGGGCAGTTGCAGGGCACAGGGGAAGGCGACCCCGCGGGCAGTGTTTATGACTGATAAGCGATGGTCGGTTTCTTTCTTTCTTTCTTTCTTTCTTTCTTTCTTTCTTTCTTTCTTTCTTTCTTTCTTTCTTTCTTTCTTCCTTCCTTTCTTTCTTTCTTTCTTTCTTTTTCTTTCTTTCTTTCTTTTCTTTTCTTTTCCTTCCTTCCTTCCTTCCTTTCTTTCTTTCTTTCTTTCTTTCTAATAAAAGACACCAAATACTATACACAAAAATCAATTCCAAATGTTTTAAAGACTTAAACACAAGTTCTGAAACTGAAAAACTCTGAGAAGGAAACAGAGGGAATGCTCCTGACCTTGGCCTTGGCAATGATTTCTTGGATATGACACCAAAACACAGGCAACAAAAGCAAAAACAGAGGACACGTGGGCCCACATTGGACTGTAAAGCTTTTGCACAGCAAAGCAATCAATGAAATGAAACGTCTGCCTCTGGATGGGGAGAAAATATTTGCAGACCATACATCCAAAAAAGGGTTAATATAAAAAATATATAAGGAACTTAATGGCAATAAAACAAATAAACCAATTAAAAATAGGCAAAGGACTTGAATAGATTTTTTTTGAAGACATGCAAATAACCACATGTGAAAAGATGCTCAGTACCATTAATCATCATGGAAATGCAATCAAAGTGATCCAATATCTCCCCTGTTCCTTGCCATATAATTCACCATAACAAAGATGTGGAAAAATCCTAAATACAAAGACATCTTTTATTTTATTTTTTAAAGCACCTTTAAGTTTATGGAAAAAAATTGGAAGATAAAAAGACTTTCATGTGCCCCCTGTCCTGAACACGCACAACCTCCTCATTATCAATATCCCTACCAGAAAGGTGCATTTGCTAGAATCAGTGAACCTACACGGATATATAATTATCTCTCAAGGTCCATGGTTTACATGAGAGTTCATGTGCAGAGTGGCACATTCTATAGGTTTTGGCAGATGTATAATGACATGGATCTATCATTACAATACCCCGTTAAATAGATTTGCTGTCCTAAAATTCCTCTGTGTTCTTCCTGTTCAACTCTCTGTCCCCACCTGGCAACCACTAATCTTTTTACTGTCTCCACAGTTGCACATTTGTCAGAAAATCATACAGTTGGAATCGTACAGTATGTAGCCTTTCAGACTGATTTCTCTCCCTCGTAATATGCATTAAGACATTCTTCCACATGTTCTTCCTTGGTTTAGTAGATGGTTTATTTTTAGTGTTGAATAATATTCTGTTGTTTGGAGATACCAGAGTTTATTCATCCATTCATGAGCCAATGTATACTTTGGTTGCTTCCAAGTTTGGGCAATTATTAATAAAACTGCTATAATATCTGTTTTTTTGTGTGTATGTATATGTAGACATAAATTTTCAACTCATTTGTACAAATAACAAGGAGCATGGTTGCTGGATCATATGGTAAAAGCATGTTTAATTTTGTGAAAATTGCCAAACTGTCTTCCAAAGTGGGTGTGCCATTTTGCATTCCCACCAGACACTTGGTCTGCATTTTTTCTGAATCTTTTTCACTTAATATTATATGTTGGAGATCTTGTCATCTGAGTATAGAAAGAGGTTATCATTTTCTTTTTCTCATTCGTGTACTACTACATTAAGTGTGTATGTTTGATTTAGTTCACCAGCAACTTATAGAAGAACACTGAGTTTCTGGTCTTTGCTAGAATAGACAATGAATGACATTTGGAATGGGTGCAGGTGTTTCTGCAGGAGACAGCCTGCATCTCACCACCATGCTGTGCCCTGGCACCGTGGGAAGAGCTGCTTCTTCACTGCACATCAAACAGCACATGGGTTGCGAGTGTTTTGGAACTCTCAGGATGCCATCAAAGTCATAGACATCTCTGTGTTTCAGAGACTAGCTGTGGACCCCGAGGGAAGCACTTCAGCTCTGCTCTGAAGACATACTGGCTTTCTGGTTCCTTCTCCTCGGGGCTTTCCCACAAGTGGGCCTCTTACTCTTCCCTTGGCAAATTCCAGTTCACTTCAACGTAAACGCCACCTTCTCAAGGAAGACATCCCGTCTTTCCATAAGGTATTGCTTTCCTCTGTTGCCCATTCCATAGCTCCCCAGCCCTCACCTTTGTAGGACCTCCCACAGCCCTGTTTATTTATGATATTAGTCTGTTATTGCCTCTTGATGTCAGTGACCATCAGTGACTATGTCTGTCTTATTCTAATTATCTCTCTGCACCCCTGGCATCCACTCCAGGGGCTTGATGGTAGCAAGTAATTGATTAATGTTGGTAGAACAGAGAAATGGGCTTCAAATGGATTGGGCAGCAGTCTTCTTGTCTGACAGGTTAGTGCTACCTTTCAGAAAACATCTAAAATTTAAAAAATCTTGCATGTAATAAGTCATGTTTGAAAAAAAGAAAACAGTTTCAGATTAGGTGACATAAGATTTTAAAAGAGACAAACTAAAATTTAACTTCCAGAGTGGACAGAGGTTATGTTATGCTTATATGTTTTCCATAGATACTTAGATTGGCCACCAACTACAACAGGACTTGGGCACTGGCCAGCCTTGCTGGACAAATGTGCTTTGTGTGCCAGTTCCTTCTCCATGTCACAGCTCAATTCTAAACGGTTAAATAACCATTTTGCATCTTAGGGCAATGACTGCTGATCTCTGGTAATTTCTGGGATAAGGGACGTGAATGTGCATATTATGGCCTCATGGGCTGGTGATTGAAAAGACTAGGAGAAAAACAAATGTAATTTTGCTTCTAAATAACTGACCTATTCCTGGGGGAGAGAAGGGAGTCACATGTTCAATTCCTAGGCAGATCCTAATTCTGACAAACAGCTGGAAGCAAAATTGTAATTGTCCACAGTGAATAAGAATTCCAACAACAAAAAGGATGACATGTGGCGTTTAAAAAGTTCATGTTTCTGAATATTGGAAAAAGGACATCACAAAAGATGCTGCCAAATCTCCTGTATATGTTTTCTGTGCAAACAGATTTATTCTGATTTAGGGTCAATGACATTTTCTTTTTCCCAACCTTTTCCTCTCATGTAAATAAAGCTGACTCCTGAGGTCCTCCAGAAGAGGTCAATGATTTAGTTGAGTTACTTCTCCAGGGGCACGAGGAGAGGTTCAGATAGCTAGATCTGGTTTTTTGTAGGAGAGCCAGCTTGGGTATGTGGACACATTACCTTCTCTGCCACAGAGGCCCTAAAGGACACGATGTGGGAGGGAAAATAAGAGACTCATTATGCTCTTCTTCCTAAGCAGCACTTGTATTTCAAAGATAAAAAAGCAACTTATTATTAGAGTGTCACAGGGTCAGGGAACTTTAAACAAAATAAAAGATTTGATATTGATAAACAGGGTGCTTCCTCCTTGGAGGATCTCTCTCTCTCTCTCTCTCTCTCTCTTTTTAACCTGGGATTGAACCCAAGGGCACTTACACACTGAGCCACATCCCCAGCTCTTTTTAAATTTTTTTTTTTAAATTTTGAGACAGGTTCTCATTAAGTTGTTGACAGCCTCACTAAGTTGCAGAGGCTGGCCTCAAACTTGCAATTCTCCTGCCTCAGTCTCCCAAATCACTGAGACTACAGGTATACACCAGCACACCTGACTCTAGGAGGATCTTTCAAGAATGTATGAGGCTTCCTTAGCTCTGCATATGCAATCCTTCTGATCACAGACTACAGAACACATTTTCTAGGACATTAAATGGGATTTTTATTATCTATTTTTCTGTATAGCTGAACCAACCAATCCATAGCCGTTGAGTGTCCTCAGTGTCCAGGCAGAGGTAGAGGCAGTGTGTGGATGTGACAGAGAGCACAGGTTCCAAAGGCTGGTGGAAGTGTGTTTTCTCCTAACTGTGGGACAGTGGGCCATTTATAGCCCTCTCTGAGATTTAGTGTTTCCATCTGTATATTGGGTCCTTTGCATGGAAAAGGAAACAAAGATTAGAAAGTGTTTACCACCTTGCCTGGCTGAGCATATAATTAGCACACAATAAAAAGCAGCTATTAGAGTTCTAGAATCCAGTGGCAAAGCAAGACTTTGGTAAGTACTAGAATAACTAGAAGTGCAAGGTATTGCATGACAGTACAGCTCTGAGAAAGTCTCCTCAGCACCCTGGGGGTGCCCCTGAGTCCTGCCATGCTCTGTCATTGGATGGGAACTTTCCAGGCTGAGAGGGCTCAGGTTGAATGTTGTGGTGGATTCCACACGTATTGCACCAGACGTGTGTGAGTGAACTGAGCCCTCAGCAGATCCTGAATGATGGGGGATCTGAGTGTTGGACCTACTTGGCTGCCACAGAGGGACTGCCTGGTGGTATGGCCAAGGATGATTATGGAAATCAGGCATTTAATTGAAGAGTTGAAGAAATCTCTCAGAATATAGAATAATAAGTCAAAGAGAAAATATAAAACATATGAAATTTGAAAATGAGACATTAAAAGAACATTCCAAGAAACCCATTATCCTATTAATAGGAGTGTCAGAAAAAGAAAAGAGAAATAAGGAAGGAAATTATATTACACATAGAAGAGAAATGACTAGAATTGAAAACTAGACTGTTCAGTGCAACGAATAAAAAAAGACCTATGCTTGGATACATCCGCGTACAATTATAAAACACTAAAAAGAGAAGATCCGAAAAGTTTTCAGAAAGATAAAAGAGTTCACTCACCGATGAATGGATATCAGACTGCCATTGGACTCCTGAAGAGAAATGAGATGTTAGAAAAACAAAAGAGGCAATGCTTTTAGATACTCCAGAGGAAATTATTTTCATGTTAGAACTGCATGTTGGCCAATAGTGAGAGACGACTAAGGCAAGAAAGCACTTAGATAATGTAATTTGCTCGCAACTTGTCTTGGTTATTGGAGGATGTACGCCAGCATAATTTGGCGGGGAGAGGGGCGATTTGGAATTCAACACAGTGAATTCCACCAAGTAAAACAATGATTGGAACTTTCAGGATGACATTTGCTGTAAATATAGAGAGCTTTAGTCTGGACTAGTGAGAGAAGACACAGGGACCTGGGAGGGAAGTCTCAATGGAATCAAATGTGTGATGGAAACTGATAATAATTTCGTACATGATAGAAGTCTGAAATGACCCTGTTTTCTCAAAGAAGAAAGAGGCAGAAAGGATTCCAGGAAAAGCAAATACTCTATAGGAAAATTATGGTGTAACAGGAAGCAACCCAAAATGTGGTGTTAATTTAGGCAGTGGAAAAAAGGAAAATCTTATTTGGCTTTGATGCTAGGAATAGTCTCTTTAAAGTGGCTGAAGAGCTTTGGCAGTGACATTATAGAAAATGAGAAGAAGTCTAATATACTTCTTAGCCAAGCAGTCAATGATATTTATATTATTTTACTCATGCAAGAACTATTTACTTATTTTCAAATTTCAATCTGGGGACAAAGTAGGAATGTTGGTAAAATTTCAGAACAAAATCAAGCTGTCAATCAATACGGGACAATGTGAAATACTATGTAACGGACAGAAGATGGAGAGTGCAGTGGGCAGGGGAGAAATGGAGAGGAAAGAAAGTCCACTTTCCAAGCTGGGATGACACAGATGACACTGATGGAAGCAAATGTTTAATCCTGTTGTTTAATGTTATGAAAGTCATGGAAGAGTTTAGAATCACAATGAACACTCAATGTTCGGAAAAGGATGGAAAAGAGGAGGTTCGTGTGGTATAAATTTCCATTTCTTAGGAGTTAGTTGATAATGAGTATAAATAAAAAAATCAGAAGACACAGTTATACTAACTACATGTGTGGATGTAGTGAGCTAAAGAACCAAACGTGGAAACAATTAAAAGAGATGAGAATTTATCAAGAGTTGGCTGGGGAAATACCCGTTTTTGTGAGTTCTCCAGCACCATTTGAATTTTTACTAAGTACAAGCATTGTTTAAATGAAAATTAAAAACAAATGGAAACTTTAAAATCTTATATAGTTTCAGGCAATAGAGATTGTGATTTTAAAGCATGTACATCCTAGAAGAATAGATTTTAAACTTTTTAATATTTTCTGTCCCTTTAGTGGACCAGAAGGTTGAGTGAATCATCTGATTCTTCACTTCTTGAACTCCTCCCACCTCACTTGCACATGCATGTGAGAGTGTGTACACACACACACACACACAATGCTAGAATGGATGAAAAAAATTGGCAGACCTCTTAAAGAGATGCAAAATGGGGTTCACTATTTTTAATAGCCATAATTAAATTATTATTTCATACTCAAAATTTAAATTACAGACATTGGCACATGGCGAGCATTACCTTTATGGTAACCTAACAATTAGAAGAGTGTTCTGCAGCCACTCATCTGGATGCTGTCCAAGTCTCAAGCTTGTTTCCTTACATGGCCTTCTCTTCAGGTTTTTCAGGACACAGAACAAAAAATGTATTGCTTCGAATCTCACTTTTGGAGCAACAGACAACTAGATTGGGAGACAACTGCTTTTGCTAATGTTGCATCACAGCGCAAGGACAGATTCCCCTGCTCACCTTGCCCCAGTGTCTTCCTACAGCATAATGGCTGGATCCAGGGAAATCCAGAGTAGATGGTTCCTTTGGCACCAGTGTGCCTCCAGACACAACTGGCCCAATAGCAAACCCGCCTTCCGCTAGCTTGCACTCTTATGTTTGTAGAAGCCAGAAAGAAAAACCATCGCTGCTCCCTGTGCCCAGCTTCAATCCATCAGAACACTGTTCACGTCTTTTAGTCTGATGTTCATGGATGGGCACGTATTCACTGGGTGTCTGTGTGCCCGTCACTGTCTTAGGCAATTTGCATGGGTCATCTCGGTTACTTCTCACAATCATTCCAGGAGACAGGGAGCATTACAGCCAGTTTTGGAGTATAAAAACCAAGATTTGTAGATATCACATAGACAGCAGGCAATGAAATCATTATTTTTGCAACGATTTGCTCTGTACCTTTTTCACTTTCTTTTCCTTTTGGAATTTTGGTCACATGTATTTTTAATTTTTGATAATTTCTATGAGCCCTACTTCTAAAGTTGTAGGACTCTCCATCCACTGTCAAACCTTATAGTTTGTGCTTATTATCGTCCTTACCCGGCTCTGTATTTCTTAGTATAGACATTCTTTACTTCAGCAGAAACTTTAACAAATGTATTATTTTTCTTTGCTTACGTCAGGTTGTTTGGGTCCTATAGGTACAACTGACCAAAATAACCTTATAGATTCAGTTATTGCCACTGATCATGCATTGAGACTAGATCTGTCTTTTCTTTTCTCAGCATTTTGCCATTGTTAAATTTACAACACAAAACCTCAAGTAGGGTCTGCTTTCATCCACTGCTGACGCACTCTTTGGAAGGGAAAAAGTTCCAAATTATCTTAGCTATTAATGTAAATCATTTTACTTCCATATGAATTACCTTAAGTTTGTATATCTTGGATAAAATTCTCAACCCCTTTTTTAAAAAATATTTTATTAGTTGTTGATGAATTTTTTAATTTAGTTATTTGTATGTGGTGCTAAGAATTTAACCCAGTGCCTCACACATGCTAGGCAAGTGCTCTTGCCTACGTATTGAAAATCGTAGACATTCAAATAACTTATGTTACTTGCCTTTTCCTCTTATTTTATGATACGAGAAAAAGCCACAGTCCCAGCTCCCTCAACACATGTTTTAAAGTTAAGATGAAATTTTATGTCACATCTAGAATGTCAAAGTTTAATTTTTTTTTCAGTGCTGGAGATTAAACCCAGGGCCACTTATAGGGTTGGCCAGCTCCACTGAGCTACATCCCCAACCCCAAAGTTTTAATTTTTAAAACAGCAGGCAAGAAACAAAATGGTAAATTAAAAATATAACACTGTTTTTAGAGCACTGTCATACTCATTTATAATCTGCAAACATTTCAAAAGTGGAATTATATTTGCAATTGTAAACAATCTGTGTTTTAATGAATGATGTATGTGATACAGCAATATACAATATCTAATGCACAAGGGCAGAAACTGAGACATTCTATCAAGAAATTAATCATTCTGTTTCAGTAGAAAATGGTATGTGGGTGTGTTTTATGTGAGTGAACTGGACTAGACTGAGGTCACATAAAATAAGAGAAAAAGACAAGTAACATAAGTTATTTGAATGTCTGCAATTTTCAATATGTAGTCAACTTCGCCCTTTTACAGAAAGAACATAAGCCAGATTTATATGAATGAAAATGTTGAGACTAAAGACACGAAGACAAGGTAAGATGTTTAAAGTCATATCTTAAATATCACCTCTAGTTTTGGAAGTAATCTTGATTTAGAAATAACAGGCATACTAAACAGACATCATAAAATGTATGAAGTGCACAGTGTGATGAGTTCTGATAAATGCATACGGCCGTTTCATCACCCTCACAACCAATACATAGAACATTCCTATCATTCCAAAATTCTCATGCCTGTGTCCAGTCAATCTCTCCCCACCACCCTGAGGTCCAGGGAAGCAGTGAACAGTTTCCTAAGGCCCTGCGTTAGACTTGACCTCTCACACATGGCTCTCAGCAGTAATGACGTGTCTGCGCGAGGTTTCCTTGATGTTTATCCTGCTTAGAATTTATTATGCTTCTTGAATCGGCAAATGTTTGTCCATCATCGAATCTGCAAGAATTTGGTTCATTATTTTTACAACTGTTTTCTCTAAACCTTTCTCACTTTCTTTCCCTTTTGAGATTTTAATTATATACCTTTCTAATTTTTGATGATTTCTATGAGTCTGTGTTCAAGTTCACCGGTAATTTGTTCTGTCATCTCCACTCTGCTGTAAATCCTTCCCAGTGAACTTTTCAGTTACTTTACTTTTTAGTTCTAGAACTTTTATCTGGATCTTTCTTCTTGTTTTTATTCCTCTGTTAATATTCCCTGTCTGATCCCTCAGTGAGACCCTATCTTATTTTAAATCTTTGAAATTCTGCATGATTGCTGCTTCAAATCTATCTGTGAACCAAATTTTTGGGCCATCTGATAATCAATTTTTGTTGACTACTTTTTTCCTTGACTATGGCTTATGTTTTTTTTGTACTAGGTTTTACATTTTATTATTGTTTAAACTATAGACATTGCAGATGACATGTCATAATCCTTTGGATTCTATTATCATCCTCTGAAGAGTATTGATTTTTGTTCCAGGAGGAGGTTCAATTTCTGTTGAGCACATTGATCCTGTATAGACTTATTTTGCACTGTTATTTCAGACACATGGAAAGTGCAAAGTGTTTTCCAAGACCCTCTAACCTGGGTATAGTCAGCTTCCAAATTTGAAATCCCTACACATCTGAGTCTTTTTTTTTTTTTTTTTTAAGTTTTGCTAGGGTGGGCCTATTTTAGGCCTTGTTGTAGTATGATCCTTATCCCTAGAGCATGACCTTATTGGTGTCTCTGTTGGACTCAGAGTACTCGGAGGTCCCAACACTCTGGATGGGTCAGAACTCTAGTACCTTCTAGTGATACTTAATCTCCGGTATTGCTTTCCCCACTCACTCCCACAGTACCCACTCACAGTGATTCTAGTTTGGTCTCTCATCCTGAGAACCAGTTTTATCTTTAGCCAAAGACACATGAAAAACGTCCACTGAGACTTTTGAGTCCCTTTTCTGTGAAGCCCCTTGCTTTTTGGTGTCTTGTTTTGCTTTAAAGATCCCAGCCAGTTCAGCATCTCCGAACTCCGAAGCTGTCCGTAGGCAGTCATGGAGTTATGGAGTTCATCTTGTGACTTCTTCTTTCAAGAATCACAGTCCTGTGCTGTCTGCTGTCCAATGCTTATAAAAAGTTGTCTCATGAATTTTGTAGAGACTTGTTTGTTTGTTCATTTGTGGCTGGAAGGTTAATCCCACAGCAGTTAGTCCTTTGTAGTTGAAGGTTTATATATGGTTTTAATGAGATGACTGATAAAATCTGAGGTCTATTAGTAATGACATCTGAGGGTTTATAAAGACATTCAGGTAATTGAGAAAGGAAGACATAATAACAAAGTTTTAAAAAATGTTGGTCAAAATGAAGTCTAGATAGTTATGGGGATTCTTAAAATGGACTTCTACTTTTATCTTATAGTATACCTTGGGGTGACCACCCTTTCCCCACTTTATGGATTATGAATGATTTTCAGCTGCAATGTCTTTCCTAGTCCCCTCTGTCCCCAATACATACGTGGGCACTGTGCCCTGGGTGAGCCAGTCAAGCACGCCACTCTTAGGACCTCAGTGATAGGTGTGGGGAGGAGCAGCTGAACAAGAGTCATCAGAATTTCTCCTGAGCTTAACAAACAAATGCATTAACGAGTCATTCTTTACTATTAGAGTTGCTAACTAGGGAGGTATAAGCTGGATTTCTTTCTTTCTTTATTTTTGTAGTTGTAGACGGACAGAATGGCTTTATTTTATTTATTTATTTTTATGTGGTGCTGAGGATTGAACCCAGTGCCTCACGCATGCTAGGCAAGTGCTCTCCATGAGCTACAGCCCCCGCCCCTAAGCTGGATTTCTTGACAAACACCTTGCTTACCCAAAGGACACCCTGTATAACAGGGGTGTTTGTCTTTCTTGGGCTACCCAATAGACAAACCTTCTTCCAGTTTGGTATGTCTATTGTGTGACTCCTGGCAGGGACACAGAGTCCTGCCACCCACTGTACTAACAAAAGGGCCACACATTCATTCTTCTTACCCTCCTGGGAGCTTTAACTCAGTCGATCAGATTGAGTCTTATCAATGTGACTCTCGTTCAAGAGTTCAGGTATAAAGGTTGTGATGTAAAGATGAAGAGGAGAGATTATTTCCAAAACCTTGGTACAGTAGAAAATTGAATGACTTTTTTGTTATGGCATTGTCAGACATATTTGCAACAATATTCAGTGGTAGCACCCACAGAGCCTCTTAACTAGACCATTCCTGGGGCTTGAATTTGGTTGTGTTCACTCACAACTGTCTGGGAACCTTTGGATGTTGTCTGCTTTCTATTCCTAGTTCTTAAACCTTGTGAGATAACAAAAGTTAATCTATTCAATATCTTTCTTCTTAAAATTGTTCAAAGACTGATAGTTGTTCCCACAAATCTTTTTCTCTCTTCTCCTTAAGCAGCTAACCACACAGATATAGACCATGTTTCCTGGTGGTATTAGTCAGATTTCCATTACTATAAGTGATACCTGAGACCATCAACTTATAAAGAGAAAAGGACTATTGTGGTTCACAGTTCTGGAGGTTTCAGTCCATAATTGGTTGACCCTGTTGCTTTGGGGATTATGGTGAGGTGGCTCATCATGACAGGGGCACATGGTTGAGCAAAACCACTCACTTCATGGCCCTGAAGCAAAAGAAAGAAAGAGGAAGAGGCTGATGTCCCACACTCCCCTTCTAGGGGACCCCTGCAGTGGTCTGAAGAGCTCCTAAAAGGCCCCCCTCTTGAAATTTCTACCTCCCAAAAGTACCAAGTTGAGACTAAGTCTTTAACACATGGGCCTTTGGGAAATCTTCAAGGTCCAAACAATAGCCCTGACCTTGGCAGATCTGTGTGAATAACTATGTGAATACATTTAGGCCAATGGGATATGAGGAAAAGTAAGGTGTGAAACTTCTGGTTTAATTTTAACTTAAAAGGACGTTAAGGGGCTGGAGTTGTGGCTCAGTGGTAGAGAACTTGCCTGGCATGTGTGAGGCCCTGAGTTCAATCCTCAGCACCACATATAAATAAATAAAGTAAAAGATCCCTTGACAACTAAAAAAATAAAACATAAAAAGTTGATATCCTTTCCCCCTGTACTGAAACTTAAAACACCTGCATGGTTGTGACACATCTTCACACAAGAACAATGCAGACGAGGACAGGTTGTAGGATACGATGGCCTGAGATAACAAAAGTTATTCACCAGAGCTTCCTCTGAAAGAATAAGACCAAACAAAAATATTTGGGGTATTAAGAATGTTAAAGCAGGGCTGAGGTTTTGGCTCAGTGGTAGGGCACTTGCGAGCATGTGTAAGGTACTGGGTTCAATCCTCAGCACCACATAAAAATAAATAAATAAAGTTTAAAAAAATTAAAAGAATGCTAAAGCAGATTTAGATGGTGAGCCTGTACACATACCCTCTAATTATATTTCCAAGGATGTCTAGGTCTCATTAAATCCTTGAAAAACACATGGTTGAGGGCTGTTCTTCCAACATCTAAGAAAGTACTCTAGTGGCTTCTCTCTGCAACCTAGGGATACCCAACCATGGCGAGCAATGTTGAATTGTTAAGGGTTCCATGACATCAGGATCCTGGAAAGTTGGAAGTCAAATTACAGCCTTTAAGGAGAGACAAAGCAGATGTGGACTCCATCATATGGCAGCATGTCCCATGGGGGTAATCTGAAGACCTTGAATCACCTTTGTTAACTGATCACAAAATCCCTAAACTGAAATACATGAACAACCACCAAGTCTCAATTTGATTTGTTTCACTAAAATCTTCAGTTTGGTTGCCAAGAGGTCTTACTTGAACAAGGATGATTCTCCCCATTTCCCAGATCTGAATCATTTCCCAGAACACTCTGAATGAAGGGGGCTCTGGGCGCCTTTACCGAAGTACATACTGTGAGTCTATCTCCAAGAATTCCCCAGTGTCCTGCAGGGCAATTGCAGGATACTTCTTGGGGAGGAAGGATCATTGGATCCTGGCTCTGAACATTCATTCCTGAGGACCCAGAATGCCACTGCCATACTAGTCATGGTAGACGAGTATAGAATGAGCCTGCCACCAGACCCAGCTTAACTTGAGACACGTATTACGGTTGCTTTCTTAGTTCCTGAGTATAGAACTAGGATATGTTTTAACTACAGATACAGAGAGAGTGATGGTTGGAAGGTACTCACTCTGACAGCAGCTAGGGTTAGGCTGTGTACCATGTGCCCGGCAGTTCAGCATCTGGTGATGATGGAGTCTTTCCTGTGCTTGCTCCTGCTGGAGATCTCTGCTTCCCTGTCTCTTCTACTTGCTGACTTCTCTCCAAGGCTGCTTTTCTACCTTTCACTTCCGTTCTGTGTATTACTCAAAATACTTCCAGTGAATATCCTTTCTGTTTAGTTTAACCAGAATTGACTTCTGATTTTTGTGACCACAAACCCTGATTAGTACAAACTGCATATAAAACAAAATCAAGCAGATGTAGAAGAAATGGAAAGAAATAGGAATTTCCTTTCTCTTGGGCTCAGTGCTTTATTGACGGTACGTGATGAAGTAGGATTTCCTAAGCCCCACCCCTTCTTCAGGATGTCTGGGATAAAAACTGTGAAGAGGGGAGATACTGAGTGTTCTGGAGGACCAGGTTAGGGGAGGGACTCCCTGGCAGCTGAGGGCCTCTTTTTTCCTCTCATGTTTTGGATGGGGCTGGTGGTCCAGGGGACTCTGACTTCTTGGAGGCCATGTGGACAGTAAAGTCCAACATCTTTTTGCTTTTTAAATTTATTGTGATGCCAAGAAATGAGTTTGACAAAATGGTCATTGAGGGCAATGCTGACTCTGCATCAAAGGTGGAAGAATGGGCAACTTTGTTAAAGTTTCAGGAGACAACTTGGTCCTTGGGATAATCCAGGATGTCCTTCAGGGGGACCTCTAATTCCTGCCTCATGTTATCATGTTTGGCGGCTTTCTCCAGAAGACAAGTCAGATCCATAACTAACACATCAGGGCAGGACACACAGAAGGCCATGCCAGTGAGCTTCCCATTCAGCTCAGGGATGACTTGGTCTGCAGCCTTGGCAATGCCAGCAGGCATGGGGGTCATGTTCTGGGAAGGCCTGTGGTCATCACACCACAATTCCCCGCAGGGGCCACTCATGGTCTTCTGGAGTCCATGGCAGGGACAGTGGTCTCAAGTCCCTCCACATGCCAAAGTTGTCATGGAAAACCTTGGCCAGGGGGCTAAGCAGTTGATGGTGCAAGAGGCATTGGTGATGATCTTGAGGGGATTGTCATACAGGTGTGAACGCCAATTAAAAACATGGGACAACAGCAGAAGGGGCAGAGCAGAGACCTTTTTGGCTCCACCCTTTGAGTGAGCTCTGACCTTCTGCACAGTGGTGGAGACTTCGGTGGACTCACAACATACTCAGGACCAGCCTCACTCCATTTGATGTCAGCAGGATCTCGTTCCTTGGAAGATGGAGATGGGCTTTCCATTGATGACAAGCTACTTGTTCTCAGACTTCACTGAGCCGCTGAACTTGCCAAGGGTAGAATCATACTGGAACACGTAGACCAGGAAGTTGAGGCTAATGAAGGGGTCATTTCCTGGAGCTGAAAGCAGCCCTGGTGACCAGGTTCTGAATTAGCCAAATCTGTTCTTCAGCCTTCATCGTCTTGTCCCAGGCATGTGGCTGGTACTGCATAAGATGATGCCATTGTCTGTAAAACAGGGAGGAACAGAGCCGAGACAGAGATTTCTGATGATAAATTTTTATCTCTTAGTTCTTGTTTTGTCCAAATCATTCGAATTTAGTAAATAAGCCAAAATTACTCTTCAAGTAGCTTAAGTACCCAGAATTAGGATTCTTTCATGTGATACTGAAATAAATATGAATTATATCTCCTCAAATTTCTGGTTTCTTTAATTTATAGAATTTGCAGGTGAGGACTGTATTTAATGATTAGCTGCATCCCTGTGATTAAAGTGTAGGTCAGTAATATACCAAGGAAATGGGGTTCACCTGAAAGACTGAGTGGGTAGGAATGTTTTTGACAGTCTAACTGGAGACAATCAAGCTTCATAAGGACAAGAAATTACTCTCTGTACAATAAAGGGGAAAGACACAAGAGGAAAGCAGGAAGACAACACCCATTCTTCCTTTAGAATCAGGCTGGCTTCATTGTCTATGTGGCAAAGGTAGTAAAGAGCTTGTTTCTACGTTTTACATATTCCCGAGAATTTTGAGCAAGAGGTAGAAAGGTAAGGAAGGAGAAGGATGCCATCTTCAAATATTTCAAGATCCTCATTATCGGGGGTGAGTCATATGCACATACACACACCTACTCGCGTAGACTACTCTTCCCTCCACCTTCACAAATGGAGATGCTGCTGTTTAATTTTCTCTACTATTACTGGATGATGAGCCCGCATAAATAATATACAGCAATTTGATACACATTTGAATGTTCTGACACTTGGCATGTCTTAAACACACTGTCTCCCTTTCCTGGGCATTTCCTGCTCTTTGATTAAGGGCTAAATGGATGTCTCATCCCTCTCTTAGGAATGGACTCCAGGGAGGATACTCTGCCTGGCAGGGTCCTTTCTTTTTTCATCCAGGAAATTAACCTTCCTAATTCTGGCTGCTTCTCTGTCAGGCTTTTATTCTGAACAGCATTAAGGAGCTTTAATGGTAGGCTGAATGGTCATCCTTCACAGAACGGAGCTCACTTCTGAGATACTAGGCAGGTCGACAGTGACTTAGGCCTGATTTCCATAAGGTAAGGACAATTAGGATCTGTGTGCCCCACGAGTAATCTGTACAGTTTTCTTTCTTTCCTCCTTCTCCTTCTCCTTCTATAAAGTCAGTGCCAAGACTTTTTAAAAACTAGTTTTGGGCGGGGCGAGAAGGCGTACGCCTGTAGTCCCAGCGGCTCGGGAGGCGGAGGCAGGAGGATCAGAGTTCAAAGCCAGCCTCAGCAATTTAGTGAGGTGCTGAACAGCTCAGTGAGACCCTGTCTCTAATAAAATACAAAATAGGGCTGGGGATGTGGCTCAGTGGCGAGTGCCCCTGAGCTCGATCCCTGGTACCCCTCCCCGCCCCCCTGAAAACCAGCTAGTTTTGGCAGAGCACCTATTCGATGTCCAGCCCTGGATGCGAAACCAAACAAACTTTAGAAGAAACAAAAGAGTCATGTCTTCCCACCCTGTCCTTAGACAAAGGACATTTAGGTTTTTCTATTTCCCAGTGTCTTCCTTTGCTGGGGAAAGGAAACAAACAGCTGATCCCGCAGCTGACGACAGAGCCCTTCTCAGAGGCAGTTGCCAGAGGACCCTGAGGTGGGAAGCAGCTGCTCCTTGTCCTCTGGGAAATCTACCCAGCGCTGGCGGGAGATGGGACGGAGGCCAGCGATGCCTGCTTTGCTCAGCAAGGGGAGAAGGAGACCTCAAGAAATAAATTAGAACTGATTTCCATTCTGTACATTTTTGCTCTTTTCAAGAGGGGGAGAAATACCTCTATGGACCAGAAATGCATAACCCGCAGGAACATTTTGGTTTGTTTCTTACCAAACGGTTGATTTTCAGAGCCCCTCCAAGTGGCATCGGTTATAAACATTTAAAATTACCCTGGGCAAGGTCTTCCTCGCTCAGGATTGAATTGGCTCCCTAGAGCACATTCTTTGCTAGGCTAATTGGGACCCTGGGTTTCTAGACACTGAACTAGGGCTAGGACTTCTGGGATGGGCAAAATGGAACTAGGACTTCTGCCCTGTTAAGCAAAGGTGCTAATGCAGAATATTTAACCAAAATACCCCTGGATAATACAGTGTTTAGAGACCCTGCCCAAGATGGCTGGAATTATTCAGAACACCAGGAGACAGGCATGTCAGGAGCCTTATTTCACAGACCCCTGTGTGTCCTCTGCGCTCAGTGAAAGAGTGAGGTGTCCCAAAGCAGGTGGGGCTCTCTTAGGCAGGACAGCCCATCCGTGAACTGGTCCAACAGATTAAAACTTATGTTCACTAAGTGTGTCCCCAGAATTCCCGTGTTGGAAACTTAATTCCCATATTAATGATATTTGGAGGTGGGACTTTAGGGAGGTGGTTGGGTCATGAAGGCTCTGTGCGGCTCTCGAATGCATTCATCCATTCATGGATTACTGGGTTAATTGCTTATTGAGAAAGTAGTTTTGTTATAGAAGTGAGCTCTTTCTAGCAAGCTTATTCTGTCTTATTCTGTCTAGCAAGCTTTGGCTCCAAAGAATAGAGTTGGCCGTCTATGGACTGAGATCTCTGAAACTAGGAGACCCCCAAATGAACATTTTCTCTTCTGATGGTTCTTGTCAGGCCTTTTCATCACAGTTGACTATAACAACTAGGTTCCCTCACCTTCTAGCTTGGGCAGGTTTGGACAATGGGCAGCTCTGGGAGGAGGTCAAAGGGTAGAAGGAGAGAGTATTGAGGGCATTTCCTCCCCTGGTTATGTCCCTGCTGGGTCGTGGTTCTGTTCTGGCTGGGTTCCTTTCTCCAAGGCCACATCCCTCAACTGGTTCTTGGAACTGCTTCCCCCAATCGTTGTCCCTTGCCACTGTTACTGTTTTTAGGGTACTTCCCCCCAACCTACCCCCAATCAATCCCTTGTTGATTTTCCTTATCCTATCCACAGCTTTGTAATTGTCTCTTCATTACCTGTTCTTCAATCATCCCTCTTGAGTGTGCCATTTGTTTTCTTTTTTTTTATTTTTATTTTTTAATTTTTTTTTTATTGTTGGTTGTTCAAAACATTACATAGTTCTTGATATATCATCTTTCACACTTTGCTTCAAGTGGGTTATGAACTCCCATTTTTAGCCCATATGCAGATTGCAGAATCACATCAATTACACATCCATTGATTTACATATTGCCATACTAGTGACTGTCATGTTCTGCTGCCTTTCCTATCCTCTGCTATCCCCCCTCCCCTCCCCTCCCCACCCCTCTTCTCTCTCTACCCCCTCTACTGACCTTCATTTCTCCCCCTTGTATTATTTTTCCCTTTCCCCTCATTTCCTCTTGTATGTTCTTTTGTATAACCCTGAGGGTCTCCTTCCATTTCCATGCAATTTCCCTTTTCTCTCCCTTTCCCTCCCACCTCTCATCTCTGTTTAATGTTAATCTTCTTCTTATGCTCTTCGTCCCTACTCTGTTCTTAGTTACTCTCCTTATATCAAAGAAGACATTTGGCATTTGTTTTTTAGGGA
>NW_026000019.1:10143070-10152303 GCF_001458135.2 Marmota marmota marmota
TAATGTGGATCCGCTGGGAGGAATCTGTCAGCGGACTCTGGTGATGTCACCACTCTGCTATGGCGGGCCCCAGGCTCCTTGCCGGAGTGTCCGAAGGGAGGGGTGGGACTGGTCTGTTTCTGGTTGGTTTCAGCTCCCGGTTTGCTATTTCATGAAGCCTTGGCGAGAGACCTCTTCCTAGAGTCCCTGCACCGCTCCTGCTGCGCTGCGCCTCGGAGGCTATCCGCCCTGACGTGGGGCCGGTGCAGGCAGCCGACAGTCGCCGAGTCGCGCGGGCAGCGGCTGGCGGGTCTGGACCTCTGCGCTGCTGCGTGGCGGAGATTCACTCGTGTAGCGCAGACTGTCACCTCCAAAAATCCTACCGATTCCCGGCCGTTCTCTCTTTAGTGGAATTTTGCTAGGAGTTTCTCAGCAGGTCGAATCTAAGCGTATCCATGCGTCTCTCTGACCCCGTTGTTGAGGAGGTACTGAAAGCGCTGCCTCCCCTCTCGCCGCCATGTTCTCTCTCCCCCCATTTGTTTTCTGACAGGACTCAGACAGAAAAAAATCATCCCGCCCCTGGAAATGGCCTCTAAAGTGCTCTATGGGATTGAACTGTGTGATAGGCTGAATACTAACCCTCCAAAGATGTTCAGGTTCCAAGCCCTGGAATCTGTGAATATGTTATGTCACCTGGCAAAGGGGAATTATGTTTGTAGATAGAATTAAGGTTGCCAGTCTGCTGATGTACAGACAAAGAGATTATCCTGGATATGCAGGTAGGCCCCATGTAATCAAAAGGGTTCTTGAAAGTGGAAGAGGGAGGCAGAAGAGTTAGCATCAGAATTATGTGACATGAGAAAGACTGAACAGCTATTGCTAAATTTGAAGACAGAAGGCACCATGAGCCAGAGAATGCCAATAGCATCCAGAGAAAGAAATGTCAGGCAATCAGGTTGTCCCCCTTGGGTCTCCAAAAAGAATAAAACCTGAATTTTTGCCCAGTGAGGCCTGTATCAGACTTTTGACTTACACAGCTGTAGGCTAATAAATAGGAGTTCTTTTAAGCCAGTAAGTCTGAGGTAATTTGTTGCAGCAGCAACAGGAAACTGATACGGGTTGCTAACGTATCTGATGGGAACATAGAACCTTCTTGTTGTAGGAAAATGGGATGCAGATAACCCATGGTATGTTATTCCAATTATTACTAGGAACAGGGATTGGGATGCAGAGCAGGTGGAGGGCAAGGCATTGAAAGATAATTAGCTCTGGTCCTTAGTTGCTATGGTGACAATGGTCATTATCAAGATTGTGGTGTGAGCTGGCAATTTCTATCAGTCCTAAATGACATCCACAGATAGATTAAAAGTTTTGAAGGTTTAGCCAGGGCACAAGTAGAAAACCTGTGTAAAAGCTCTAAAGCAGTTGCTTACCATCTTGAGCATGTTACATAGGAGTTAGGCTCACTCCAGTGTCTGCGAACTGCAACATCAATGTCTGTTTTGTTATGAAGGAGAGAAAAAAGTAGAACCTTGAGACATGGAGGGGAAATGTTTGGGCAGACACAGGCAAGACTAAGGATTTTGAACCCCCAGATTATCTTAAAACTTTCTTACTAATAAGGAACCCAATCCGGCAGAGGGGCTGGAGAACAGGGCACTGATGGTGGATACCAACTCCATGCTTAACAACTTACTCCTCTTGCTCAGCTCAGAGACAGGCCAAGCAGCTATGTTCTCTGTTCATCATTCCTATTTCCACCTTGTTTCTCTGCCACCTTATATAAAAGGCACCAGTGATGTCTAAGCTTTTAGGTTTAGATGGGGGTGTGATTGAATTCACATCACCTACAAAGAAATGGTAGCTGGTAGGACTTTAAGGGTCCTCACTTTGGGAGATGCATGTTTTTCCATCCAGACAAAAGATGCTAAGGTGAATTGTCTCCTGGTGATTATAGACCTTTCTACACTCTGCATACGTAGAAGCTGACCTTTGTGTCAACTAGACTTTATCAACTCCACTTCCTGTCTTCTGGCTTCTTGTAGGTTGGACAACTTGAGGATGTTTGTACTTGAGTCTGATGTTTGTACTTGAGTCTGGAGGGAAGAACAGCTATCTGTCGGGCTGGAGGGTGAGCTAGAGGGAAGAACAGCTATCTGTCTGGCTCTTCCTCGCTGGTTGACACATGGCTCTGTCTGCCACAGCTACTGTATCAGACGCTGAGCTGGTGATTCCAGCTCTTATCCTTCTGTTGTCCTCTGCAGCTTGCCCTGCCTCCGTCACCCAGCTCTGGTTGGTTTTCCTTCAACCTGCCCTCACTTTTCCAAATGGTGTCTTCGTTAAGCTCTCCTTGAACACCCCTTTTTGTCTTGCTGCAGCTCTGACTGATACCGTCATTGCAAGTCACATTTATGAAGCATGCTATTAAATGCCAACAACTGTGTCCACACACCTTACATAAATCAGCTCATTTCACTCTACGACAGAGACGCGTGGCTATCACCACTCCCTTTTATAGATCAGAAAACTGAAAATTTGAAATTGGCACATAGCTTACCCTAACTAGTAAGTGACTGAAGCAGGATTTGAACTCAATCTGTAGAGATTACGGAAATAAGCTCAAGTACAGAAGTAGCTGAGTTTTGAAGGCAGAGAGACTCAAGTACAAACATCAGAAGGTGACGTGAGTCAAAACACTTAATCCCTCTCAGTTCAAATTTCTTAATTTTTAAGATGGGAACTACTACAATGCTGCTATCAGGGTTTTTGTTTGTTTGTTTATAAGCACCGTCCAGTCAAAGTCACAGAAGTCCAGAAAGGAGTCTGCAATCACTGATTGAGGGTAAGGATTCCTGGAAAAATCAGTGAGTTTTTTTTTTTCCCAAAAGCAGGTTAAGTGATGCTTTGAAGACATGCACAATATAAAACCTGTTTTCAAGTTTGCTGTATAAAGAAAAGAACAGGATGTAAGGAAAATGATTGGCACCGAGTCCAAGGCTTTCTCTTCCCTTCTGCCAGAGGGTTCAGAGAGTAGGATTTTGGTTGAAGCGGCAACTGGTGGAGGAAGGAATTCACGCTCCACCTGCTGTGTCTATTGCCTGTCTCTCAGAATCTACTTGATTTCTATCTCTTGTTTTGCCCAGTGAGAGCTGCCGAACCCCAGCCCATAATGACTGTGCTCAAGTAGATTCTCCTCTCTTGTCTGTAGGCTTATGGCAAGAGTGTGTCTGGGTACTACCTCTCCTTCATCTGGTTTATCCTTTCGTTAGTCAAGATTTTTTCCCTCCCAACATTTCATTTTGAAAACTTTCAAATATACACAAAAATTGAAATAATTATACAGTGAACACCCATAATATATCACCTGGAATCACTGTCAGTATTTTAGTTTATTTACTTTATTGCATTTCCATCCAGGTATCCATCCATATAGCTAGCCACCCACCCATCCATCCACATAGCCAGCCATCCACCCATCCATCTCTCCATCTATCCAGTGTTTGACAACATCATGTCTTAATGGGTTTATAAAGATTTTCTTTTATAATGATTCCAAATGATTGCATCAATTAGCAGACAACTAACAGGGATCTCGGCAACTTTTAGGGGTTGGGAAAGTATCTCTTGGTTAAGGCTTTGAATAGGTGGAAATTTTTTTTTCTTTTTTTTTTTAATTTGTTTTAATTAGTTACACATGACAGTACAATGACCTTGACATATCATACATTTGAATCACATGGGATACAATATGGTGGAAATTTTTTAAAAAATATTTTTATTAGATGTTGATGGACATTTATTTATTTATTTATTTATGGTACTGAGAATTGAACCCAGTGCCTCAGACATGCTAGGCAAGAGTTCTACCACTGAGCCACAATCGCAGCCCTAGGTGGAAGTTTTTAAAGCTTTTGTTTCTCACAAAAAGTAATCATCTTCTTTTTGTTCTTTCTGACGGATTTCTTGACTCCTACTCTTTCTAACTATGCCTCTAAAATAGATTTTCCAGAAAAATGCTTTGAGTTCTTGGAAAATATTCATTCTATGAAGTGACCAAAAATTAGACTACGTGAACGGAGCACATCCTAGGTAACAATAATAATAAAGATAGGTTTTGAAAAATGTTCAAAATTTGTACCACAAGAGTTTTTGATGTCTGATTACCAAATCCTGGAGCCGTCTAAGCTCCTAAGAGGGAAACACCTAATCTTGGAAATCTAATCACCTCAACTCCTGAGGATGGCTGGAATACCGCCTCAAGTTGCATTAGAGTCTCATGTGACTGGGTTTCACTGTGAGGCTCATGGTTCAGGTTCAAGTTCCTAAATTCAAGATTCAAACATCTTGGTTCTTGCTGATTCTCTCACTTGTTGAAAGATGATTTTGAGCCAGTGCTGGTCAAATTGTAGGTACAGGAGAAGGTGACAGAGTAGAAGAAACATACCGTAGGCATCTCTGAAGTCTACACAAATATCAGTTTACATTCAGCTCTAAAACACGGAGCACCTGGTATTGGTGCCATTGGTCTGTGTTCTGGCACAAAACTTCTTATGTACCTTTCATCCGGAAGGATGAGTAGGCATGGCAGGGTGTGTATGGAGATTAACATGGGGACTGAGGAATCAACAGGCGGCTGAAGAAAGCTTGCTGAAAAACTAAAGAGCATGAGAATGATCCTGCCACTAGTGGATAGAAGGTCTAATCTGTAGGACAGAGTATGGGAACATAAACAGAATCCCAGGACCTGTCAAAGGATGTGTTAAGTACTGGTCTTTAGTGACAGGATGCGAATGGAAAGGGGTGGGTGCGAATGACAGTTGACTTGTTAGTTGTTTACCTTTAATTTTTTTTTTCCTTTCTCTCCTATCCCTTACAAAGAGTATCCCAAATTATATTCAGGTGTTCACCATTGCCTGATGCCTCATGTAATATATCTCAGTAGAAACTGAACTTGCCCATACCTCCAGGAGGGACTCTCATTGGCTTAAGCCAATTAGCACAGCCTGCTGTCTAGTCACAGTCACTGACTCAGGGATGGTTATGTGACTATTATTGAAATGCTTGGAAAGAAAATGATCTCTCCTGGATGTGTGTGTTTCTTGGATGTGAAGCTTGGAATTGCTGCAGCCGCGTCGGCATCACGTGAAGCGTACCAGCGGAAGGCAGGAAAACCAGGTGACAGAGGACAGCCCTGAACCATGGTTTGAATGACCCCTGAATGCAAACAAATTTGATTTCATCATTAAATAGCTACTTGATATTGATGGTGGGGTTTCTCAGAAGGTATTAGCAGCACAATTAGCAGTGCAAATTTTATTCCCATATTACAGAATATCTTCTAACCCATTATCAGGCACACGGAGGTTATTCAGTTAAAGTATCGGATGGAGGAAAAAGCTGTCATTTCACCCAACACATATCATTGCTAAATAACTGAGGTTGGAAGCAAAGATAAGGTATTACAGGTTGTGTTATCAATCCCATAGTGTGGAGGTAGTAAGGCAGCTGTGGCCATGAGAGGCATGAAGGAATTGAGGGAGAAAAATTATATGGGGTGTATTTTCTCCATTCACTCTCTGTGACCAGAGAGGAAGTGACTGAGGAGGAAAGAAAAGTGATCAATGGACAGGTTTTCTCACCTTACCTAGGCTGCTTTCTCAAGTTCTTTCTATTTCTGAAAACTGACAGCTCACAGGAGGGAGAAGCAGGTGTCTCTTCTTATTTTTTTTCAAGACAGAGAAAATGATTTAAAAGGGAAAAGAAGTTAGTGTCACATCAGAGCTCACGTCTGATATTGGCTCCTCTGAGAAACCACTGTGGCCCCAATATTCTCTCCCTGCTGTTGGAAAGTGTCCATCCATTTCCACAATGTGAATGACAAACCAGAGCAGCTTTGCTGAGATGTTTGGAGAATCTTAAAATATAAACAACCTGAAAAATATTCAGGTACTAGCTGCTTAGAGAAGGAATTGTGCCCCATGAGAAATAAAAATGACATTTTTCCTTGTCTTCATCTCTAGGACTTATGTGCAAGTATATAAGTTATCAGTGAGTGACACCCGGGAGCCCATTGCTAATGATCCTAAACATATTTCACAAACCAAACAAGGCACCATTCTGGCCAAGAAATGAGATCATAAAGTGAACACACCAATTTCTGAGCAACTATTGTGTGTGGGGGGAATACTTTCTTTACAGACTAAGCACATGAACTTGTATTGTGACTGATTCCCTTCTGAAAGAGTAGTGCATCTCATTTATCAAGACTGTGTACAACCCGGGGTATGCATTGTGCTAGTGGAAGACAGAGAGTTGGTGAGTATAGGGCAAATTAGAGTAAGGGGCTCACCTGTGGAGGGAGAGAATGAGGTGAGCAGGAAATGAAGGAGAGGGGCTGCTTCCTCAAGGCCTGTGGCACAGCGTCAGGATCCTCGAGGCTGGAAGGAGGCCTGGATGTAAACCTCAGAAAGTTCAGGACTTGGCCACAAAGTAAGTATCTGCAGACTTCCAGGACTTAGCCCTGGAGAACGTGGGTCAAGGCTGCCATGGAAGTAATTCATCAAAAGCCCACTACGGCATGCACCAAGTGCGCAGAGACATCATGAGAGGGGCTCTGCCCTCCCAAGGCTCATGCTCCTTTAGGGAGACCAATTATGCACCCAGAGAGATGGTTTATCATGCCCAATGTTGACACCTAAGGGCCAAAGGAGTGCTACTGCCGACGTTGCAGGAACCAGGGTAGTGCCGTGGGCTTGGGTAGTTGGGGCGGAGACCATTGGTGGTTTGGAGCTGGGCTTTGCAGAAAGAGTAGTGCTAAATGCCGGGTGGATGGGAATGTGTGAAAGGACTCAGGGGTAGGTAGAAGAGGCAGCCCTGGTTTTTCTGGGGCATCCATGGACCCCCGGCATGTCCCCCAATTTCCCCCTCACCTTTTCCGTTTAAGCAACGACACTGTACATAAACAAAGATGATACAAACAAATAGGACAGGAGCCCAGGAGGCTTCTGGAATGCCTTCCCAAAGTGACTCCAGAGTCACGCCGACTTTCTGTTACTTCTACCTGGAGCCTCGCCCTGTCAAGGCAGAGGACAGGAACAGAGGGGAAAATGCAGGTGATCTTCACAACTGCAGGCCTCCTGTGACTAAGACGCACAGACGTCATTCTCTGGAGACTGAGAAGAGCAGCAATGTCACCCAAGAGCTGAGCTTGCTTCAGGCACCGTTTTCAAAGGAATCTTCTTAGGGGAAGGTTTTAGGCCAGGAATGACTTATTCAAGGAATTTGTCATTAAGCACCAGGGCAGAGCCACTCACAGCCCAGTCTTGTCATCATCTGCCTATTCCCAACTCTGACCTCAACATTATCATGGGGACAGAAGGAAAAAATCAGCAATACTGGGAAACGATGACAACATTTCCTGTAAGTGTCAAAGACCCCAGAGGTCCTCCCGGCATGGCCAAATGATTTCCATCTTCTTAAAGGGTGACAGCCTTTGAGGCAGTAAGTGGTTGGTGTCACTGGGACTGTAGGGTCCTAGTAAGGATGAGATCGACATCTCCTCAGCTGCCCTCTGAGGTCATATTCTTCTCATTGCTTGAAGGGTACAAAACTGAGTCATGATTTTATCCATTTTATTTCTTCCCTCACCCAGAGGCCTGTGAGGTTTTTATGATTTTTTTTTTTGTCATCATTGTGCAGACAAGGAGACCCATATCAGAGAGGTTAAGTGATCTGCCCAAGGTTACCCAGGTAGGAATTCTTAGGGCCAGGATGTGGACCCAGGCAGTGTGGTTCCAGGGCCAGCTTTCTAACCACAGGCTCCACCGCCTCTTACAACACATGGAGTTACTGCCCAGTGAGTCCATTCAAATGAGGATAAACGGATCAGGTTAAGGTTCTCATAATCCAGTCATTTTACCTCTGAACATTCCTGCCTTAGCACAGGAGGTTTTGGGGGACACCTCATATCCAAACCATACCGCTCCTCAAAGGCCCCACATCCAAAAAACATCCCATTGGGGGTTAGGGTTTCAATGCATGACTTTGAGGGGCTCGGGGAGGTCAGAGTTCAGTCCACAGTCCTGGGTCCCAGGACTGACTCAGTGAGCTGAGGATCGTGGAGGGCGAGACCTGAACGACTGTTGTGTGAATGGCAGCGATTTGGGCAGCAGAGGACATGAGCAAGCAGTAGCTTAGGTTCCAATCAGATTCGCCATGGAAACGACCTGGCTGAGGCGGACGGTTATTTTGTTGTTGTTGTTATGAACAATTTGGCAAGAGTCTCGGCCTCGAATCGCAGTGGAAAGATTTCCTGCCATCCTGAGTGGTCAACTTGGTGAAAGGCATTTGGTTCGCTCATGTTTATTCTGTGCTCTGTTGCTAAGGAACAGGTGATGCAGCCCAAGGTGAAGGTGGGCAACGGAAGCTGAGCCCCGAAGGCGCTTCCTGAACAACCCTTTGTCATAGCACGCAGTGTCTTCCAGCCCCTGTCAGTAACCGACCTCATAGTTATGTGTTGTCTTCCCTTCAGGAACAGGCTCACGGGGACCAGAACTTCATCTGCTTGCTTCCAGGCCAGATGAGCTGGTGAAACAGGACTTTCTCAGCTGGTGGTGAGTATTTGTTCAGTGAGCATTGGACAGTTTTCCAGAAAATGCAAGAAGATACTTCAAGTGCTATCAGTCAGACCTCATTTTGATAAAAAACAAAAGGTTCAATGTATAACTCTGTCAGGAGAAAGCAGCCCATATAGGTGTGGAATCAGAACCATTTGCTGTAGCCCCTGAGCACAAAGGCCGTTGGAGACATGGCCCCGGGTGAGGACACTCGGAGCAGACATTTGAGCACAGCCCTCAATGAAATGGTGGAAGTGGAGTGTGGATGGGGCACCTTGGGTAGGAGGATCCAGTGTTTGAAATTCCTTTCAGTTTAATACCAGCCAAAATGTTGCTCCCAAAAAACCATGAAGACTTAAGTAGCTCCATGCTGGGATTTTTTTTCCCCTTTGGTTCTTTGGAAGATTGGAACCAAACTGAGTGCCCAGTACCAGTGAGTGACACTGGCCTAGGCTTCGGTTTTAGAATATTGATTTCTGTCTAGGTATGCTTTAGAAATCAATTTTTTATTTTAATAAATTCATACCTGTTTCTTTTACTGTAAATCGTCTGAACTTTAGAAAATGGGATATAAATTTAAACTTGAATAGCTGAGTAGAGATACAAAGAGCACTCTTAGAGAACACCAGTCATGACGGG